>NW_028263373.1:13054755-13731755 GCF_051168715.1 Poecilia mexicana
ATCCAGCTTTTACGTGTGACAAGTACCTGTATACTGGGAGAAAACACCAAATTATAGATAAAAAAAAAAAAAAACTGAGGCAGCTGTTAGTGCGGCTGTGATAAGGCATGAAGATGGAGTAAAATGTGAGGATTTATCGTCACAGCAGGGGCTGGTGAGCTAAATCCTCACAGAGATGCAACACGACATCGACTCAGAGAAAGATCTGCTGAAAATATATAAAAGGAATCCGCCGAGATGCAACGACTGATGGACATAAAGGATAGAAATCTCCTAAAAAAAATAAAAAAAAAAAACATCTGGGAACACCAAGAGAATGAGCACCAACGACAGCAACAGTTTGAAATCTAATCAAATGAGAGATTTATCAAAAGAAAATTAAAACAATTTTCCTTTTAGAGAGAATACTTTTATAGTTTCCCTTAGGGAGATCAGTTTCACTTAGAAAATCTAAACAACACCGACACAAACCCAGAAATTATTAAACGTTTCTAATTTAAATGTTAGCATCCAAACTTTCTGGTTGTGTCTAAAATTAAAGGGCAGGAAAAACAAAATAAAATCAGCTATGCCACACTTATGAAATGTTTCTACCATTTATAAAACTGAGTAATCAGGTAAGAATAGATTACATTTATATCAAAAGTGATTATTTTAATATTCAGCAATCCTAAATGTAGTGTCCCAAACTTTAAATGCCATTGTAAGGAAGTAGTTTTATCCCTAATCTTCAAACATAAAAGAAGAGAAACGAGCGAAAATATGAAAAATACCGTCTCCTGCAGAAGACTGATAGAATGGACTTGTTTGTTTTTTCTTCTTTTCTTTACATGCAGTTTACATTTCACAGGATTTCAGGGAATACATGTAGAAAAGTTCATTTACAGGGGAAAAAAACAAAAACAAACTGATCAGATCTCCAGGGCAAAACATGATCGCTCAGTTTAAAAGAGCTACTTAAAATAGACGTACAGATGCTACATTTTGTTACACAAAACCTCAAATTTTCACAGCCAAATGTGGTTTTTGTTTTTTTTTTGCAGGATGATTGAAGAGCACAGAGAAAGGTCGGGGATTTCTGGGTACTACAGTACACGAATGTTAAATCCCTTAGAAAAGGAAAAAAAAAAAAAACGTGGAGTAGTGTTGTTAGTGACGGAAAACGGACCGTCTCAGGCTAGTTCTGAGTGCATGTTAAAATAAGTTAGATTCTGCAGGCTTAAAGGGGAGCTTGTAGCCATCTTGGTTCATTTCCCTCCTCCGTGTCTCTCAACTCTTGCGTCTTCTCCTTCCGTCAAACCCGTGCAGACCAGCAGAATGGAGAAGCGTTTTACTGCGGCGTGAGAACAGTGAGCAGGTCGAAGGGGGCCAGAGGGGCGCTGAATGTTTCTGGGAACAGTTTTGAAGTCTCTGCAGGAGCTGCTGCATCAGATCTGTGCACGTCCCCCCCGGTGTCGCTTGCTTTGGTGCTTTTCGGGCCGGGTCAGGCTGTGCGGTGCCAGCCCGGCTGAGGGGAGCTGCTTCCTCAGGAGAGTTCAGACTTGCTTAGAGCGATGGCGAGCTCCAGGTCCTCTTGCTCCTGCTGGGTGAGCCTTGCTAGCCGTTCCTTTTCCTCTCGCTCGCTCTCGCGCTTTGCCCACTCTATCATGTCTTCCTCGGTTGGATACTGCACCCATGAAACAGAGTAAGAACAAACACAGAGGACACGTTGGGTGGAGAATCTTTCTCAAAGTGGACATTTTGACTCGTCAACCCAAAATGTCCATTTTCACACGCTTCTCTTTCACCGTGACAGACAACTTTTGTGACCACCACAAGCACAAAAACGACAGCTGCCAAAGAAACGCGCTTTTCATGGAAGGGAGGAAAAAAAAAAAAAGGAAAAAGAAGCATCCACAAGTGACATCCTCTTGGGCGTTTTGTCATTGTGGATTTCACAGAGACATGTGATCGGGATAAAAATCAACGGGCTGAAATGTGGGTAAAAAGCATGCAAGCTGGGATTTCCACTGAGTCATATGATCAACATCACACCCACTTTACAGATCCACAACGGGAAACTGGACAGAAGCTTTAGAAATAATCAGGTCACTGCCCCAGACTGGACTCGAGTCGCTCATCACTCTCAGTGTAAGGAGCCACACTGATTCAGCACGTTGTTTTGTTTTTGTTTCCAGGCATGCAAAGAAAAATAACCAATCTGGTCACCAACACACAGGAGCCATGATCAGGATCACAACGTAAAGAGAGCATGCATGATGAGGAGGGGTGGAAACATGAAATGAAGACAGGAGAGATCATGCAGACTTCACAAAGTCTTCACATCCGATTGGCCAATAATGTTTAAAGGATGCCGAGTGCAGGCTAAACGAAATCCATGCCGTTAAGATTTTTTTATTTTCTATCTGTACTGGCAATTTACTCAAATCTCAGTAAAAAAGAAAAAAAAAAAAAAAAGTAAATCTTTAAAGTTAAATCCTTGTTCAGTGAGGTTACATAATCTCACAATACAAATTACAGAAAAATACAACCTTTAATTTGAGCACATTCATCCAAAACATCCTAGACTTTGACATTGGCTCTTTCAACTAATGTGATATTGATACAAAAGTGGATCACCAGATTAATTTTTTTTTTTTTTTTAAATCGACCTTCTTCCAGGGCACCAAAGCCTGAATCCTCTAGAAAACACGAGTTTATCCCAAAGGTATAATATATTCTACAGGATTTGTGAGAAAACAATTATTTCAAAGCTGTTGCTGCACCTTCCCCCTCTTAATAATTGTACTCAAATTAAAGGCTTTTTTTTTGTTTTTGTTGTTTTTTTTAGTAAATTCATTTTGAGTTTTTTTTTAACATCCTTTTTAATCTCCACACTCATAAAACATGTTGAAAATCTAATCATTCAACATGATTGATTTCTGGTTTTGCCATATATTCCTTCCTGGGTCATGCTTTGGGGAAAAAAAACAACAACATGAAGCACAGACATACTTATCTGAAAACAAACTAAAAACTACTTGGATTTTGCAAGTAGAGAGGTGACGGATGCACATAAAAGCCAGAGATGGTGGCTATGATTCAACACTTTATTAAACATTTCTTTATAACAAACACATAAACACACAAAGAATACAAGCAACCACACAATGCTGATCAGATGAGAGCTGAGAGTGAAATAAGTTGATGAATGGATGACGGTTGGATGGACAGGAGGAGACGCATGAGTTAATGAACAGCAGCGTGGGTGAAGAGGAAAACAAATGATTTGGGGGACGATTGAGGCAGCCAGTCGGAGGAGGTTAGTTTGTGTAGCTTAGGGTTCGACAGAGGCATGCAGGTGGGGTAACGAGATAACATAGGCATGGAAAAATCAAGAATGAAATACAGCCATCCATCCCAAAAATCACAGCTTGACCACCCATTTTTTTTTTCTTGCTGTGTTACAGGAGCAGAGGTGTAGTTAGTAAAATGGCACCGTTAGAAAAGTATTTAGTTTCAGCGAAAGCTCAACCTCTTGGTTGATCCAAATGAAGTCGTTTTACGTTTAAATTCATAACGTTTTAAAAGCGATTCAGGTGAAAAATGCAGGCCTTGCAGCCTGAGCAGCTCCATGTGAAGCTCAATGTTTGTACTCTGGTTTTGATAGTTGAATCAAAGCTCACAGGCTGAAGGAGTTTTTCCCTCGTGCTGAACTTTAGGCCTGTAGGTCACCGACTACTGAAACTTTCTCATCACTGTCGACCTGATGCGCCATAAAACAGAGTAACCTGCTTGATGAATACTGTAGCTATTAAAATTCAGTCAATTCCAAGGATAAAAGTGGAATAAAATCTTGAAAAGCGCAGTTTAAACGCAACATGTGTTTTTACCTTGTAAATAACTTTGACTTGCTCGCACATGAACAGGGTGTGAAGTCAATGTGCTGAGTTGGGATGGCAAACAAACGTCACATTCAAGCAGGTTTCCATCTTTCCATTCACTGCCAAACACGAGTCAATATGTTTGTCAATAACGACTGGCACCACGACTTGTGTTTTGTGACTACAGATAAATGCAATCTAACTGCAGGTTAAATATATTAAACTATTTATAATCTTTATAACAAAATAAGGAGGGCAACCAGAAGAGTTAAACGAAGTGGAATCCCAGAAATAAATGAGAAATATTTTTAACAATGCAAAGCAACAGCACTGTTATTAGGAAGCTAAAATATAAAAACAGCAGCAGGCAGGATTCAAAACACACAAGATTTCGTCAGCTAGCTTCAATAAATGTTGGCAGACATAAATATATATCTATAATTAAGGAAACAGGCAACCTTGTGCATCGACACATAAAATCTTTATTTGTCTTCTCTGGGGATCTGTTGGCAGTGAATGGACCGATTCATGAAGGCTTAGTTGCACATTCTTGGAGAACCAGATGTGATTAATGAGCAGAAAAATAAAGAGAAGAGGGTGTGGCTATTGACATTCAGGAGGAGGTGAGGGAGATGGGGAGAGGGAGGTGCTCACTTTGTCAAAGCTGGCAAATCGATCAGCTTCCCGCACGTTGTGGCGAGGAGGGGAGGAGGGGGCGAAGGGGTCGGCTAAAGGGTCCTTGGCAGGCAGGGAGGAGGAGGAAGAGGAGGAGAAGTCTCCAGAGGTCTGAAGGAAGTGTCCTCGCCGCTGGAAGGAGTCGGAGGACTCTGTCCTAGAGACGGACGCTCTCTTACCTGACGAAGCAGAGACAACTCGCAGCGTTAATCCATCCACACCAGAGGTGGAGCCAATCATGAGTGAAACCTGGATGATTTTCTGAACTGACCTGGAGGTGGGGGAGGCGGTCTAGTTGGAGTACCCGTTTTAGGCGGCAGGGCGGGGGGCACGTCAGAGTTGGCAGGCTGGCTGTCCTCCTGGAACAGGTTCTTGTTGTTGATGCCAAACTGGTCAGGACCGTTTGACTGGAACAGATGGTTCACATAAATATGCTTACAAAGACACAAGCTTTTTCATTACGCTAGTAATTCTACGGCAAATCCAGATGTGCAGTGCATTGTACAAAAGGTATTCATACTGCTTAATTTCTTTCCATACTTTGTGAAATTACAACCAGAACCATATTTGTGTTGGCAGACCAACACAAATTAGCACATAAGTGTGAAGTGGATGGAAAATAATTCATGGTTTTCAACATTGCTTTACAAAAGCAGCAAAGTGACAGAAAAATGAACACATAACAAAAATAAAACAACTTCTGGGTGAATAGTTGACGCGTCTGCTGCTCCTTGTTCTTTGTGATGTGTTTTTTTTTTTTCACTGATGTTTTTTAACAAACCTCTAAGGCAGGGGTGTCAAACTCATTTTCATTTTGGGCCACATCAGAAATCTGAATGTTCTTAAAGGGCTGGCTGTGCCAGAATACACTGAATAAAAAAATAAATATCAATAAATAGCAGTTCCTCCAAGAGTTTAGATGTTTTAGTGTTTTTTTTTTTTTGCAATCAAAATCACAGATTTTGTGGTGCCAATTTAGAAATGTTTGTAAGGATTTTTTGTGCTAGTGTATGATCTTAAGTGTGACTTTATTATGGACTATAATTTCACATCAAAAAGGCTGAGGCAGCAGTCACTTAAACTCAATGCTTTCAACCAATCTTGAGAAAATTTGCAGTAAATCAGAAAAAAAAACTGGAGATTTGTTGATTTTGTGTGAATTTTGTATATTTGTGAAAAACTGGAGGGACTTATTGATGTAATTTGGAGTGCAGAGGGCCACATGAAAAGCTACAGTGAGCCAAATTTGGCCCCTGGGCCTCGAGTTTGACACCTGTGCTCTAAGGTGTAAACAACTGGATTTATATGGAGATTAAATTACACACAGAAAGACTCTGGTTATTGATTAAGTAACTTCAGAGTAAAGGAGATTATGTTGATCTGTGCTGGTCTGTCCCAACACAAAATCTCTATTAAATACATTGAAGTTTGTTGTTGTTGTAAAGTGACAAAATGTATAAAATATGTTGCTAGAATCACAGTTGGAAAGACTGACAAACATTTCCTGCAACAAGGTAGAGAACATCTTCCCAACCATCTGTCAAGATATTTGTCTTTATGGTACATTCACATTTTATTGTCACAGTTCTCTATTTGCCATCACAAAGTCACTTTAAGTTCTGGTTTTTATTTGGAGAAGTGCTTTTGCTTGCACCATCAGAGAACCTTTGACATGGTTGCACATCAGATTTCCATAAGCTTCAGGATTTACCTAACCTCTAAAACTCACCTTTGTCAAAGCGCTGAAATCTGCAAATCCTCCTCCAAACGTCTCGTTGCCAAACGCAGCAGCAAACGGATCTGAAACACGAACAAACGTGGCTGAGTGCATTTCACTGTTACCAGAAAACATTTGTTTAAAGGTAGAAACTGCAATATCTTTTTGTGGCCAGAAGCTGGCGCCATTTCATAAGCGTACCAACCTGGATCTGAGGTGGTGCTCACTGTAGTGCCTCCTGGAGCAAAGGGATCATTGGATGGCGCCGAGTCCTTCTAAAATACACAGAAACTTCATAACGTCCATGATGGAAAAAAAAAAATAATCTCTTGTCCTAGAGTAGAAAGTTACTCAAAAAGAAAAGAAACATGGTCAAGATAAAATTTCCTCCCTTACTTTCTGTTGCTTCTTATTGTTACTCTAACCCCCTTTTTTTAACTACTTTTTTATGGCATACCCATCCTGACTAAAACAAGAAATGTTTGGTCTCCACATCCAGTTTTAAATGATGATGAATCAGCAACATGAATATGTGGTAATTTATGAAAGAAATAAGTTTTATTGGATTGTTGCTACGCTTGTCAATGAGAAACAAAGCAGTTCTAATCATAAGTGTTAAAATTCATGCATTGATTTTAGAAGGCATTAATTATTGAACTAATATTTGTAAATATTAGCATCAATTAAGTATGAACAAATTTGAACTCTGGTAACAGGACCTGTGTAGAAAACTGCACTCAACCTCCAGGCTAACAGCATTTTAAAGGATGATTGAGCAAATTTAAAGAGCAAATTAAACATGCAGGTGTTTTTAATTAAGGATTTTATTTTTTTTTTATTTTTTTGCTGTATGTTCATGCTTTTAGCTACAAATATTTATCTGTATACAAGTTTAACCTTGTATTACAAACACTTGTAAATCATAACAAGCATTTCTTTTAACTTTTTGAGATACAAGCCTAAAAAGTCAGACCTAAATACCCCAAGCCCAATAACCAATATGAAATTAAACACTTCATTGGTTTTTTGAGCCAATGAAGTTTTGGATCTGAATGGGTTAGAAAATTCAACCCATAATTAGACTGAGCCATCAGATTATTAGACTGGGCAGCCAGTGGATTGGGCCGTACGCACCACTGCCAGATCGGAGCTCGTGGAAGAAGAGCTGAATGGATCTGACCCTCCGTCTTGTGAACTAAACGGATCCGGCTCTCCGGCGTTGTTCAGTTTGCTTCCAAATGGGTCTGACTCCAAGTTGTCCCCTGTGGAGCTGAAGGGATCACTGGATGCTGGATTGGTGGTCTTGGAGACAAAGGGGTCAGGGGTTGGTGTTGCTGATGGTGGTGGTGGTGGTGCTGCAGGCTCATCCTTAGCCTTGGCTGCAAAGAGGTCCGGTTCTGGTATTCCAGGAGTAGTGCCAAATGGGTCACCTGAGGCTGAAAATGGGTCCTTTGAGGGGAAAGTGTTGCTGGAGGGCTGGGTGAAAAAAGAGTCTGCAGCAAAAGGGTCTGAGCCTTTAAATGGATCTCCTCCAAACGGATCTAAGGAGAGAGGAAAAAAGTACAGATTCACTTGAATAAGATTTCTTACTTAAAAGTGTTCAGATGAACTAATTTTCTACTTAAAAGTGACATTTTATGCTTCTTTCAACAGCTTAGAAAAGGTGTGAAGGCTTTTCAAAACATGTCCATTGCGTATTTTGCACAAAATCATTCTAAGACGATGAGATTTTAGTCTGCTCAGTTCTGCCATTTTAAGCTTCTTTCAGGAGAAGCTGTTTTTGGGCCACTTGTACACTTTAAATCGAAATAAGCTGCTTCTGACCTGGCCCCACAACTCAATGTTTACACTCTCACGTGAAAATGGCTGCAAAAAGATGCACAATTATACAACCATACATCTTTGAAAAGCACAATAGAGGCTCCTGCAGAACCAACAAGAATGCAGCAAGTGGTTTCTGTATGGTAAGTCAGAAACAAAACACTTGTCTTTTCCAGCAGCCGTTGTACAGCGCATACAGCCGTAAAACCAGCGGACCCTTGGCTGGGGTTGCTAGGTAACGGGTTTAGTTTTGATGGGTCAGGAGCAGTGCCTGTTGATTAGTGACGTTACGTTCCGGAGATTTTTGAAACGGCTCGTTTTCCAGACACCAAAAAACATGAACCGTTTTTCCAAAACTGTTTGGGTGTTTTTTTTCTTTTCTTTTTTTTTTTTTAAGAAAAAGCTGCTTCTGTTTTCAGAAGCAGCACAAATCCAAATGGAAGCACAAAAACATGCAAAATGGGATTTCTGCATAATAGGTCTCCTTTAAGTGAGGATGTTGAAATGGAGAAGCACCTGCTACATCTGCTTTTCCAAACGGATCTTCTTTGAATGGATCATCTAGAAAAGACAGGAAAATAAATAACCCAGCAGGAGCCACTTTATGTAAACAACTTAACTGCCTAAAATACATAATGTTCTTAGACATGAAGTTTGACTATTGTAAGGCTTACGGTCGGTGAAAGGGTCTGAATGGAAGAAGTCCATCTCTGGCAGGGAGGGGGGGCTCGTCTGTGGCGGCAGGGAGCGAGCGGCGGCCTGCGGAGGCAACGGGGAGGGCGTCGATTCTGTAGACTCTGTTTGCTCCTGTTGGCTCTCTGGCTCTGGAGAGTCGACCTGTTGGGAGGCCACATGGCTCTGAGGAGAAGCTGGTAGATATCACAAAATCTGACGTTTGGGTAAATGTGACATAACGTAGAGAAGATATTTATGGTAAACTGAACAGTTGAGCAAAACAAGGATAGAGAAATGTTTCTGACAGAACTACGGGTATCTAATGGTACTCTAACGGCAGTTCACACCAAACTAATGCAAGCACTGCTGGGAAAAACATGATGGTGGTTAAAAATGCTTTTTCAAAATCAGCAGTGAACAGATTAATGCTGCGATTTTAGGGATAAAGCAGCAGTAGAGAGTAAGGGAGACGTGACAAATGAAACAATTGTCTACCACTGTACTTATGGCAATCTATTTGTGTATTTATTCCACATTTTTGACGTAGCAGGCCATTTTTCCAACCAGTTTGTCTTATAAACTTATCAAATCTGCCACCAGGTTTCTAAAAAGTGCCACCTTGTTCCACTGAGTCACACAAGGAGAGAAACAGCATACTCATGTTGCATTTTCACATTTCAAACCTATTAAATTCTGTACTTGTGGCGGAAAATGAATCGGTAAGGGAGTCAGCTCTTATGACTCAGATTTCTTAAAGAGAGATGACTCTTTCAGCTCCCGACTGGCTTCTTGGATTTTTTTCGTTGCTTAAATAATTAATTATGAGTGATGTCAAATTTTGTGCGGGCTGCGATTGTTCTTGACAAAGGGTTGACTAAGAATTTCAGTATTCAATATTTCATGCTACCTTTTATGCTACATGAAGGTTCAGTTAAAATGAAAACAATTTGTTTAGTTTTTATAAGAGAGAAAGGTGCCCTTCAGTTTTCGATTTTAAAATATGTGATTATTTGGCTTCTAAAAGCAACATTTAATTCAAACTGGATAACCTTTTTTTTTTTTTTTACCATTTTGACAATAGCTCCCTCAATAACAAGGTTTTATTTAATTCCTCTCTCTGAGGGAGTTGGTTTCTGCTTAGGAGGAGTGAAAAAAGAAACCTGGGATTTATGTTTCAATACTTTTGCTTTGGTAATTTATCAAACTCTGAACTAAAAATCAAGTTTTGTACCTTCAGTGAAGTCTCTTTTAGTGATTCTTCTTCAACATCGGAGACGTCAGATGAGACATCAGCTCCCACGACGTTGTTTTCCTGCTGAATTTAAACAAAAATGTATAGTTTATGAGCAGAGCAGCGTTAAGACGTAACACTTGACAGATGGATTACATTTATACTAAATTGTATAATCGTTGTACATATGTTCACCCCATCTAAAACACAATCATGTAATAAATTCCTGTGGCTACATTACCCCAACTGGATTATCTCGAGCCTTAGAGATGGACGTCAGACTGCTGTACATATCAGTGGTGGCCAGAGTGGAGAAGAGGTCGTCCAGGGCATCAGGTTTACTCTTCTCCTCCTCTGCAGCCTTTGCACTCTGTTCCTCCTTCTGTCCTTCTTTCTCATTGACTCCTTCCCTCTCCTTTTCGTCTGAATGTTCTTTCTGCTGATTGCTGACAGCAGCTGGCTCATCCTCCTTCAGCTCCTTGGGCAGGTCGTCACTGAAGAGGTCAAGCTCTGCCGTGGAGCCGGCCGATCCGTTGACCATGACCGGAGAGCTGTCCTCCAGCGCCCTCTTCCAGCTGAGCTGCGCCGTCACTGACCTTTCTTCCACGCGCAGGTCTTGTACTTTCTGCTGAATCTAAAGAAAGTAAGCAGAGAAAAACAACTGCATGGTGATCCTGTATATCCTATGTTCAGTGGAAGCACATACATGAGAAAAACCAAGACGTAGTCAGATAAGTAAATGTCATGTAGCTATGAGTTTCATCCAGGTCTGCAACAAATGGTTAATTTAGTAAATATCCCATCGATTATTCTGATGATTAATCACATTAAAAAATATCCCCATTCTGCACATTTTCTATTTAACTATTTAAGCCTTTTTAACTGAGTAGACCTGAGAAACTTGAGTGAAGGAGTCCCGCACAGATTCCTGCAGAGGGGTGAGTTGCTCCTGAGCAGCTTGGACTTTCTCCTGCAGCTTCCGGCTCTCTTCCTGCAGGGCCAGAAGCTCCTCTCGTGCCTGAACCAGATCCTCCTCGTACTGACAGATCTTCTGTTCCTGCTCCTCGTGCTCAGACTGCAGCGACGAGATCTGGAAAGATGCAAGTGTATGTGAAGCTGCACAGGACCTCAGATATTTCTGATTTCAAAGAAGAATGTTTCTACTGAAATGCATCAGGATCACCAAACTTTTAGTTATGATAATATACAAACTGGGAAACGTACAAGTTGCGTCTCTTGGCTGGTCTGCTGTCGAATGAGGCTGAGCTGCTCCTCCAAGGTGCTCTTCTGTTGGTCGAGCTCATCTAAAGCCTCCTGGACCTTCTGACGCTGAGACTGCAGCCGCTGAAGCTCCTCGGTCTCCTTCGCCACTTCATCTTGAAGGTCCTGACACCCGAGCAGAGATCAAAAAATTAACTGGTGCAGCTCTTCTGCAAGAAATATCTTACTGATGGAATTGGGACAGTGAGCGACAGACCAACACAAAGTAATACATAATTGTCAAGTGGAAAAAAACAATACATGGTTTTTTTTAAGCTGTTACAAACAAAAACTGTAAAAATAAAAATAATTTTTTTTATTTAGACCTGTTTACTCTGAGAGCAAAGCTACAAGGGAATATTTTAGACCAGAGCTGTCCAAACATTTGTGTCTCATGGACCAAACTATTAACCTTTCCAAAAATATATATGTATAGTTTTTTGAAAAATCACAAAACAGAAGAGTCCTTTTTATCTGCTCAATATAACTAAACATGCAACATTTTAATAATAAAAAAAAGTAATCAGATTTTACGTGTTAGTCCATGTTGAGCCAAAACTTCTGTAGGCAAAGAATAGCATCTAAAAACCCTTCCTAAATTTGGCCAAATTTAATAAAATCAAATAAAAACAGATTTTGGGTGGAGCAAAGTCAGCTTCTGATTAAAAGTAAGTGGAAAATGTGGACCGATAAAAGAAAATGCTTTGTGTTGTGCCTAATATTTTATTCTGTACTAATTTTCTATAATAAAAAAGAATCTCTGCAGCAAACGCCATTCTTGAATTGCAGTCAGGGATCACAAAAAATAGAACAGAAATTAAGTCCTGGGGTCACAAATGTTCTTACACACCGTTTAGATCAAAGAAAGCTCATGTGTTAGAATGGCCCAGTCAAAGTCCAGACCCACATCCAATTTAGACGATGTGGCAATAAGATATAATGAAAGTAGTTTTTGTTGATGTGGAAAGGTTCACAGGGCATGATTAGCTTTCCATGTTGATGTATATCCAAGTCCACTGCAGTGTTGCACTTAGATTATGAGAAGCTACAACTATAAGCCTCTGCTGTTCTGTATTAAACTTTCATTACAGTAAAAACAGCAAAATGCAGCTAAAAAAGTCAAACTGCTTCAGCGTGAGACTCCCTTGAGATCCACCCTCGCCGCCTCAACACTGAATTTTTAAAAGTAGAGCAGCCTAGCCCTTTAAGAAGACAAGTCCCAAAATAGAGACAATTTCTGGGACTCAGGGTCTGGACACACCTTCAGGAGGACGATAACCTGATTCACTCAAAACAACATTACAGGAATTTCAGAGGAAGCATCTCAGACTGCAGAGATCATTTTCTCATTTAAATGTAATTTTAAAAAGTACCTGAATTGCCCTAAAAGGGGAAAATCATGCTTCTAACACCAGCGAAACATCAGTAAATGCCAGCACCAAATGTTTTTATTTGCTTAAACATTATTATTTTATTCAAAACACAGGAAACCAGCAAAGGTCCAACCTTACCTGTACTTCATCTGTTCGCTGTCGGATAGCCTCCTCCTTCTCTTTGATTTCCTCTTCCACAGTGACCTTCTCTCTGGGCGTCCAGCAGAGGAGACAGAAGTGGTTAGCCACGGAGGACAGACAGGTTAAACTCTGCAGCCCCACCCCGCCCAGCCACAGCCAGGTGTCGGCTGAGGGTGCTGCGCCCCGTTTCTCAAACACCGCCACCTCCGTTCCCTGAACTACCATGATCGCGTCCCCGAATCACAACTTCACGGAACAAAGAGCTGCACAAAAAAACCCAGAGCGAAAGCAGCTGTGTGGGAGATGCGTCGGATCGAATATTTCCAGGAGGCACGGTTGCTGTAATCGCAGCGAGAGAAAGTGTTTTAGAGAAAGTGAGCATGTGCTTGGACAGTGAAATGTGTGGGAAGTGAGGAGCGAGAAGCAGATGGCTGCATGAGGATGGAGGAAGGCGGAGAGAGAGGGGAGATGAGTCATGAGGAGCTGAGATACAGCATCTATCATTTGTGCTTCCCAGGCTGCTCGTCCATTTTATGTTGCTATTTCTACCAGCAGGAGAAATCAGAGCTGGGTGGCGTGTTGGCAGAAAGTTCAGGTCCTTTCCTACGAATTTGATTTGCTTTTTATGTTACTTACAGACCAATATATGTATTTTTAAAGCAGAAAGCTTGGAAAGAATCAGCATAATGGTGATAAACACTAAAAAGAAACACTGCAAATGAACTAGTTTGAATGTCACTACATAAAATACATCCATGTGTCAAACCAATAGGACCACCTGTCTCACTCCGAGTAGGCATGTTGTCTGGCACAAGATCTGAAAAATTAGGACAGAAACCTAAAGTTATATCTAGATCAGTGGTGTCCAAAGTCAGTCTTCAGTGGCCGGTCTCTGGCATGTTTTCCTGATTCTACACAGCCAAATAAAATGATGAGAACGTAGCTGAAGCATTTTAATCAGCAGAGACGCATCTAAAAATGGCAGGACACCGAGGACTGCAGCTGGACACTCCTGATCTAGACCAGGATCAGTTATTAGATTTTAATCCAACAGCTTTTAACTGTACATGTTTTCTAGCAATATGGATAAATAAATCCTAATTCTAGTCTAGTCAGCATCAGACCATATAATCAGTTAGGACAATTATTTCCTCTGGCTTTGGATGAAAGGAGTTTTGTTCTTCCTTTTTTACCTACACGTAGTTATGATGTGCAACTTTGGCAACTATTTATTGTTTTTACCACAGGGAGCTGATTAGCATCTAAAAATAATAATTAGTCCCTCCAGGATGTTGTGATGTTTTTGTGGTTGTTGCAGCCTAAGATAACCGATTTTGCGGCACCTTTTTTCAAAAGGTCACGGTCAAACTTTCACCTTTGACAAAAAAGTTGAAATTACTGCACATAACCTTCCCTTTCCTTCTCTTCTTCTCAAGTTATAATCCCTCCTTACCTGAGAAATCCCTGCCTCATTGTCCTGCTGCTGGCCTCTGGTCTAATGTCTCCTGACTCTTTGCACTTTTTACTGTGACAACAGAGATTTATTTTAAATATGTGGAAAGCAACAGTGAGCACAACTTCTGCACATAAATTAAAGAGGACTGAGATTGTAAAATGTTGCTGGTAACAACAACATTAATATTTTTAACAAACTTAAATGATATATCGGCATGACATCTAGTAACAATTTAGCCAACAACATCTGCATGCAGCAGATTTACTCAACTTACTTATTCGTTTGAAAGAAAACTATGAAGTATTTTGTTTGCCTTTTGGCTCTATGTAGTAAAACAACATAACAGGTTAGAGTTGGGAAAATCAAAAGATAAGGTATATGTCGAAATGAAAATATCAGTATTTACACCAGTGTATTTGTTTAAACTTGTTTTAAAACTTTAGTTCTTCAGCAAACAGATGAAAAAAAAAGTCCGGGGAAAAAAAAATAAATAAAAAAAATCCAAAATCTTTCCATATTTAATTATTTTTCCCCCCATACTAATCCAATCCTGGAAAATGATTAAAGCAGATTCCATTTTTAAAGACTTTAAGACAGTGTATGTCTTGAAAACTGCACTTTTTTTGTAAAGTGCCTCGAGGTTACATTTGTTGTGAGCTGGCGCTACATAAATAAGCAGCTAGATGGTGTGTAACAACAGGAAGAAAATTAAGATGTGCTATGTTCTGTGAAGACCACCCACAGATTTCAGTTTTACTTGTAGGTGCCTTATTTAAAAATAAATCAATCTGAAGCCAGTAGACTCTGCTGTCTGTCTTCAACGTGAGCCAAAAATACATTTCAAACACAGCAACTATTTTCACATTTTGACTCTCGCCACACACATCAAAACACAAACTATCTGCTAATATTTCAGCTGCACACCTCGTCCTTTCTTACCTGCTTTCATTTTGACGGTCATCTTCATTTTGAGGAGCGGGTTGCAGCCAACATCTGAAGCAGCTGCAAAACTGCAACATCTCTCCAGGTCCCTAGTTTTGATCTGATGATCTAAATCTGATCTCTGGCTTGGTTTCAACTTTCACGTATGAATACCTTTAACAGCTGCTACAAGTGTACTGCTAAAACCGTCTGTACATAAAGAATGTAGGTGGACTGAACAGTTTCTCACTTCTCACTCTCAACTTTCAGGACTGGGGAACTTGAATTCTCTTTTCCATTTAAAACAAAACAACAGATGCAGGCAGCAACCGAAACAAAGTGTGTTCCAGAAATACGATTCATGCAAACACAAACAAAGCATCAACTGCTTCAGCTGCAACCGAAAAATTTCTTTTATAATAAGTAACAGAATAAAAGATATCCTTTTATCATCCCACCTTTGGGAAATTCAAGTGTACCAGCAGCAAGTTACAGGTAAACAGAAAAAAAATGTAATAAAAGACTGTACAGCAAGAACAGATTTACAACATAAGGAAAATAACACAGTATAGTTATGAAAAATAACATTCAGATCTAAAGAAATATACAACTGAGCAGGGCTTCTTAAAAAAATAAAAAATAAATTGAATGTGTGTATATTTGTGGATAGAAAGTATCAACCGACCACTTTACAAGAAGTGAAAAAAAAATACTGTGCAAATATCAAGTGGGATGTGCAAATAACAGCAAGAATGTCCTTTGAAAGGAGGAACTATGCAAATCCAGCCAGAAGGTGAATTCCTTGATTTGTCTGCTGTTTCTCACTCTACATTTCCTCCCTTGCAATCAAAAAGCAACTAGATTATTTTGTTTTAAAACCAAATGTTGAACTTTGCAGCTCCAAAAACCCCAATATCCACCAAAATATCTTTCCTATGATTTACAAAAGAAATGTTTTTTTTTCTACATACAAATCTGATAACATTTGAAAGAAACTTTGCATAAACCTCCAACGTTTCTACTGGGACAGTGGTGTCTACATTTTTTAGCTTTCCACAGAAGGGCTTAAAACAACTCAATCCTTTTACTAGCAACATGATCTCCCACTTTTCAGAAAAAAACTCTAATTACCTCAAACCTTTAAGTAGATTTATTTAGAAAGCATAAACAATCCCACATTAGGAAATCATTTTCAAACATTGGTACTCTTGTAAACTGTTGGTACTACTAAGTAATCAATTTGAAATATATGTAATCGAAGCATTTTTTAAAATTTATTCTTTACTTTTAAGTTGATAAGAGCATCTATGAACTTTTTCCCTGGGGTTCTAAAAGTTTTTTTTCTTTATTTTTTAATCAATAATCTGTTTTTTTTTCTATTTCTCCATAGCAGCGCCACAGGAAGGTCCACCACATCTCTTTAATGTAAATATCAGGATGATGTCTTACCTTTGTAATTCAACAATCTCGTTGCTGAGGGTGTCGAGCTCCTTAATGGCAGAGAAGTCAGCTGCCAGGTTCGCGTTGTTCTGAAAAACATAAACGGCATCACAAAATGTGCATAAGTTTACCTACACACAGTAAGGAAGGACTTTTTAAAGCCAGAAAGAGCAACCACTTTGTTGATGGAAGAAGATGGGACACAAAAAACATTTTAAAGTTAAGAAACAGCATCACGATGCAAAGATGGAAAGAACTATATGAATATTTGATGACAAAAACTCGTAAGAAACTATTGACGTTACAAATAAACTTTGGTTCAGAGAGCAATGACGTGAGAACACTTAAGGTGAGAGGAGAATATCCTACAAAGCTCATATTTAACTTTGTCCATGATTATTGGATGTTTCATCCATTTTTCTTGCCTTTATGTGTTCAATAGTAATCTGCACCCAAACAGTTAATTGAAACAGAAACATGTTTGGGCACAATACTTGGTAAAAAGCAGAGGAAATGTCTTCCGTTGGGGCATTTATTCAAAAATATATATATATATATATATTACCATCTTTCATAGTGGTATAAAAAGTTCATCTGAAAAATAAATTTCTGTGAATCAATCAAAAAACCCTCTGTATTTGTTTCTAATAGTATTAATAGACTTAAGTGAACCTGTGGGCCTCACCTGCTTGCTGTTTTGTCTGTCAGACGGAGGAATCATTTCCAGAGAGAGAGTCTGTGGAGGGTCCAGGCCTTTCGTCAGCTTCAGATTGATCAGATAAAGCGCCAAGGCAAACTGTTCGCGAGTCAGCTTTCCCATGTCTCCAATGTCACAAAGCTCCCTGGGAGCAAGAACACACGAGTTACGCAAGAGGCCAACGATTTCCGCCTCAGGCAATAACTACTTTTAATGATCCGGCAGATCCATCATGTTCTGCCATTATGGAAACCGATAGGACACGGCAGGATGGACGGTCACCAGCCGTGTGAGGGTGAAAATCAATGATGTCACTGGTCTTATGTAAAAACAGAAATGTGCCACCAGGATGTAGCTACCCTATCTAATTATCAATAACACCACATTTCTATTTCCATAATGGAAAGAAATTAACAAATCAGAGGATAGAAATTGGCTGAAATCCTGTCTGAACACAACTGTGTGTTGCTAGCATCTCTGCTTACCAGATTCGTGCGAGCGTGGCAGACGGCAGCCCAGTTTTGAGAAAAATATCTCTAACTTCTGCTCCAGACACCAAGCCGTCCATGTCGCCATCCGTCTTGCTGAACAGTTCATCGTACTTTGCTTTCTCTGCAGCCGATACAACCCACTGTGTAGGCAACAAAGGCGTCACTTTTTGCTCCAGAAAAGCAAAAACACACTACAGACGAATGACAGTGCGACCGAGCCAACAAATATTCACTCACCTTCCCACTCTTTTTACTCTTCTTCTTTTGAAAAACACATTGAGCGAGCCAGTTTGAGATCATTTTAATTGAGTTGCTCAAGTTTTTTTTCTTTTTGTTAGTAATAAAAAAAACAAAAGCGTTTCAGGCACTACATGCACAGGAGAGACAGAGGCTGTACTCACAGGGGCGGCTGCTGGTGTTGGGGCAGGAGCTGGCGCGGGTTTGGGAGGGTGGGGAAGGGTCTTCGAGCCGGGATGGGAGGAGCGACTGTCTTTCACAGAGGGAGGTGAGGGTAACAGGGGCATCACGGGTGCCGCCGCGGGTTTTTTCCTCTTACAGGGTGGAACTAAAGGAGGCGGTAGGGACATGGGAACGGACTCGCCTTCTAGAGCTCTATAAACCAGAAACATGGCCTGGGAAAGAGTAGCAAAGAAAACAGAAAAATCAATCAGAAACGATAATTACCTAGCAGTGACTTAATCTTTGCATTTCTTCCATGCACACTGATTTTGTTCCATTCAGCTCTACAACCTGTAAACTGACGTTCATAGACATTAACAGAACAATTTAGCAAAGAACAATAGGCGGAGATGTTATTTTCTAGCTGTGTAGAGACATCCCATAAAAGAGATTTGATTGGAGTGGTTCTACAAAACAGTGATTTAGAACATATAAAAATAATTTAGAGAAGTTTGTTGTAACATGACAAATGTAAAAATAAACAAAGATTCAAGGCATAAATACAGTTTTGCAAGTCAGCATTTCAGTATCGGTGTAAGTGTTCTTTATTATTATTACTACTATCTTTATTTCTGTCTTACCACAGAAAATTCATCTCTATCCAACATGCCATCTCTATCCAGGTCACTGAGCTCCCACACCTTCAACACACAAAGACAACATTACTCAGCTTTAAAAAATGTTATGAAACATGTTAACCTACCAATGAAACCACTGACTCATTGCTGGCTCCTAAAGCAACATTGCCGACATCACTAACTATATCATTGATGTGTTAGTCCATTTGAAAATATTTATTACAACATTTTTGATCATTTAGCATTAAAATAATTGCAGACAATTTGTGCATCATATATTACCATCTTTTTACTTGAGGTAAGAAATTTACACTTAATTAAACACAGCAGTTTAAAAAGATGAGTTGTGTGTGTGTGACAAATTTTGTCGCAAAAAACTGATGAAGCATTTAACTGTGACCACGCCTTCTTTTCCGGAGGCTTCACAGTGTTTCATGAAGAAAGTACAGCAAGAACAAGTTCATGAAGAAAAAAAACTGAACTACTGAAATGTACTGCCTATCATTGGAAAGTAAGACAAGGAGGAAATGCAGTTAAAGTCATATCTGTAATTGAAGAAAATAAGCATTGGAATTCCTTTTCTGTTTTTAATACCAGAGCAGAAACTATTCAATGTTTCCAAACAAATAAACAAAAAAACTACAGTGCATTTTCAGAAATAAGAAAATAAAACTTTAAAAGTTTTAAAGTGGTTCTTACCCTGCCCAGGATGTCCACAGGCAGCTTGGAGTTGAGCAGAACCGGTTTAACCTTGTCTCCTGACAGCATCCCTCCAACTGGACCCAAACTCTCAAAAATGGCGTCAAACTTCATCTTCTCCTCTGGCTAGAGAACAAAAAAAAAGAAACAGAAGTTCAGTGATTTCATAAGGATTAATGATTAAACTGGAATTAAACAGGAAATAATATTTCTGCTACTCACAGCAAGTTCAAACAATTAAAACTGGCCTTGAAAAAAAGTAGACTTAATCTACCTGATTTTTTATTTTATTTTACATACTCTCACAATAAAAGATTACAAACCTCTCAAAATAAAACCAGTGTTCCCATTTTGTAAAGAACAAATAAACAGAAAACCTCCGCACCTTAACAACCCAGGGTGCATCAGCAGCCACTCCTCTTGCCAACTGCGGGCTGCTTGTATCATGCTGCAGGTGTAGAGAAGCAATACATGTTAATATTCAACATTTGTATTAATGCTACTAAAAAAAAAAGTTAATTATAATTATAATTGTGCAGGTTACAAAAGCAGCAAACTTACAAATTTGGGCGGAGGAACAGCCACATTAAGACTCTTAAGCGCCACCTCCAGGCCATTCTGAGCACAAGCAACCAACCGCAGCGCTATGAAGAATTGCTGAGGGGAGAAGAGGCAGAGTCATGGCTGCCATACTAAACCACATCATAACACATAAACATATACTTTGTCACCTCTTTAGATTTGCTATCTGTTAAATATACCTCTAACCAAAATCTTGATTCTCCAAATAGGCAAATTTGTCTCATAACAGGGGAGGACGCAGCCTTTGAGGGGTTTTTTTTAACCCTTCTCAGTCAGATTATGTCATGTGGCATTGGTCAGCATTAGAAAAGGACTAAATCAGGGTCGAGGATGCAGCCTGGTCAGATTAATTGCGTCATCAACTTGACCGTTTTTACCAGCATCCTCCAGATTTAAAAGTGACTGACTTATTGCGTCAAACTTGCGACAGAACGTTGTGACAGGTCTTGCTTGCAGAGCCTAACAAATGTCAGAGACATCTGTGTGAATATCTGAGACAAAATAAAATGGAAGTCGGATTCAGGCACAGGCTGACTTTTGATCAGTTGATTAAAAGCCTTTTTGAGTTAAAAGCAGTTTTAAAAACTTACCATCTGTTTATTTACTGTCTCTCTCCTTTTCCTCCTTTGTATTTTAAAACCCTTCTTACAATAGTGTGAATATCAGTACATCTTCCCCTGATTTTAAGATTTTTTTTTTGAGGAGTGTAACTTTGTTGCACAACAAAAACTGCAATCAGCCAGCATCAATGTCTTTTAAAAATGTTTGGCTTACTGAATGCAATTAAATTAGTTTTGTTGTGAATCTTTAACACAACCAAGACTTTCATCACCAAAAACATCCCATTCCTTTATTATTCATTTTATTCAACATAAATTGCAATAATAATTCACATAATTAAACAGCTGTTATATCATTAGATGATTAAAAGTGTTAGTAGTTTTGAGCAGGTTTGACGTTATTTCAGTGGCTCAAGAAATACAGCAGAAAATGTATTGTTGTACAATAATTCAGTGGTAATTTTGTGGTGAATTTATTTGCAATTTCATCACTGACTAGAGATTAAATGACTGGATTTTTCTGTGAAAGTTCAAACCACAAACAAAATAATCAAACAAAAAAAAAAAAAGAGGTGGAAAGAAATTCACAAACACACCCGAAGGGGGCATAAGAGGTCTCCATGCAACTCCACTGCTGTTTTTACCTGTTTGTTAAGGAAACCCTTTCTTTCAATGTCTGCCAAATCCCAAATCTACAGAGACATTAAGAGGTTACAGATTAATTTTAAACGTAAAATCAAGACAGATGTGATGAGATGTTTCTGATCCATTTGCAGCCTTCACTCCTCACCTTCCCCAGAACCATGTCAGCCAAGCCCGACTGCTTCAGGAAAAGAGCCGCATCTGCTGCCGCCACCCGCCCGCTCCCAGTGGGATCCACCTGAACAACACATGAGCATGCTCACAACGTTACAAACAGGAACAGCAATAAGCAAGATATCAGCAGAAATGTGCTAATTTATCTAAGAGTTATATTATTTTATGATATGAACAGATTCAGAGCAATCCTTTTGCATAAAGAGAGGGTGGAATAATGAAGAAATAAACTGGGAGAGTCACTCTTTGGAAGAAAGGAGCCTTTGACTCACTAAAATCAATACTGATAATAAAATAAAGCTTCTTTTTTTTCCCCCAGAAGTCTATTAGCTTAGTAGTCTTTTATAGAGCTTCTCTCCCTGGTTGGCAAAGAGAAACATTAATAATTCATAAAGATACTTCCTTTGTTGGACACAAAGGCTTGACTGTAAAGGTAGGCCAGAGATCAGAGCTGACTACAACAACACTATCAGAGCAGCTAGAGATAGTTCAGAGTTTAAACAGTAGCACACTCTCTAGAAATTAATTTCTCCATTTCCAGGAATTTGTTACATCATTCTGAGTGTTGGTAGTGAGAAAACATCTGCATTGGCATAAAAAGTGTTTATAAAATAATACAACTTAAAAAAAGTACATGGTAAAGAAAATGTAAAAAAATATTGATACAATAAAACGCAATACAAGCCGTTGTTTACGGGAAGATATTACCTGTCGATAATATTTGTCATAGATGGGATTTCCACTGGAAAGCTGTTAAAAAGAAAAAAAAGACCTTGAATCATTTATACAGGTGTGTTTAGATACATTAGAATATCAAAAAGTTAATTAAGGTCAGTAAGAAAAATTTTAATCTGAAACCCATACTTATACTTATTAAACAGATATATTCATGGAGTAACCCGACTATTTATTTAGTTCAACACAATATTGCCAACCATCACTGCATAGAAAAGCCATGAAATATGAGACATATACTCAACAGATTAAGAGGCACACGTGTAACACAGGAAATAATTATGTGAATAATGCAAGAGTCTAAAAACCATTTTAAAAGCTAAATCCTCCCTTTGCTTCAGCTTCATATCTGAAATCTCAAGCAGCTTCAGATCAGCAAGCGTTTCTTCAGGTTGATTTTGAAGATTATGGCTTACAGCGAATGAAAACCCCAAATTCAGTAGATAAAAAGGATATTGCATAAGATCTACAAGACCAGAGCAACATCTTCCTTCTGAAAAGTAGATCTACGTTCAGTTCACTGATTCTGCTTGCATAAACTCCTGCATCATGCATGGAGGGGCAGCAGCTCTGCCGAGATGTGAAGGAATCCCACGCTGTGTTAGTGACATCCTTTTCCCTTGTCTGCATTGTTGAGCCTGCTGACTCATCTTCCTCTTGACAATACCCTATAGTTTTCTTTCTGGGGTTTAGGTGAGGGAGGTTTTCTGGTCAGTGAAGTACGGCAATACCATGGTCACTAAAGCTGCTACTTGTACAGAGTGGACAGCCGCCAAGCCCTACTGGGAAATTAAATCAGCATCCATGGAAAACTTTGGACTGAGAAAACATATTGGACCAACACAAGCCGATGACACAGCTCCACAAGTCACCACTGTTTATGGAACATTCACACTAGCACTGGGCTCTCCACTCGGCCAAACTCAGGGAGTTTTATTTCCAAATAAAATGTAAAATCTAATTCAGTCTAAAAATAGGACTTCAGATCAACTGGCATTTTCTCCTCCTAACCAGGTAAGCAGCAGCTGCTGTCTCTGGTTCAGAAGACGCTTCACCGAAGGACTGACAGTTGTAGTCTGTGCCATGGACACGCCTGACTGTGGCGGCTCTTAAAGTGCCGACAATGCAGCTCCCTGCTTGTGAATGTCCACCAGACTCTATAACGGGTGTTGCCTCATAATCCTTGAAAGGTGCAGTTTTACCTAACCTACTCAATCAACTCTGCTCAATTCTCATTTCTCTTCATGGCTCCGTGAGGAATTTCTCCCATTTAACTCGATTTCTCAATTTCCAGTAAGCTTCATAGCGTCGAACTTGCACGTTAAATGTTAGCGATTGGGTAAAATTTAAAACTTTAACAGAGTCCATGCCTCCAGCAAGCAAATGTTTCTCAGTAGCAGAGGGTCCAGATGTTCTTTACGAAGCAAAGCGTGAAAAAAGGGGCCAGTGTTTACCAGGCTATGTTTCACCTGTTGTTTGTGCACCTTTTTCTGTTTAAACAAAACTTCTTTTTCTCCCACTCAACTTTCCATTAATCCACTTGAAAAGAGCACTTTATAAGCTTAACCTTCCTGTGGAAGGTGTCAAGATCGAAAGTAGTCTTCCCAATACCGAAGCCGGTCATAGAGGGGAATAGAGAAAACACTTCTGCAGTAAAATCATTTTCAATTTGTCTCATGTAAATTTGAGAGACTGAATTTCTGGTTTTGATTACACAGAAGCAGTGGGAAAGCAGTTTAACATAAGTGTTACTTTATGATTGAAATCACTAAGAGCAAACCTAACTTTTGAATATTCAAACTAATTGTGATGCTCTTGTAAGAAAAGGCTTTGTAAAACTTACTTACTTACCCTCCTAAATTTTAGCACATAATTTGAAAAGCTTCCCCAAAAAATAACCTTATTTTTCAACTCAAGCAACCAAATAGTACCAGAAACAGAAATAAGAAAAACACTGCTGAATATATAGATTTAAAAAAACTACATTAAAATGTCTTGTTGAAAATATCTAATCTAACATAAAGCAGTCCCCCATAAATATTTTAAGACCGCTGAGGCAAAAAAAATATCTTTAAGAATAATTAATTATGAAAAATCCACAGCCCTGTGATTTAATAGTATCTTATACAGTGACTCCAGAGAGAACTGCTTGAGTCAGGTTCTTGTCATAATTCCTCTCATGGCATTCAACCCAAAACTCTTCCAGAATTGTGAGTCACAAGGATTAAAAAGACCAACAAAATTAGGAAAAATGACTTTCAAACACAGACAACCAAACAGCTGCCTCGACCCTTAATGCATGTATTTGGCAATAATGTACTAAGAAAGAAACGTCATCTAGCCACATTTTAAAGGAACCGGCGATTCTTTTTAGCATTTTTTTTTTTTAACAATCCTGATTTCTGGGAATCAGCTGTTCTTCTTTTTTGGCCAATTAGCCGTTTTTCTCTTCATTCTGTCCCTCTCTGCATATAGATATACGTGTACATTATGTAGAAAATGGCTTTAGATATTTGACACCATTTACTGTTGTATGGTGCAGACTGATAACATTCAGTGAGGCTGAACAGATGTGTCGCATTTTGCTTCACTGCGATGTTGAAGACTTTGATTTGTCTAGAAAGAGCTCTTAAGAACTCCCCAAAGCGCTGGACGCTCACATTAAGAGCAACAAGCTCATTTGTCCTTCACTTGAAACTTCTGTAAACACCCGTCTTTCCTCTGACCGCTTCAGTGCTTCACAGGAAACAAATCAGCGTTTCCTCTTTCGTTTAGCTAGGCCTGACAAATGGTCATCAAGAGCTTCAATTCACAGGTGCAGGGAAGAAGGGAAGCAGAAGTGAACAAAATGAGTCGCCTCCATTCAGCTCTCCAACACTGCAAGGCCAACCACTGTGCAAATTTAGCCTCCACTGTACAACTAAAGAAGGACGACAGCAGACATCTGCTCGGGTGTCAATCTTGCAACAGATCCTGGCACAATGAGAGACGTGGAGGGGGTGGAGGAACGCTGAAGGCCGTCATCAGCAGTTATCCGTCAGCTTTTTCAACTGCCTCTGAGATAACCGTTGACACACACACACATATCTATCCATCTCTCCCTCTCTCACACTAATGCAACTTCTTCTATGGGACGCACAAAATCGTGTGCCAGGAACTGTTGACGGCTGTAACACAGTGATCATTGTACTGGTGACTCTTTAAATCAGAGCTGAAACAAGAAAACGCCTCAATTATCAGAGTCTCTGCAGGTTTTATAAAGTTAAATTTGAGACTTTATAAGACCGACTTGAATGATGGAGAATAATATCCTAATAATTTAATTAACTACACACTTGTAATAGTGCTTTTAAGCATGTAATGCTGGTGCTCTTACACTGACGTTTCCTAATTTGAACATCTAAAGTGAAAAGTAAGCTCAAGACAATTTACTGACAACAGATTTTAGCCACCTACAGAAAATGTATAAATTGTTCCATCACAAAAGAGCCAATAGCAAATAAAGTAACAAGAACATGGTCAATTTATTTGTCTAAACACACAATAAGACAGTTTGAGAAGTAATATAGTTTTTCAGGTTTGCAAAGAAAACTGTATGTTTGAAATAAATTCAATTTGACACAGCTTACAGCACATATCGCATCCCTCCGACCGTAAAAAAATACCCTTATTCCTCAGACACAACAACAAATCAGAAAACAAGTTTCAGAAAACAAACGATGGAAGAACCAATGAATAAACCAACATACAAATTTACAACAATTACAATATTTTTCAGGGAGAAAAGCTAACATCTTAAGGTCTAAAGTGAAGATTGTTTCAGACCTTAAGGCTTTGTAGAAACCCTGATTACTGTATAACTTAGATGGAGTCAAATTTTAACAGCAAAATGCCTCTCTGGTCCATTAGTCTGTTGAAGACTAAAAACATAAAGCAACAAACATTAGTGACTGGGATGTACGATAAAAAAGCAAAAAAAATTGATTTATTTTGATTGGGCTTTAGCATCTTTTAAGTCCATTTAACTTTCATATATTATAGACAAGCATAAATTGAAAGCAAGGTACTTGAAATACTTTAAGCCTAACAAATATTGCTTGTGAGCACATCTTTGCTATTATGATTTTGCACATTAAAGATGCTGACTACAATTCATCATATTGTCCAACTCTAATTTTAAAACCAACAGTAAACAGACATTTTCAGAGTATTAAGTCAAACAATAAGCTAACACTGCCAAACCACCTATCTGTTACATCCAACAGTGGCTCAGGTGACAAGTCTGGGACTGCAACCTACTGATCAGACCTGATTGCAGCCTGTTAAATCACTTATTTACGAGCTAAACAAACATCATCACACAAATTGGTAGTTCTTCATTTAACAAGCAACAGGCTGGCCGTTTTGCCTCAGCAGGGAAGGCTAGTAGCTGCTATGGTTCACTTCCTCTTATGTTTGCAAAGCAGCTCTCAACATTACACATTTATATATTTTTGCCATACTGCTACACCATGGATAGAAAATGACCTAACGGGCTAACAGTTAACAGTATTCAACTGGAAAAGGTCATAAGGAAAACACTAATTCAATCTCCCTGTAGCATGTTTACTTCTAATAATAGCCATCTTCAGGCTGGAAATTCAGTCTAACCGTATGGGAAACCACACGAACACCGAGGCAGTCCTAAACACTGGATATACAACGTAAAAACCTGAAATTTGATCAAGAGAAATGTGACAGTAAAGCGACAATACAAACTGATCCACAGATGGGTATCACGTATTACCATCACTTTGGCAATGACCGACTAGCCTGCAGCAAAAATTATGAGAAATAGCGACAAATGAAACGAAGCCAAGTGACGTTAGCTACACGACGAGGGTGCAGTTTGACAAAGAAGCGTCCGAAAAGCCTAACACTGACACAAAACTAGCTGTTAGCTCAGAGGCTAGCTGGCTAGCTACGCCCTTACGCAGTCCCCAAAGAGATTAGGCAGAAACTTTTCCCAGTCACAGCAGGACTAAACTTCAAAAGCAGCCACCACGGTCGATAAAAACTCACGTTTCTACCCGCCATGTCTAAATAACGCCTCCGAGGTGTTTTCAAAAGAAACAAACATAAGCCGGCGACGTTTGCTGTCGATATATTTGAGTTATACAGACAGTGTTACCTGAGTAAGAGACAGAGTGGCAGCCATAGTGTTTCTGTTTCCCACTGCTTTCATGCTGCGATACCTCCAGACACCAATAGGGGGTGCTGGAAACCTGGAGCAGGACACGAACATGAGGGAATGATGGGAAATCCTATTCATTTTATATTTAAACGTAAAATGTGATTATAAAACAACGGGGCCCTCTACGGGTCATTAATACTTACTCACTCTCATCTCAGGGAAAACGCCCCGGCCCCAACTTTACACGTCGGATTTGTGAGATGATACGCTAAAGGGTCCTTGCAAAAATGAGGAAGTATGAACTCCCTATTTCAAGAGTTAACAGATTCCTTTAAATTGGGATTAAAAACTTAAGAGTAGCTATACTTCATAATAATATAACTCAAGTAAAAGTCAAAAGTAGTAAAACTACTCTTAAGTCAATTTTACCCGATTAATTACTTAAGTAATTGTATCAATAAATATAAATAATTACTGCCTGCAACTATAAGATACCTTCAGATTTAATACTAACTAAAAAAGATGTCAGTATCTGCAATAGGATCATTTGTCATGGATATTCTTGATGTTTCTGCAAATTTATGTCAAAACTAGAGATTATCTAAAGTGAAAAACAGAGCCAAGGACTCCCTCTACAGTGCGTCAGCTGAATAGAATAAAATCTCACTTTCAAAACTCATATAAAGGCACTGGAACAAGTTAGTTGTGGTATAACTACAGACTGGTATAATCTCCCACAGACCACTTTATTAGTGACACTTTGTTGGTACCAAGTTGGACCCTCTTTTTGTCTTTCAGAGCTTCCTATTTTTATGGCATAGAATCAACAACGTGCCAAGCACATTCCTCACATTTCCAGATCTGCTGGCTTTACATTCATACCACTCTCCCAAAAGGGCTTTACTGGATTAGGATGTAGTAACTGTGGAGGCCGTTAGTACTCATTATCTTGTTCAAGAAACAAGTTTAAGATTAATTACACTTATGTATTACTATCATTTTACACAAACGTACAGAAATAGTTCTCCAGGAGCAATCTCTAGATTTTATCAGGTGTAGTATATGCGTTTTTCATCTTTTCTCTTTCTCATCTGTCCCTTCGCATTTTAAGGAAATGTCAGCTACGTCGGGTGTGGGAGTCATCAATACCAAGAAAATATACAAAAACGTGTCAATCCAAGTAAAGAATTTATTAATTCTCTTAAAAAAAACAAACAAAAAAAAAAAACTATGTCCCTAAAATGATCTGGCATTTGGCAAAAGGAAATGATTTTGATCATCCTAACAGAACTAAAACCAGAAAAGTTCAGTTTGATTATATATATATATATATATATATATATATATATAGAAAGAGAGAGAGAGAGAAATTGTGATCAAAATCCCTCAATTTTCTGCTGCTCTCCGTCTTTGTATGTGAGCAGGGCCAAACAATATTTGACTGACATCAATGACATGTTCTTTTGTGCTTCCCATAAAGGAAATGACCCTTCCTGCCACATCATTAATAATCACAAGCATTTAGTTGTGGATTATTATTCCCAATTATGCAATTTTAAAAATGTATGAACATTTTTTAAAGCAGTTGTCAGGCATGCAGTCAAGTCTTCAATTTGTAAATGCAGTCAGATTGGAGGTTGGATTCCTAAATATTTATTCAATGTGAGGTCATGGTGCTGCGACCGAGTTTAAAACTTACCAGGGGAATCAAATGAGAAAAACATGCTGAATTTTAGTCTTGCGCAGAATGGAAATAAGCTACGTCATTGTAACCCATTAGTAAGCTTTCTCAAAAACACATTCATAATTTTAAAAAAAGAAAAAAAAAAACACACTCGTCACCGTTGAAAGCCACAAAACCTTAATTATGCCATAACAGCAAGAAGAAAAGAATACGAGATGCAAACGCAACATTTAGAGATAAATACATATCTGTTTGATTTCTTCAGATTGTTTTTATTATTTGCACAGCAACATAAAATTTGCCCCTCCCCCACTTCATTTCTGACCATTAGTACAAAATGTGTGTTTTACAAAAGGAGCATCGTGTGTGGGACAATGTGCCGGGGTACAGCAGTGCAGATGTACTGAAATCAGACAGGAGGAAACTGGTTAAATCATCTGGGGTACCAGATGATTCACTGCTACAGGAGAGGACCTAATGTACAACTAACTCTTAATTATGATAAATAAGACTACTGAGGGTGCACCAAAGTGGAAGTGTTGGTTAGACAGAAAACTGTAGAAGATGCTTCATTCTAAAGTGGCCTATTTAACCAGCCACAGACAGAAGGCTGATCTGAGCAGGGTGTAAAACACAAAGTCTTAGTCCTGATGGTGGTTCCCATTAAACCTTGTTTTAATTTAATGTTAAAGCAGGACAGACTGCCTGCGTCAAGATGCAAAACTCAATCCAATCCTTCCAGACTGACATGAATTAGTGTAAAACTTGTACAAAAAAACCCCCCAAAACAAATAACACACAAACCACATGAGGTAAACAAAACATCGTCATGGCACCATCCATACAGCAAATATATTTTTCCTGTCAAAGCTTCACATAAACCTAGATTCTCATTAAACAAATGATAGTTTGTACGATTCTGCAGAGAACAACTTGCAGCTTTATAATTACTAATCTCGACATTCGTTCCAGCGGATCACTTCTGTTATTCCAATTTTATATAACAATAATCATGTTAATAGTAGCAGTAGTGGCTCATGGAAACAGGAAACACAACAGTAATTGCCCTTATTGACCTATCCCTTTTGTTTTGTAAACAAACAAATTAAAAAGTCCGTCCCACCCAGATCCACCCCGAGGTGACGCTCATCAGGGTCTTTCATTTCAGTCTCCGTTCCAACAGCCCACAGACTCAAACAGAGCCGTTCCTGAGTTTATAACTCATCCTTGAGTTGAGAGTCTGTGCCTTCATCTTCTTCCTCTTCCTCCTCTTCTTCTTCTGGTTCCTCTCCCTCTTCCTCCTCTTCTTCCTCTTCCTCATCCTTTTCTTCTTCCTCCTCGTCTTCCTTCACCTCGTCCCTCCTTTTCTTGTCCTCTTCCTCTCGCTTCTTCCTCTCCTCCTCCTCCTGGCTTTCCTTCATCTTTCTCTCGTCGTCCTGGAAATGGAGACAACGTACAATTAAAAAAAAATAATAATAATTCAAAACTGATGAAGTCAGATTCAAAGAGTCTTTGCAGACAGATGGAGAACTGGGAACATACCTTCGTTTTCCCCCAGGTTTCGTTTCCAACTTCCTCGGCCACTTTGGGGTCGTTGGCGATTAGGAAGTTGTCAAAGATGGTGCCAGACTTGACCTTTACAAAAAACACAAGTCAGTCATTTCTTGTCCCGAGCTCAAAACACCTCAAGAAACTTAGATAAGAGCTTCTATTCTCAGCTATTTTTGCTCATCTTCACTGTATAGATTTGATTTATGTATTTGAGCGTCATGCACCACAGTATGGTGCTCAGCCTACGAGGCATGTCGAGAACAAGCTTCCCAAACATTTACAAAAAAATGAAATTCTATAACCAAAGAGATGAACTTTTGAGGATACAGAACTCTGTCTTGGTTGCCAAGCTTGTTCAATGAATGATGCCGACGCAATGATATCTTTATCAAACAGCCAGTTTAGCATATGTGCTTCAGACAGTCAAAACAGATTAGAGTTATAAATAAATGTATTGATTATGTTTTGTTATACAAATATTTATGCGGTGAAAGTTTGAATATGGAAACTGCAAAATCAGATGAGATTTTCGCAATTAGCAATTAATCAACTGATTGCATGGCAAATTAAAATGAGCTCAATTTCCATTATGATGATTTGTTTTTGTTTCACAGAAGCTTCACAATGCATTCTATTTTTGGTTTTGGTTGTAGGGGTTTTTATTTCATTTTTATTCATCGTCTTTGTTTTATTTTGGATATTTAAGATATCTTCCAGTGTTGAGTGTTCTTTACGAAGTTAAAGTTTATTAGTTTTGTGAGAGTAAACTTCCATTATTATGCTATTTGCCCCCTAATTTGACAATTTAGAGGGAATAAGTGAAAAGACGAATAAGAAGGTGGCTCAATCATCGAGTTAAATTAACGGACAAATTAAGTGATCTGAGTGACTGATGGACAGAGAATAAAGGGAATATTAAAAAATACCCTATGCTCTATTTGCTTGTAAGTAATTACTCAGACATGCTAAATACTTCAGTCCAGTTCCACATCTTTCCTTACAGTCTCTGTAGGAACCTTGAGGGTTTTTCTAATTTAGCTGCTGTATTTTTACCGTTGACTCAACACCATCAGCAAGACCATCCCACCTGCCACAGGTCCAGACCAATCACGCCGATGCTGTCATATTTGTAGATCTCCGGGTCAGCTGTGTACTCTGGATTGTCGATCTCGGGGTGAACCCACTTGCCTTTGTAAGCAGGGTTATCGATCTCTCGAGGTTTCCACTCGCCCTGCACGTGCAAAAAACACATAAAGGCTCATGTAAAAAAAAAAAAACAAAAAAAAACTGAAAAACAAATAATCCTGGTCAAATGTAAGAGAAAGAGTTTTGTTTGACAGGCATATTTATAACAACACAGCAGTAGGTGAAATCTGTGTAAGAATACCTTGTAGTCAGGGTTGGTAATCATAGGCGGCTCCCACTCTCCATCCATCTCATCATCCCAGTCGTCAGGCTTTTTGGCGTCAGGATCTGGGATGTTCTCAGGTTTGTCCCAGTCCTTAAAAAAATGAAGACAGGTTAAAACAAGAGAGAATAAAGCATTCACAAAGTTATCCTCTCCCCGTTACAGCAGACTAACCTCAGGTTTCTTGTCAGCGGGGTCTGGAATCTTCTCCCTGTCGTCCCAGTCCTCTGGCTTTTTGGCGTTGGGGTCCTTGATTTTTTTGGGGGGCAGAAAGTCCCAGTCGTCCTCCAGGTTGCCAGACTCGACCTTCTTGTTGTCGATCTTAACCTCGTAGGTGTTGTCGGGGTTGACGATCAGCGTGTACAAGTGGGTGTACTCATCATCCTGCAGAAGACAGCGAGGAGTTAGAAACGGGAAAGAGGGGCTCGAAAAACGGGACTTTTAAAAATTACCTCGTTCATTGTTGGGTCAACTACTCAGAATTTAGTAATTATTGGTAATCATTCGATTCCCTCCCCATCTCCAAAAAAAAAAAAAAAAACTAGATTGTGCAGTTTTCTCATTATTAAGTTAGGAGAAAAAACTATGCCATACCTTGCACCTGATATCTTTGTTAATCAAATGGTTTTTGCCTTTGTAGTTGAAGATCACATGAACTTTCTTAGTGCCTGGGCCACAAATATCAGGACCTGAAGGAGCCATGAAGAAAATAAAGTTAAGTAACTTAAAGTATGTTAACAAAAAATTTGCAAGAGCATTTTAACACAAGTAAATGTTGTAAATGATTAAGAAAGCGTAATCTGACAAAAACTCAAGAGTCCCACCAAACATGATGTTATAGACGGAGTCTCCATGCATGTCCTCCTGGTTGAGCTCAGAGGGGAACAGCTTGATGTATCCGCCGCCACAGTCGATGCTCTGCTCATGTTTCACAGTGAACTGGATGACTAGAGGCTGGCCTTTGTTACTAAAGTCATCGAAACGGGCTGACAAAGCATAAAAGCGGGCATCCTGGCTCGTCTGCAGACCTGCGGTAAAAACGGCATCATCACGGCGAAGATCCCGGCTGAGGCAGAATTTAATAGGCTGATCTCGAGTTATTTAGAGCCACTTTCATGATGAGTAACAGAAAAAACACTGGCACTGCTTCATGAGCTGAGAATCATTAAAAGCAGATTTTTATGCAGAAATGTTTTCAGTTTTCAGTGGTATGCTGATTAATTATCAAAAGCTGCCATCTGGGTAAATCAAATTAAAAAAAGAAAATCTGAAATTTGATTATTTGGAAAAAAAAAAAACAAAAAAACAAAAAAACAAGCCAGGCTGCATAGTGGCACAGTTGGTAGAGCTGTTGCCTTGCAGCAAGAAGGTTCTGGGTTCGATTCCCGGCCCTGGTCTTTCTGCATGGAGTTTTCTCTGGGTACTACAGTTTCCTCCCACAGTCCAAAAACATGACTGTCGGGTCAATTGGTTTCTCTAAAAAAAAAAAAAAATAATAAAAATTGTCCCTGAGTGTGTGTGTTGCCCTGCGACAGACTGGTGACCTGTCCAGGGTGTACTCCGCCTCTCGCCCATTACGTTAACTGGAGATAGGCACCAGCACCCCTCCTGACCCCACCAAGGGACAAGGGTGTAAAGAAAATGGATGGAAAAAACAAACATTAAACACAGTGGTGGTTCTGGTATAGGCCCATGTTATGCTTACTGTTATGTCCACTCGGCATATAATCTGGTGCTAAATAAAAAAAAAAACTATTTTTGCGTCTTGAGGAGTCTGAACTGCTTCTGACCAACACGAGGTAAATCGTAGGATCTCAACTGATTTGCGATTTACAAAAAACTGCAACTCTTAGGTGTCTCTCTGCTTCAGCACACCTGGCTCCAATATCAGCAGAGCCCTGTAGCTGTTTTACATATTTGTTAAACCCATCCCTACACCCTGACAGTATAATATGAGAGATAATCTGTGAAGACAAATTCAGCTTCCATGATACAGCAAAGCCTGTCGCGAATGCTCAGGTTAGCTAGCATCGTCACTGATGATGGAGGATTAATTGTTTTCCTGGAACGGTAAGCTATTTTTCCGCCATTAGCACATTTAGCACTGTGTACACGAGGTTGATTGACAGTGATAAGACCATTTTTGTGGCTCTGATTGGTTGTTTTTGACCGGGAGCAGTGCATTTCTTCAGACAGCAATAGTAGCACTGGAAGGAGGTGGAAGAATTTGATCTTCCACATTCATACAAGAACCACCACTGCTCACCACTGTTAGATAATCTAAACTCCTTCATTTATTAGTTGCATTTACAAGACAACCTCCACATCATTGTGTGTGTTTTTTTTTCCCCACTCACCTTTATCTTTCTCTGCGTCTCCATAGAACTTCCCTGCAGACAGCACAAACTTGCCATAGTCTGACTTGTGCTTGGATTCCATCCAGCGACTATTGAAGGCATCTGCACAGACAAGATCAGGTTGAGCATTCATTGTGATAAGCATCACACATTGTTAAAAGCACCTGTTCAACCGCTAATGATAATGATGATAAAATCTGTGCAGGTGCATGTTACTGAGGGATGAGGAGGATATAAGAGAATGACCAAGGTAGGGATGTGCTGCAGGGTGGTGGGAGAGCTTCGAAGACAACTGGGGATGGGAACAGATGGACTATAGATGAAGGACTGAGGCAGAAGAAGAAGGGGATCCAAGACTGATCGTCTTATAGATTAAATGTATTTTATCCCTATAGCTAGCAGCTGATCCGTGCAAAATACTGCATTAAAAATATTCAAAGTACGAAATCCCATCCTATCAATGAAGCATATATATTTTTTAATTTAATGCTAAAATAAATGAAAAGTGGAAAGAATCGATATTTAGTCAGAACATAATAATAAAATAAAGATAAAACCTTACCGCCATCCTCAAACTGCTCTCGGAAATACACAGAGGACTCGGCCAGGACAGAGAAGGCAGACACGGCCATCAAAATCAGCGACAGCGCTGTCATGGTTACGAGCTAAAAGCACTCCGTCCGGAATAAAGATAGTAAACTACAAATACACGCCTATGTGGATATTTTTTTGGCTTTTTCTATTCTGTATGTCGCGGGTGCTGGTCCAGTCTGTCTCATACAGTCATGCTACAGTACCGAGCCGCCGAGGAGCACCAGCCTCTCTCCTCTCTGCTCGGAACAGATGTCTGAATCTGATTGGTCGGTGGCTCCAAACCAGAGTCGCGGCATTCAGCCAATCGGAGGAGAGAAAATCTGAACGCTAAGGTTTGTAGCCAATAGGGGAAGACCACGCGTTTGCTTGATACACGCCCCAAGGAGAATGATGCTCCTGGATGAATCACATGGCTGAAGGGGAAAAAAAGAAGGGTGGAAGAATAGATCTTATTAGTGTTGTAGAACTCCCCACCAGAATAACCAACAAAGATAAACCATTGAAAGACAAACCAGCATGTAAAATCAACGATGTTTTCCATAATGCTTAATTAAACCGTGCATATTCAGAGCTTATAATTAGTTTGGTTTTAAAAGTGAGCACTTGAGAATATTTCTCCAAATATATCTTGAAAGGAAGACAGTCTTTACGAGATTTCGGAATTATTTTAATCCTTGCCTTAAAAATATCTACCAGTGCATTTGTTTCTCCAAAAATAAATGTAAAAAAGAGATAGTAAATTATGGATTTTCTCTGTACAATTTAAAGTACAACAAACTCGTGACAATCCCGTTTTGTTCGTTTTTCGGTTGTTTTTGACATATTTTGACATAGGAAGCATTAGTTACCTTTGCGCTTCAATCTGTATTACATGGCTTTTCTGTGCAAATTTATAACAAAATAAAAGTCATATTCTGTATGTTTTGACTGATTTGACTAGAAAATATCAGAATCAGGTCTACCTTGTAAAATCCCAATAAAATACATTGACATTTGTAGTTGTGAAACCTAAAAATAAATCTCACAATGTTCAATGAGAATGAATAATTTTAAACAATAGAGGAGTATATAAGACATTCTGTCTTAATAGCAATAAATTAATGCCACACTCCTGATTGAATTTATTGTGAAATTAATTCCTAAATCTATGCACAAATAAAAACACGCCAATTTGAAATTCATTCACACAATAAATAAATCATGACTGACCACCAATTCAGAACCAAAGTAATAACAACTATTGTTAATATTTTACGGCTTTATTCAATTTTCAATAATCCAATATATGTGAAGTGATTTCAACAACAAAACTTTTACGTCAACCTAGTGAGTGAGTAGTCCAAGGTGACAGCAAACAAATAAAATAAATAAAAGCATAATTATATGTTGAGTTCACATAAAAAAAGGACTTCCACAGTTTCACTTTAGAGGAAAAACACATTTACTAAAAACTTTTATAGATTTTTCTTAGCTTCCACTTATGAGCTTATGGTAACATTTTTCAGTAACATTTAGAAGAATGTAAGCCATGGCATTTTGTTTGTAGCACAATACTCATTCAAAGCTCGCTCTATGATTACACAAAACACAAGTGTTGTGTGAGAAAAGTAAGGTAGAAGCAATAATAATGTACCAGTGATAATAATGTAATAGAGTGCTGTGTATTCTTCACCTTGGGATAGAAGAATAAAATGCAAAATGATCTCAAGTCTGTTTTGTACTTTACTAAGAAACACCACATGGCACAAATGATGTCGATAAATAACGGCGTGAAAAAAAGCATAACGTCTGCAAATACCAACACATGACATGTGAACCTATAAGACAACAGAAAAATCAGCACAAGTTGTAACTCTGCAGAAAAAAAAAACCTAACATAAATAGTGAGAGGATACATCAGTTTTCACAGTCAAAGGACTTCTTCACGTCTTCATCCTGACGCTGTGATACTCAAACCAGGCAGATAAGGGAGAGCAGCCACGCCTCCCGTAACGACCGTCTGGAATGAGTGTTTCCACCAACGCTCCTGATCCCTGCAGGGCGGCTCCTGCCGCTCCCTCCTCTTATCCTGAACCTGCCCTGCTGCCTGGCCGTCTCCCAGGGACCTGGACAGACACGGCGTGTGTGTCTGTGTGGGGAGAGGGTTAGTGCACAGAACAGAGCGAAGGAGACGCTCTGTGGCTCTGAATGCAGATGGGCCGGAAAAGCAATCGTAACGCCTCCTCCAGGTCGCTGCGTCTCTCTCTCTCTCTCTCTGTCTCTCTCTCTCTGTCCTTCTAGGGGAGAAAGAAGTTGATCCTCTGCGGGATGGACTTGCATCCTTGGGCTGAGAAGAGTCTCTCCTCTTTGGGAACGTACAGCATCGCCTTGGCCACTTCATCCAGTGTTGCTTCATCTGCCTCCAGACCTCGCGCTGTGTAGGCGTCTCGCGCGCACAGCTTCACGTGACGGTACTCCAGAGGCAGGAAAGGCACAAAGAAGTCAATCAGGTGGTCCGCCATCAGCTCACTCTGAGCAAAGCCCCCTAAGAAAAATACAAACAACCAAATCAGAATAAAAACATGATTAAAATTTAACTACAGTCTTGAAAACAAACAGAATAAACCAATGATAATGATTGATTTATGACAATAAATCAGACACAGATAATATGTCTGATAGAATATTTGTTAGCTGTCTGTAGCTCAGTTTTCCAGCTGCAGAGAAAACAAACAGTTGACTACTTGAACTTTAACCTGGCTGAGCCGCGTACCTTGGGTCTCCAGAGTTTCAGCTCGAAGCCGATGCTCCAGGTCCTCCATACCGATGTCCTCCCGATTCTGACCCGAGTGCCAGAAGTCCAGCGCCACGTCATTTATTGTTGCACCGCCTATGTTGCTGTAGTGATGAAAAGCAGTGGCACGTTTATCGCATTTCTGCACACTTTGGGTCAAGATTGGCAGAGCAGAAACAAACAAACTCTGTCACTGTATTATTTATTTTATTTTATTTCCCCCCCTATGCTTATAGTGAAGCCAATTGCTAAAGTTAGCTGAAGTTCAAAATTGAAGGAAAAGACTCTTAAAAATAAATATCCACTTTCCCCAGACAGAGATATATAATCAGAAAACTCAACTCTCTTCAAAAGGTCTATGAAGTGCATTCATTTACAGATGGGGCCCAAAACTGACCCCTGTGGGACACCACAAAGAAAGTCCAAAACATGCAGATGAGAACTCCCACAACCTCATACAACACTACCTAAATTAGCTTAGGATTGTGTTAATTACTGAAGAACATTTTCAATGTTTTTATGAATTTTTAATGAAGATATTGATGGAAAATTAAATTAGATGTTAATAATTTCTGAATATTTGCTTAGAAAAGTTATTATGCAGACTTTAATTAAATAGTTTCACTTATTATGGGTGTTACAAAATGTTTAGTAAAAAAAAAAAAAGAGAGAGAAATGTTTTCTGATGAAAATGGCGTAAAATAAATTAAAAATGAATAAAACATTTCAAGGACGTCAAACCTCTGCTGGTCAGTACTTCAAGACACAAACTACTAAAAACATGAAAAATGCATAAAGAAGAAAACCCATCCTTCACTGAGAATGAGCTGTCAGAACAGCGCTGAGTGGAGCTGAGCTTGTGACCCAGATTTCACATCCCTCAGCCTGATCCACCAACCTGAGGAAGATGAAGATGGCTCTCCGGTAGCTGACCCCGTCCACGTTGTCATAGTGATCCATGTAGGGCTTGATGGCGTCGATGAGGCCCGGGTGGAGCTTCTCAGCCTCGTCGAAGATGAACAGAGTCTGCGGGCAGCGCAGCACCAGGTCTCGGATAGCTTCCCTAAGCTGACCCTGGACCCAGTGAAGAGGAGCAAATTCAGCATCACACATTTAATCAATCAAAATTTATTTATACAGCACTTTTTATACAGTCTTTAACAAAGTGCTTTAACAGGACAGGCATACAAAATAAAAAAAAACTCGCCTTAAAAACATAAAACTAATAAGTAAATCAAAGATAAAAAGAATAATGATAATACTGATAACAGGGGATTAAAAGAGAGAGATAAATGAAGAACTTAACATCTTCAGACCTTCATTTTTCTGACTTTTCAGAAATAAATTACCTTTTTTTTCCAACTCATGCTATTACAATGTTTTTATTGCCATGAGAATACATGCAACCATAGATTTTTAGAGTATCCAGCCGAAAATTGTTCTTCGTACCATCAATCCGCTATGTAGAGTCCAGTATTAAAACAGATATTGGGTAAAAACGAGGAGCCCATTTGTGTCATTGTGGCCCAGTTGGATTCGTGCCAGGTTCCAAAAATCCACGCATGTCAGTGGTGTTGAAGCACCAATATTTGACCTGCAGCATCGGTCCATCTTGTGACCGTTATCACCCACGAGCTGGGTTTCAAAACGCAGACTAAACATCTGATTAAGCAAGGGAGCCGACCCACGAACATGTTTACCACGTTCCTGGAACACGGCGTCCAGTCCCCGTGGGCCGACTGGTTTTCTGGACGTCTCACCTTGTACGTGTCCAGCAGTCTGGCGTGGGGGAAGTGGAACGGGGCGATAAACAGACGGACGCACTCGCTCTTCACCCCGTCGCGGTACAGGTTGTCAGCGATGATACGGGCCACAAAGTTCTTGCCGGTTCCGGTCCAACCGTGGAAGGAGAGCGTCAGAGGCTTGTTGGACTCTGGGTTGTTGATAAAACCCTGGATGGCTTTAAGAACCACGGACTGGACCAGGTGTTGGCCGTGGAGCTTCGTCTGCAGGTCCTTGGCCAAACCTGAGTGCGGATAAAACAGACGCACAATACAGCACTTGAGTTATTTTTCTTTTCTTTTCTTTTCGTTTTTTTTTTTTTTTATTTCTTTGCCAGTTTTTACAAATTCAATTAGATAAAAAATTATATTAACAAACTAATATTTCACCTCTGTAAATGTAAGGTGCATGGTCTCTTGAAGACTTTCAAATGTTAAACCAAACAGTTTAAACACCTATTTCCCAATCAAGCTTCCTGTCCAAACGGAAGATAATTACAGGAACATTAGTCATCCTGGTCATCTTACAAAAATGTTTACTGATTGGCTGATAAGAAACCACTACATTAAACTAACAATAAAATTAGATAACGGGAAACAATAAATAGGCTTGGCCAACTTCCTTAGAGCTGGAACGAAACGCAGCGACTATCTGGAAGATAAAAGTTTCCATGACAGTCAGGAGTGTCATGGAGAAAACTACGTCTTCTCTTCCTGCTTCCATGGGAGATTTTAAGGAAAGCAGCAGCCAGGTGTTGCTCACCAAACACACTCGACTCTCAGTAAGCACGACTGCCTTTATAAAAGCAGAGGTTTTGGTGAAGTTAAATGTTGACGTTCATGGAAGCACAATAAGAAAAAGACAGACAACTTCGGTAGGAGAAAAGCTTTTCTCTCTGAAAGGAATGTGGCAGCACGACTTCTGTTTGCAGAGCTGCATCTGGATGAACGAAAAGACAACTGGACCAACGTTCAGACACCTCAGGCCACCGCGCAGATCCATCCATCCATTTATCATACCAGCTTATACATGCTAGGTCATGGAGAGCTGGTGTCTGTTTCCAGCCCATCACTGGGAAACACTGGCGTAGCCGAGACAGTGACCCATAACTATGCATGCACACACTTATATAAGGGCAATTAGAGAAACTAATTAACATAACAAAGTTAGGTGGGACCTGTGACTACCATGTGTGTATCGAGAGAACATGCAAACTTGATGAACACCACTGTGCTGCCCTCATATAGATGCTTTTAAAAAATAAAGAAGAAAAAACAGCATGGCAGCACAAACTGCACCAATAATGATTTGCTGAACTGAAACACACATTCACTCGTCTTTATAGCCTGAGTGTTTTTTCTTTAAAGTACCGTATCACATAAGAGAGAGGAAAATGTGCTGCAGGTTTATTTGGAACTGGAGTAGTGAGTATAAATTACACTAATTTATGCATCAACAAATATCTCCCTAACCTTAAAACTCGAAAAGTGTGTGAAATGATCTGCAATCTGATCAAAGGAAAAATCTGTTGATTAACTGGTGCATCTTTAACACCAATCAAGCACGGTGGTGGAGGGGTGATCATCTGGGCCCAGGACCTGAGCACCTTGCAGTCATTGAGATTATTCAACAGTAAACATTAAATTTTATCCCTTAAATACTGCAAGAGCCTAATTAAAGTTCAAACATATACCAAAAACTAAATGTTCTAGCCAGACTGGAGGAATGTCCACAACAGAAACGGTGCTAAAGAGAAACTCAAACTCCAACAATAATTCAAATCACTGCTAATGAAGGTGGTTGGACAGGTTGTCCCCTCCCACAGACATGTTACAGATGTTTACTCTCTGTCACACCTCAAAGCAGAGGTGAAACACACACAAACAAATCACCTGTGACGTTGTTGGTTATCCTGCAGTCTCCAGACTCACAGCACTGGCCCAGGCTACAGTACCACTGATGCAGCAGGCTGGTGTAGTCCTGAGGAAAGCCTGGCCAGAGGTCCCCGACAGGAACTTCACACAGCAACAGAGACATAAACCCGGGGTTATAACACCGTAGTAAGCACTGATGGCCTTTCAAAACAAAGACGGAAACTCCTGACCAGTGCAATAATGTTCCTGCTCACCTTGCTGTGTGGCATCATCCTGGTGGGGCTGACACTCCCCCTCCCAGATGTTGCAGTAGAAGTAGTTGAAATAGTAAGTGGAGACGTTGCTAATGCTATCGAGGGGAAAGATGTCGGCCTCTGCGGACAGAGCGCAGATCAGAGGCAGCAGCCAGCGCACAAACATCGGGGAGCAGGGCGGAGAGCCGCGGCGGCAGAGGAGATACAGGGCAGTGGAGCTTCTCTCCCATTTATTTAAACCACCAGCTCGCTACGAGACAGCCTGAAGAGGGTGCGTAGGGGTCCAGTCTCCACCCACGCTACGGTCCCACCTGTGAATTATGTCCGGGAAAGCACTAGCTTCGCCCAGTCGGTTCCGCCTCACTCCGCCCACAGAGAAAAGAGGGGGAAAGCAGCGGCGGCAGGTTGATTTTTTCCCCTCCAAATGTACAGGTGTAGCTTTACATCAAGAAGTGTATTTTTTTCTGTACCCAATTTGGTACAGAAAAGACTAACATCACATCAGCAGCGATTTATTTTCCTCACTACTAGACTTCCTTACAAGGGAGCTGCTGTTGTATTATTTTACTCTTTTGCTTACCGGGATAAACAGGCTTGATTGCATTATTTATTTTCTGAATATCAATGAAAAGAGATGTGAATTTGCACCTACGTTTAAATAACGTACAAATTAACTAATCTTTATGACATGCTCAGACATCATCACGCACCATCTCTAACCCCTCCCTGGCTGTGATTAGTAATATTCAGTGACCTCATGCTGGCCACCATAACTGAATGACTTCAATTTTTCCAACTATATATTTGATAAGTGCAATAATAGTGACAACCGAAAAATTAATGTTTTAAAATAACAGCAAAAATGGTAATGCCTTAGAAAAAAAACGGATTGGTTTCTACATATTTTTTTATTCAGGTCCATGTCTTATTAAAAGCGACATTTTATTTGCAAGTAACATTTTTATTTACAATAATACAACCAACTGTTTACCGCTGCAGAGCCTGGTGCCAAAACCAAAAGCCATGATAGATTTGCTGGAGTTTATTAGGAAAATTGCGATGACGGAACATGAACTTTAGATTCAATGAAAAAACATTTTTTAGGAACCTAAAAAATGGATTTAGGATTTGTTAAACAAATCCTTTAATTTGATCAGCAATCAAGTGTCTGCCTTGTCGGTATTTTGAGAGTATTTGTTTTAACAAGACAGTTTAATGTAGGTCTTGCATGTTCACCATCTGCACCAGCCATTACACATTATTGTAATACATTTATCACTACTTCATACAAGTGGAGTCAAAGTAACTAGGTCAAAGTAAAAGTAACCCGTTACAAAACCATACATAAAACTTGTGTTCAAGTCACCTCAAGAGATGCACATTTTAAATTTGTATACATTTAACATAATATAGGTTTTTCAGCGCTTCCAATACAAAATTACTTCAGTTCTTAAAGTTGGAATCAATGGTGGAGTCTTTAATTTTCATAACATGAACTCAAATCAAAAGACAAATAGAAATTAAAGATAAACCCAAGATATTTACTGGCCATTTATCAAATTAACTTAACTTTATAAAAGTGATAATCTGATCTCACTGTGGTACTTTGGGAAGAACTGCTTTAAATCAGATTAATTTTAAAATCTCTTTTCCAAATGTACTTTAAGGAGATTTCTAGCAGCTTTCCAGCTCAATCCCTCCAAAATGGCCATTTCTTTCTCTACAAGCATCAACCCAGTTTGACACCAGGGTCATTTCAATCTGAAGTAGTTAAAAAAAAAAAAAAAGGAAAACATTTGTGGTGATTCACAAGGAATAAAAGAAACAGGGAACTTCATTAACAGACATTTAGACGTCATGTAAACTTAAAACTAGTTCAAGTCATGGAAATGCTTCCAGACCTTGGACTGCATGCGACTCCTATTTAATAGTGAGTTTTACCGTGTTCAGCATTGTTTTGTTTTCTTTTAACCCCAATGGGAAACATCTTTTTGCTCTTTAGCATCAACTCCATTTTCTTTAATGTTAATGTTTCACCTCTGTGCCATCAAAAATAAATTCAGTACAACTTTGTTAAACATTTGTTATTGATTACTTGAGACAACAGTGTGGGTTAATTTCAAATCTTTATTAAATTACAAACTCCAGAAGCTTAGACCATCCTGATCACAGCATCAGTTCAGTAAATCGATAAGGTTCCCATCATCTTCGTGTCGGCGCCTGCAAGAAAGCGGCTCGTCAGACCAAAGTTTCTTCTAATGGACATGTAGGTCTCAAGCTGACCACAAAACCTCAGAAATAATGGAACGGTAAGGGTTATAATCAATATAATCTTCATTTGGCAGAATCTTTTCATCACTGGTTAAATGGCCAGCTTATAGAAACTCCTAAAATGTGTTAATAAAATGAAATCCTTACCGTTGCTTGAGTTCATCTCCTGTAAAGAATGAATGAGAACCTTATTACAGGTCAGCAACTGATTTTAAAATGTTTCCATTCACTGGGTCGCTCAGTAATATTTTGCATTTGTCTACATTACAGTTCAGGTCAGACATTTGTTTGGACATCACCGAACCCACATTTAATGTTTCACAACAGTGACTCTTTCCTTACCTTAGTTTAAAGTGTCTGCTTTCACGCTGCAGTCCAGAAGCATTGTTGACCTGAAGAGACAAGAGCATTAGTCAGATAAACAATCCAGGAAGGAACAGGACTACCACTGAACCGACCACATCAGCTAGAGCTAATATAACACGTCATGGTTAATCAGTCTTCATTTTGTCATCACAGGTCAGATTATGATCGATCCCAGGTAGAGGTGTGGCTTCTCCTCAACCAGGTGCTCAAGACGTCATTTTTACTCACCTTTCAGTTCAGCTTCCTCCAATATGAGCTGCCACTCCCCTCAGAGGCTCTGGAAACGGAAAAACAAATGTCTTTAAATGACACAGCCAGCACTGTGCAATCATCAAATAAATACCAACATCAGATCAGAGTTACTTATTTCCTCAACGGGATCAGCGACCTGATTCAAACTCATCACACCTGAACTTCCTTTAGCTTCAACCTGCAGCAGATAAAAATCTTACCAGTGAAGCAGCAGGGAGTCGCATGATGGCATCCATTCCTATCAGAAAGCAGGAGATAAAACTGATCAGCTTCGACTTTAATCAACCAGGACATTCAGATATTTGTGTTTGATACGTCAGTTAGGGGTGAAAGACGATATGAGATCTTCATAGGATTATCTGCTGAACTATGCGGTCATCATTGTATCGAATGTTACTGGAAGATGCATCTTCACTATAAAGCTCACCTTGATCAGCTGCTGCAGACGCCGGTTCCTGAAAAACAAAAAGAAATGTAAGTAAAAAGGTCACTGAGCTAATGTAACCGAGGTTAGGGAAGCCGGTGCATCAGATAGGAGCGAAAGATTGTTCTTCATAGTGATCTGTTGAACTATAAGATCATCACTGCATCGGGTAAAGTGTGTACTTTAGGTTATTTCTAATAAAAACTCACCAACAGATTCAAATCCTGGAGCAGAGGGTATGAGGATGCCAAACACCTGAAGGAGAAACGGGCTGATTACCAAGAGTTAAGATTTAAGCAGAAATATTCATCCTTCTGCTCAAGCTGTGTCAGAATAAAGTCCTCTTTCACTCTTTTTCAGAGAGATTCCCATTGTTTTATAACAAAATTCATCACAGACAGTCATCCAGTAAACATGGAGTACACCTAGTTTGGTCATTACCTGCATCTCAGTCGTTGAAGCGATCAGCGTAGCTGAAAGATAAAGATGAGCAATTTAAAAAAAAAGGATTCAGATTCAACGAGAAAATGCATCACAATCTTTGTGCCTCAGATTATAAATATAGGTGGTTGGAGTATCGTCATCCATCAAGTCGAGAGTAGCAAATAATTGTCATCATTGCAGCACAAGACTATTGAAAAAGTGATCAAAGGCAGACTAATGTTTCACTGAGGTGTTGATCCTGAAATTTTCTCAATTTTGACCTAGGAATAACGTTGACAGTTTAATCAGAAAACTGACTTCTTGGAAAAAGTTACAAAATGTAGCCTAGCCTACCAGTGTTTAGTCCAGGTGAGTAGCTATACATTTTGTTTTTACATTTTAAAAATCTGAATGCAGTTCTTTCATTTTTAGTAGATCAGTTAATCTAATGTCTGAAATAAACCAGTTCATGATGGCCAAGTTTTACTTCCATAGCTGCAGATTTATCCCAATGTTCATTTGGCTTGTAGCCTAAACTCGCAGCATATTTAGCTAGAGACACGGGATTACATGAATATGCATTGTATAATACTTTAGCACCAAGATTAACTGGATGTCAGTGCCCAAACTAGTACAGTACATTAATCCAATCCACTGCATTTTGATGAATGAATGACATGAATAAAAAAGGTTCAGTTACATAGTCTGCAATTTATTTTTTTGCTATTCAACTTATTTTAAAACAGCTTAAATTCACATGAAACACCAGAGAGATGCATTATTCTGCCTTCAAATATATGTTACAAAGCTGTAGAGCCTTACCTCCATCATACTGGTCCTTCAGCTGCCTGAATTACTCCATAACCTGTGGATGATTTCTCATTAGAACTGATCAGTTTAGCAGATTACACATAAGAGCTGAACTGATGAGGCCTCATTGTTAAAACTTCTCAGAAATCACTTCTGTCCACTACTCTTATAACTTAATCATCGACCTTCACACAGGATGACCCCTACTCAGTGAGGGAAAACTTACACACCTATGCATAAGGTGCAGATTTACAGTAGTCAGATGATCCATGGTTTCCCTAAGCAGAAAATATAAGCAATTAGAACCGTCACACAATTTAGCTTTCGTGAAAACTCGAGCTAATCTAACTTTAAGGAAACTGTTCTCACCATGCCACATGGCTTCCCATCTCAGCATATCCCATACACCGCCCTGCAAACAAGAAAGCAGAACTTTAATAAATATTACTGAGCTAAAAGTATTTTTTGCATCATTTAGAAAGCCCCGTCTTCAGGAGGAGCTGCACTGCTAACACCTCCGGCCTGCAGCCAAACTGTCCCATTGAGTCAGAGTGTTGTGTCTCATCACATTAACTCAGATGTCCCTAACAACACGAAATTACATCATTCATCCATGGGACAGCGACTATTTACAGCTACGTTAAGGTGCAGCGAGGCTGGTGTAGTCAGCTACATGCTAACACCAACACGTGGCTGAGGCCTACTGGAGTTTCACCCTAAAACTAAACTTCAACTAAAAGAAAAAAAAAACTTAAAGCTGCATCAACAACACCAAAACTACCCACAAATGATTAATGTGGTCACACAGACAATTAAATAAATAAAAACTGCAGCGGCTAAACTGCAACATCCTTACCTCGGACAGAGACGAAATGGGAGGAAGTAGCTGCTGCGAGAGGTTTATATATATAATCTCGCAAAGGCTCATGGGAAAAAAAGTAGCAAGACATTTAGCGCCATCTGCTGCCTTTCGATTACAATTTCTGCCAAGTTCAATTGTATAAAATAGTTTTAGAAGCACAAGCTTATCCCTCAGGACGTTCTGTCAAGAACAAATAACTATTCTAAAAGGAAGTCTATATTTGAAATATGTTTGACCCTCTGACATGTGACAAAAAATACTTAGAATAATGTGCTTAAGACATACTGATGATGAATCCGCCTGCAAGCATACATTATGCATTACTTACATGGTCATTTCTAACTAATACAAACATACTAGCCATTACAGTTTTTCCTGTTGTGGCTATGTTTATTAAATACTACGATTTTCTTTCTTTGCCCATATGTATGGGCATTCACTCATATATATGAGTGAATGCTACTCACCATGAGTGAGTGAGTAGCATTAAACTACGCACTCATGGTTATTGTAGAGCTGCTAAAATATTCTAAATAAAAAGTTTTTTTTTAACTGATTAGCAGTAATTAACAATGAGACCAACATTAATATACTGAACCACTTCAAATTAGACCAGTAAATTGTGAAGAGCCGGGGGAGATAACTCACCCATTTCAATGAGCTGTGATGCTGCAGAGATGCTTCTAAGGAAGCAAACATATTTCTTTGTTTTCAAGAACACCTTAGAAAAATTGCAGCTTTTAAGGGCTAGGAAGACATTTTCCCTAACCAGGCCAATGGTCATCAGAAGATGTCAGTTTTCTGAGTGAGGGTCATGAAGCCCTGGTTGGACTTTGAGAGTTTTTTCCTGGGCAAAGAAGATGAATTCTGGTCTTTAGTCAGTCATAGCTAAGATTTACCTGTCTGATCGTAAATGAGGTAGTCTTCATTTAAAATACAAAAGGCCCCAGATCAGCACCCTAGCAGTCAAGCATGGTGGTGGGAACATAAGGCTGTGGGCGTGTTTTTCAGCCACTGAGACCAAAGCAAGTGACATCATAAAAAAAGACAAGATGATCCCCTCTTAAGCTTGGTCTCATTACCTTTAGATGGATGCCGTTCTCATTTCCTATCAAACATCTTTCCAGTGGTATAAAAACAACTTCAAATCTGGAAAAGACAAACAATTTTGGGTTTTACTGCAACAGCTACAGCACTCAACCTGAGTGCTGTAGCTGTAACAGTTCCTATTTCTACTCCTATTTTCATTATTGCCATATTACCGTAGTTGACCTATGTTGTAATTTATTCAACAAGGAAGAGAAGGAAAGTACATCTTATTATGACGCTTTGATCCACAATACTAAAAATATATTAAAAAACAACTTTACAGCAGTTATGAAAGAAGGTGACCTAAAATAAATAGACCAAATCTGACAGGAAATAACTCTCAGAGATTTAATATAATGCTTCAATAATCAGGAGAGTCAGATACAATCAATGGTTATGATGAGAAGGAAATAAAAAAAAAATACATTTGTTTCGATTGCTTCTATCAGGCAATACTGAAATGAAAGGCAAGGCCTCTATTCAACAACTTATACAAAAAACATGGAGAGAAGAAAAAGACAGAAGCAAAGCTTCAAATTGAGCTTAAGACCAGGTGGACAATTACAAAGGCCTTTTCATTTGTGTTGATGTTACTGAAATTTCCGGATCAGCAGTAAGTTTATTTCAAGTTGTTTTTTTTTGGTCTTTGTATCAATTGATAATTAACTACTTCAACTACTAATAAGAGGGATTGTTTTTGTCATTGTTCAGCATGTTCTGATGATATTTTTTTAAAACCCCCCCAAGTTCAGATCCAAACTATAGTTTTAAATAGTAAAATCAGCAGTGAGTCGGTGATCAAAAGGCTTAGTATTGACCAGCATGTGGTTCTGGATGTAAAAGCACAGAAATATAAAACAACAGAAACCAGTCGGATGCGTCTACTCTGCTGGCTCATTTTGAGAGAGCTTTAAGATGAGAAGATGATCTGCAGGACAAATGGGAGACTTTACATCCTCACTATGGAGAAAGAACAACATGTAAACAATCAGTTTTGTTCAGGAATGCCTTCAGGTAACTGTTTGCTGTGCAGCTCAAAGTCCCTCCACTCTCTTTTTCTTTAAACTTTATATTTCTTTTTTTGGCATAACTGGCACTGAAACTTTGAATTGCATATATTCCTTTAATATATATATATATATATATATATATATATATATATATATATATATATATATATATATCACCTCTCCTAATCAGTGGATTTAGATGCCATGGCTCATGTTTTGCTTCTGGTTAACACTAAAGATACAAAAAAGAAAAAAAAAAAACAAAAAACAAAAAAAAAAACCCTAAATTGGCCACGCTGAAATGAAAACAAAACGATGAAAAGCAAAATGGAATGACTCCTAAAGACGGAAAGCCATCAAAGTTTATATCCCCAATAGTTATATAGTATTGCCAGAAAAAAAAAAATGGAACAAAAAACATTTAGAAATAAAAAAAAGAATATATATTTTCCTTATATGTATATCTATATATAAAGATCAGTTTGAACTAGTTGCAGGCAAGCAGAGAAGTTCTTTCCCGCCGCTTTAGGATCGATCCGCTCCACTGCTATAAGGCTGTCAGACTCTGGGAGGGTGCAGCAGCTTTCTTTCCTCAGTCAGATTCCCTGAGATGTAGAGCGCCGGTTATTTTTTAATCAAGCTTCACTTGAATTGTACACCATCAGTCACAAACCTCTTGCTCCCCTTTACATAATGAAACACAAAAACATGTATATTGGAAACCAAGTGCTTCTCCGGATCATCGAGAGTGTGGATCTAAAGCTGATGGTCGACTCTTGCGTCCCCTCTCAGCGGTGCCGAGTCTCACGTAGGGGAGAGAGAGGAAGGGATGGGATCAATGGCCAGCAAAGAGGAAATTGCCCAAGTAAGGAGAAGAGCTCATGTTTACATCTTTGATGCTTTCATTCATTTCCATTTTTTTATACAGTCAGATGCAAAGCAGTGTACAGGTTCAACCAGTCATCCCAAGGCTTGAATAAGAAGTGTTGTTTTTTTTTTGCAAAAGAGTTCTTATGAAGACTCTTATGTCTGTGCAGATTTCTTTTTGCACTTCTGTGTTCATCAGAGCGGCGTGGCGTTCTCAGTGCCTTTGAGAGGCTAATCTCTTTAAAAGCGGCTCATCGTAGATCCAGCACTCCCCGTCCTCATGGAACAGCTGGAAAAAAAGACAGGGGGCAAATCATTTATTTTAAACGGCTGTATAAAGATGTCATCTTGAAACGGCAACTCTAACAAAAACATTTTATAACACTTTAAATCTCCTGTACAACTAAAACATCAAGTTTTACTTTTACCAATCGCTTTGAGAGAAAATGGCATATCCGCTAGCTCGGAAAAGAATTAATAAACTTAAAAGTTTTTCCACATCCAAATCAAACATTTCAATGCATTTCATTGAGGTTTTATGTGATAAATGGATTCAACTGAGACACTGGGCTGCCACCAGGGCAAAGCTAGGCCGGAATGGCAGCAGACAGGCGTGCGTGTATGCGTGTGTCTGCTCTGGACTTTTGGATGCGGGCCTGGAGTCCAGAAGGCTAAAGTCAAACCAAGCCAGTTCTCTTTACCAAGTACAATGAAAGAACTGCAGAGGGACGAGATAAAGTTATTCACGCTTCGTTTTGTTTAGAACAGGTGGAAAAGACTGTCCAGAGGAGTAAAGATGATCGCTACAGCGCCTCCTGTTGTTCAGACAGTGAAACATCCAGACAGTATTTCTGCTAAGTGTCAAGGTAATTAAAGTTGGCAATTATTCTGATTGTGTATGCCTGGTTGTTACTTACAATTGTCATTATTCCCATTACTATCAATAGGTCTGTTACCATTTTGTCTATGTAATATAATTTATTTGACGGCTCTTTAGCCCAGTATATTGAACAAGCAGATGGATATTATAATTTCTCTGTCCTGTTTGAAATAAATTAATCAAATTAAAGCTGTGGATTTGTGGCAAGAAGCCACGTAAACGAAGGCAGAAAGCCTCACCCTAGTTTCCCACTGCTGCTCCTTCTCCTTCCTCTCTCTGGCCTCGGCTCTTTGCTTCTCCTCCAGACGATGTTTGGCCTCTGTTGCTCTATCGATGTCTTTGAGCTTCAGGTTCAGGGTCACATCTCTCCATAGCCTAGAGCACAAACCAGGGTTAAAAATGCTCTTGTCTGGATAGAGATATTTAAAAAGTTCACTTAAAATTTGCAGCCAACTTTACCTCCGGGACTCATACTCAAATTGGTCCTCCAGTTTTCTCACTTTCTTCTTTATGATGGCCATTTTCTTAGTGTCTATGAACGTCGCGTTCTCCTGGGATCATAGAAAACATTTAGATGTTACTTAATGTGATGGAGGGTTAAGGCAGGATAAATGCTTCTTTGTTGGCAATTTTGTCTTTTTTTTTTTTTTTTTGCCAGAAACTGGTCTATTTTTGAGACACTTTTTGCAAACATTTACTCAATTGGTTAGTTCCACACTAATCAGTATATAAATATGGAACCTAAAGAAAGCACAGAGTTAAAGAAAGAAAGAGAAAGATGTGGGGATGGATGGACAAACTGGTCAGAGAAAGTAGTTTTTAGAGATTCAAGTGTTTATCAAGCTGACAAACCATGGAATAAAGTATGTTTCTGAAACTGGTAAACACTTAAATCATATTCTATATTTTTATAGGTTTCCTTTAATTTTTGCTTTTTTCCCCATAAATGCTCATTATAACTTCAGATCTCAACATACAAAACAAATAATCTTGATTTTTTGTTGTTGTTTTTTTTAACATTCAGTTTTATAAATATAAAGTCTTTAACTTCAGAAAGACGTTGTAGCAGTTTATTTTCAGAAAAGTAAAAATTACAAAGCTGCCTGGGTTTCATCTGAGGTGGAAGTGTTACAAATCAGCAGCAACATCAATTGTGATGAATTCTCGTTTTCTGTGTCAAGTTGTCAGAAATTGTCAAATTTCTCACCTGGATACAAGAAGTCGTTTTCTAAAGATGGCTACATGTTTATGTACAAATATATACTTTCCATTTTTTAAATAAATGCCACCATTCGCTTTGGTCCACAAAAAAATAGATTTTCTAAACTCTTAACTCCTTTATTTCCAGACTTAATAAAAAAAGGAAATTTTTCCAGATCGGGATTGTTCCAAATTGACAAGAATTTGAGTTCAATAAATTCAGGAGGGTTAAAACGGCGCAGGAACTTTACTATACGAGTTTGTTTAGGAATCATGTTGAGCAAGTTTACTGGCCCACCCGGACCGCGGAGGGGATTTGTTGCTGTAAGCAAATATCATAAAAACAATAATAATATTCCTGAGCAAAGGGGGAAAAAAGAAGAAGAAACAACTCACTCCAGTTGCCAGCTTGGAATACATCACTGCGTTCCATTCTCCTTCAATGGAGCAGAAAGATTTCTTGTCATTTGGCGCACTGGGGGAAAATAAAATGCAGAAAAATGTTAAAATCGAGCCCCACACACCTGGAAAAAATTGAGTTTGTAAGTTGTTGCAAAGCTTCATCAGTCATCTTACAAAATTTCTGCCGTGACCCTGTGCTTCTTCCCGCCGTAGAAAGGTTTGGTGTGGAACATGATGGTGGCGCTGTAGCCCGTCTTGGAGCAGGATATGTTGCACTCTCCACCCAGCTCCACCCACGGTACTGTCAGAATCGACCTGCGGAGATGGTCTAATGATCAGAGAGGTCCACTGCAACCAACGTCCAGAGACGGCACGGGCACGGTGCAGCACATACCTGCCATATCCATTAGGGAAGGTGAGGATGTAATGCTCATCATGCTCCAAACATGACACACAGCCTAGATAGCAACCAGAACATAAATATCAATGCATAATTATTATTCTGTGCGAGCTTGTTGTGTTTGAGGAGGAGCCTCCTTCACCTTGACCGATGTTGTGGACGCCTATAGACATGCCGAGAAACTTCGACTTCGTCCAGATGTGAGCGTTGAACTGGATCTTCTTCCTTACACACTCCGCGTAAAATGCAGAAACTACATGGAGAATAAAAGAACAAGATGATGGCAACGTGAACGAAAAACCAGCCAGATGAAAAGCTGCTTTAGGCAAAATGTCTCAGTTTTTTGGATCTTAATCCCTGAAAGGTTGAGCAGAGAATGCTGAGACGAGGATGCTTGGCGACTTACTGGGTGGGTGGTGAGAGACCTGCTCCGCCACAAAACATACACTGTTGGGAGAAGACCAGGGAACTGGACCGTCTGATACCGACTCCTGGAAAAGTCCAACAAAGCACAAGTCAGACAGAAGGAACATTAAACGCTAACCTGCTACTTTGTGTCGGATTATTTCATAAAGTCCTAATAAGGACATTAAAATTCCAGGATATAAGGAGATCAAATTTGAAAAAGTTTAAATATTTATGCAAGGCCGTGTAAAAGTCTAAAATAAAGTCAGGATTTCCTCACCGTGGGTGGAGAAGCTTCTTCTTTCTCATTTGGAAGATCCCAGTGGCAGAAGAAGACTTCACCCAGGATCGGGTTGTAAGGTTTTTTGGCCACTGAGTCGTTCCTGCCTGCATGGAAAGCGGACAGGTACCACTTCACCACCTGAACCATGCGTTCCCTGGGCTCCGGTTGGTCGGCGATACTAGTCAGGCATGCAGAACAATAAGGTTAAAAGACCGTTACAAGTTCTGCATCACGGATCCTCTGCAGAAAGAGTCGTCACAGTGTACGCACCTTACAAATAAATCAGGATGCGCAAAAAAGTCTGCATACATCTCCAACAAGGATCTCCTCTCTAGGATGAAAGTAGGCAGGACCACCTGGCACAGAGTGAAACAGGGACGAGATAAATTTAACATTTATATTACAGCACAAAACTTCAGGATGGAGCGGCAGAATATCGGGTGCTTACTTTAGTGAGGTCCATGCCTAAACGGACTTGTGAGAGCAGATGCATGATTACGCTCTTGTGCTCTTCCACAGACTCTCCCTCCGTGTCGTCATCACGGTCGTCATGGCTGTCAAACATGTCTGAGAACAGCAGCAGATCTCTCAGTTAACTGGAACATCAGTAATCTGCCTTTATCCTACTATTGGATGAGTTCAGCAAATCTCCTTGTATACAGTGCCTATAAAAAGTATTCACCAGAGTATGACTGTATCTCAAGTGATTGGTTAGTTAGTATTTACTGGATGCAAAAGAACAGCCCAACCAATCAGAGAAAATATTAAAAAGTCAGGAGATGGATACAAAAAAATTCCCCCAGAGTTCAGTTCATTCCACCATCAATTAGAAGGAATTTGTATAAATCTTCATAGCTCATCAGTCCATCCTCACAAACTGAGTGACCACGCAAGGAGACTAGCGAGAGCTGATTAGAAGATGTACTGAAATAACCATGAGGCAATCTGGGAATAAAAGCCTAGAAAGACTTTAAAATTCAGCAAAAACTTCAGCTAGGAGAAGTGCAAAAGATGGCCGACATCTCAGAAGATACAGGCAGTCTATTGGGATATGCGCCTGCCACACTTCTGATTTTTATTAGTAAAAAACGTAAAAGAAAAATTGGTGATCATGTGTTTTTCCTGTTAATTAGAAACTACTTCATGATCATCTGTCATATGAAATTTGTAGCTAAATGAATTGAAGTTTGTGGTTGTAATGGGAAAAAAAAAAGTCAAAACAGTGAAACAGCATAAAATATTTTAGCAGGCTCCTGTACTTTTGACATGTTGAAAACAACATTTGCTACAACCTTCCAGTACTTAACAGGAGCTTCAGCTATAAGCTTAATGAACATTTTGAATGTATTTTTTAATATCTTTTCACTACTGTCTGTCTGTTACCTGCATCTGTGGTGCCGTTTGACATGTTTGAGTTGAAGGACTCTGTGGTTGCGGGCCGTTTTAACGATGTTTCTTCGTTAGCGGGGGTGGAGGCAGCAGGAGGCCCTGAGGGGCTGGGGGCAAGACGAGGAGACAGAGGACAAAAAAAGACGACGGAGGAATGAGGTGATTAAGCTGACGTACAGAGGAGATCTTAGAGGAAGCCGTTAATACTGAAGCTGGTGATGCAGCGGGACTTTTAAGGAGTCCAAGCAAAACTCCCCCACCTGAAATGACTATCCTGCTTTCAATGCACAAAATAAATCCAAAGTAGGTGGTGGAAGATGCAAAAACACTCACTCTGCGCAGTGTTTGGGTGAAGTGCTGCTCTGGTAATACTCGTCAGCATCGTAAAACTCATCCTCGCTGGAGGAGTAGGAGAAGTCTGGCACTGAGTGTGAGGGCAGGGGGATGTGAGCTGGAGAGGCGACGCCGCTGCTGGGGCCGGACGGGCCACTCCCTGATGGACCCCAAAAACACAAGAGCAGACATCAGAGTTGGTATGACGGACGGCTCGGCTCCATTGATGATGGATAAATCAACTGGAGGATGAGCAAGCAGTGCACAGAAGCATTAACATAGTGACTGCTGCCTCTGCAGAGCATAATGACTGCACAGTCAGGCATGGAGCGAGCATCCTTAATGCACAGCACAGCGTTTTAACACCGCTGCGTCAGCACAGGAGACACACAGGCTGCAAACTTTGCTTCTGGACGTGGCTCCTTTAATTTACCTAATGTTCACCGCCGACGGCGTGCAACAATAAATAATAACCGTTTTTCTCCTCAAGTGGTTTTCCTTCTCATTTTGTTCAACGATTTAATCACATTATATGAAAATAGTTTTGAAATAAACTCACTGCAGGAGAAACAAACACTCTTCCAATGAGTTGGGATACATGGCTGTGCTTCTTTTACATCAATATCTTTAAAGTCGACATGTTTTAAAGCAACTTTTTCTTTTTGGGATAAAATGTTCTTTGTGACTTTTACTATATATTACATCATTAAGCCATCATTTATATATTGAAAATGTATAGTTTTACATTTGGAACAGCATTTATCTATTGGCTTACGACGCATCTGAAAAATAAAAAGTCTGGATGAGCTTCGGTTATTTTTAATGTTCAAAGACAATATATAGATTTAGTAAAAAGCACATTAAAAATATTGATTTGTAGCACCAAAGAAATAACCTGTAGGGAATGAAGCAATTTAATCATCTAATAAAGATATAAAAAACACGATTAATTCACAGTTTGGTGGGATATAAACCAGAAGTTGACATCACCGTTTACGTTTCTTATACTACTGTGAAAACCCCCATTGTTAGAGAGATTTAACATTTTTTAAATCTTTAAACATGGATAAGAGTTTTCAATGTTCCATCTCTGTTATATTTTTAATGTAGAAAAACAAAAAAACTAACTTGTACACTTTTGCTGTGAAACTAGGCCAACAACGAAAACCTACCTGTGCTGTTGGGAGTTGGGGTCTGCAGACTCCCCATCACTGTGACCACGGGACCAACAGGCAACGTGGAGGGTCGTTGGTCTGATTTACACACCTGAGAAGCGTCTGTTGCAGAAAAACAAAAAAGAAAGCAGACGAGTTTGAACAGACGCCCTAGAAGGAAGCCAGATGATATTAAAACCAGCATCTCATCATGAGAGACGCTGCAGACGTAGGCGCCAGCTGCGGTTTGGGGCAGCTGGTATTTTGCGCTCTTTGTTTTCACAGCATTCTTAACAGTCAGGTCAGAGTCCTCCAGTTAAACTTTGTCTCATCCGAGCATTTTGTACAATAAAACCAGGAACAAACTCAAGTTTCAAGAAAGTTTACATCTCACCGATTTCGCTGTAAAATAAAATAAAAAAAAAACCGCAAGTATTTTGCGTGCAGATTACTTAAAAATTGAACAACAGGGGGAGCATTATCACCTTTGAGTTGATCATGAAATATAAACCATTTATCAGAGTGTGACAGTGTGCGAGTACCTGTAGGTAGCGTGGTCTGTGTTGGCATTGTGGTGTTGACTACAGGGTCCAGGGGGGGCTGGTAGATCCCATCCACTGGGTTGATGGTGCTCTGTGAAAATAAGGGAGTAAAAACCAAGTTCAGCAACACAAACACCTGCCTGACTAGTCAAAACACACCTGCTGGAGTGACTGCACCTCAAAACGCTGCCTGCTTATAGTTTAAAAACAATGCTTAACAACTTGGGCATTTTTTTTTTACCACGTGTGTCTTAATATTGACTGGACAAAACATGTGAGCTGGTTATAGATCAGATTATTGGTAGACCAAAGCATTATCAAGAGTGCTGCACTGAAACGCCCTATCTAATCCGGAGAGATCGATTCCCTTTCACCCGATGTCCTGGAGAGAATGACGGGATTAACTACTGCAATCAATATGAAGCCGACCAGGCTGCATGCATGACAACATAGAAACCAGCAGGACAACAACAAGGATGCCTCCAGTTTAAAAAAAAAAAAAGGAGATTTTACACTCCGTCTCATGATTTCCCTGTTGTAAAAATCAGCAACACGTTTCAGATCGTGTGGCCATGATGTGTAGAGGTTAGATGTATTGCAGGCAACTTTTACTGCAGTAGCACAATCTTCCAATGACAAATCTAACAAAATTTAAACTTTAGATTTAGAATATTTATTCAGAAATCATTACTTTAGTCTCCTATAAAATTTCACAAGGACTGAGCATTCAGAGGGGCGGCGGGGGACTTTGACCATACCCTTTGCCTAATATCTCTAGATCATCCTGAGTCATGAGTTCACTTGACGCTTTCCTTTCTTGAGCTCACGTCTTAGAGGATTTAGGTCTGGGGGACTGAGATGATCATGAGAGGTGGATTTTGTGTCACTTCTGTGTTGATTTGGTCATATCTTGGATCATTACCATATAATGGCAGAATTCATCAGATTGGTATTTAAAGTGTCCTGGTATTCCAAAGATTTCATACAGCTATACACTAAGAGTTTTCAAGGCCTTTTAGAGGGAAACGGGCCCACAGCAACACGGATCCTTCTCCTTACTTACTAGAAGGGGCGATGTGATTTTTTTTCTTTGTAGCTGAAAAGCTCAAACTGAGTAATTTAAACGACTCCATTTAAAGCCCAAGAAGCACTGGGCAAAATTCAAACGTTTACGTTTTTGATGGTGGAAGAGAAAATGCTTACTAATCCCAAATAACTGTTTGACTCTTAAGGTGAGGCCGAGTTTTGGAGATTTTATTTTGCACATGTTACCATCCTGCTTACTGTGTGTGGTAATTATGGATTCTGATCCAGTCTAGTGGCAAGTGACAATGAGACATTGTCATATTTATACCACAGGGAAAACGTAATTGACTATTCATTAGGAACTCGTGATCAAGTTAAAAATTGTTTTTTATAAATTAAGTAAAGATTTTTGTTACATCCATTTTCTTCAGTAAGCAATCATCCTCAAATTAAAGGTTGGATTCGTCTAAAAGTTTCAATGTTAGATTTTGCTACTGTAATTTAGGGTCAATTAAGTTAAAGATGTTTTCCGCCTCTTCTACAGGAGTACCTATGCATAATACTTTGCAATGTCTATTTAGTTTAACAGAGTTCCTGTATCCAATATCCTCACTGACTGGAACATGGCCAAATCCAAACAGGATCATATCGACCTATGGTTCAGCGACAGCTCACCCTCAGGGCTCTTGTCATTACAGTACGAGAGGTCACTGCTTTAACTTGACCTGCAGCAATTTAAACAGCTTTTTCTTCAGTTGAAATTCACAGAAAGAATAACTGGTTCAAATGTGGTGAGTCTGTACTGAGTTTGCCCTCAGATGAAGCTGAGGAGGAGAAAAATATAATGTGATGTCTGAATATTATATGCCTGTTTGTTTTTACATAAAAATAATTCAAACTCCTGGATCTCAAACTGTGTTCAGAGCTTCACACATTTGAGTTCATGCTTCGTCCGCCACTCTGCACGCTTCTGTTCAAGATGCCTTTGAAAAAAAAAAGTAAGTCAAGGGCTACTAATTATAGCCAAACAGAGAAATATTAGTCTGTCATGATGGGGGTGGTCAATCTTTGGCTCCGGCAAACGGGAGATGACTCAAAAGCAGATGGAGACGTGCAGTTCAAGTACAGTTGGGTCTAAATAAACCATGACGTAATTAATTTCTTTTTGATGCGAGTGTAATATCAGCGCAGCTAGCAGCTCTAGTTAAACCAACTAAATGATGTTGACGGTTAAATACAATTTGCCGTTTCTCCTTTTAGTTGAAAGAATCTCTTAAATTGATAGCATCTTTCCCACAGTGTAAGAACAACGTGGACCATCAAACATGCTGTTAGTGTTTCAAGCTGCCAGTGCATGAATCGTTTTCTCCACTTTATAAAAAACACAGACAACGTGGCATACTTCTAGTGGTGAAAAAGCTGCAGACGAATCTCAGGCAGGAAGCTTAGGAAACATAAAACGGGCAGATCTAGGGGTAGACGGAGCTTAGGCTGTGCTATTTATACCACATAATACTTTACTTAATGACTATGGGATTATATCTGCCATAAGAGCAGACTCCCACAGTATGAGCAGTCCAGCCTCTGTGGGATTCACAAATCGGAGACGATACTGGATGTTTTCTGTGCGTTAAACTATTCTGCACAAACGGTTAGCATTTTCCAAAGCATTCAAAGAGCTTTCAGATTGATTTTCTACTTCCCCCTCATCTTCATGTCTCTTCAACTGGATGATTCTTCTTTTCTCTGCCCTCCCTTTTCCACGGTACTTCACCTCATGCGATATGATACCTAACTAAGAATAGAGAAAAGTTTCCACTTCTTGCAAAAGTATTATAGAAAGCGAACTGTGAGCCAGAGTGGAAAATATCCACTTTTCGCAGTTCCCCTTTGAAAGCATGGTGGTTGTAGTCTTTGAGGTCTGCTTTAGCTGAGCAGTAAGCCACATAGACTATATGTACGGTCAGTTAAGCAAGGATTTTATTCGCACCTGGCCGATAATTCAACATTATTTGTGACAGATTATACTTTTACTTCACCTTACTTCATCCCAACATGAGGCTGGATATGAAGCTGAGCGTGTAGACTGAGAAATCAGTCTAAAAGCCTAAAGTGATTGCTTTGGAAAACTGATGAGAATAGTGGTAAGTAAACATGCCTGAGTCCTGGAATGGCCTAGAATGTGAACACGGTGCACCTGCAGAGCCTGCAAAGTGCTCTCTGGATGGCTTTACTGGCTATTAGTGCTCAGAAATTCAATAAGCAGGCAGTGTGAGCGGGCTCAATCAATGCTGGATGATGCTGGCTTTAATTTCAGGGTGAAGTGATGTGCTCGGATCAGGTATGATGACAAAAAAAACAAAACATGCATGCATCACATTAACATACAGTGTTTTGTAAAAGGATCATAAAAATCAGGAACTTTTTCCACATTCTGTCAAATTTAAGCCCCAAACTTCAATGTGTTTTTGTTGAGATTGTATATGATAGAGCCAGCACAAATGTGGCTCATTATTGAGAAATTGAAGGAAAAACTTCAACAGCAACAAATAAAATCCAGTGGCACCAGGTGCAAATCTCGTCAGATGATCAGCTGTAGAAACGTGCTACAAAACCCAACCTGGATCCCTATTGCTCCACTTTACAATTATGCAAATAATATACAAAACTCTACCAAGACTTACACTTGGTTGAACGCAGCTATATTTCCAAAATCAGAGTAAAGGGAGTTAAATAAAAATCCAGGACCTGGTGTCGGTTTTTCATATAAAATCTCAGTAACTTGCATGAAAAAAAAACGTTTGAGGATTTAATGTGACAAAAAGCGAAACAATTCAATGATTATGGAATTTTTTGTAATGCACAGTATGCTATGCAAAAATACAAACCGAGTGTTACATGCATGCATATTTTCTGCTGTGATGAAGGATAGTTCCCAACCATTGCTAAAAGGAATTAAACTCAGATTAAAACAGGAAAGTTTTAATCAAGAAGATAGCAGCGGCAGACATGAGGGGAAAGAGCTTAAGGTAGAGCTTATGTCCAAATTAGATGGCATGCTCTAAAGATCTGATTGATCAGCTTCGCTAAAGGAGAGGGTAGATTATGTCAGAAAAGAAAGTCGGAAGTTTCGTCTGATTTCAATTGTTTTTCATGGACAGGAAAACGATGAAACTTACTATAAGTCCGTTTGCGTGTTGTTGTTCGTTACTTTGGTCCTTAAAATTTTAAGAAGACAGCGTTAGACTGCTTTGGGTACAAAGGTTCAAGTCAAAAAGCATCCTGACTGAGAATCTTATCTTCAGTATATTGCCGTTTGCAGTGATCGTTTTATCACATGTTTAAACCCCGCATGTGATGTCCAAGTTCCAAAAGTACAAGTCGTCACACCTATCAACCACATGAAACACCAGTAAACCCCCCACTTCCTTCCAGACAGCTGAAAGGAACATGTGATGAAACGAGCACTGGGCCACACCCTTCGTCATCCACCGACCCAGATAGCAACTGTGAGCGGGGAACTACCTTACAGACCGGACACAGAGCATACACACCCGTGTGCTTTCACAAGAAAAGTGATTACGAAAAAGACCACCGTCATGGCAACCCACAGAGAGGTGTTCAGACATGCAGTCAAGTGGTTTACCTTGGCAATTTGCAGCAGAACAATACAGTGCTTGATGGACTCTACCATACTCTGAAAGAGAGAGGAAAAAAAAAAAAAGGAATCCGTTAGAACGGAACTGACTTCCAAACTTAACAGGAAGTTTGGAAATTCAGGAAAGTAAATATGCATGAGTTAACTTACACAAGTAGTCTCCTTCAAATTTTCTATTTTCTAACAAAAAGAAAAGAAAGAAGAAAACATACTGTTAGATTTACAAGGTTTCTAAAGGAGGACTGCAGATGCAACCTGAAATGGATCAGGCAGCACTTGGAGAAACATCCCACGGTTAAATATGTCCAACGGCAGCCGCTCTTTTGTTTGCTTCAACAACATAATTTTCAAGAAAAATAGATCTGACGTCACTTATTCACAGCTTTCAGATGGAAAATAGTGGTAAACCCTTAAAACCAAAAACACAATTTCATCAAAAAGGTTCCTTCAAGAGAAATTCCTTAGAACTGTTCCCAACTTTAAACACCATTTCCCAGAACTCATAACATTTTAGGAAAAAGCATGTAACAAAACAGGATAAACCCAAACAAAATGGCAGCCATTTGCCCTGAGATCTGTATGTTTAGGTCAGAAAGCAAAACTTTAAAATTTTAGATCATGAAAGTGAAAATTTAAACAGACACCAAGCAGATATGGTCAAAAACTGCCTTAACAACAGTCACTGTCACAATCATAATATTTTATTATTTTGTGAAATACAAAAAAACTCTGACCAACACTTCTCATTTGCTGCTTATTTTTATTTGTGGTATTGTCACCTCTGATATATTTACAGCTCTTCTCTTTTTTTATATTTAAAATAAAAGAAATATGTTCCTTCCCTCTTTGAATGAACTTGAAGTGACAAAGATCGGACTTAATTTTGCATTCCACAAATGTACATAATTTTGTATTATTGAGGCTAGAAGCCATCCCTGGTAAAGATGTATCGCAATATTTTACTGTAGTAGCATCAATCTCACAATAAAACATGTTTGAGCATATTTATTTAATGAAAAAAAAAGTGCAAAGAAACTTAATTTGTAATGCGCAACTTATCGTTTCCCAAATGTATGAATATGACGTGAAACAGAGCAGCTCTTAAAACAGGAAAGTCATTCTAGTGACACGGATGTGTACTGATGTTTTGAACGTATGTATCTCATCACAGACGAGGCTGGATGAGAAACTAGTTTTAGTTTTATCTCAACACCACACATAGTGAAGATGATGTAACAGAGGTAACAAATATCAAGTAAAAAAAAAAAAAAAAAAAAAAAAAAAAAACACTGTGAAGCTCACTATTGGAAAACTACAGGAGATTTTTAGAATGAGATTTTCCCACTGCAAGGACATATAAAACTTGTAAGTTTTTTTTTGTACATGTTTACCAGGTTTTTCTGAGGAATCAAAAATCAGAAAGAAATAAAAGCTCTTAAGCTGTTTGCTTATCTCTAGAAATACAGCAGCAAATAACAAAAAAACAACAAAGAAAAACAATCTACATTATTCAATATGTCAAAGACTTTCACTTTTTCTGCATCAAATGATGAAACATGGCAGGTCAGACGATGTCAACTGTATTTGACATTAATAAGCTAATTAAATATTTATCTGAATGCTTGCAGTTTAAACACAGTGATCAGAGGTCTTCCAGGTAATCTTTCACCAAATAATATCTGGTTGTTAAAAGTTATTCTACAATCAAATTGTCAGTGCAAATGGGTCATAATGTAACATTTTTTTAAAATTATTTTTTCTTTTTAATCAAAGCTACCAAACAACCTGCAACAGAGCAGACCAGAGCTCATCTGCACAGGCGTCACAGCCTCTAAATTGCATTTAGTAATTCGTCAGGGGCCTATTGAAAGAGAAAACAGAGGAGCAGAGGTCTGAGACAGAGCACTGCTGGTACTCACTCTGCGCGATTCATCCTCTTTGCAGTCCTTGATCTTCTCATCAAACAGCTGTTTGAGAACAAGAGATGAAAAGGTGGAAAAGGGGACAGATGAGATACGAGCAGAGATGTTTCCAGTCAACAGAGTATTCAGAAGGATCACACAGAGTATCTGCAGCCTGCAGATGACTTTAGATAACGTGGTGACTGACACAAAGGAGCCGTGAAGTGTTTTTATAAAGACAAAGGGTCTTAATAAAAACACTGAACAAGCCGGGGAGAGACTGTGCGGCTGCACTACTTTCTGCCTTGTCATCGTGTTACCACAACTCTGCTTTATAAAATATCTGCTTTAAAAATGAGAACGAGTTCAGAAAGGGGATGAACAAATTACAGAGTGAGGCCTTGCTTTACTTATGGAACAATGTGATCATTCAGGATACTTTAGATGGTCAAAGATATTCTGACTGGATCAAAAATCTATAAAATGGGACATATTGATTTCTCAGTCTGATACAAGTTCAAGATAGATTGTCACATCTCTGCCAAAAATAAAACCTTCCAGCTCGGACGCTCCGTCCTACCTTCAACTGGTCGATTAGGATCTGTAGGTAGGCGTCAGCTTCCGCTAGCTTCTTGTCGAAGTCTTGCACACTCGGAACGAGTCCTGTCTCAGCCTCCTGCAGACAGGAAAACAAACAAAACCAACCATTAATGCAATCTCTAAGAGACTTGTGGTAAAAGCCCTGGTAGTTTTGCATATTCAAAGCAAAATGTGCAGCCAGGATCAATAACCAAGAGCTGTCCTTCCATGAGATAATGGCTCGACTCCATCGCCTCATGACCAGACGGCTTTTGTAAACGGGAGCAGAAAACGGTGGAAACATCAACAGTGCAGGGAAATCTTCCAGCAATGTACTGTACTACGTGAAATACAATACCAGGAGTATTGTCAAAAGGCGAGCCTGCGTGAATAACCAACATATGTGACAGCCCGCATTTGTCAGGCTTCAACAAAACTAAAAACCAAGAGACACAGCTGCAGAGCCGAGCCGCAGAGCACAAATGGGCTGAGGTGCACTCAGATTTATTGTTTGTTAATTAGTTTCCCTTAATAGCCCCTAGCCTTCACGTATGCACGCACACAGAGAACATTTCATTACATAAGATCCGTTAAAAGGCAATTACCGAGCCACAGGCAAAACAAAGAGGACCACACGAGTTTCTATCCGTCCAAGCTCACCCGAGCACTGGGGACATGAAAAGGTCCGACAGATGAAAGTACAGGGAAGAAGATCTGCTTGGCAAAAAGCTACAGAGTCTGAACGCCCGGATTTAGCAGCAGCAACAATAACCCCTGTACATCAGGCAGCCCCGGTGATGACTAATAAGGCATATGTCAGAGCAATTTACTGCAACAGCAGTCTGTTTGGTTTTAAAAAAAGAAAGAGCAGACAATTCTAGAGAAATGGTCTCAGAGTAAATGGGAATCAACTGAATCATAAATCCTCTTAGCAAGTCAAGCTCTTATCAAACCATTGAGAGAGCAGCCGTCATCGCCTTGGGTTTGCTGCGTCGCATTCTCCTGCTATCTCCTCTTCCTACAGTCTGGGATTTCATGGGAATGTGAAGAAAAGCCATTAAACCAGAGCAAAACATTAACATCTGTCCAGGCTTGAGAACTGCTTAGGTTTAAACTTGTTAGCTTTACAGAGAGCAAAGTCTGTCCTGCAGCCCTGAAGCATGCAGTTAACATGACAATCTTCCTGAAAGGATCAAAGGTGCATGCTCTGCTATTTCAGCTTGCTTACAAAGTAAGAACCTGGGCCAAAATGACAGCAACAAGACGCAAATCCTTCCAGTAATGCATGATGACTGAACTTGAAACCAACAACACAGGGATCAATACATAACCGTGCAAAAATGACCTCAAGGGACCAAACAAGTGCAGACAGTGAACTAAAGTGACCGAGAATGAATTACAAAATGGTGATTCTAAGTGTGTTGATATAAAATCTAAATAAAGCCATGAACACAACTTACACTAATACAGACACTACATGGACAAATCTGTTGGCACCCCTGGCAAAGATGTGAGAAAAGCCTTGAAATAAACTCATCCTTTTACTTCAGGAGAATCATGTCACACAACTTAGAACATTTTTAATGTCAGCTTATTCCTGTGGAAGAAGAAAAAAAAAACCCTCCAATGTAAAGAAATGCTTTCAACAAAAATCAGTACTGGTTCTTAATATTGTGCCTTTAAATCTATGGAACAACAAAACATACATAGTTTTATAATTGTTTTGTGTGTGTTGAATCTTTATAAAGTAATGACAACATAGTTCAATACAGTTTATTTTCTTTAGAAAGTTAAAATGTCTCTTTAGACTGGAAACGGTGCTGACCTCGGATGTAAACATAAAAAGAAAGCTATATAGGTCAGGAAGACGACACTTCTGAGGTTAAACACCGCGGCAAACTAACATAGGCCACTATTATTATGCGGCAAACTAAATCTTTTGTTTTGTCAACATGCACGATGGCAGGCGGGGGGGGGAAGGGAAGCTGTATTTCACAGACAGAGCTGATAAGTTCAGGAACAGAAAGTCAGCTGCAGGTGGTTGGTTTATAAACAGCTGCTGAACGGCCACGTCACCCCTTCACTGTTCCAGAAATATTCCCAGACGTCTGCACCTCCGCTCCCACTCATTCCCACCAGCCAGACTCCTCATCTCTGTCCCATAGAGGGAATCTTTCAGAGCAGGGACACACACTTAGAATCATCCACCCAATCTGGCTGTAGAAAACAACACTGCCTCCAGAGCTCAATCCCCCCCACCCCTCCTCACTATGTATTTATCTTTCCACACTGTGTGACCCACTTTAAAACGCTGCCGTCCCAGCGGCGCGCGGCAGATGATCGAGTTGTGTGTTGTTTTTGTTTGTGTGTGTGTGTCTTACTTACAGGGCGCCTCGCTCCAATGAACATGCTGCATCAAAGCTTGTGCATCTCTCAGGCCATTTAGCCTGACAAGCCTTTTACCCCTCCTCCTTCTTCTCCTCCTCCGTTATGAGCTTTTTTCCCCCCCACAGCGACAAACCATGAGCTCTGGTGAAGTTAGCATTATGTCTTCCTCTTCCTCTCAGATACAGAAACAAAGATCCTCCTTCTCTTCGAGAGTGTGCAGCCAGTCTGGATACGATATACTCTTGAGCAGCAGGCATCAGCTGACTATTTGGTATGAGGCAGACAGAGCTGAGTTAATCCAAGACCCTCCCCTGCCAGGAAGGGCACACTTCCTCTCTCACAGGCAGAAGGAAAACCACACAGCACACAAGCACTAAGAGAAACACTGATTGGCTGCTGCAGCAGAGGCAGATGTGCTGTTTATCAAGCAACCAGATCTGGGATTGGTTAGCGCTGGCCACATGATCCTACGACAGCAACTCACGTAAATGCACATACGTGTGTATTTGTGGGTGTGCGGGTACGGTAAGCGAGCAAACACACGTAGCACATCGGAGAGATTTGCTGTGAAGGGAGAAGGGAGAGTAGCAGATAGCGGAGGTAAAGGAGAGGGCAAATGACAAGGTTGATTGTAAGCATAAAAAAAAAGAAGAGAAATTGAGCTGGAAGAACTGAATATAGCCAGAGGATGGAGGGAGGGAAGGAGGGGGGAAGACTCATGGAGGGTTTAAATTGAATGAGAACAGCTGAGAGGTAGCTTAAAAAAAAGCAGAAAGTAAAAGATGCAGGATAAAACACCAGCCTAGCCAATAACAAAAAAAAAAAAAAAAAGATACAAGTGGAGACAAAACAAGGCAGGAGTAAGGTCAGATATAAACCAGACTCTTAAATAAACTAACAAAGAAAGATGCTGTAGTGCTTAACATGTTCTGCCTTAACAGCTTCCTTCATGATGCCGCTATATAACCGACTTTTCACCACCTCTTAGCTTTCTGTTCAGCTAAAAAAAAAAAAAAAAAAACTCAAAACCTCACAGCAACTAGTTCAAGGTTGAGCTTACCCATACTAAACTTAACTAGATCATATTATACGAAAAAGAGCAGTGGAAATTTGGATGCACGTCACCTGAGACATGAGAGCCAGCGATATACTACATCCAAGCATTTCTTTGGAAACCGAAAGCACACAGTGGGATTGTGCAGCTCTGACTGGTCCAATGACAACATGTAGAAAATAAACATCCTTACAATCACAACCATCCCTTCCCCCACAGCCCCAGTAAAGACGTGCAAAGTTAGAGGTGTGACATTATTCTACTTTTCAGTCATTTATAGTATTACTTGCATTATGTTGCATTTTGCCCAGTTTGGGATCATTTGGGTTGTTTTCCAGATTAAGACCATGAGGAAAGAGCTCGTTACTTGAAAAGTTTTGATGAATTACACAGTAAATTTGGCGATTCTTTATTTGTGATTTTGACCTGAAATATTCTTTTTTTTTTAAATCCTCCTTTCATAAAATCTATTTGCTATGATAATTTTCATGCTTGAATCTGCTATTTTGTGACAGATAAGGAAACATACATTAGTTCAAAAATAATTTTATCTATGACAAAGTTTGCAGATTTTTTTTTTTTTTTCTGTTTGTTAAGGTAGTAAAATGTTGATGGATAACATTTCCTCTTATTTTCACATTGATTTACACTATCTCATTGCATTTGCAAGTGGTTTGGCACCAAAATTTAACATTGTGCTGCTTCTCTCCCACTGTTTTGAAAGCATATTTAATAATTAACTTTGCACAAAAAAAAAAAAAAAAAAAAAAAAAAACGGCTTCTGGCGTCAGTTTATAGGACGAGTTGTTTCCATTAAGTCTTTGGGTTCAGTTGCAACTGCTGTCAAGCATTATAAGGATTAAAGTCTACTGGAGTGAACTATTTTCTTTTTGCCAAAGCACAATTAGACTACAGACAACATCTGTGCAGCTATATTGGCTGCTTTTCCAGAATGACTAAGGAAAAAAGTTTGAAAAAAGATTTTCTCTAAGCAGCTTTAGAAACTCATACTGACATGTCCATCTTTGAAGATTGTGTGACTGCAGTGTGTCACCAACAATGTATCTGCAGAACCCTGTGTATAGGAATGAGTCAATTTATTTAGAATGGTTCATGGTTAAAGTGACGAGAAATGGAACGCCTTTTTGCACACAATAGTTCCCAGCAAACCCAGCAGTGCTCCGATTCGCAACAAGTGTCACAATTTAGTGGGCGAGACTCTGCTGGAAAATTGATCCTGCCTTGATCCAGTTTCAGGATCAAGGCAACCGGATCATGGAACCGCCTGCTCCAAACAGGTTCCTCCTTAAAGAGGCAAAATTAATTGAAACTGTTAGGCATAGAAAAAATATTGACTTAAGGAATTAAAAACAGAGTTTTTCATTGATTTTGGGACATTACATGCATGATCACTAGATATCTTGAGTCAAATTCACCACGAGTGATGCAGGATAACAAAGCCTTGCCAAGATAACCTTTTCCCCTTGATTCACATTTTAAACATATTTTGTGGTAGTAAATGTGGTAACACTTTATTTGAAGGGGGGGTGAATAAGACTGACATGACACTGTCATAAACACCTGTCATGAACATGAATAAGAAGCCTTCATGAATATTTAGGACTGTTGTCATAAAGCGTCATTCGGTAAATTATGACACTTTTAATACAAAGTTGACATTATTGAAAATGTCTTCGTTATGACAACTTGACATTAAGCAAGAAATTATTGTCTTATAAGGATAACATTTTAAAATTCACCTGTTATGACATTCGTGACAAGTTATAATATCTTGCTTAATGTCACGTTGTCATAACGAAGACATTTTTGTCTAGATTAATGTCAAGTTACGATAACAGAGATTTTCAATAATGTCAACTTTGTATTAAAAGTGTCATGATTTACCGAATGATGCTTTATGACAACAGTCAAGAAGACTTATTCATGTTCATGACAGGTGTTTATGACAGTGTCATGTCAGTCTTACTCCCTCCCCCCTTCAAATAAAGTGTTACCGTAAAAGTTTATGACATTACAACCATAAATTGTATGTAGCCCAAAGTAAATATTGTTTTAAAAAATGAACAGACTGATATCTAGAACTCACATTTACTTTCATCCTCCAGCTTCAGTTCCATCGTGGACTTTGTACCAGTATTGCCATACTTAAAACGGTACAGCCTGTTTAGTCTAAAGAAAAACTGCACACACTAGTGCTGACAGGCAAGTGAACATCAAGGATCCCCACACCAATGTTGATTTTGCTTGTCAGCACGCAGCCATACGCATACAAACAAGGCGGTTTGCTGCTACGTACCCGGAGCTGGAGGGTGTGACGTAGGATGGTTCCCTCTAAGGCGTGGATCCACTTCTCACGTTCGTCTGCATCTCGAGCTGAGGGGGGAAAAGTGTACAGAAACACACCCTGTGAGCCATATTTTCCATAAAGACAAGATCAGAAGCTGTGTTTGAGTCAAACACTAATGACACCAGGACACAACACTGAGATGATATGAACACTGGGGAACACTGAGATGAACAGAAACTATAGCTGACATTTACAAGATCCGCTTTGCATTTTCTAGCTCTTAACTGCAGAAGAACATCCAGTCCCAGCACAGACTCCTTACGGGGACAAAATCTATAAAAATACCAAACGTAAATTGTCATAAAATACCAACCTGCAAACTACATAAATAAAACACAAGCTTCACTTTCTGAACCGAAATAAAGTAGTAAAAGTGACTTTTTGTTAAAGCAAAACGTTACTCTGGTGACGCATGTAAATGGTAGTAAATTGCATGGAAAGACCTAAAGTCAACCCAATCTCCGTGTTGATTTCTAACATATATCCTTTGTTTGCATGGAGGGGCTGCAGCCTCTGAGCAGAGACCAAACAGGCTACCAGTGACATTAAACAGGGATTGTGTGGAAGCTGTCGTACATGCAGGGCTCACTGCAAACCCTTCCTGGTTGCTTCGTGGCGTCAGTTTTGTCCACTTTTCATGCACGTCAATGTTCTGAGGACTTTTTATTAAAACGGGACACATCTCACATATACGTCTTTCATACATTTGTAAAACTGTACTTCCACGGCAGCTTTTATCAGGCTTTTCCACAAGCAGGAGGTTGTCCAATATAATAAAACCTCAACTCGAAAAGCTGTAACCTGCCCCCAACACTGGCTGGATAACTGCATACGGGCCACTTTTCACTCAAATAAAAGCAAGACTACAACAGATGAATGACTGTGCAAGCATGGAGGCTGAGCCATGCTATAGCTGAAAAGCTTTTAAAGACATTAAAAGGCAGCTGAGGCTCACTCCAATCCACTTAGACACTGCCTCAGTGGCCTCTCACTTTCCCCGTTTGCCAAACAGACTCACCAAAGAAGCAGATTAGGGAAGCTAACATTGTTTAGCTGCTATTCATGGCAAAGACGAGACGGTGGCACCGCCATTCAAGAAAAACAAAGACCCAAGCTCCAGGAAATGATCTAGTCTGTGTTTTACATCCACTCTACAAATAACTTTCAGAGGTAGGTGTTTGCACTGATGCAGTAAGAAGCCGACTGCAACCACCTACATGTTTGCCGTCGCCAGAAACAGCAGCAACATGAGAAGCAACCTGAAGAGTTACTTATTCAAACAGACTAAGGGTGATTTTTACATTTACCTGATGACAAGCCAAAGATTTAGAACTTTGACCCAACTATCCAATAACCTGGTGAACGTCAGTCAACAGATGTAGGTCACACGAACGCTTAAAACCCCACAAAGATGAAAAAGAAATTAAATGGTGTGCGTTTTCATTCTTGTCATATAGCAGGGCTTCCTTTGCAATAACATTCAGGTATCATATGAGCAGAAAAAAAAAAATCTAAAGTCACCAAGTTCAGTATTTTTGCCTCAGCAAGTCACCAGAGCTTTAAAGAGAAGCTTTAAATCTGTAAGTATGTAAGGCGGTCTTAAGGCCCAGCTGCAGTAGTGCCATAACAGAGGACTGTGTGCAGAGTAAACCCAATTACTCTGGGCTCTGATGCCCCTCTGATAAAGACAAGTACAGTGAAGCTTTCAGAAGAACACAAAGAAGAGGGACTGTACAAAACATGAGAAGCTACTGTGTTTTCACTCACAGTTGCCTAAAAAAAAAAAAAAAGACAGTAAAACTGTGTCTAAATTATACAGAATGAATTAAAACGGAACATAAAATATACTGCAAAACTGCAGGAGAAATTAAGAATGCTCTACAAAACCTGAAAGCTGCAGCTAAATCAAGCTCTCATTCTCAGAGCTTAGCTTCAATATGCCCTTAGTGAGAGAAGATCCCACTTCAATAAGCAGAATAAGGAACAGATACTGGACAGACACAAAAACACATCTTACCAAAGGGTAGTAGGAGTTTAATGTCACTTGTCACATGATGCAACTCATCTCACCTTAAACTAGAGAAACACACTGGACGACAGACAAAGCGTTGCACCTAATTTACAAATTCAACACTTGAAGAAAAGACCATTTACATCAAACAGATAAACCTCGTGGTGGTTTGACACACATCATGCAAAAAAAACCAAAAAAAAACCAACTACTGGTACTTTACATATTTGCAGTTCAATGCTAGGATCATACATTTCTTACAGTAGCGGTTGCACCAATGTTTATTGGTGACATGAATTTCTGCTTCATTTCCCAGGGTAGCAACAATTTTTCAAAATGGATATTTGCCTTAACAAAAGACTCCCGCTAGGAGGGAAGCAGTATTTGTTTTTTCTTCAGCAGGAACATATGACGTGCCGTGAAGAAGACGATGCTAAACATCAATATGGTTGACTTTTTCTCCAAAGTTAAAATTTAGCCATGTCAGTCTAAAATTGTTTAAAGCTCTACTTCGACAGCATCAGATTTTAAATCACTGATGTGCTTATAGCGGTCTTTGGCTAAATATTGGAATAAGTTGATTAAATTAAAACTTAAAGGAGTTTTAAGCAGTTTTTGTTCTTAGGCAAAACTTAAGTATACCACGGGTCTATTGTGGTACATGTGGTACAGAGAGGAGGGGCTCCTGCTGTTGTCGATATGGGGTTTATATTCAGCTGGTGTTTAATTAATATCTGTGAATGCTAAAACGTTTCTCTAATATGGAGGTAATTATAAGTTGCGCGGTATAAGTTCTGCAAAGGGCAATGTCATCCAAGACAAGCTCCAGCATGTACTGCTCTTACAAACTCATCCAAACCGACCCATGAGTTAACAGCATCAGTAATGACTGACTTATTGGGGGGGGAAAAAGGGCTTTAACTAAATGCGAATGGCTGAGGGTCTCATTATATTTGTTTTCCTTTTAAATGCTGCACTGTTTTCCACGAAGCTCCTTAATCAAAAAGAGCTCTGCGAGTCGTGCGTCACGTTTCTTTTTCCTCCTTCCAGGTCCGAACAAAATGTGACCCAGTTTCAAACCCTCTCTTCCTACTGGAGTTTGGACACATTGCAAACTGAAATGTGCAAATTATTCACATTCCTTGAACCTTTCACATTACAGTTACAAACCTTAATCTATTTCACTGGAATCTCATAGAATACAGCATATCCAGTTGTTGTTCCCAGTCAAGATAACCTAAAACCAATTGATAATCTGTAGCAAAACTTCATAAAATTGTTGTTCACAACTCAGTCCATCTAATCTGACAGAGTTTGAGCTTTTTTTTTTGTTGCAAAAAGCAAGAAAAGTAAAAAAAAAAAATTATGATAATAATAAAGGACTGGGGAACAATTTCCATCTATAGATGTGCAAAACTGGGAGAAACAAACCCAAAAGGATTTCCTGATGCAGTTGAAGTGAAAAGTGACTCAGTGTTGACGTCGAGGGGCTGAATACAAATTCAACCACACATTTGAGGATTTTATAAGAGGATTGAAAAACCATTAATCTTCTTCTTATTATTTAATAATTATGCGTTGTAATCTGACAAAATGTGAGCGTTCAAATGTATGAGTACATCTGACAGAAACATTAAGCCGCTTGGTGAACTGAAAGCACTACTGAAAGACTGAAGAGGTTTTGTCAGTAGCTGTATCCTACTTTTATAATTTTATGCTTTTAAACTAAGTTGTATGCCGCTGGATGAATGAAATGCTGACACTTGCAAACTGTGCTTTTATCTTGCAAGGTCCCTCTTGAAAAAGAGATTGTAGATCTCTGAGGTTTTTATCTGGTTAAAATAAAGACCGTATGCAGATGCATACTGGACAGAGTATGAGAAAACTGAAAAGAGTGAATCAAGTACAGGCAAAAGACATGGCGGAGGTCTCCGCTTGGTCTGATGCTCTGGGCATGATGACGGGAAGTGACAAGAGATGGCCAGGTACAACAGAAAAGGCAAAGTGAGCAAAGTGCAAAGAGGGAAGAGGCCTTTCAGGCATCTATGATGCACCGCTTGGGGGAGCGGCCCTGATGAATTATGGATGATCCTCTAAATAGCGAAAGAACCGGCCAGCAGGTTCTAAAAGACATTTCACCTTGCGAGAGACTGCAGCTTACATTACACATACGTGATAAAATAAATCTTAACACTTAAAAGCTACAGTTACAATGAGTTGAACAGCAGCATGTGAAAAGGAAATTCTGTTATAGGTCTGGATTCTTTCTAAACCATCTTCCTCATTCTCTCTGCAGTGCTGCTGTCCTCCTCCTCACACAGTCGATACCTAAAACACCTTACCCACGCACCGGCCCAAACATAATAGCATAGAGGAATATATATGTATATACAGGTGCTGGTCATAAAATTAGAATATTGTGATAAAGTTCATTATTTTCCATAATGTCATGATAAAAATTAAATTGTCATATATTTTAGATTCATTGCACACCAACTGAAATATTTCAGGTCTTTTATTGTTTTAATTTTGATGATTTTGGCAAACAGCTCATGAAAACCCAAAATCCCTGTCTCAAAAAATTAGAATATTATGAAAAGGTTCTCTGAACGAGCAATAAAAATAATCATCCGAATCAACAAAGTAACTCTAAACACCTGAAAAAGATTCCTGAGGCCTTTAAAAACTCCCAGCCTGGTTCATTACTCAAAACCGCAGTCATGGGTCAGACTGCTGACCTGACTGCTGTCCAGAAGGCCATCACTGACATCCTCAAGCAAGAGGGTGAGAAACGGAAAGAAATTTCTGAACGAATCGGCTGTTTGCAGAGTGTTATATCAAGGCACCTCAGTGGAAAGTCAGTAGGAAGGAAAAAGTGTGGCAGAAAACGCTGCACAACGAGAAGAGGTGACCGGACCCTGAGGAAGATTGTGGAGAAGGGCCGATTCCAGACCTTGGGGGAAGCAGTGGACTGAGTCTGGAGTAGAAACATCCAGAGCCACTGTGCAGAGGCGTGTGCAGGAAATGGGCTACAGGTGCCGCATTCCCCAGGTCAAAGGTCAAGCCACTTTTGAACCAGAAACAGCGGCAGAAGCGCCTGACCTGGGCTACAGAGAAGCAGCACTTTGGACCACTGTTGTTCAGTGGTCCAAAGTACTTTTTTCGGATGAAAGCAAACTTTGCATGTCATTCGGAAATCAAAGTGCCAGACTCTGGAGGAAGACTGGGGAGAAGGAAATGCCAAAATGCCAGAAGTCCAGTGTCAAGTACCCACAGTCAGTGATGGTCTGGGTGCCATGTCAGCTGCTGGTGTTGGTCCACTGGGTTTTATCAAGGGCAGGATCAATGCAGCAGCTATCAGAAGATTTTGGAGCACTTCATGCTTCCATCTGCTGAAAAGTTTTATGGAGATGAAAATTTAATTTGGTCTGGAATCGGCCCTTCTCCACAATCTTCCTCAGGGTCCGGTCACCTCTTCTCGTTGTGTAACGTTTTCTGCCACACTTTTTCCTTCCTACTGACTTTCCACTGCGGTGCCTTGATATAACACTCTGCAAACAGCCGATTCGTTCAGAAATTTCTTTCTGTTTCTCACCCTCTTGCTTGAGGATGTCAGTGATGGCCTTCTGGACAGCAGTCAGGTCAGCAGTCTGACCCATGATTGCGGTTTTGAGTAATGAACCAGGCTGGGAGTTTTTAAAGGCCTCAGGAATCTTTTTCAGGTGTTTAGAGTTACTTTGTTGATTCGGATGATTATTTTTATTGCTCGTTCAGAGAACCTTTTCATAATATTCTAATTTTTTGAGACAGGGATTTTGGGTTTTCAAGAGCTGTTTGCCAAAATCATCAAAATTAAAACAATAAAAGACCTGAAATATTTCAGTTGGTGTGCAATGAATCTAAAATATATGACAATTTAATTTTTATCATGACATTATGGAAAATAATGAACTTTATCACAATATTCTAATTTTATGACCAGCACCTGTATATATATATATATATATATATAGATAGATAGATAGATACACACCCAGACTGAGCTTCCATCCTAAGAGACTGACTGCATAACATGAGATGACTGAGACTCCTTTACAGGGAAATCTGCTGCTGCTCAACATCCTGTGCACTGCTTCATGTCCATACAAGCTAGAATCTCATGTTCCACGTTCATTAAGAGCTACTTTCGATGCTCATCTTCCAGCGGCCATGGGCCAGACCATCATCAGTAGGGCTGGCATTTACAATGGTGGCATTACGTTGTTGTTTTTCAGACAAAATGATGAACAGAGTGACATAGGATATACTGTTTACAAAGTGGATACGGTCATGAAATGAGATCGCTTGAGTGCTTAGGTTCTGATAGTGGTAATATTGCACCAACTTATCAGTCAGTGACAGAAATCGGTAAATTTTCCCTTTATCAGCTCTGACTGTTGGACGGCAGGTCAAATACTGAATGTCTGAATTTTTATTTTATTAAATGAGTCCAAATGCTGGAAATGTCGACATTTTTTGTCTATGAATACATTAACAGTCAGCATGTTTTATGCATAAAAGGGAAAAAAAAAATCAGATAAAGTTCAGGGTCAAATGTGTTGATCCATGAACTTGGAAAATCTTGTACTCCATTCAGTTTCTGTTGGCTTCAAAAATACTTTGTCTCAGAAAACAGCTTAGAAAACATCCATGTTGAGAGGGAAAGGCATGTCATTTTTCTTTTTTAGGCCGTTATGGATTTGGTTTTAACATTTAGAGGTTGAATTAAAATCTTTACACAGATTGGATAGGATATGTTGCAGTCTTTTGTAAGGATGCTGTAATCAGAGAAGCTAAACTCCAAGTTTTTTTGTTTTTTTTTATTAAAATATTTGCTAATACAGAGTTAAATCGGTCCAGTTGCCACATTTGTTTTGCTTTTAGAAAGCTGCTGCTTATAACGTTTTTTTAATTGGGGGTTTAAGTTAAACATTGATTAAAAAAAAAGGTTTTCCACCTTTCAAGAAAATGACCCGATAGCAGAATTGTTTTGTAAATGCTCCTTATCATTTGCTAAAGTGAAGATACACCAAGTGAATCCATGAGACTTTAGAACATATTGAGATGCAAGATCTATTTTAGTGAAACAGAGTCATGAACAGATGATCGTTACGTTTTTAAAGGGCTTCCAAGAACTTTTTTTTTAGCGATCAGCACCATTAGCAATCAGAACTTTGGATAATGAATCCCCGACAGGCTGCCATCATTTCAAACTCTGTATTGCCAATGCTCAATCGAGCTTATAAGCTTAAAAGAATAAAACAACAATTTTAGTCAGTTATCGAATCAGAAATCAGCATCAGGCGGTGGAAGACCCGCTTGATGCATTACTGAAGTAATGCCTCGTTATAAAACAACTGCTGTACTTTCACTGTGATCTGAGCACCAAACTAAAACAAGACCATATTGAGAATGATGAGGCAAATTTTCAAAACTAAACAACATTCGCTTAAAATACACAGAACCGCATCTCAGGCTGACTATAGCACAAACGCAAAAGACACTTCTAGAATGACAATATTTGTGCTACTTCCACTTTAAGATGAATCCCCAAGTCTCATAATATGCATGCAATTTGCAAGAACATTGTTTAGCACAGCTAACAGGCGTCAGTAATCCAAGTCATCCTATCCTAAATTAACCCCGGTCTGCTTCTGTCTGCCCTCACAACCAACTTAAACAGCCTGCTTCGCTGCGCTCTAAATCGTCCTTCAGCCTCGGCCACAGACCAAAACACCCGAGAGCAACAGAACACTGCGCTCCACCCTGACTCCCCATCCCAGAAGACAAACAAACAAAACGCCTCCTCCTCCTCACTGTCCTCGTCCCCCGCCGCTGGCATGCATTCAGACCATGAGACGTGCACGCTTTCCTTCTTACCCTTGCGTTTGTAGAACCACAGCATACAGCTTCGGAACACAGACATGGGACAAGGCATGGAGGAGGTGAGGGAGACGGGGGCCCATGGACCCTCGGGACGGAAGTGAAAACAGGGTGCTGGGTGTGAAGGTGATGGCAAAATGTATACAGATGGACAAATGGAAGGGCAGTGATGAAGGAAACTAAGAGGAACTTAGTTAAAGACCTGACAAAGCGTTTAGGGTTTGAAAAACAAAAAAAGAAAACAGAGTGTCTGCAGTGTGCTGGACTGGACAGCCTAAAAAAAAAAATAAAAAAATAAAAAGAAGGGAAAGATTGACGGAACAGCAGGGGCTGGTTCCTTTCCTTTGGGGTGAATGGTTGTTCAAAAGTGAGCAGCAGCAGAAGTGGTGCAGAAAACAGTGAGCAGCAGCATCAGCAGCAGCCAGGAGAGACCTGAGCTCAGCTCCAGGCTCAGCACTATTCCCTTATTATTCCCACAGGCTCAGCTGTAAAGACACATGAGCAGCAGTCTTCCTCCACGGTCGACAGAGCCGGAGAAAAAGGAAAAAGGATTTACTTGCTCGTGCCGTTCCAGAGGCATGAAAAAGATCCTGTTCACATACAAAGATATGCCAGTCTGACCTGGAGTGGCTACTTAGAAAATGAGGAAATTGCTCAGACAAAACGCAACCCAGCTTCGACTCGGTATAGATGCCTGTGCGTTCACGCGTTTCCTGGCTTTAGAGCAATCCAATCCAAGTCTTTACAAGGTGGGGAGGGAAAGAGGAAAGAGAGAGAGAGAGAGAGAGAGAAAGACAGAAAGGGAGAGAGAGAGAGAGAGGGACTAAATGAAGAGCACAGATGGATGCCAGAAAGATTTCAGAGAGCGAGGCAGAGAAGGCGGCTCGAAGGCGAGGGGAGGAGAGGACACCTCACCTTGAAAGTGGAAAGTCTTCTGGTCCACAGTGATGGTGAATGTGCTGTCGTCCTCGTCATCTATGCCGATCACAGCTCCCTGGGCACATGGAGAGAGGAACACAGGCAGTCATGTAATACTCCACTTTCCATTCCTAAACTCATGCCCTCCCTCCACATGTCCCAGCAGCCTTCTATTAGCTCCTATTACTCAATTAACCTTCTCAGCAACGCGCTCTTTCCTACTAAAAATCTTTAACTCTTAACTGTTTTCCTCTCTCTCATTTCTCTGCGTATGAATGCAGCCTTTTGCAGCACAGAGAAAGAGAGAGAGAGAGAGAGAGAGAGAGAGAGAGAGAGAGAGAGTAGGGATTTGGGAAAATGAGGGAGGAGGAGGAAAGCAGAGGTAGGGGGGAGGACTACAGACAGTGGCAGGAAAAAAAAAAAAAAAAAAAAGTACCGCAGGGATCCAGCCCACTGGCTGGCTGGGACATTCAATTCTGCAATAGGAACAGGGCGGGTGTGACCCAAAGCTAAATAATATAAGGGAACGAGCACCACTGGACACGGTGGATGAAATTAAACTAGAAGGTTGTAGAATATTTTTGAAATTTAGGTTGAGTTTAAAAAAAAAAAAGTTCACTTTCTACAATGTTCCACCAAAAATAAACATTTAAAATGTAATAGGTATGTCACGAATGTCTTGAATTCACATAGCAAGACACGCAGGTCCCATTCATATGTGTAGAAAACATTTACAAATTCAAATAAATACTTTCCAATACTTTTGTAGCTATAAGAACAACACAGTTAAATTCAATTTATAACACCAAGTGCCAAAAGGTTTTCCAAGGAAGCCTATTTGATTGCACCAAGTGTTTGACTTTGGAGCAATGTCTCATTGAGTGTGGCACTCAACACACTTAAAGATGAAAATCCGCTTTAAGTGTGTTTAATCTGCTAAAGAAAAATCACAATGAATGCTGTGACTAATAATTAGAAAATGTGTGGAAAACCAGCATCCAGTTAAAATAGCTTGTTTTAATGACAGGTGTCAATCAATCAGTGTTAGTCCTACGACTCTGTGCAGTTTAGTTACACTGAAAACTGAAATTAAATTAGTGTTTTTGGAAGCAAAATTAGGCTGCCTCGTGGAGCTTTTCAAAAGAAAAATGTTAACGACCAGAAACAACAACATTTTACACCTCCAAATCAAAACTTACAGATTTAGATCTGAGATTAGCAGCCTACAAGAAAACCAGAATTTTAAAAAGGTATCTAAACAATAAATTAGTTCTTCCTCCTGTGGAGTATTTAAAAATTGTGTCTCTGATGTTAATGGTGAGTATCAAACCTTTGCTACAGCTCCAACTTAAAACTTTGTCCCAGGAAAAAAAATGAAAACAAATTACACTGTATTTCCCAGAAACTGCAGAAGATGCTTCCTCCCATTTACGAGAAGAGTGACAAGATTTGAAAGTGATAAAGCAGCTTATAATCAGCTTTTAAATGTCGACACTGAACTTTGATATATTCATTTACAAAGTAGTGTCAACACAATGAGCAACATAAACAGGTTCAGCAGATAAAGCTCAACAAACTGCAGTGGACTGGCTGACTGACACACTACAACAGCCGACAATCTGCTTAATGTGAGCTACGCTCCTGTATACAAGCATTTTAAATACATAAAATTAGATTACACAACATATTGACTAACAAACTGATCTTTCCACACGGCACCTTGACACCAAATGACTGACATAATTCTCAAAGATGATCAGACTAAAGCAGAACACTAAACACAATGAAAGTGGTGAACGTTTTTATTTAATTAAATAATTGCGATTAAAACAAGTGAAGATCGGTAAGAAACAGCTGTTATTCATTTAGTAGTTATTCTTGTAAGACTTAAAACTTGGTAGCGTGTTATATCAAAAAACAAAAACATCCTCTTATGTAAAAAAACAAAAAAACATTGAAGGTAGTGAAGCATCTGCTGCCATCTAGTGGATAAAGCTGAACCATGAAAATACTGCAGCGTGTTTAACAAAACCAGGATAGCGGATTAAGCCGGAATGTTCCGGATATCCTGGCTCAATTAAACCTGGATTCGGTTTCACAAAAGCAGTAGCGCATGGTTACCATAACGATTTATCCTGTGCCGCCAGCCTGATCCAGACCAAGCTAATCAAGCTAACAGCCAGGGTTAATTAATCCTCGTCAGTTCAGTCAGCGGTCACGCCGATTCAATCTGTTTGGTCAGTGATTTCGTAGTCTTTAAAAACATAAAAATAAAAAAATCAGCCAGCACTAAAGTTTGACAGAAAGGCCTAACAGAGCATTTCGCGTTGAGAGTATTTGAAAAATGGGAAATAAAGAAGGAAAGGTGTTGTAATAAAGTCAAGTGTATACTTTACTGATGGATTTTTAGTCTTAATGGCAATAAACCCTCTTAACTTAAAGTAACTTTCATAACTTAAAGTAACTTTAGTTTTGGCATAACAAATCAACAGTTTAAGTGACATAATACTTAAATATGTACTTACTTATAACATAAACATATCTGGTGCCTCTATCAGAGGTTGCTAATAAAATACATTTTGTAACCTTCGTTACACAACTCATTTTGTCTTTTGGTTGCCGTTAAGCTACCTTTGCTAACAACTATACAGGAAGTAGTTGCCCTTTCAAAACAAAAGCACCAAACACAAACAGGAAGTTTACCATAGGTAAAACTAGCGATAAACACTAAAAGCGACACCATGTGGCATCACCTGTTACATTATTATGTGCAATAAGTTACCTTAACACATCCTTTTGCTTCAGGTCATCTGTGAAGCAAGACTGCATCTTGAGAAATATTGAGTGGCCTGGGCTAGGTCCAGACACATGAACAATTTTTAATGTCACTAGTAAAGTGAAGTCAACATTTTATCCACACACCTCCCAAATACTGCAAAATGTTACATTTAATCTCTCATTAGTCCAGTCATGTTTGTTCTGTATAAATATAAGATGTGTAACAAAAAAATTACATTAATTAATCTGCTATCAAATATCACATTACAATATTAACTTCCACTGATCATTTATAACTTTAAATTTGACCTGAGCAAAAGATGGGCACCTCATTGAATGACTGTTTAGTTAAAAGTTGTGATTAGAAAATATATATTTTAGGGAAATTATGCATTCAGTTGGTTCCCCATCATTTGCCCGTGTCAGTGTTTCCTTCTGGGAGTGCAATACGCTCACAATTCTCCATCAAAACATGTTGTGTACGCAATTTATCTGTTGTGAAATCAGTGAAGCTCGGATCGATCTCATGGTCTCTTGAAGAAATCTGTGGACACATATTCACCTGACTCATTTAAACCAGGCTTGACATAGTCGCACCCCCTGAGCCGGGCTTGACCTTCCTGAAACGAGTCAGGATGAACTTATGTTTTGTCAAATCTGGCTTTATCTCTTATCCTGGATTTCTGAATCCTGCTTTTAGGAAACAGCCCTCAGAACTGTGGCTTTTTTCTGATGCCCAAAGCATGTTGATTTATTTTTTTAGAAATATATATACTGGAAAGTGCAGTCTAACATGCTGAGACAGAAAAACCATCAGCCAAAAGCAAAAAGGACTTTGAGGATCTTACTCTGAGTCGCACACAGCCTCTTCTGGATCCTCGCATCATTTTGTCCTTAGACTGTAAAACAAGAACAAAAACAACTTACTGCATTGGACAAAAAACTGCACAATTTTAGATTCCATTGACAGATGTTCAGACCTGATTAACTGCTTGGGTTTGTTCATTCAAATGGACTGCTTGTAAGCTATACAAAGGCTCTCTTGTTTAAAAAAAAAAGGCAAGAACATTTTCCTTCATACCACTCCAATTGCTTAAAATCCTATTAGAGTTTTTCTCAGTTTCTTTGGTGCATTTATCACAACACTATGAACAAAACAGCTAGTGCTTTTCTCAAAACAATCAGCACACACTTCAAAACCTAGTTGATAATCTGCAAAAGTGAGTCACTTGCTCAAAATAGGTGGTTCATTCCTCAAAAGCAAGTGTTTGTGTCAATAAAGTGTCATCACAATAAAAAGGCCACCATTAACTATTACTAAGATAACCAAATGGCTTTGATATGTTTTCATTACGATTGTTCACTCTGGAAGTGTTTTCCAATGCAAAAGTCAAATTTTCTCTAGACAGCACCAGACATTACTTACACTGAAATTTGAAGTCTACAGTTACAGTAAGTGAAGTAAATGAATACAAGACACTGAATACGACGCTTCGCATTTTTACTGTGGCTACTCTAACTCCTGATTTGTTCTCATTATTGTCAAAAAGCAAAGTACAAACTGCAAACAAACGTCCTTTGGGTAAAGCTGTGCACATCTGCAAACAAAAGCTGAGGTTCACCTGAGAGAACCTGTTCAATTCCCGAGACATTTTCAGGAAAGGATGATAAATAAAAATGCTCAAAAATTTGCTTGGCAGGTTTCAGTAAATACTACAACATTTTTGTTTGGAGTTACTCAAGCAAAAAACAAAAGGGGACTATTATTGGGAATGACTATTCAGCATTCATTAAAATAATTTAAGACAACTGACATGACCAAATGATAATGTTATAAGATAGCATAGAAATGCATGGAAGCAATTGATGCAGGTCCAAATGACACTGTTATAACTATAATCACGAATGCCATATTGTTTTAGTAGAATCAAGGATAACTGTTGCATTTTTTTTTAATTAACTTAATTATATCATCTTAAGATCTTTAAAAATATTTGTGGTCCCATTTGCTATGAAATTAAAATGTAACCCAATACCAAAGCTCTATACTAAATGACATCTTAAATTTAGACAGATAAACTTGTCAATTAAAATCTCACCCAATAAACTCCACATTAGAGTAAATACAATAAAAGCCAAGGAAATATTATCTGTATACACACCCAATATTTATTCCTTTTTTAAGCAACAGATCATCACATTTGGCTGTAATATTCTCTTTTAGTGTCAAGCCACTAATAACCCTTAGTTTCCAATCTGTAGTATTATTTTCCTAAATATAAAGTTTAACCTGGTTTTTTCTTTTTGTCAAATTCGTTTGTCCTCATTTCTGCCATGCAGTAGTTTATATCTTTATGTATTCAGTGTACTTCTTGAAGCCAATGTGGTTCTCAGTGTACAGAAGACAAAAGGCTACATTAGGAACTTTCTGAGCGGCAGGGACAAACCGGATAACTGATCGGTTAACAACACTGACGTGATTTGAAATTATGAAACTGAAGTCTAAACAATAAGCGCACTGAAATGAGACTGATCAAAAACTAACTAGCTTCTCCTCCCACCGTCCTAGTCGTTAAAGATAGAGGTCTTTATTAAAATAATGAACGATAGAACACTCCCAAACCAGTGAGTGTTGGACTTTTAACTAATTATTGAGAACAGATACCTCTTCACCAGCCTTATTATTCCCAACTGACTCTGGCAATGATTTTAAAACTGCCTGCATTCCTGCTGTTAGCCGTGTTAGCCAGCTGCATTAGCGGAAGTAACAACCAAACGCTCGACATTATTCGTCAGTTGTTCCTCAAAGCTCACTGCTATTAGCCAAAGACCGTTTCAGTCATCAGATAGACCCGCCTCTTCAAGCCAGCTGATACTCCCAACTCCAGACAAACATAAGGCCTTATCTCACTTCTGTTCAACAACCAGCGACATATTTAACCGTTTAACCCCGTCGGTCGGCCACTCTAACCGTTACCGAACAGTGGAATTGAACATACCGTGTAGTACGACAGGAGCCCGGCGTTGTAGTCCAAAACAAACCACCGGTACTGCCATCCTTTCATGACGTTAGTCCACTTGCTTAGCGGCCCCTCCATGATGGACGCCATCTTTACAACAGGCTACGATTGGGGCGGAGCCGCATATGGTGAGGGCCAGGATGCTGAGGAAGAGGAGGGTGGTGATGATGATGATGATTATGATGATGAGTCCTCTTTATTATCCCCAGGGATAACTCATCTGTTTCCACATTTCAATAAAAGTATAATGCTATATATCTCTTAATTACAAATCAAACTTTAACTAACTTGCATGTTCTGAAATACTTTGAAGCAGCAATGATAAACTTTGATTACATTTTTAGATTGGCTTTGGCAAAGATGGATAAAAAGCACTGAAACAAATTCGCGTTTTATTGCAAAAACATAAACACACATAGTAAATTTAGAAAATTTGCAAAGATTAATTATATGGGGGAAGACAGCTGCTTGTTACCTTAATGATTTCACTCGTCAAGTTTATTTCGTCACATTTTAGCAATGAGGCAATTTAAAGTGCTTTACATAATATAAACACAACACAAAATAAAGACAAAAACATTAGGCTGCAGTGGTAAGCTAAAGAGAAGTAATGAAAAGTTGCAATCCAGATGAAAGTGATGTACTAGTTTTTATTAATATGACTTCAAGCAAGTGGGTTTTTAATTTAAAAGAATATTGCATTTCAGAATTGCTGCAGTTTTCTGGAATCATAGAACTATAAATCACACAATGCAGACTTTCCATAATATTTAAATTAGTAAGTGGTTTTGGTCCAATCTAGTGAATCATTTCTGTATTGATTTGGCCATGTATACTATATCCTACTGAAAATCCATTTTCTTTCTACAGACATTAGCCACTATATGTTTACTTTAATTTTTCTTCCATTTACATTAACAAGACATCAGAGATCCACCATTGTACAACGGGGATTAATGTGCTTTTCCGCATATTCGTCTAGAGCCACATTGTATTTCTCCAGCTGAAAATATTAGTTTCCACCTGGTGAGTTCAAGTTCTAGAAATGATTTGGAATATTTATGCTTATGTTTATGATGGTAGGACTGAAAAAGCTTCACTTTTATAGTGATTTTTAGGGTGCCTGTAGGTGTTATTGTGATACATTTTTTTAAATTACTATTTTTACTAATCTAGGGACACCCTCTCTAGTTTGATCAATGTGAGGTGATTCTACTGTAACAACACACATTTATTAATAATTTATTTCAAAGCTTTTTACTTGAAATTAAACGTACCAGTGCTGGTGCGGAGTGCTGTATGTTGAGATGTTTTTGTCTTTCATTTAGGTTCTGGTTGATGGTAGTCTGGGCTAATTATGATTAAAATAAGATATTCTCAGTTTGAACTCCAGCACTGATTTTCCCATCTTCCATTGTGACTTTAAATAAGCAGAGAATTTGACGCTGACCACTCTTTATAGTGCCTTCAGATCAATCCCATTGGGATTATTAACATTTTAGACTACCTATTTATGGTGTTTAGGTAATTACTGGTACTAATTTTGTTTTTTATAAATGCCTCTTAACCTATAACATTTAAGCATACAGAATTTGTTAAACTGTAAAATTTAATCATATTCAAAGGGATCCAATCTAAATCTAAATCAATCTAAGTAAATTTGAGTCTGTACAATAAATTTGTTGATTTCCAGTACAGTGAATGTCTTATCAAATAACATTTTCATTTACAATACTAAGTGTCTGTTCAAATAAATTTGAATGTTTTGCTTTTAAAAGAGCTCAGTCTGAACACATTTTAAAGGAAAAATACAACAGCATTCATCAATATCTTTATTATTTACAATAGGCTTAACACTGATAAGCAGAACTTCACAGTAATATAATGTGAGCATTAAATAATAAAAAAAAAAACAAAATATATTTTTGTACAATAAAAAAAGTCATGTTAACATCTGACATTTTATCCCTGTTTAGATTCACATATTCCACTCTGGTGTTTTTGTGTTAATTTTACATTGCACTCATCCAACTGAAGACGTGGCCTTTGGTATAATGATGTGAACGCACGCCTTTTAGAGATAAACCCCAAAAAACAGAGAAGACAGGAGAAAAGAAAAGACACACTGCATAAAAGGATCAACAGATAAAAACAGACGATGACAATTAGAGGAATTGTAGTGGTCGGATAGGAAAAACAGAGATTTAAACGTAGGATCTGAAGGAGGAAAAACATCATGAACAGACTTGTTTTCAATAAGGCTTTTTAGGAAATCTGCTCCATGGTGACACCACAAAACAAAGTAAAGGACACAGAGCGAGTCAGAATGGCAGTCAGAAACATATTTATACATATTCAAATTTGGATATTCAGATTGAGACAAAAACAGCAGTTTGGGTTTAGTGCAGCATGGCTGTGTGTATCATTTTGCTTATGCAGCGTCATTAAAAGTGTTCGTAACAAAAAAGAGCACCTTGTGGTTCCCAGTTTGCATTTGACCATTTAGTAATAAAATGAAATGTAGTGATGATCTAATTATAATTCATAATGGAAGAGCAGACATTCGCTGTGATTTGCTGCAATCATCCTGTCCTTTACATATTTTTTTTTTCCCCTTACAAAAAGGCACCAAAAATGATGAAAAGTGTTATTTAAAACTCACAGTGAATAGAAACGAAAGTTTCATCATAAAGGATCCTATTTCCCGAAAGATACAGGTGGATTAGAATGAAACTCATAAAATGCAATTAAGGTTAACTGAAAAGTATTTAAAGAGTTATGCAGCGCGGTGCTTATAGATTCAGTTGCATTTATCTGCCATTTGTTACTCAACTGGTGAGGGCTTTTCCAGTGTACATCAAGGTGAGAACCGAAGCAACAAAACCAAATCATGTTAGAGAACTGTTAGAAGTGTGTGTGTGTGTGTGTGTGCTGTGAGTGTTCATTAAAAACAGAGCAGCTGTCTTCAGACTGGTCATAATTAGAGTACGGGCCTGGAAGTGTAAAAGAAACATGGCACTGTAGGAAAACAAAGACAAAAGTCAAACATTTTATCAGGTTCAGGAAAGAGGGTTAATACATTCAAAGAGATCTCTCACAACATTTCTCTTTAAGCCATCGACACACATACTCTTTTTTTTTTTAATCTGAAGAAATAAATGAAAAATCTCCATAATTTTCCTCTCAAAATATGCCTGTGCTTTGAACAAAAATAATTTAATTAAAATTCATACATTCTAAAAAGCATCTCTCTCTCTAAGTCAAATAAATCCACGTGTCGCTCATGTGCTAAAGACGTACTGCAGTTTAGTCTGGTGAGAGTTCAGTCCTGTGTGACAGGTGTAAAGTAGGTCTCTGCACTCATTAAATAATCTGAGGCACTGGGGCCCTACAAGGCTACAGGGAATCCAGCACTGCCCATCCTGTGAAGGACACTTAAAGAAAACACGTCCAGGTCAACCTGCCGCCATCCTGTGCTTTCCACCTCCCAACTGTTATGTGATCTGAATAAAAAGAACATTTTCAACATTTCTTATTGAAATATTTCAGGGATGTTCAGGATTTGTCACCGTCTAAACCTCAGCTACATTCAGTCATAATGGTTAAATAATGAAATGCGGGACTTCCTTTATAATCCCAACCCAATCTCAGATGTTCTTCCTGTCTCAGTGATTTTTAAATTATCTATATTAGGATTCCCCAAAGAAACTCAACTGTTGATAGCTGTCGTTGATCTACAGTCTTCAGAAAATAGTGAGCTATGCCTACTTTCATATGCACATTTTTAGGTGAACATTATGTTTTTGATTCAACATACCGACCATCCCAGTGTTTTTACTTCTATGACAACGCAGAAGGAGAAAGAATATCTGCTGTTCCACCCTCATTCTGTCTACGTCACATGACTGCTGTGCAGCCAAAGCTAACTTGGGCATAAAGACAGAGTTTAGTAGAGAGCAGCTGAAACACCAGTCCTTAACATTTATGATGTCTAAAGCAAAGCATCAAATTGAGAAGTACAGAAAAATACTTCCTCTGTATACTGGAATAAGTTACCAGCCCAGTTAAGGAGTCATATGAAAACAGAGGAAACAAGCTAAAATTAGGCTATTATTTTAGCAAACTGCTCCAAATGAAAATAGCAAGTCTTTTTTAAAAGAAACTGTACCTGTATGTATCTGGCCAGATATATCTTTATAAACAAAAGATAAAGCTATGAGTGTTTCAAGTTATATTTTGTCAAAAATATTTCATTATCTTAACTTTTAGGTGGAGCAGCGTCCAAGACACAAAACGGATCAGATACTTCAGCATCTTGTCTGTCATTAGTGAGTAAATCAATTACTACTGATGAAATATACTGTTCTTTCAAAGATATCACTCATAGAAGCAGAAGAATCAAGCTGGGATTATGTCTGGGGAAATGCGTAATCTTAAATCACTGGGATCTGTATGTGTATCAGGACATTTTTGGTCTTTATTTTGACCTGATTAAATTTGAGCATAAAGTAAGTGTCCCCTTCAGTCGTCCTGAAAAGTTATGACATGTTGGGGGAAAAAATCCCCCAAAATCCTGGCTACTGAGTGAAATGTAAATAGAGCTGAAAACTGATACAGAAAACACTAAATTTGACACCCCAAGTTTTGGATGCTACTGAATCCTGATGCTGGTTCCACATCCTTACATTCCCAATGGCTTTAGAAAAATGGCTTACGGTCACACAATTCCTCACTGTGAAACAATACATCCAGCTGATGGTCCACATACTTCTGAAACAATGAGTTTAAGACTGCCCTCAACCATCCCTGTCTGTTCTAAGTATGCAACAGATGAGCAGGGTGAGTTCTTCCCCACCCGGTTGGCTGACGACACACACAGCTCATACACTCATTCAGGTAACAAAGAGGCTTTCTGTGGCCAAAGAAGAACTTGTAGCAAAACATTGCAAAGTGTGACTTGAACCACATTTAGTTTAGTTTAGTGAAACATTTCTCAAAATATGTACAGCTAAGAGCAACAACTTAGTGACCACACTGGCATTTTAGGAAACAGGCTTCTGTAAACAATAAAAACATGTTTTGTAGTGAATTCTGTGAGGTACTGTAGAGATTTATCTCAATCTGTGCCCCAAATAGCTGAACCAGAAACATAAAAAAAAATAAAATAAAAAAAATAAAAAAATCGGAATATACTGTAAGTGATTTGCCTGGTAGTAGAGGTGTTGGTTTGTGTGATCACAGTGGCTACCTCTGTACTACATCACTAATCTCTTTGATACAGTTGTGCAGGTTGTCCAGCACAGTGTTGGACCCCACACTGCTCAGGCCCCCGCCTCCAGAAGAAGAGGCCCTCAGTTCCTGCAGGCTCAGCTCCAGCTTGCCCACTGCCTCTCGGAAGGCAAATTTGTTCCTCGTTTGAGGGATGCAGTCCACGTAACCTGAGCAGCAGTCCAGCAGCTGGTGGCCGGCGTCCAGAACCTGGCTGCTGGAGGGGCTGTCGGAGCTGGCGCTGAGCACGCTGCTGAGGCTCTCGGCGCACTCCAGCAGGGCTTCGCGGCTAACCCTCTCCAGGGGCACCCTATCCACCTGCTGCCTGGTCCGCCGCAGTGCCATTTTGGAGCCAGCAGATGGTGTTGTTTGTGAAGAGGAGGCGGTGGTAGCAGCTCCGTTGGCCATTTTGGTGGGAGTCGTGTTGGTGCTCGCAGGACAGGAGGAGGAGGATGAAGAAGCAGGAGGCACTTGTGGTGGTGGCACTGATGGTCTACCTGTCGTTGCTCCTCCTGACATTCGCCCTGACCTCTGACCTTTTACAGCGTCTCCGTTCACTTCCACAGGGGCTCCACTGACCTGGTCCTCGCTGTCACAGCTGTAGGACTGCTGCAGACCGCGTAGGGTCGGAGGAGGAGGAGGAGCGCAGCGGGGTTTGACCAGCCGTGGCCTGTCCCGCTCGCCTTGGTGCTCAGACAGCAGCTTAAAGCGATTCCCCTGAGAGTCCAGCCCGACCAGGTGCACATCGGCTGGGCTGTGCTTCAGCGTCGGGGAGATGAGGACCGGGACTTTGTGGTTATGAGTTGAGCTGGAGTTCTTGGAAGGAGACGACCAACTCTGCTGCCTGTCCAGCCCTCCACCTTCCTCTCTGCCATCTCTCACCCGAGACAGACTTTCTGATTCCCCGACCTCCCCCCCGACCCCAGGCGCCCTCACCCCTACAGCAGTACCCCGGGGTAGTAGCTTGGCTTTTGGCCTATCCCTGATCTGCGCGGTTCCCTCATCCATCCTCCTCAACAAATTTTCGGAGGGACGAGCGGCCCCGTTCTCCGGCTGAGAGGTTGTGGAGGCAGTTCTCTCCAGAGGCGGCTTTGCGCTGCGGTTCCTCGGTAAAGTCAGAGCCATGCGCTCCAGGTCCGGCAGCCCAGATGACATCGAGGAGGTAGAATTGGACCTAGGGAAAGGTTTCGGTCCTCCGACTATACCACTCTCATCTGAAGAGGCTGTTTTTCCAGTACGAAGCCCCAGGGTCTTTTTGATGAGTCTGGGGGTGAAGAAGCCAGCCAGTCCACTCCAGCTGCTGCCGCTCGTCAGCTGAGAACCGAGGCCCCCGGCGGACGGTTTCTGTCCGAAAGCGGCCCCACAGCAGCGAGACTGGGACTGGGTGGTCTCCGCGTGGGAGTGAGAGGGAGAGAAGCCCCCTAAACTGTCCGACTGGGGCAAGGGTGGAGGTGCGCTGAAGTCGGCCGTGGGTTCGTATTTCTTGTGAGGCTGCGTCTCCATCTCCCGGAAGGAACTGCTCCTCTTGGGAGGCGTGGGAAGGTTCTGTTGCACCTGGGAAGACGGCGAAGAGGATGAGGAGGAAGAGGAGGTAGACTTCTTTTTAATGAAGGAGCTAAAGAAGCCAGTTTTGCGGTCTCGTGTGAATGTGCCGATGTCCTGCGCATCCTCCAAGAGGCTGCTGGGAGATTTATCTCGAGGTTGCTGCTTTCTTGGGAGAGCTGGGGAGCTGCTTGATCGGCCGTCCCCTCCGAACAAAGAAGTCCAACCTGAGGAGGAAGGGGAAACAAATAAATTACAATCTCAAGAGGTCATACATGTCTGATCGAAAAAGGAAGAGAAGGGAAGTTATTTTAGTCGATGTCCATACATTAATGCCACTCATATTAGCTTAGGGAAAAGCTTTTCTGTCCTCCCCTGGGAGTCGTGAGCAAATAAAAAGCATGGCAGAAGAGTGAATGGAAATTATGAATCAACGGCAGCTTGGATGTACACCAATTCAATGATGTACACATAACGCATAATAAATTAAACATCCTCAAATTAAATCCTGAGATCTGATGGATGAGTTATTCTGTTCCAGCATTTCCAGAGGTCAGCAGTATTCGCTGACCTATATGCAAGCACAGAGTGGTGAACAATTGCCTTAGCCAGGAAATGAGTCAGACATAACGTAAAAGGAAATTGCAAGATGCGGCCGTTATATTTACAGAAACGTTGTCAACTATGTGGTTAAAGCAGATTCAAAAATAATTATGTTATATTAATACAAATACTATGAATCATCCTACGTTACATAAGCCACTATTTTGGCGAACCAGTCACAAACATTAACGAGTGATGGGAAGTACTGACCTAAATTTTTAAGTATAGTTTGTGGTTCATGTCAAGTGATTAAATGCGACAATCAAAAGCATTTGTAAGATAATCAGTGGTTTACAATGATAGTCATAGCCCAGCAGCAACAAATAATGCTCTAAAATTCTGGGTTATTCCATACAACTGCTGCATAAAGTGATGCTACTAAATCAGCAGGGATAGGCAGTAATAAGAGACGTTTTCATAATAATGGAGAAAAAGCGGATATTAACAATGGCTCCAAACCCCATAAACTGAGATTCTCACTTCAGTGGTTGGATCATATTTACCACTTTTGATTACATGATGTCAACAAATGCAGCATCTGTTTCGAAACAAGAATAAATGCAAGTATTGTGTTGTAATGCTTCACAGAATACAATTGTTGTGAAGTAACCCTTTTAGAGAAGTATTTGTCTTTGTGAAGGCCTAACTGAACACAGTGATAGATTTGTAGCCAAATATTGCAGAAAAGGATTGAAAACGTTCCCACAATCTGACCCATCCCTACAAGAGCCCTAAATAGCTGAATTCAATTATATATTTTTAAATAAACTGAGCAATAACAATTTTTTTCCATCCATTTAACAGTGGAAAAATAGTTCAAACTGCAAAAGTAAAAATATAAATCATTTTGGGGGCAAGGGGATTTACGGACATGATCCATTAATGATTATAATGCTAATCATTATTATCCAAACTGGGAGCTGCAGCATGTTTCCGCTAAAAGGCTGTCAACATTCAATGAGGGGTAGCGACTTATAAATGCAAACTCATTGATGACGATTAGTGTATTTGACTTTATGATACAAGAAAAATAAAATCTCAAATTTAATGGGAAAATCTCAGCTAAATACAAGCTGTGAGTTTAAAACACTACCTTGACTACGGTGGTCAAAAACAAAACATTCCCATTTCACTCCTTGCCCCTCATCTGAGCCATTAACTCCCAATTTCTAAAGAAGAGGCTTTCCCAACATTTCAGCAGAGAAGCAGATGAAATCACACAAAGTAGAAGCTTTGCTTCCAAATATGCATGTCAAATTTATAGTATATGAGCTTGTAACATTGTGTAGTTTTGATATCTTTGATATTAATAGTTTTTAAGCAAGCAAATCGAACAAGAACAAAAAAAAAAAAACAATATATTGGCACATAAATCAAAATGAAAAACACTGTTTATATTTATGTATTCTTATATTGAATGAAAAAATTCACACTATATTAAATTTAAACCAGTCAAACATGCATTTAACATATTTTTGCTTATATATATATATATATATATATACACACATATATACACTTGGCCAGAAATCCAACTACATTTTTAGACAGATTTACAGTTCATCTTTGGACCAGGGTACATTTTATATTTTGATCTTCCCAAACAAGCATAAGAAAAATATTTACCAATATGTGCTAGAGGACTGACAAACTGTTTACACAACATATGAAATATTAGGTCAAGTGTGTTTATATATAGAGTGACTGTTTAGCTTTATCACTACCTAACTCTGTCCCTTTTCAACCCTGCTAACAAGAAGACAGACCGTTTCAATGGGACTGATTTTTAAAGTGGATCACAAAGACATGCTGGATTTCAAATGTTAGTGGACAGATTCTCTCCAAGGGACTGCATCAACATTTTGTACAACTCTGTAGCTCTTTTTGACATTTATTGAAAGATAAAACTTGCAAATGCATCCTTATTACTGTGCTTATTCTCCTCATATCATCATTTGCTATTTGGTTGATTCATGGGTGTTAGGATTTTGGGGCTGAGTAAACATGGCATTTGTTTTTGCCATGTTTTGTGCTTGACTTAATTTTATAAAAACAATCATTAAAAACAAACTCAAATGCATAAAAGGGAAGAAAATTAAAGAGCTGTTATTAACACACAAATGAGCCGACAGAAAAAAAAAAACATGCAAATGTCAAAATGTTATTTAAATACAATAAATAAGCAATGAGTTATCTACATTAAATATGAGATGTGCTATCTGGAACACATTTGTTACAGTCACAAAGCATTGATTTGGAACAGGAATAAAATAATGCAACAAATATAAATAAATATCAAGTTAGATTAACAGAACATATACATGTGTGCAAATCATTGCTAAGAAAAAAGCTGCTCAGCTGCTTAATATACACAGAAAAGATTGTAGAGGACTTTAAGAAAGCCATGCAGATTTTTACATTTTTACATTTAGTTAAACAAGGATTTAGATGAGAGTCCTTTAAGGTACAGCAGAGACATATCAGCCAAAAAGACTGAAAAAGTAAACTTAAAAATCTCAGGAGGCTGGTAAGACAGAAACTGCCTCAGGTTTATTGGGAGCTTTGATTTAAGATGCTCTAAAAGGGTAATGAGATCAAGAAACTTCTATCAAGCATTTTCCTCTCCGTTATCCCAAGGATAAAACACAATTCAGCACTTTTCCAATTCTTTTATTGCAGATCTTTGCCAATTTTTTTTAATCAAATATGTTACATTTTTACAGGCTAGGATGTGATTTGTAGTTTTGTTTGACTGGACACCATAAAACGGTGTGTTTGAACAACATTTTTATTTCACTGGAAGTGTTGGTCATCAAGGCGTTTTGAAGCTTTGACAGACTCTGGGTGAAGCGACGAGCTGGTGAGAAAAATCACAGCCTGTCTTTTGAGCCGGCGTGCTTGGCGGCGCTGCAGCTGCTTCTGCGTGTCGGCAGCGTTGTTGTCAGGCGAACCTGCAGAACCGTAATGTGGTGTGGTGAGAGCGCGGGCATGCCTGGTTGTACCTGAGTGGCTGTGGGTGCTGTGGTCAGAGTGGCCGTCCAGCCCACCCTCGATGTTTTCCTTGTTCTCTGTGTGCTTGTGGAGTGTGCGGGATTTGGAAGGCAACAGGGGCATGTCGTGACTCACAGAGTGCGCCGTCTTACACAACTCCTCTGCAACCTCTGCAGAGGGGGAAAAAAAAAGAAAAAAGATTACATTTATGCCAATTTTTTGCTACAGATACAATCAGCAGATTTCTCTAAAAGATAGTCTGTAAGCGCTAATAGAATCAAATTTTTGTATCTACACAAATCATTGTGATGATTTTCAGGCTTCAGCTAACCAAGTTTAAGCTTAAGAATTGATAAGCAACTGAGAAAAAGTGATTATTACCTTCTGAAATGCTGGAGTCATGGAACATTGTCTCAAAGGCCTGGTGTATCTCTGCAAATGAAGGTCGATCTAACGGACTCCACTGCCAGCCTGTCAGAAAAGATACAACTAATGGTTTTAATACAAAAAAATCTCCGATATAAGCAGAAGAAAATTAGATACAGAAAAGACAGCAGTCAAAAATACTGTTTCACTATAACGATTGTATTTGCTAACCTCAGTATTTTCTGTAAATCCACATTTCTACCAACAGTTTTGAGTTTAAAGACAGTTTCTTTTTTTTTTTTGCAAGTTTTTACGTTATTGTTTCAGCTTTCCATATGTTGCATTGGATAGCAACGTCAATGAATGCAGTTGCTACTGTGCCTCGTTTTCAAACTTGTGCAACACTACAAATGTGTTGCACAACCATTTTAACCATTTTAACCCACACCACATTGCGGTTCTGCAGGTTCGCCTGAGCATCATAAGAACAGCTGTTCAGTAGCATCCATCTCTGCTAAGTAGCATCCATCTCTGCTACTTAGGTCATAGGTCATATGTAAGACAGATGGTACTTACATGCTCTCATTAGTTCATAAACTTTGGGCGGACATCCTTCTGGTTGCTCCATGCGATAGCCTTTCTCCAGGAGATCATACACTTGAGACAAGTCTATGCCTGGGTATGGAGACATGCCGTAGGTGGCAATTTCCCACAGTAGCACACCAAATGCTGCAGAGAGAGAGAGACAGGTCAGTGATAATCCAGCACATCTTTAGATTTATTAATTTTTTTTTGTTTTATTGCACTGTATTACAATTACAGTTGGGTTGGACAATATGCAAGTTGATCTGAGTCTTTGATTGAACTGAAATGGACTGATTTAAACTAAACTGGATTTGTATGACTGGAAATAAACTTGACCTGGCATTTGTAGAGCTACATAAATAAAACAAACTAAGTGAACAAAAATTTTGAAATCCTCTAAATATGGATAAATGCACGGGGGGGGGTTGCTCACCCCAGACGTCAGATTTGATGGAGAAGGTGTTGTATGCAAGGCTCTCCGGTGCCGTCCATTTGATGGGGAACTTGGCTCCGGCGTGGGCAGTGTAAGTGTCGCCGGTCATCAAGCGGCTCAGACCAAAGTCTGCAACTTTAACAACGTGATTTTCACCCACCAGGCAATTTCTTGCCGCCAGGTCCCTGAGGAAAGAGTTTAGGAGTAGAATTTGAGGAAATGGCAGGAAAACCATCCATCCGTCTTTATATCTGCAGACGCACCAAACCACACGCATACCTGTGGATGAAATTCTTCTTCTCCAGATATTCCATAGCAGAGGAGATTTGTGTGGCCATGTAGAGCAGCACCACAGCATTCACCTCAGACTTTTCACAATCTCTCAAGTAATCCAGGAGGTTGCCATGTGGCATGTACTCTGTCACAATGTAGAAAGGAGGCTCCAATGTGCACACTCCTGTGTGGGGAAAAAATGAGCGAATCACAATCTTTCATTGAAAAAAAAAAAAAAAATGTGGCATTTCTGCCAGCATGAAAAACATTGAAGCGAACAAGCTGCTTAATAATTACCCAGTAGCTGAACGAGGTTTGGGTGTTTAACCTCTTTCATAACCGCCGCCTCTTTCAGAAACTCCTCCACTTCCATAGTGTCCTCCTGCGCAGGAAGAAAAAGGAAAAGATTAGGAAACGTGCAATACCTACAACCACCTGCAGGTGGCGATCTACAGCTGTTCTTATGATGCTCCATCCATCTCTGCTACTTCAGTCACTGCAAATAGTTTTCACATATGAATGAATACTCGGTTCCAACCTTGAGCGTTTTGACAGCCACAGTGAGGCTGTACTTCTTCCAAACTCCAACATAAACCTCCCCGTACTGGCCTCCTCCCAGCTTGTGCTTCATGGTGATGTCTGTGCGCTCCATCTCCCATTTATCGTGAATGGGAGAAACGCCATACACAGTGGGCTTGTTGCATTTGGGTGCAGGGTAGTGCAGCGTGGTGACCAGGCCGTCAGGTACGGTGGAGTGGTGGTGGACCAGCTCAGCCAGGGTGGCGAAACGGCTCTCGGACGTGACGTACACCTGAGGGGAAGGGCGGAAAGCAGCGAAGGTCAGAATTTTAGACGTACACTATTTTGAGACGTAAAAACAAGAATATTCAATCAAAACAGTCATGGCTCTACCTTTCCATCAGTGGCCGTGTTGATCCGGTAGTGGTACACTCTCCCCTCGTATCGCAGAGAGATGGACAGCTGGCCGGGGCTGCTTTCACTTTCCCGGACCAGAAAACTGCCGTTGATGAGGGAGGAAAGCAGGTACTCTGCAGCGCTGCGGGAGACCGGCCCGTGGTACCAGCTGTGCTTCTCCAGGCTGTTGACGGGCGTGATGTAGTTGGAGGGCACCCAACCCTGGCCGTTCTTCGACCGCACCTCACTCCACTCTCCAGACTGGTTGTAGCCCAGCACACGCAGCTTCTCACCTGGAGACAAAACAAATGAGCTGAAATTAGCGACAGCAGCTTTGATTACAGGGTGCATCACAAGAACAACCTCTACCAGAGAACAAGTCAGGATTTGAATTAGTCTCAGAAGCAATTTGGACATTGATTATTTCTGCCAGTTTTTGGTCCTTGGAGGCAGTTCCAGTCCAGATTGCGAGAACATTTTAAGTACCAGTCTAACAGAAAAGGTGTCATGGAGATGACACACCTGCCTGTAAAACTAGATCAAACACTGCTGCAACAATGGAGGTGACAGAACCGAACATCAGTCATACAGGGCTAGGCAAACCCAGACATGTAGCGACTTTGTTTGTTGTCTTTGTCTGACGTCAGCGCAGGGCACATGAGGGAGTGGAGACGCCAATGTGCTGAAAGGAGGCATCGGTTAGCCAAAACACTGAACAGAACAGAGGTTGGGACATGCCTGCTGGATGCAGGTTAAAATGAAAACATATTAAGAGACATAGGTCGACATGAGATGAATGGAGTTTGCGTGGATCCTACATGAGAAATCAAATGATTCATTTTAAAATCCAATTAAACCTACAATGACTATCATACAAATGAAAACAGAAAGGACATTTAGAAACTGTTCTGGCTACACTGACTCACTGCCCTCATTCAATTAGAAGGTCTGTAATTTATCACATTCTGCTTAATTGGACTTTTAGCAGTGTTCTGCAGTAATGACTTTTGTATTTCCTTTAATAAAAAAAAGCAGCAGTTGCTAGTATTTTAAGAGATTAAGAGAAAGCTGACATATTACGCTTCTTTAAACAGGTTAGGATAGGTCTATACAAACCATGTTCATTACATTTTTGGCACAAAATCATCCTTGGATGAGTTGATTTTAGTGTGATCAGTTCTGCCTATTTAGAGCTCCTGTGACTTTAAATCTAAATAAGAGGCTTTTGGTCGCGCCTCTTAACTCAACCTTTACACTCTCATGTGAAAATGGCCTCAAACAGAGCCGCAATTATACAACCATACATGTTTGAAAAGCAAAAGTAGAGCCTCCTGCACAACCAACAACAATGTAGCAAGTGGTTTCTGAATAGTAAGTCAACAGCACAACATTTGTCTTTTCCAGCAGTCATTGTATAGCATATACAGAGGTAAAACCAGCAGGAACTCAACTGGGGTTGCTGGGTAACGACATTGATTGTAACTTAGCAATCGGGAGGTTTTTGAAACTGCCCGTTTTCCAGACACCAAAATATATTAACTTATTGCCATAAGACAAATGGGCATTTTTTTAGTAGGTTGTTTTTAGAAGAAGTAGAAACCCAAATGGAAATTGTACAAAAAAATCTAATTTTGCCTAACAGGTCAGCTTTCAGAGCAACATATTCTAATAAAGCAAATAAATTCTGAGAAAAAACGCACAATGGGTATCTGCGGCTTACAAGATTTTTTTTTTTTCCTTTTTTTTTCCAGTACTCAAATTTTGAGAAGCAAATGTTGAGGATGGATACATGGACCAGATGATAGATGGATTCATGGAAGGCTGACAGAATAGATGGACAAACCGGTGGACAGATGAAAGGATGGAGGGATGCTAGATGGATAGAGGAAAAGATGACACATGATCTCCTCCGCTGCTCATTCACCTGTTAGTATTACAGTTGAACTGATTTAATGTTAATGCAGCCATTAGAGGCAGCCAGTTTCCACATGCAGCCAAGTCTGGGAGGACACATGTGCTGGCATGTGGGAAGAAATCTCAGATTCACTCCATGAGTCAGGGTCTAAACATCATTTCCATCCCGGGCAACTGGCACAGGAAGTCCTAAAACTGATGAATTAACAGACTGCCACGTTTAAGACTTTAGATCTGTTAGTATCGTGAGCCTGCCTGTGTTTGAATCTGACTGAATCTGCATCAGTAAGAGAGCATCTCTGATACTGATGCCGAGTAGAGTGTGCAACTCTTTACTATGAGGTCAAACCAGACAATTCAAATGTTGAATTATTCTGTTGATTAGTTAAAGAAAATACTATGAAAAAGAAGATGTGCTGTGGGTTCTGTTGCCTGTTGCAATAAGCAATTATTTGTATGATAAACAAGCTCAATTTCCATTCTGATGATTTAATATTTTTGAAGGACGATGTTTGCAGAGACTTCATAATCCATTTTATTTATGGATTCAGCTGTGTCTTTTTTTAATTTCCATTTTAATTATTGCTTTTATGGTTAATTTTGGATATTTAAGATATCTTCCAGTTCCAGTGTTGAGCGCTCTTTACAAAATCAGATTTTGATAGGTCTTTGATAGAGCAAGAGCTAGCATTACTATGTCATTATTAATATTATTTGAAAATGGTCTCAAAACAACATTTATGTTTATTTCAACAATTACTGGGACAATTTTATAACAGGCCTACATATACAACTAATTGGTATTAGATTTTCATTTAACAAAAAAAGGCAATGAAGTAAATATAGTGGGTTAAGGTGTTCAATTGAATAAAAATGTAGATATTTATGTATTTGATCCAATTAATGGATAAGAATTTCTAAGGTAAAAAAAAAAAAAACTTTTCACAAATAACTAATCGGAGCCGACTGAGGAAAAAATGTCAAGGTCTGATTTCTAGTTAATCACTTCATACATCTCAGATTTTGGGAGAGTATTTTCATGTAAATGTATTTAAGGAAAATACACAAAACAACCATAATAGAGGAAAATTGAGAGAAATAAACTGACTTTTATGCCATTAAATGTGCTGTAAAACATGACCTGTTAAGTCATCTCACTCTTACTGAATTTACTTCATTTACTGCTCAACGACCTTTACCTGTTTTTCATAGTCTGTCATTTTATTTTAACTGTGTAACTTTTTGTATTGTATTTGTTGCTGCTTCTTGGCCAGGGCTTCATTCGAAAAGGTTTTTAATCTCAATGGATTTTCAACCCTTTATTGGTTTAAAATGAACAAAAAGGGGAAGAAAATTATCGTAAACTTAACCGTACAGTACATGTGCATAGACACATAAAAGACTGTAAAGGTCCTCGATGATATGATCGACAAATGAACTCCTGCTGTGTAAAACCTTAAGGATGTATAATAGAGAATATATGATTACCTCTTCAAAAAAAAGTTGTTTTTTTCAACTTTAGGAAATGATAAAACAAAAACAAAAAAAGCTCAATGGAGGAGTAAATAAATTGAGCTTTACATTATCTGCTTATATAATGAGGTGTAGGTGTGGCTGATACAGAACATTCCCCTGGATTAAGTTAAGCTTGATCTGACATAATTATGTCTCAATGGCAAACAGTGGATCTACCTGGATGACTACAGTGATGACGCTTCTCTCTGATCTGTTGTAACAAAATTCATACAGGATGTGTTTCTTTCAAGGGTGGGGTGCTGAACAAACGTAGTCATGGAAAACAAATACCTGAACCTGAAAAACATGTCAATGATGTTGCTAAGTACCAAACCTATGGGATGACAGACTCAAAGAATGTAGTAAGGTGAGAGTATTGAGTTTCCATCCATTACATTAAATTCAGTTTGTAAATTTAGATCCAGTTTAATACAACTATTGTGGGTGCACTGATAAATAGGCTCAGATTTCCTTAATTTTGGGGGATTGGCTGATACTTGCATGTGAAACCGATCAAATGCAACCATCTTATCTACCTCTGCAAAGGTCTAAAAATCAGCCACTGTCTTCTTCTGCTCTGCCTAAGGAAGATTTGACTGACAGACCCACTCACCAGGTCATGTCTGCAGTTAACAGTCACCTCACTGTAGCGCTGTTTCTCGCTATATTTAGCAACATTTCGGCCAAAAAAAATAAAAAAAAATAAAAAATGGTATTGGCAGGTCAGGCTTCTTAAATATTGGTAGGTGCACCCCTAGCCACAATATAAACACACATCTTCAGTTTATGTTACAGATTATTTTACCTTTGGTGATGCTGAGTGTGTTGTCCCCACTTGCAACAAAGTCATAAAGTGCAACGAAGAGGTTGGGGTCGCTCTCAGTCGCCCCCAGCAGGTTTTCCTTAGAGCTCCATCGCACTGCCTCGGTCAGAACTTCTGGGAGAAAGGAGAAATTAAGGGTTAGCAAGTGGCACAAATCAATGGCTCAGAAAATAAAATAAATAAGCATCTGGTGCTGAAAATGTAGAAAAAAGTCAGAGAAACTTATCACAGTAAGTTTCTCTAATCCAGAGCTGTGGTATTAAGTCTGATGACCTTAGAAATGAAAACACTCTCCTTCTGATTGTCTACCTTTCTGTCCTGCTCCATCAGTCCCCTGACTGAGCCCTGTGCGAAGCTGCAGGCCGCTGAGAGCTGCCCATTCATCTTCAAAGCTGCTGTTTGCCTGAAGGCACCTCAAAAGCATCACTTTACCCAATGTGCTCTACAAAGAGCTCTGTTATCACCGACTACACACGAAAAGACTGCTGCTTCTGGCCTGAGCCAGGTGAGATCTGAGGTAGGACTGTTTTCCATCTGTGTGTATATAAGAGAGGAAGAAAGAAAAGGGAGGAGCAACAGCGCTAAATGGGTGCCAAAACACACACACACACACACACACACACACACACACACACACACACACACACACACACACACACGCACACACACGCACACACACACGAAGATTAGCTGGTACAGCAGCTGCTGGAGCTCCTGCGTGTCTGAACAGCTGCTCAATGACTAGAAGAGGACTTCATTTGAGGAAAGCGAACAATCGCTAAATGAGCAAATGACTTGAGGCAAAAGATACAGTGGTGTTTAAAGAAATACTGGTTTAATTTTCTCAAAAATAGATGTCTCAAAACACATCCACATAACCCCTTCAAACAGAACATGACCTCATTTGTCAAAAAGTGTTTTTTTTTTTTTACCAAATAACTAAAAGATACATGGAATACCGCTGAAACTCTCACAACCTTGCTGAACAAGTTTTAATCACTTTCAAAGTCCCAGCCCAACAACAATCATACCAATAACAAAACGAGGTTCAACCCTGAAACCAGCTGATCCATTACAGATTCCTGCTGGACGATTAGTCAAACTCTATTCCGTAATCTTCAAACCTGACAATCTTGCTACCATTTGTTTTCAAGCTGATCAACACTGATCAGCTGATCTGCCTTTACGTCAATGGAGAGCTCACAAAACCAAGTTTATTTTGAAACAGGCAGATAAACATAGTACGGCAAAAGCTCAATAAGAAATAACAATCTGTAGTTAATATTGCCCAACCAGTGGGAAACTGAAACATGCATTATCATCCAAAACAGGCTGTGATCAGGGCTTTGCCATTTTTAAAATACAATAACTGCATGTTTTCTTTTGTTGACATGTTCAGCACCAAGTCAGCTCAGCTGTTTATTTAAAAAAAGCACCATAAATAAATAGATGAGAAGTTAATACTGTGAACAAAACAAATTCTGTAAATAATAGTACAATATTTTATTTTAAAAATATTTTTTTCTGAAGTTTCCCTTTTCCACAATTTTTACTCATGCTAACATTTTCAAAGTTGTGATCTACTCTATAAACACTGCGAAAACTTTGCTTTTCTAACACCTTCACATATAAAACTATTGATGAATGATGGCTCATTTCTATATTGTTTTTGGACAGAATAATTGAACTCTGAAGCAGAAGACAGACATGGTTTAGGCTAAACAACACATTTGAACGTATTCTGAATTTTTTTTGTGTAATTTTGCCAACATGTGTCTAGTACAGATAACAGATGATACTGAATACTCACATTCATACTTTTCTACAAAAAACCTTTTATGAAGCTAAAGGGAAAGGAGAGAAGTTAAACTTGCGTGTATGTAGCAGCATAGAGCTGAAATTAAGAGAGTTTACCATGTATAGATATGAAATGGTTACCAAAGCAACCAAAATTTAGAAAAGTTATGGTTTCAGAACAGCTAAAGGATTCCCACATACCATCCTTATGGTCATTTTAAAAGAGATCGTACAGCTTTACCATAGCGTTGTTCCTCCCCTACCTGTTGCTGCTCCCTGTTACTCAGCTGGCTGAAAGGCTGCCTGTTACATGTTCTCTTAAGAGTGAGGATGTCAAACTGGCCATGCCCTGTACCATAAAGACAACATGATCTCCCTGCTTTGGCAGATCAACACGTATTAAATTAAGTTTCTTCTTGTCAATGTCTCATCGGTGTCACCACATCTACACAGCATTTGCCCACCTTTGTTCTGAAGGAGCATACACTGCATCGCTGCAGTGGCCGTGACCTGGCTCAGCCACAATTCCCAGTACATCCTCTGTTTCGTTGTGATCAGCTACTAATCCATGTAAAAAAATAAAAATAAAAAAAAAAGGTGGGTTTTAACAGCCTTCTTACAAAGTTACAGGTGGGAGCCACTCCTCTAGATCATCTTGTTCACGGTGAAGCTCAACGGCACCCTGTGTGAAAGAAATTATTTCCAGACGTCCTTGAATCAGGATGTCTAAACATCCGACACTACAGCGGTGATTATCGGCCTCCTCTCCAGCTTTAATGTGCCACGGGAGCAGTGAGACTTCTAAGGTCCACGTGGAGAGCACAACCATGACTTATGGCATCTGAAGCCTAATGCGCTCAGAGAGGTAGAAAGTGGCAGAGGGAGGGTGCTGAACCAAGTGTGGTTGAGGGGAGCATGTGTGCACAGAGGTTGGGGCGGGGGGGTGCAGACTTGGGAAAACTGAGCTCAGTGTGGTTATCGTGTGCACATGTAAGAGTGTATAAGGGCTGAAGTGGGGCTGCGTCCAACGGCAGATGGCTGGTGCTGGTCCTCTGGGGGGGAGAGGTACTACTGACCCACGCTTTGTTCTCTCAGTGTGTTTCTTTGTGTGTGTGTGTGTGTGTTGCACACGCCTGCAACTGCTGCAGCCACGCCAAGCCAACTGTCTGAGCTGCTCCCGTTACACACTACATATCGCATCACTCTTCTCAGGAATGTTTTAATGATATACTGATATTGTGCCAGTCATAGCTGTCAAAGGCCCCAATCTGAAGAATATAAATTCCAGTCATCACAGAAAGAAAAAAAGGTTTAGCCAAAAGCTCTGCCGCAGATTACTTAGCCACATTAAATGACTTCTTCATTTTAATTTTAATTTAGAATAATACTAAAACAGACTAGCAGCAAGATGCTATTCACCTTCTCCTAACTGGTATCCAACGTGCTGAAACGTTTGATTGAGGGCGCAGTTGGCCTGCGTGAGGTTTGTCGTGTGTCGGCCCGGGTGCTTTGGCGTGTGTGTTTGTGTGTGTGTTGTGGAGAAACCACAGCACTGTGTCGAGCAAAGCAGAGAGGGTGCTCGCGAGTCCGAGAGGAATGCCAGGCCGGCTCGCGCAGGACAGCTGCGACAGAGGTGACCCTGCTCCCAAAGCACACATAGCATGCAGAGACGCATACCTGCATCGCATTCGCACAAATCAGCGCCGACACCGGTTTCCCCGGCCGTCCCTGCAGCTGTTTGTTGGTGCCTCCCAGTGCCAATAAAACTGTCACTCCACCAAGCAGCAGCCATGGGGAAAAGAATTGAAACACCGGCATCACTTAGACACCCTAATCAAAAACAATACTGATTGTATGTGAAGTGCACAGAGTGGAGAGGTAAGGGTGTATTTTTAGCTGCTCGAGAAGAAAACATGGCAGCAAAGACATCCAGAAATAACTCTCCACATAGTGATTGTGGCGCTGAGATAATCGGTCGGCCGCCTGCAGGAAGCCTGAACAAAAACCCAGAGACAATGTTGCGGATGAGACCCACGTACACAAGACGTTCCATAAGCCTATATGGACAGGCCTTATCGTATCCGAGCACTTACTCATATACAGACAATGTAGAAGAGAAATATAGGTGGGACGGAGACGCATGAGGCTGAGGACGCTCAGGGAGGTGCTGTGGCGAGTCAGAGGGTTTTTAGACAATAAAAGATAAAGCTTTTGGTGTTTTAGTTCAAGTTCTGTCATGATGATATGACATAATAATTATCTGTTGGAACAGAGACGGTTCTCCAAAAACCCCTGAGATGACTAAATGTAGGCTGCTTTTAATACAAATAAAAAATACAAATGTAATTTGCAAGACTGATGAAATGTGTGAACTGAGTCATTTTAAGCCAAATTCTTGCATTGTTTCTTTATTTTCATATTAAACTATAAACATACTTTTTTATTACAGAAATACTTGGAGAAACATTTTTAGAGCTTTGAAAAAACAAAAATTATTTGAGCTGAACTATATTTTTTATTTAACTGTTGAAATGTAACACTTGATTACAGGAACCTATCAGTGGAAATAACTGTAAAACCTTAACAACAATACAAACTGAAATTGATATATATATATATATATATATATATATATATATATATATATATATATATATTCTTAATTTGGTTCATGACAGAACCCTAAAGTACTTTATGTTGCTGGGTTTCCTTTATGGAACAAGACAACAGACTAAGACTTTACCTCAAAACAGTTAAACTTGTAATCTAATGTATCCCAGACAAATATTACCAAAAAAATATTCTAAATCATCTTGTGGTTTGAGTGACTGGTACTGATTTTCTTCTCAGCGTCTTTTCAGTGGTAGTGAAAACAAATGTTAATTTTCAGTCCTGATTACAGGTCTTGATGTTTCACAAAGTGTACTTTACTTCTAAAAGTTTAGAGACATGGAAAACAAAGTTTTGATTATGCCAAAAAACATGTGGCAAGAAACAATCCAACAGCAGTTTTAAGATTCCTTTTTTTACTTTTTGTGCAAATTTGTTCATTTTTAAAAAAAATTGTGTGTGTTTTGTTGCATTTCCACAGCTAAAACTGTGCCAGTAAAAAAAAAAAAAAAAAAAAAAAAAAAAAAAAAAAAAAAGTTAGCGTAGGTTTATACTGGGTGATGAAAATTTCTAGTTTCCTTTTTGTACAAATTGCTAATTCTGGTTTTGCCTCTTTGTGTGACACATAAACTGATGGACAAACTGAAAACTTGTGTTGTATTATTCTTATATCTACAACCATGTGTCCTTAATGTTTATCTGTTATTTGATTTTTGCTAAACTCAAAAAAAAAAAAAAATGCAGATAGCAATGTGACCTTTGTAGAGCTAAAAAGGTTTGGTTATATGAATTTAATAACCAAGAGAAACAAAAAACTACCAGTAACTGACCAGCAGACAACATGAACAAAGTGATTTAACACATTGTCAAAAAATAGCTTCAGAATGAGACAAAACCCTCTGCAAATGTTAAATGGAGCAACTAAAATAAACAAGCACAAAAAGAAAAACTATTTGGTTTCAATTACCTTGCCACAGTCCCTATGAGATTACCATTTGCATTTTGGGAAGCGGATAAACAAAGAGCGACTGAGAGGAAGTCAGTTGTTGCTAAACAGCATCAGACAAAGGACAATAGTCTCCATTAAGCCACTTCACAAAAAAAAAACCTACTTCATGCTTATAATTTGAAAACTTGCATAACATTCTGAAACTGACAAATCTTAGGAATAGACAGGAAAAATACTTTTTAGAGATCTGCATGAACATCACATCCAAACCTGTATGCACATGTCCTCTACATTTCTCACCAACTTTCTTAGAGCAGACTCACAACTCCCTCATTGATGTTGCAAACCTGTCTGGAAAAAAAGACGTATAGCTGCACATGACCACACAGGCCCTTTGGATGGTCGTCACGTCGACTGTCTACAAGTTAATACACAAAAAAAAAGCCAGAGAAGAGAGACATATCAGCCGTGACCTATGGGGCAGAGCAAACCTCCAGGAGTGGATCAGAACAGGAGCCGGCTCTCGCCGGGCTGCCCCTCTCTGGGCCTGTTATGGCTTAGTAATGGGCTTTAAGTGCTTCCCTTCTGTGTGTGCTGGAAACAAAGCTAAGTGCTCCTTTATACGACAGCAGAGTGTATGACTAGCATATGATGACTTACAGGGAAAAAAACCCTCACCCACTCAGCTTATACACACAGACTGCTGGTATTTCTACATATAATGCAAAGCTTAATATGTTTATTAAACCAAAATGAACTCCTCCAAGATCTCACAAAGGTTAGTTTAAAATAAACAAGGCTGTAGTTATGGAATATTTTGGTTATCAAGTAGTCCCAGCAACAATTTCTCAATTATTTGGTGAAGCATCCAATAGCAGATATCAGACTTTTTTCTTAAGGTCCAGTTTTCAAATCCACAAGCAGAACAAAGTACAATATCATTAATGCACAACATATCTCTGCATCATATACCGTCAATTCACAATTTTTTTTATTTATAATACAAAGTCTTCCTGGGAGACTAGAGCTAACAGCCATCTTGGTCTTAAATTGATCCAGGGAGGTGATAAGAGGACGCCTGTAGCAATAAGAGCTTTTGTTAAATTCACATAAGGTGCCAAACTCAAATGACTCTGACAACTAAACTCTCAGAGTCCAACAGTTTAGTTGATAGTTCAAAACTTCTTCCATTTGTAATTTAAAAACAAATATTTCGCAAAATTTCTAAAAATATTTCTTTGCCAGCTCACATCTGGATCTGCTGATCACAGTTGTTCCTTTCCACTGTCAAATATGCTTTGCTCAGCAGAAGAAATTACCACAAAGTCAGTAAGTTGACGTAATTCATTTGGCTTCCTTAGAAAAGTTTTTTTTTACCAACTTGCATTATAATCTAAATTTGACTACATTATATTACAAGTGACTGAACTGGAATCTGTGCAGTTACAGTGTTAATATGTTTATGTGACCGCATTGGACAGATTTCCTTACGTATTTTTAGACATGAACTGGATTCATTCGTCTAGCAAGTATCTTGAAATATCTGTGACGTGTTAGCATTTTACAAACAAACTGAACCACACTGACAAAACAATTTGAAGGTTGTTCACCAACTCATGACCTAATTATCAGAACACATCAGCAGTAATAAACAGAACCTAGTTTACTCTCTCAGACTGAGATAATCTGTGTAAAGATACATGGCCACTGTTTCATCTGCGTTGTGCAATTTTGCAGATAATTATTGTAGATCTTTTTTTTTTTTTTTTACACCTCATTCCAGTTCAAACATTATGACTTGGGGCCCTCCATCCGCTTTGGTCTGTCGCAATAAGCTATATATCTATGAATGCAATGTGAGATCATCTCTTAACTGTATTGGTGGGAAGTTAAGTGGAAGGAAAAAGTGTGGAAGAAAAAGGTGCACAGGTGGCAGGGGCACCCGCAGAATGTGAGAAGATTGGAAAGCTAAGTCAATTTCAAAATGAGCTACAGGTTGTAAATAAAGCAACCCAAGTTTCCTTATCACCTGAGTAGAGCAACAGAATGATCAAATCCATGGCAAACTACACTGATGCAGTAATTAATGCAAAACAAACCCGACCAAGTACTGAGTGGGGATATTCAAGAACATACTTTTCACTGGACCAACATTCTGCATTTAAAATTTCTTTTTTAAATTATCTTGTTTAATTGCTAACCCTCTATGGAAATGAATTATGGATTTTCATTAGCTAAAAGGACAAAATCACTCTGTATATAATTAATCTACATAACGTACAAGTTTTACTTATGGTCCAAGTCAATGCTATGTTCTGTCCTATTTACTGGATATTATGGGTATAGCGGTTCCTTAAATGAAGCACCTCAATAATTAAACTGATCTGCCTCTAAGCTTCGTTAAATTACGTGTTACCATTTAGCACACCATGTTCCTTATGGGAGATTATTTATGATGAGTAACGCTCCTACTTCCACCCATGAGTTGTTAATGAATGCTAAGTGCTGGCAGCATAACACACAATGCCTGCGTGTTTACCATTTTTCGGGGGACCAATAGGGATCCTTAAAATAACTACCATGATGCATGGATGCACTGAATCTAATTTCAGATTTTTGAGCAACTTTGTCCAGGTTAAATTAAAAAGTGAACTATTATCGTTATAAGCTAATTTTCTAAACTACAGGAAAGTAATTTTTAGGGATGCACAAATATAAAAGTTTGGGCCGATGTTGATATCCGATATTAATATTGCTGTCATGGCAGTATTTACCAACATTTAATTTTATCAAAATTTTTATTTGATTGTCAGAATAATCTATAGATTACTCGATTACTAAAATAATCATTTACAACAAGCCCAAACTTGAGATAAGCTCAAATGTATGGAAATCCTCATCTTCTTCCAGTCCTGCGAATTACATGATGCTTTGCCTCAAGACAATCCTAATAAAGATGTTTGTAATTGAGCCCTTTGAGGGATTTTTTTCAGCCCTCAAATACAAACAATGTATTTTCAGCAAACATGTGCTTAGTTTCTCCTAATATAATCATACCTGTCAAGTCTCCCGATTTTCCAGGAAACTACCATATTTTACCTTCCTCTCCAGCTGTCCTCCAGTATTAGTATTTTCCTGTAAATATCCCGTTTTGAGCCACCCCACCCTCCCCAATACCCTCTGTTACATTACTGCCCCATCCCTCCACCCCCTCCCCCTCTTACCTCCAACACCCCACCAAGATTTCCAGTCCAAAACATAATAGAACTTCCAACTTTAATGCGTCATGCCAGATCATCTTCTTTCCTGAAAATCTGAAAAATCCTGGCAACATGACAAGCCCTCCTCTCTTTCTAGAGAAACATCAGTGCGTGGGGTGTTCACCGTGCCATGTCCCCACAGGTAGAGGAGTGTTCACCACAATACATTTAATTCAAGGGCTGAGCAGGAATGCTCCGCACCTTGTTACGCATCTCCAAACTCTGCAGTGAAGCTTTTCTAAGCCATCAATCTGTATGTAACGACATAAAAAAAATGGAGCCAAAGGCGAACTCTTTCCCTTTAATTAATCACACAGTTAAGACGCCTCAAGCTGTAAAGTAAAAGAGTACTTTCCATCATCTTGCTTAGGTGATTAAATAAATCACACTTACTTGGAGTAAAAGCTGAAAAGATTCACGGATGAGGTTTTAGTCTTTGACTCCAATTGCCTTTTCTTTGAGGCTTAACCTGCTGATTCAAATTATGATCATTTCAGATTTTTCTGTTAAGGAGATTAAAGCACAAAAAAAGGGTGGGGTGAGGGGAATGGTGGCATGTTTTTTTCCCCTAGTCTAAAACATTGATCTTGCATGTGGATTCTGCCAAGCAAAGATTCTTCACTTCACTTTTGTCTTGCACTATTCTAGTTTCAAATCACCAAACTAGAGTCAAGCTAATTCAGATAAGAGCACCGACCCGACCTTTTCTGGACAATTTCTTTGTGAATGTGCAAAAATACCACTATTCTACCTTGATCAAGCTCACATTTTAATAAGTTCACTTTATCTTCAAGCACTATTTAGTAATTTACACAGATTTCTGGTGTTCTTTGAGGCTTGACTTGCCAATTCCAATTTTAACAGATTATATTTCCGTGCACTATAAAACATTAAAAAATGTGGTTCAGGTTCTTTGAGGTAGTCAATTTGAGCCCAAAAGAAAGAAATATAAGGTCATCCCTATTCATGCAGCAAAGTGCAAGTCCATAACCTTCAACAGATTTTTATTAAACTCAAAAATGTGCATGTTTTCTGTAGAAAATGGTAAGGTGGGAATTCTTACTTTGAAGCAAGGATGGCTCTTTATACATCTCCAGTACTTTTTAAAATTAATGATATAAAAAAAATTACAGCCTTTTCTATGTTAGAATAATCACAAGCATCTCACTGAACATTTGAGCGCAGTAACACCACACAGTGACCAGATTAAAGGGTTTCCAACTGATCAGCTTGTTGGATGATTATTAGAAGCCGGACTTGCTGGATAATCCTCAACAAAAGCTGCACCATTTTACATGTTCCTTAACAAAAAAAAAAAAAAAAAGACTGTAAGGAGTTAAAGAACATGCAAAACGGTCTGTGTGATTTTGTGGATGTATGCGACAGTTAAGTGTATGCAAGAGTGCATTTCCAGCCAAGTCTTCAGCCTGCAACCCACAAGATAAGAGCAGTGATAATGCCAACAGTAGAGTACTCATCCTGGAAGCAAACCAGTGCTTAACAGGCTTGGCACTGAGACCGTCTCTCTCTCTCTCTCTCTCCCTGGATCTAACTCCTGCCCTGAAACACTACCACAGTGTAAGAGTGAAAACTGGAGGCCACTACAAATAATTTGGTTAGACTCTCCAGCGAAGTTTAAAACCCTTGAGTGTTTTCAGGGTGACAGATGGAAGCATTGCTATACCATCTGCACAGCCAATCATTAAGTGTTTTGATTAATCCCAACTCTTTAATGATAAAAAAAAAAAGCTATAGTGTTGGAAGCCAACAAATCCACACTAGGATCTGCAGTTCTGGGAACTACAGATTAGAGTCGACTGATAGCAGATGCAAAGGCTTAAGGCTGTAACTGGGGCTGAGATGCTACAGGATGCATTCAGTAAACCATTACAGCATTTAAAAGAGGTAAACCTTAAAACTTAAAATAACTGTGTATCCATTATTTAGTTCAATTAGCTGCAAATCAGCTAAACTCTGATTTATAGCATTTTTTTAGCATGAGGTCTGGAGTATTTTTGGTAACACTTTATTTGACTGACATGACACTGTCATAAACATGACATCACATCTGACATAGACATGAAGGAGTCTTTATGAATGTCTCTGACTTTTGTCATTAAATGTCATTTGGTAAATAATGACACTTTTAATGCAAAGTTGGCACTTTTAATGGACTTTCAAAGCAACTTTTAGAGCAACTTTGCATTAAAAGTGTCATTATTTACCGATTGACACTTCATAATAATAGTCATAAACATTCATAAAGACTCCTTGTTCATGACAGGTGTTATGTCATGTTCATGACAGTGACATGTCAGTCTTATGCAGACCCTGTCAACTAAAGTGTTACCATATTTTTATTATTAAATTCAGAATTGATGCCAATTCGGGCAGCCAGGTTTTAAAAAGGTGTACATAAAGACCTGATTGGCTGGTGGACCTGGATTCAAATGAAGGACTGAGATGCAATGTGTAGTTGGTTGCAGAAAAAGACATGATCATTATGTCATCATTATGTTAAAAACTTGCAAAAGGGTACAATAGTGTGAACTTCAGCTGGTCAGCGATATCAAGGTATGCAGAGCTTTTAAGAAGTTACAATTTAAAAACCACTAAAATCACGGTCATACTGATAAAGTGTCTTAAAGTGTCTCTGCTCACTCAGAGAAACTTTCTGAGTGAGCAGATGTTTTTTCTGTCTGTAAGAAACATCAAATAGCAGTTTTTCCTCTTATGTACATGCTCCTGCACACTGCAAGCCAGCCAGCAGGGGGTATGAAGACTTAATTAAGAACAAACTAATAACAGTGCATACCTTGCATAGAAAAAGATAAGTCATATTTCATCATGTTGCAAGTGTCTACATAGTGAGAAACGCTTATTCTTCTGGTTCCGATTTCATCAGTTGGACTCACCTATTTTGCCCTAATTTCTAATCACTCCTAACCAGAGGAGGGTGGGTAGCACAGTTTAATGACAGATAAGGTGTGGATAAAAGGACACCTAACAGTCTAAAACAATATCAATAAAAAAATGGTCAATAAAGTCCATTAAAATCTCCCCAGTAGCCAGTGATCTGTTTGAAATTTCCCTTCCCTAATTCTACACTGCTTGCTATACATATCCTAATAGTTGGGGCTTCAGGCCATAGAGTCAACAGAAAAGTGGATTTGCCACTAATCTAATTTCACCCACGATGCAAATCAGCTTAGGTTGTTAAAACCCAGATCCAGGAACCTCTCTTCTCCTCTGGACAGACTTAACAGTGTAGTGCAGCTCAGTAGTAAGAGCCTAAAAATGAAAATCCACTCAGCTGCCCTAAATTCTATGATCTGTTTAAATCATAATCACTTTTGATTATTTTTCAAGCAAAAAAAAAAAAAAAGGAAAACCCATCCTCTACCATATAAGTGTTTTATTTTATGCCATAATTGCAACCCCATCCAGAGAGAGTGCCTAAATACACATCCAGATTCTTTTAAAATCTCATCAAGTGTGGCAAATAAGGAAAAGCAACGACTTAGGGAGCAAGTGTGAAAGATTTGTTAATGAGATGATTTTAGGAAAAGTTATACTACTTCTAATGGCACAGGTCTCCCAACACTGCAGGGCGAAGGCCCTGAGATGAGTGAAATCCTGACGATGCAAAAAGGAATGAAACCATCAATACGTCGCGGCCCGCAAGCCACCAATAACAATCGACCCAATTCGCCAAGAGGGTGGCGTCTGACTGGCTCCGTTTGATTCAGCACAGAGGCGGTCTGCTCTTCGTCTGTCCTTGTTTAGCTCAGTGGTTTTGAGCTGACCTGTCTGTCTTTACAGGTAAACGCAATGAGAAGACAGGGACACTGACTTGAAGAAGAGCCGAGTAAATCGACTTTTTTGGGGGCAAAATTAATGTACGTAGCTGAAAATAGACACCAAAATAGTAGCCTACAAGGTACTTGTTAAGCTCAAGGTTCTGTATTGATATTAGCTAGTCATCTTTTAGCTAACATTACCTGCATCCAACAGCTTTACTCAACTCAGTCGGTTAGTTTGGAGGGAAAAACTGTGAAAAGTTCTTTGCGTTTTGCTGGTTTGCTGCCGTGATTCTAACACACCTGTAGCTCCAGCAGGTCTCCTTCACAGGTGGAAACCCAGCGCGAGCGTCGTAGAGCTCATGTTGCGTTTAAAGGCGGCTCGGAAAAACAGGTTACAACATGTTAACAATGGATTAAACAGTTTTAACTGTTGATAAAAGTGACAGAGGACACAAATATGGGAAGTGTGGAAGCCTCTACTGTATCAAATTGACATAGAAATAACAGAGTTGGCCATTCTAAGGTAAAAACCCAGCGCATACAGTGTTCATGTTTTGTTTTTTTTTCATCCAGACGGCTTCCCGGCCCACCCCCTGCAATGACACGGCACCCCCCCTAGGGGGCGCGCCCCACAGTTTGGGAACCTCTGGTTTAGTGTATGGTCAGTTGTTAATTTATGTAAAAAACACAAAATAAAGTAGGTCTTGAAAATCGCGTGCACTGACATGTTTGGTAAACGGCTGCTTGGATTCCGGTATATATTGGCAATTATAGTGCAAGAGTTGTAAATTCAGGGTTTGTAATAATTTAACACTTTGGAGAGAGTGTAGCTGTATCATCAGCCAACACCACACACAGATCAAACTGGACAAGATGAGTCAGGGGCAGGGTGTAATGACAGATCATAAAGACTCTTATTTTGAAGTGAAAAGGGAAGTAGTTAAGAGAGCACTGAAGAAGCATTCACCCATTTTCAAACAGCTGCATTTTGTGTGGCTGCATTTTGAGAATTTGATAGAAGAAAATGATAACAGTGACAGATAGGATAAACAGTTTGTACGCAGGCCAAAGGGTTAACTGTTAGTAGTAAGCAGAGTTTAATTTAGTACATTTCAAAGCTTTCCATCAGTGCAGAATTGAAGAATTATTCAAGTGTTTTCAATTAATCTAAACTGCAACTTGACAAACTAACAATAAAAACTCCCAAAAAATATGTATTATTTGCTATAGCTCAAATAGAAACTGCTGTCACTTGCAAAGATGGACGGGATGCTGCTTCATCACAGCTACACCAATAGACTACCAGAATACAACATTAGCTTGATAAGCATTGGAGGCCTCAGTGCACAGTAGCAAGCTTCCCCACTTAAAGAGCCTTTGTTCTATTATTGTGTGCTTTGAAGAGTTGCAGTCTCTCTGCAGAGGAGCTGTGTGACAGCATCCTGGTAGCTATAAAAAGGCCACTCTCGCCTCAACATGGGAGAAAGCAGAACAGTGCAGACAGCAAGCCATGCTACACTCAGAGAGGGCTTGTCTGGCTGTCTGAGAGGACTGTGACTTCTGAGAGCCAAGAACTGAAAATGCTTTCCATTCCCAAAGGTTGCACTTTCTGTGTGTCCTAATTGGCTGGGTCATCAGTGGAAACAAGAAAAATTATGCCAATTTTCTTATTCTTTTTACATATTTTACATGAAGCTACCATAATTTATTTAAAGAAACATGTCACTCAAAAAGGCTGAATCCTCAAAATGTGCTAACAAATTTATTGGGAGGATGTTAAGACTAACACTGTACATATTGTATGAAATGATGATCATGCAGGAGATATTTTGCCATCCTCACTTAAAAGCCATTTCACCGCTTTTCTAGAGTTCAAAGAGAAAATCCTGTAGATTAGAGATGCAGAAATGAGTTAGCCAGAGATCAGAATCACAGTTTTCCACCTGATCAGCTCTATGGAACATCACCTACAAAGAAAATATTTTCCCACAACTTATTTTGTGAGTGTAAACTCAAAACTAAAACAATATTTATTCCACAAGTGCAACAACCATCAGCATGGAGTCTAATGCACAGTTTTAAAGATGAAAATAAACCAGATAAAAGTTACAGACACAGATTCATACATAAACGGGGACCAATCTTGTAACTAATTTTCTGTAAGATTCAAAACTAAGACCTCTACCAAAGACCTGGAACAATGTTTTTCACTTCAATATTTCTTAGCGTAGTCACTAAGAAAAAGAGAATCAGAAGGTTAAACCTAAACGAAAACTGGAACTCTGCATCAACCAGGAAAGGCCTGATCAGTGCATCTGTAGATAAGATCTGCAGATTTCACTGCCAATGAACAAAAACAGCTTTCAGGCAGAACTATGACAGAAAAACTGTGGCTTCGAGTCAGATGACCGGAACTACCTTTGCTCAAATCAGTTTAAGAATGTGGTCTTTTGTGTCAAAGACGCATTACATAATATTTGGAAAGCTTTAATCTTTGATTTCACAAAATCTAGCTTTATTGATCTACTTGGATTAAACTTGGCATCAGTTCTACCAAGTAACTAAGCACTATCAAGTGACCCTTTGAAAACTACTGTCTATTGTAATATAAGCCTGCGGTATGTGGATCCTATTGTGTGTTAAATGGAGTGGAATTGCATGTCAACCTCCGGAAGCAATAATCAGTGTTTCCCAACCAGATATCCGAAGAACTGTAGGGGCGAACATCCTACAGCAGAAAGCACTCAACTACTACTATAGCTGTTTTCACAAGGTTTGAGGATCATTAGACCACATGCCTTATTATGTTACGCTGGAACAACGCGCTTAAGGTTCACACTTACAAAAAACAATAGATAAAAGCAGAAGTAAATAGAGGATGTATTTAAAGCTAAGGTTGGACCCTAAAGCTAGTTCCGCTAAGGCGTCGTTGACAAATAGCATGGAAATGCTAGCAGTGATTTAACAGCAGCAAAGAAATATGTGGGTTAAAAAAAAAAAAAAAAAAAAAAACACCCACCCACACCTTTACAAATATGGCTCTCTCTTTACCTGAATGCTGCGTGAATATATTTATCCCTGGGTCGGGCGGGTTGGCCACGGTTGTCCTGACCGGCGGTATCATAGTGCTGCAGCCGGGTTCCCGGGGTCTCCTCCCGGTGACGCTCCCCCGGCTCCCCTTCCCCTGGTGTGGCTGTGGCGCGTGGGGCTGTGGCGGCTGGAGTCCGGTCGATGTAACCTCACCGACGCGGCCAACCTGCTGTCCCATCCCGGTACTTTTGCGTGAGGACGTTTGGGACGAAGCAAGCAAACCTCCCCCCACCGTGTCCCTACGGTTCACATTCCCCCAAGCTGCAGCGGCCTAGCCCGAATCCTCTCTCCGGTGTTCTCCACGAACGTGAACTAGCCCGTGTTAGCTGGCTCGGCTAAGGATAGCAGCTACCAGTGAAACCCACCCAGCCTGCCTCTAACAATAAAATCACAACCCTGGCGTGTGACAGCGATTTTCTCTATCCAGGTGGTCCAGATGATTTATGAGGAGTAACGAAAGCTCTCCGAAGAGTTTAAGCAGTCAAAGTGGATCGAATCAGAGCCGTTTTCCCGTTGTCGAGCCGCTGCGCGCCCCCTCTGACGCCGCCATCTTTACCGCAGAATAGAAGGATGTGTTGCACAAGGCGGGGGGCTCGCCTCGGCCCCCTGTCAGCTCCAGCGCAAACGCCGGTGTTCTGACTATCAGTGCTACCTCGTCAGATTTTCCTACCGTAGCACGGATAGATAGCTAAGTCTGTCAGTCAGTGCTACGCGTCCAAAACTGCTGCCATCATGTTTTATAAACCGAAAACTATAGCGGGTTGTGTTAATGTTAAATATATTGTACAACATTATTTGAGTGATGGGACTGAAGTGGAAGCTTAGGAGTTATGCTTAGCATAGCTTTGGAACAATTTATATACATGACAAAAACACAAAAATATCACTTCCTTCATCAGAACATCCTATCCATTTAAAATGAAAAGCTATCGTAGATGTTTGCACTAATCCTTTTATGAGAATATCATACCTTTTAAAAATATTTTAAATACAGAGATATATGTAAGAATGAAATAGTATCAGATGAGTGAAAGAGGTTTTTTTTATTGAAATTACACAGTCAGATCAGGGTTTCCCCCAGAAAACTTGCTAAGCCCAGTGGTCAGGACGCCGAGGAGGCTGTCCATCGTGTTTTTGTATTAAAAGATGTAAGTTGACAGGAAAAGTACAAATTTTACTGGGTAATTATATTATGGGAAAACATCGCCAGTAAACCACTATATAAACCCACAACTAGTCTTAAAAACAACTAATCAAAAAATACAATTAAAATGAAAATCAATTATTTGTTTAGTCCAAATTAAGTCAACAGCTCCATAAGGCCCCCCAGGACTTCAGGGGCCCCATAAATGCTAATATTTTAACACAGACCACAGATATATAAATGTAAAATTTCTTTATTGAGATTATCAATGCTGCTGAATTTGATTTAATGGTTTCAGCATACATAAATTAAAAGATTTTAAATTGTTTAACATTTAAATGTAAGATTTTAAGGAGCTGACAAGTTTACTTTGTAAAAGTTCAAAGAACAATATTCATAGATTGTTTTGTTACCATTGCTACAATCTGATGCTGAGTTTAATCTCTGAGTTTGAGTTCTATTTGTTCACAAATACAAATTAGTAAACTGCAATTATAATTTATTGCTTTTTAGGTTGACCAATTTACTCCCCCTCTCCAGGATTTCACTAAATCTAGCACAGAAGCTGTTAGAGGTGCTGATGTTTTTTAGCAACAAAAGGGCCCCCCAAGATCAAACTCTGCTCCAGGCCTCATACAGCCTTGGACCGGCTCTACATGATGTGCTAAATCTTCTGCACTAGACTACAAGTTATTCCTGCGGTTCACATAGAGCTCCGAAACCAGAGCTAATGTGGCAGGTTTTAAACTCCTACCTTGATGTAGAGTTCTCTAAAGAAACATAATTCCTCACAGTCAGCCTGTGTGTGTGTATATATATATATATATATATATATATATATATATATATATATATATATATATATATATATATATATATATATATATATATACAGGTGCTGGTCATAAAATTAGAATATTGTGATAAAGTTCATTATTTTCCATAATGTCATGATAAAAATTAAATTGTCATATATTTTAGATTCATTGCACACCAACTGAAATATTTCAGGTCTTTTATTGTTTTAATTTTGATGATTTTGGCAAACAGCTCATGAAAACCCAAAATCCCTGTCTCAAAAAATTAGAATATTATGAAAAGGTTCTCTGAACGAGCAATAAAAATAATCATCTGAATCAACAAAGTAAAATAATCATCTGAATCAACAAAGTAACTCTAAACACCTGAAAAAGATTCCTGAGGCCTTTAAAAACTCCCAGCCTGGTTCATTACTCAAAACCGCAATCATGGGTCAGACTGCTGACCTGACTGCTGTCCAGAAGGCCATCACTGACATCCTCAAGCAAGAGGGTGAGAAACGGAAAGAAATTTCTGAACGAATCGGCTGTTTGCAGAGTGTTATATCAAGGCACCTCAGTGGGAAGTCAGTAGGAAGGAAAAAGTGTGGCAGAAAACGCTGCACAACGAGAAGAGGTGACCGGACCCTGAGGAAGATTGTGGAGAAGGGCCGATTCCAGACCTTGGGGGAAGCAGTGGACTGAGTCTGGAGTAGAAACATCCAGAGCCACTGTGCACAGGCGTGTGCAGGAAATGGGCTACAGGTGCCGCATTCCCCAGGTCAAAGGTCAAGCCACTTTTGAACCAGAAACAGTGGCAGAAGCGCCTGACCTGGGCTACAGAGAAGCAGCACTTTGGACCACTGTTGTTCAGTGGTCCAAAGTGCTGGAAGAAGATTTTGGAGCACTTCATGCTTCCATCTGCTGAAAAGTTTTATGGAGATGAAAATTTAATTTGGTCTGGAATCGGCCCTTCTCCACAATCTTCCTCAGGGTCCGGTCACCTCTTCTCGTTGTGTAGCGTTTTCTGCCACACTTTTTCCTTCCTACTGACTTCCCACTGAGGTGCCTTGATATAACACTCTGCAAACAGCCGATTCGTTCAGAAATTTCTTTCCGTTTCTCACCCTCTTGCTTGAGGATGTCAGTGATGGCCTTCTGGACAGCAGTCAGGTCAGCAGTCTGACCCATGATTGCGGTTTTGAGTAATGAACCAGGCTGGGAGTTTTTAAAGGCCTCAGGAATCTTTTTCAGGTGTTTAGAGTTACTTTGTTGATTCAGATGATTATTTTTATTGCTCGTTCAGAGAACCTTTTCATAATATTCTAATTTTTTGAGACAGGGATTTTGGGTTTTCATGAGCTGTTTGCCAAAATCATCAAAATTAAAACAATAAAAGACCTGAAATATTTCAGTTGGTGTGCAATGAATCTAAAATATATGACAATTTAATTTTTATCATGACATTATGGAAAATAATGAACTTTATCACAATATTCTAATTTTATGACCAGCACCTGTATATATATATATAGCCACACACAAAATTAAAGTGAAATGTTCCCTTTATTTTTTGAGCAGTGTGTATATATATATATATATATATATATATATATATATATATATATATATATATATATATATATATATATAGCACAGATAGTCAGAACACCTGTCCGGTAGCACAGATAGTCAGAACACCTATCCTTCTGACTGTCTGTGCTACCTTGTCAGATGTTCCTACCGTAGCACGGATAGATAGCTAAGTTTATTTGTCAGTGCTACGTGTAAGAATGAGACACTATCAGACAGGGGAAACAGGTTTTTATGATGCGTTCAAAAAGTCTGGATATGTGGAGGATGCTTCTCCCCCCCAAAAAAACTATCTACTGGTATCTAATTATATTCGAAGTCTGCACAGAAGATGAGATGTATCTGGTGAAAAAACAAAACAAAAAAAACTTGGTATAGAACTTTAGAAACGCATCATCCTTCGGCTGGTATTAAAATCACAAAAGATCTAAATTAAAGTATTTTAATTTATAAATTTCCACTTGATTTAGACAACACAGGCTCATCCGTAGAGTTCAATCAATTTCTTATACATTCAGTTAGGTTGCTTAAACAACTTGGGTACTGGAAGGCAAATAATGTAAAAAAAAAAAATCTGCAATTTCCTAATTCCTACCCTTTTCAAACACAGGTGTTTGAAAAGGGTAGGATCTCTCAATCATAATGAATGAGAGATGAATCCAAATTTTTTGCACAAAACCGTTTTATATAAATTTACACAGCAAATGGCATTTAAAAAGCACAAACTTATGGAAATTCTTTAGTTTTTAAATTTTAATGTATTTGGAACAATTCGCACGTCTACAATTTTAAGATTAAAGACTACTGATAATCAAATTAAAGTCAAAAGTGGCATGTAGCCAAATCTGCTTTCAAATGTACTTATATTGCAAACAATAATTTTACAGCTAAGCAGCCCATAGTGGCATTATAAAAAAAAACAAAAAACATTTAGAGTAGAAACTTGAAATATTTTAATCCATACATGTAAACATATTTTTCTGTTACTTGTTTATTACACATTAGGAATCCAAATAATCCTGGGAATCTGTTCTTGATCAAATGAGCAGTTTAAGACTTTTACTAGAGTGCCACCTTGTGGTGATCCAGCTTTCTTTGTGAAAGTCTCAAGTTCTGCATTGCTGGTTTCTACTTTGCGTTGTGCAATTCAAGTTTCACAAGCATCCAAACCCACAATCGCTGCAGTAAAGCAGTGTATCAACACTAAAAAAAAAAAACAGAAAAAAAAAAACATACTCCAGCATCATCAAAGGACTAGCAAACAGCATTTCCCTGATAACTGAAATCAGTTTTTGAATGATTTTCATTACAAAAAAATAATTGACATAATCTGAAAATGCAAGCCTGTTTGTGGTTTTCAAGTTGCAATATTTGCATTGTGACGGTTAAGCAGCCAGCTGCAATTCTGACAGTAATTGTTTCACAAAGAAGTCATAAATCACTGTAAATAGGTTTAAATACTTATAACCAAGGCATATCAAAATAGTAAACATGTTCTATAGTCTGTTACTTCCAAGTACTTACATAATTTGAGTTTATTCAGCAAAATATCAGTAGATACAGCAACATTCATGTCTTAAATATTTTGTAAACCAAGTATTTAATTTGAGTTTTGCAAAAATATTGTTAAAGTGACAAAAGCATCTTGTTGTTGTGACATTGTAGATGAACAGAGTTCATTTGGGCTTAATCTGCTTAATAAGTGAATAATTAAATACAACACTAATATCCTGTCACCCAATAATACAAAGACCACCATATCTCGTTTACAGTGAGATATCTGGTGAGAATGTTTGAATTCCAAAATATCAAACATTTAACAAAAAAAAAAAAGTCCAAGTAGTAATAAAAAATAAGGTCATTTCTTGTAGTATAACTCACAGTTTATCAAGTTACAACATACTACCTTGGTAAATATTAACCATTACATCACATGCAGAAAATGTGTTCATTGTGTAATGTTTGTATTGAGCTGCCATGTCATTGTTTGCACAAGGAGTGGTTTCACAGTGGACCCAAAGCATTATGGGCCCATAAGAAAAGAAAATTCAAGTTTGTGCTTCAATTTTTTTTTTTACATAAAAATGTGAACTTCTGTTGCGAAATGGCAGTTGAAAACTCAATAAATAAGGCACTCTTGATGTTGCGATTTTGGCATCTCAGCAGATACTCTCCAATACATTCATTCACACACTGTAGGACTCATAAATTTTAAATGCAATAAGTTAAGAATGACAGTGGGAGGAGAGCAATGGAGTCCATCCCGATTGGTGATGGAGTTCCTCTCAGTAGTCCCATTTTATCTTATCGGGTCCAGCCATTAGGTCTCTCTGACAACTCCACGAACGAGGCTTCAGCAAGTCCAGGAATGAAGACTGGAACAGAAACAATTATGAATAGCTGCACTGATTTCAGACTTCAGCTAAAAAACGACAGTGCCTCAAAAAACTGTTCATACTTCTCAAACTGCTTCTATTGTAGTCGGGTAACAAACCACAAACTTAACTTATATTTTTACTGGGATTTAGAGAAGGTAGACCAACACAAAGTTGCCCAAAATAACCATGCAAGGAAAATTATATATTCAGGTGTGCTGGAAAAGCTATGTGTCTAAAAGTTGCAAGATATTGCATCTGGACTGGGCCCTGGTTGAGATCAAAGCTTCTACATGTTAAAATGCCCTAGTCTAAGTCCAGACCTAAAATAATTTTGAGGTAAGGATTATAAAATGCTGTTCACAGATACTCCCCATGAATCTAAATTGATGGAAAGCTTTGAAAATCCATCTATATTTTTCTCCTTCCACACACATTTTCGGTCTACTTAATCATAAAATCCCATTAAAATTAGTTATGTGCAATGTATACCTGGAAGGTAAAGTGCAAAATCTCAAAGTCCTGGTGTTACCTCTTTGAGTGGACAGTACCGTCTGGCATACCACTCTTGAGAGTACAGACACATTATGACCCCCTGACCCAGAAAGAGGGACGTCCACATTAATATGTTCCAAATGGGGCCTTTCCTTCGATCGTGGAAAATAAAGTTGAACATCACTGTTGAAAGAACAAAAATTAAGGAGAGGCTTGGAAACAACCAGATAAATTAGCCTTACACATTATTTTTTCCCCCCTTACTTCCAAAGCACATGAAGAGGCAGAAAAGCACCGGATAGAAGAATCCGAAGCTGACTGCAAGGATGTACTCATGCACCACTGCAGACACGGTAAACACAAAAAACATGGCGGCTGGGCGGAAACGCTTCTGAGATATCTGGAAGGACAGTAACAGAAAAAAGAAGTGGATGCTATATTACATCTGTTATTCACATTAAAAATACTTGCCATCATGCTGAAATGTTCTGGATCTTAACATAAAACCCACTTACAAAAAGGAAGTCCTTGTACACATAGTAATACAGCCAGTCATGGACCACCACATTCCAAGTACGGTAGTAATTGGCATAGGATGTTGAGTTCCACCAGTCCTATAACGTGCAATCGTAAAATTAATGCACATTTTGTTAATAACTTGAGTACTTGGGTAACACCTGTCAGAGGGTGACAGCAGTACCTTGTAAAACATTCGGTCTGCAAAGCGAAGCATCTCAGCAAAAGCGTTGAGCCAGCAGTGGAGAAAGGCAAAAAAACCCAGTAGGAGAACCAAAACACCTGCAAACCAAAAAAAAACAAAAGCCAAAAAACACAACAATTCATTATTTCAAGCCAAGAGTTCATTACAAAGTTTAAATCTGATTAAAATTTACCTGGCAGTATAGAGTTAAAGACACAAAGGACCATGGCGCGCAGATTGAACAGCTGCAGACTGATGCTGCGAAACTGTGGGATGCAAAGTCGCACAAATACGTAGTAGGTATAAAAGAGACAGCCAAGTACCTGTGGAACATTGACGGGAGGCGGAAATGTTAGAAAGTTTTCTTTTGCTTCAAATGTTATGCAACAGAAGCACAATTCAGTACCTGGAGTAACTTTGAGGCCACATAGCCCCATCTGGTCACCGGGTTTCTAGTGGAAGAGAAAAATTATTTGTTTTATGCTCTAGAAAGAAGCCACTATTGAAACTAGACAAATGACTAAGAAAGGCAGTTTACCTAGGGTATTTGTCTCTATAAATAAGAGTTGGTGCAAACAAGAAGTAGAGGTACTGGGAAACTTGAGGAACAACAGGTCCACTGCCTATAAATGACAGCAATTAGAATGACAAAGGGGACAATAAGTCCAGCGCAAGTCCTTCTGAAGTCATCCAACTAGTAAACATTTCATCTTATTATAATAATATTAATAATTCACCTTAGTATAAATATGTCTGTTCTGCAAAGCAGGATTAATACATAAATTACACAACAATAATTAAGCTTAAGTGAAATAACAACATACTTGTCTTGTCTTTTTTCCAGGCTAGGACTCTTGGCACATTCTCTCTGACAAAGGAGTGAGCTTTCATCATCAGGCGAACCTGAAAAAAAGAGAAATATTCCAAGATTAAAACATGCACATCGAAATGTGAAACCGAATATGAAGGTAAACATTTCAGTCAGAATAAAAAACAAACCTTCACCAGTACACCAACCTGTTCTATGGTGACGATGAAGCAAGAAGCAGGCGGCAAACTGTTGGTCACCACCACAAATGTTGGGAGGAACCCCAAACCCAGGCCTTGGTAGAGCAAGAACGCAGAGCCAAACAGCCAAGTGTACAGCCTCTGCTGACCACGGGAGCCCGACTGGCTTTGTGACCACAGATGGAATAAGGTGTAGGGAACCAGCAGTACGGACAGGAACATGCAAAGCCATGTGCACACCACTAGAGGGAACTGTCCAAATGCATAGACCAGCAGGTCAAAGTCCAAGACCAGCCTAAGGCAGAGGAGATTAAGAGAACAAGCAAATGGTTTATTATGATGTCTAGGTAATAAAAAAAAAAAAGAACAAACAAATGAAGGTGTCTGTCAACACAAGTACCAAATGCTCACATTATTCAGTATTACCTGCCTTCATCAAGGAAATCGACCACGAATGTGCTGAGAATAAAGAGAATGAGCAGGGCAATAAACATGTGGTAGATAGTCCTGATGTGGTTCACCTCAAACAGCTCGCTGTGGAAAAACACACACCATAAATCTAGTGGGCTGCACAGTGCAGCTGCCTGAAAAAACATGTTGCAGTCTTCAGGAAAACCAAATTACCATACAGCACTCAAATTACAGAGAATCTCATTTGAATGACTTACATAGTGAAGCATGTAACTTACTCTAGCAGGGATCTCCGAGTAACAAAGTGCTTCCCATGGCCATGAGGAGGCTGAAAGTGCCTACGGAAGGGAAAGCAGGCAAGAAAGGGCTACATTTATATTTTCTTGTCAGCAGGTTACTATCATGACAAGAAGAAAATGGGCAAAAGGAAAGTGGTCTGCACATTTACAGAGGTTCAAGGTTGATGAGGAAATGCAGTACCCAAGTTTGCTCCTCTCCTTGTCCGACAGTGGAGATGAGAAGGCTGCAGGTAGAGGTGTGGACTCGAGGCTGGTTGATTCTTCAATAAGACTGTCCATAAAATCATGGACTTGGCTTTCAAACTGACGCATCAGGTCACTCTTCAGGCCCTAGCCAAACAAAAAAAGCACACACAGTCCTCCTTAGGTACTTAAACTGACAGAAGAGATAATATTCTTCCACAGTATGTCACTGGCACTTTCACAAAGAAGGGCAGACGTACTAAATCAGCATAGCTTCAAGTGTTTTGCAATGGATCAGATCAGTGCGTCATGGACTTTTTCAACCTTTAGCCAAACTGAACACATCTTTTGTAATCATCCTTCCAGTATATTTCTGCTCTGGTTTGACATCACTCCAGCTGGTTTACAAAAATTAGGCAGAAAATTAACTGAATGTCAGTTTTTATACAAATGATCTCTTTCTGTTCTTTGTTTCAGTCACAATATTGTTTTTTTTACCCAAGTTCACAGATAATCAAAATGATCCCCAAATGACTCATTTAGGGTTCATAGATGCTCAGAAGTGAGGGCATCAAGCTCAAAGTCCATTCAACTGAATGTATTGCAGCTGAAATACAAAAGCCTAACCAAATACTGCAGCCAAGTGGTCCTTTGTAATAGCAATAAAATAAAATAAAATAAAAAAAATCACCCATTTATGTGGTGATTCTGAATATATTGTGTAGTTCTTGAACCAACTAACCTCTGCTTTCTTTTTTAGTTGCAGCTTTTTGCTGATCACATGCTCCACTTCAATTTTCCCTGAAATTGAAATGACACATGATAAATGCTGTTAAAAAACAAAAAGAACAGCATAAGCCACTTGGTAATCACATTTGGAATATCAATGCAGCTTTGTGCTGTGGACAGACCTACATTTGGCATGTTCAGTTATCAACAAAGCTTCCGATGAGCAATCCTTCAAATCGGTTATCATCAAAGTCAGCTGAGCTAAAAGACCTTTCAGTGGAACCATGAGTAATTTGAGTTGGGGAAACAAAATAACAAAACCGGTACATCCCAAAGCGTCACAACTTCTAGTTAAGGTTACTGTAGGTCATTAGCATCCACAGATGCCTGATGATTGACACTTTCGTTCTTTTATTGATGTCAGCATGGGTGGAGTAGCACTCCACCCATGTATGTCATGTGAAAACCTGAAAAATACATTTGAAAATGACATGCATAAGAAATACAATGTTTTTAGTTTGTTTTCACTGTACCAGGATGGTGTAAACATATTAGAATGACATACACAATGAGAACGGTTTCTTAATTTATTTGTTTCCACACGGGTAAAGTTTTGCATCAAAACAGAGAAACAAAAACTTTAAAAACTCCATTGTTGAAGTCGTTGTAAAGTAGTGTGACTACTGTTGCTTCCTACTGTATGCTACCAAAAACTGTGTCAAAGGTCAAAAGTAAGAGGAACAGATCATCACAGTTCAGTCTTTAAAAAAAACATTAGCGGAAATATACTGAAGCTAAAAAGAAGGATGTGAATCATCTAAAAATATGCAACAGAGGTTAGTGTCTCCTACACAATCTGCCCAAGGTGTGCGTGTGTGTGTGTGTGTGTGTGTGTGTGCGTGGTATTTGCTCACCATTGCTTGTGATACGGTTATCGGCATTCCCATGCGGATGTCTTCCAGGACTAGATCCTCCATCCAAGTCTGGGAAGGTAGACGGATTGTTGACGGCTCGGCTGCGGGACCTGAGCAAACTTTCTCCTCCGGTTTCCATCCTACAGAAGCAAAAACGATTGGATTTATTTGAGGCAGCTCTGAAATGGAGAGGGCAAATACATTACTCTTCACATGCCAGTGAAAGGAATGAGGAGGATTTTAAATGACGGACAAAGCTAACTCAGTTCACAATGAAATCACTCTCTCACATGAGCAGCCTCTCAACAGCGGACAGAGAGATAGCTAACTAATTACCTTCCGCCAGCTTATCGAAGATAACATGCAGTTACAAATGGACAACTAACATAACCTAGCTCACTGCTGCTGAAACAATATCGCTGCTGTATGAATGACAGAGCTAGTCAAATTAGCTTTCTATGGTCAACCACAGGCGACCTGGCACCTATCACACATGTAAAAATGTCGACTTCCTCACTTACTTAATCGCTTCCGCAGCCTGGTCCTCGCTGTCAAAGCTTTCCTTGGCTACTAAACAGAGAGGCAGCTGTCTCTGTCTAATATCGACAACGCGAGTTCACCCACCCACTCCATGATGCACACGCTGGCCAGATGATGAGCCGGACCCCCGATGGTGATTGGCCGAAATCTCTCCTCCTTTTGACGTCACCAACAACGGCGGCGGGGGAGGAACAGGGTTTCAAAAGAGTGAGAATAAATTTTTATGCAATCCCAACTGGTTTTTATCAGGCTGCCAGAGAGTATAATGGAACAAATATAAACACCAGTAAAAAAGACATTTATGTTAAAGGCATTCAAATGTTGCTACTGATTTCTTTTTTTTTAAGTATGTGATTGACATTGACCTAAAACCTATCGGTTTTATTCGAATAATAAGTTTACAAACATAAATTTGTCTTTCGTCTGGACAATTATTGGTCACCAACAAGATAAAGGTTCACTTCAAAATATTTATTTGAATATATCCCACAAACCACTTTACTAAAAAAAAATCTTGAAATTATTTTAATGAAGGATTTACCTTTTGTAAAACAGCTGCATTTGTGGCAATAAAATCAAGTTACAATATAAGGATGTTATATTTTTAATGATTAAAAAAAGATGAATTCTTTATTTAAAAAAAAACATGAGATTTTAAATATCTTCCCATTGAATTAGACAAAACCCTTTTATACATTCAGATGTAACATGAGGTGGTTTAAAGAAGCTAAAAACAGAATCAGCTTTATTGGACAAGGCTGTGTGCACAAACAAGGAACAACTTCAAACAGTGAAACAATCAGAAAATAACATTAACTTGTCCAAGCTCATCATCTACTCAACATTGTGAGCACTTTCTATACACAAAATGTATATCCGGATTAAATCTACTAATGTAAATGGAGAAATATATATAACTGTACACTATCACACAAATATCAAACAATGATGTATTTCAGCAAATAATACCTTTACGTCCAAATAAATACTTACGAAATATACAAAAACAGCTCAAACTAAATCATATTTAACTGAATTACACACCTGACATATACAATATGGATTGTATAAAATAACTTACAGAATTTTATTGAACCATGAGGAATATAATTCTATACATAATATACTGCTCACAAGAAGCAGAGAGGTCCCAAAACTACAGAGATCTCAGAGATACTGCTGGGTGTTCTGCTCAACTCTATTCCCAAATCCCTGAGAGGAAGTAACTCCATATCCCCTCGATGCAACTCTGTGCTACCTCGAACCTTCACCACCATCTGCACCTAGAAAAACAAATTAAAAGGAAAGATGTTGACTTTGTTCTTATAACAAACATGTACATGAGGAAAGGTTTTTAGCGCATTTCCAGATTGTTCTTTCCATGCTATAATGGTGACAAAAGAAAAACAAACTACTGAATTTGTCTCAAAACCATTTATTCAAATATATCAAATGTGACCAAAAAGTCAACATAGACGTTTGTCAGCCATTTTTTTAAAAAACTTAATGAAAAAGAAATTGTTTCCTTCTGCACATCCATTTACTTTTTGAGACTGGACTGTGTATATAAGTCGCTTCACCCATTTAGATTCCAAAATGAAGCTGGTCTTGGGGGATGTTATGATTCCAAGCTTCATTCATCTCAGTATAATTAATCAGAATTGTAAAGAAACCCACATTACGAAACTAGAAACAATCTGCACAACGATATCTTTATCCATCATTTATTCACATTTAAGGGTATTTTAAAATGATCATTGTAATTCTTTTAAATAGAAGCACAAATAGATGGTGTGCCTGTATAGTCTATGTTGCTTGCATATCACTGTATGTTTTGTCTGCCTTGGCATGGATTCATAAAGAGAATGCCTTTTCAACTGCAGGAATTGCTGATTTTTTTTTTTTTTCTCTCACCTCGCAGGTTTTCCTGGAAACCGCAATGAAGCGCGTGTCGATGATTTTGCCAGAATCCCCCTGCAACTTTACAATCCACTTGGCTAAGCCTGCTGTGGCAGTGGGACTGGACTGGTTTCCTGCACATCTGAGAGTGATGTGCTGGAAGGAAGTGTGACTGTGGAACCTCAGAAACCTCAGCTGTACAATGTCCACAGTGGTATATTCAAACTGTCCAAAAACAAAGAACAAAAGACATGTAGAGGAAAGAGACAGAAGAAGCAATTATTCATTTGTCCAGATTATTCAAGAAAAGTTCTGAGACTCACTCCGTGTTTGTTGTATTGAAGAGTAAACCACTGCACCGGCATTCCTGACTTCATGTCTGGTTTCAAATACATTTTGATCTACGGAAATGACACTTATTTAAATGGATGCAAGGTAAATATTTAAACTTGCATATACGTTACACACACCTTTAATTGGTTAGCACTTATTCCTCCGACATACCTGTGAATGTTGAGGATCTATGCAGGTTGCTCCTCCGGCTGTGAAGCTACAGAAGACTTTCACCGCATCACACGCACAGCCTTGATTGGGGTCCATATAAAAATAACCTGGTCTCTCAGAATAATTTGAAACAGAAAACCTCATCAGTCCTATAACAGACACATATTGTTGAATTTGATGACTCTGAAGCCCTACAGGTGCTCACCATCTTTCAGGTGTGGATGGATAAGTTTCAGTTCGTAGCAGGTGGTGCCTGGATCATCTTTTGTTCCCAACGGCAAGCTGGAGGACTCCTCAGCTTGCTCATCTTCAGACCGTCTCCGTGACATCAGCCGGCTCTGCTGCAGAGGAGTCAGTAACCTTCTTACAAATGAAACTCCAGTGGTTGACAGACAGACAGAAAGATCATTCAACACAGCTTCTATATGACAAGAGAGCTTGTGCAACCTTTTGTTCATCTGGTTTTAGTAGATTAGGAGAATCCTGGGAATTTTTCAGTCTGTGCCTTGAACTGGGTCTGGACTTGTGCCTTTGCTCAGTTGGTAGATCGGGTCCTGACTCAGATTGTATTTGTTTATGTCCGAGTCTGCCAGGTAATCCTGGTTGTCCCTGGGAAGAAAATAGGAAAATACAAACCAATTCAGCTGCACTACAATAAGATGCGTCTTGCTCAGACTTAATTTTCAGTCTGCAAAATTATTCATACCCCTTGAACTTTTTCCAATTTTGTGATATAGTAACCAAAAACGTCAGCTCATTTTAGTAGGATTTGGTTTTCGAATACTTCAGCAAAAAGTGAAAAGTGTGGCATGCATCTTTTCTAGAAACGCCTTCATCTGCAAATACACCTGCAGGGCTTTTGAAGTATATTTATCAGCTTTGAAATGTAAAGTTTGTCATTCTTCTCAGTCAAATTAGAAAACCAGTAAACATCACTCTCTAAATCTAGCCACAGATTCTCAATTGGATTTATATCTGGACTTTGACTGGACCATTTTAACTCAATTTGATCTAAACCATTTCATTGTCCTTTGCAACCTCTCAGATTTTCTTTTAGGATTTTGCTGTCCTCATCTATCAATTCTTACTAGCTTCCCCACAGCATGATGCTGCTACCACCAAGTAGAACTGTGGGGATGGTGTGATTATTGTGATGGTTCAACTGAATATTTTGAGTTGTATGCTAACATTTGTGGTTGTAACACCTACATAGGTTTAATGTTCAAAGTGTATGAATTTTATTTATTTATTTTTTTGCCAGGAACGGTGCATATGTTTATATCATCACAATGTCTCTTACAGGACGTCCGGGTTTGCCTTCAGCTCCCTTTGGTCCTCTTTTTCCTTGGACTCCCTTCACTCCCTTTAAATATCAATTGAAGTTAATGGCAATGAAACTATTAACATGTCCAAATGGTAACAATATAAGTACATATCTGACCTAAATAACAGAAAGCAAACTCTAAAGATAAAACAAACAATTCCTTCACCTTCAATAATGTTTTTTTTAAGCTTAACCATCTTCAGATTTACATGTTTGTAGGAATATAAATATTTTGAATATTTTAGAAAATCACCTTTCTTCCAAGATGACCCTGTGATATAGATGGTTAGACAGTGTTATTGTAGAAATTAGATAAAAAAAAATACATTATTTACTATACATAAAGTCAAAATTTCACTTTTAAAGGGTGTAATATGTCAAGAGCATACAGTTAATCCAGGAGAGCCTCTCTGCCCTGGTGGACCATAAGCACCCAGGTGTCCCTAAAGAAAACAGATATTGGTTTTTAACATTCAACTACTTATTAAAACATTAGAAAAGAAACCTAAACAAACAAAAAACAACCCTTACACGATTTCCTTTTTGACCAGTTTGACCTTTTAGTCCCTGCAAACCGGGATTCCCCTGAAGTCAAAGTTAGAAATTAATTAAGTCTGAATTAAAAAAAAAAAAATCTTATAAAGGATGCACTTAAACTGTTTTGCATTAAACTCAAATTACCTTTGGCCCTAGTGGACCGACCGGACCTGGTATCCCAATTTCACCCAAAAAACCCTGTAAATATTAACAATAAGCTTGTGCATACTTTTATCTGGGTTCACAATAAAATTCTAGAATCTATTCATGCACAGTACACTGTTTTGGAAAAACAGTATTAACGTCACGCATGTTAGCCTATGTCAGCCTATTACTTGTGAGGTGATGATCATGTAAGATCTATATTATGTCTACTACCTCAGTGCCAGCGCTGCCTGTTTCACCCTTTTCTCCTCTCAGCCCAGGGATTCCCTGAATAATAAGTGACCACTAGTGTTAAAGATGCTCTGAAGTACGTCTCTGTTCTTCTTTAAAATTAACAAGCTTACCTTTGGCCCAACTGGCCCAAGTGGTCCATTTGCTCCTTTTGCACCAGTTTTACCCTGTGAATTAAAAAAAAAAAGAAAGAAGAAAAAAAAAGACATTTTTTATATTGTTATTGCATTATCAAATTATTCTTTAATTCCAAATGTATGGATAACATGCCTTAACCCCGATAGCTCCGGGGTGTCCTCTAATCCCAGGAGGTCCAGATTTTCCCTATAATAAACATAAAATTATTTCTAGTTGGCAGAATCCCCTCTACGCTTTTTTTTTTTGTTCCAGGTTCAACATCATCAAGGACTCACTGTCTCTCCAAGGCTGCCGGGAGCCCCGGGAGCTCCTCTCAAACCAATAGCCCCCTTTAGAATGAGCAGAAGGGAAGAATAGTGTTTAAACACCTTAATCGTCATCTGAAATAGAAATCTGAAAAGCAAAAACCGTTCTCACTGGATACCCTTCGTTTCCGTCAACCCCCAGCAAACCATCCAAGCCATTTAAGCCCTGACATGTGGAAAAAAACAAGACTTACATTTGAATAACAAATCATGTAACACTTTAAATGAATTTCTGCAAGATGTACGTTTAAAAGATGCGAGTTTGTGTTTTATTTGTTTAAGATACTTGCTGGTTTCCCAGGTGTTCCAGGAGGTCCAGGCCTCCCTTTTTGGCCATCAGATCCCTACAAAACAGGCTGGATTTTATATTTCTGTTTCTGCCTGATTGATGGGGTGCTGCTCAATGATTGTCTCTCAGTGACATTCTGCTATTTTTCCAAAGAAATGCCACTACTTATAGCTTTTACATCTTGACATTTTAAATTAAGTCTGATAAATTTACCAACATTGAAGTAAAATTGGGGGAATTATGTGACGAACAAAATACTCTGACAAAAAGTTAGATTGAAGTTTTAGATTCTCGCAGTTTAACTTCAGTTCTGTGTTTTGATAAGTTTCTCATTTTGTAACCAGTAGGATGCAACACAATTGTGTTCACAAGATCATTTTTAAGAAAAGACTGATGTTAATTTTAAGAACATAGATTTATTTTGACTTCCGGATCAGCTCACTCACTGGTTGAGATCTCGTTTTTCCTCAACAAAATGAAACTCACAGTTTTCCCAGCAGCTCCTTTGGTTCCCTTTCTTCCAGACTGGCCAATTTTTCCCTTTTTATATATATATAAAAAACAGACACCACACAAACACATCCTTAAATATCAATCTTCAAACAGTATGAGAAAACCACAGCTGTTATACCAAACAGGTGAAATATAAATATTGATTTGCTAAATTATTTTAACTGTTATACATCTGTTTTATTTTAATTCAGGTTCACAATTTAAACTTTTCTTACTTTTGGCCCTTGAATCCCTTTGGGTCCAGGAGAACCAGGAAGACCAGCAGGTCCAGATCGACCTTTGGGTCCCGAAGACCCAACAAATCCTAATTTTCCTACAGTGCCCTGAAAGTGCGTTATTGCACAAACAGTGAACATGGTGTGATGTGGGGTTGGGCTTTACGTTCACGGTTAAAAGGAAACAATTACCACTGCGCCATGTTTCCCAGTGTCACCCTTTGCACCTTTTTGGCCTCTTGCTCCCTTGCAAAGACACAATTACAGAAACATTGAACCAGCCTGTCATCATTCAGACCATAAAATAAGCCTGGGCAGCCAAACAGTTGCCACAGGGGGAGAAATAATGAAAACTCACCATGTCTCCTTTAATGCCTGGAGGACCAATTATGCCTTTCTCCCCATGACTGCCCTGAATTAAAGCAAAGGGCAAAGACGCAACTAATCAGAAAACAGCAGACACATTCACAGAAGTAGGACCATTATGTTTGTAGATTAACAAGTCCTACAAGATGTATGAGAATAAAAGGTACATTTCACCTTTTGTCCAGGCTTTCCTGCTTTGCCCTCTTCTCCCTTTATGCCTGATAAACCCTGAAAACAAACAGTGTTATGTTTTTTTTTCCTGTGCTAAGGAACTACAAGTAGATTATTCTATGAATGTAAAAACACAAAGTGAGGAAGTTTACTGAAATCAGCATATACAGCTGAAACTAGGCCTTTACTATAAAAAAAGACATCCCTTTTCCCCTGTTTCACATTAAATCAGTATCAAACTTTTTCAGTTTTAGGCAAGAGGATCACCAAATAATTTCCATTTTGTTAAATTGCAGAATAAGTTTTGTTTATCCTTCCACAAGCTGCTAATTAAACAACAACTTACTGGAGTTCAGCCCCACTGCTCCTGACAGAACCGGTGTAACCGAGTGCCATTTGTATTCAGTCTAGTTCTCATATATACACTCAACTCTACACACAGATTTTCTATGGGACTGAGATCGCAGCTTTGTGACGGCCACACCAAAACATTGACTGTGCCGTCCTTAAGCTACTTTGTGACTGATTTAGCATTATGATTAGGGTCATTGTCAACTTGAGCCCAACCTTAAGCTCTCTGGGTCATGCTTAAAATATTTCCACACAATATTCTTTTACTTCTATTCTGTGAGGTGCATCAGTTCATCCTCCAGCAAAACATGATGCTGCCACCTTTATACTTTCACAATTTGTTACAAATGAGTGGTTGGCAGTCACTTACAGGTCAACTCAGGAGACCAAGGCACACTGGAGCCCACATGAGAAGATAGAACAATGGCGCAGGTGAGAATACATACGCACGCACGCACGCACGCACGCACACACACACACACACACACACACACACACACACACACACACACACACACACACACGGGGCTAATCAAGAAGACGAGGCACAACTGGGAGTAATTATGGAGGAAGGAATGCAGTGTTCTACAAGTGAATTTAGAACACTAAAACACTAGTCAAAATTTAAATGCACAAGGAATAAGAACAAACTCAGAAACTAAATACAAGGACATAAACTAAGGAGGCCAGCTCTGTGCTTAAGAAAAAACATAGCAAAGAAATAATCTAAATACATACACAGATGCAACCCAAACACCATGGAATTATGAAACATACTTCACAGCTACATGTATTCCTGATTTTCTTCAAAATTTAAAAATAACTATTGCTGACATACACGTCAATTTGAGCTTTATCAGACCATATGACTTATTTTTAAAAACTAGGATTTTTCTCTCTGAGTACGTTTGCATGCTTTAATCTGGTTTTTATGTCGCTTACAGGAGAAATGGATTCTTCCTCCTTGAGGAATCTGTCATCTTCATTAAAGTCACGATGGCTGAAGGTCCCCAGTGATGTTTATACTTGAGTGTAATCGTCTGAACCATTGATGAACCTGACCTGTGAAGCTCCTCCATTCTCTTCCTGATGTTTTGCTGAATTGTTTGGATTTTCTCATATCACACAAGGAAGCAGTGGGTTTGATGCTTGTCTGGCTTTAAAGATATACCTCTAATAAACTCAAAAGTTGCTAATTAACCAATCGGGAGCCTGCAAATTCATGACAGCATCTCGTTGGTTTCCCAAATAGTTTACAGACATAGTAGTGTATATAAGCAACACAATATTTGAATAAAAAGGTTACCCCTTTTATTATTCTGATATTTACTGACCAGAAATCATTTTGGTGACCAAAACAGAAAAGCTTAGTCTGAACTGACTCCAGGGTCTTACTTCTTTTAAACAGTGTATGTAAATATCTGGCTTCAGCTGTTTGTGTTTTTACTTGAGGCAGGTAATGGGAAACATAATATACAGATTGAAACTAATATTATTTCTGATATATTAATTTGTAAGCTCACAAATTAATTTATCTTTTTTCTGTAAATGTTTTGTTACAAATGTCATTATGACCTAGTAAAACTAAACTATGAGAGTAACTATTAATCATATATTTTAATGGGAGTACAAGCCATTATCTTATGTTGGTAATAAATCAATCATCATAGATAAAGTCAATGTTACATACAGACAACGACAGTCCAATTTGCCCAGTGGGACCGGTTCTACCAGGAGGGCCCTGGAATAGAAAGAGACTGATATTATTCTCTGCTGTGTCACAACCAAGCATGCATTCATGCTTCATATTGTGACAGATCATGCTAAATGTAACAGTAGGGTTTGCAGTGCTCTCTCTCGCTCTCTCTCTCTCTCTCTGTTTCTGACAACAGAAATCATCACACTGACAGCCTGTCCCTGGGTCCCCTTCTGCCCTTTGGCCCCTGCTGCTCCAGTTTGGCCTCCAGGTCCAAACTGTCCAGGGATTCCTGATGAACCTCCGGTGCCCGTCTCTCCCTGTGAATGCATCATGTCAGATTTTTATCACCGACTTGATATACATGCAGCATTATTTATGAGGTTGTCACACATAAACTGTCCAACCTTTGGACCTGGAAGACCTTGTTGTCCTCTGTCTCCTGGAGGACCCTTGTATCCCTGCAAAGGACACCACATGATGGCAAAACTGAAGGAACTATGCAATTTAAACCTCATCCAATTATCCAGAGCACTGCTCATAATAAATATGTCTGACACTGTGGCCTGAAAACTTTTGTATCCTGTGTCAGGGATGTCAGGAGCAACAGGAGTATCTGTATCTAAACCTGCTTGCCAAGAGGCCCCTTTGGTCCTTGTGTTCCTCGGTTTCCTTTTTCACCCTCATCACCCTTTAGTCCATTTGGCCCTGTAGGTCCAGTTGTTCCCCTGCCACCCTAAACAGGTCATAAATTGATTAATTAAAAGAACTTTAATTGTGATGCATTTTGAAATCTCAAAATATTATATCAGCCAAAAAAAAAAAAAAAAGTATAAGTGAATTACAATTTGCATTCAGTTTTACTCACAGAGAGGCCTTTTTGGCCAGCTGGTCCTCTGGGTCCCATAAGTCCAATTTTACCCTAATCACAAAAGTAGTAAGTTGCTTTTATACAACAAGCATCAATGTTATTACTTCCCTAAGTAAATACATGCTGTAGTATAATCTAGCTGTGAACAGGTGTGGTTTGGTCTTCTATTTTACGGTCCGACGTAAACAGGAGACTCCACCAGATTGATTCTTACTGTATGGTGCTGCTTTATTATGGAAAAAATAAACCAAACCGTGTACGTTTAGGAGAGCGACTTTTTTGTAGCCTTTTTCTGATTTATAAAGATTGTCAGACTTGCATCTCCTATCATACACACTTCAAAATGGCATGTGCTTTTTTCTTTCCTGATTTGAATAAGTGCCTAATTGGCATGGAGCTGTCTGACACATTATATTTAAACACCAGAAAAAAAAGAAGGTAATGGATTAACAATTTAAATTTGACTCCAATCAACTTAAACAATGTATGAAATGTACAAAATATAAAAAGGATTCAGTTGTGTTTGTAGGAATTTGTTGGGTGAGGTGATTGTTTTGATAAAAACAACAACAACAACAACAATTTATTCAGTTGCCTGCTGAATAAATTGACTAAGATTAAATACTGAATTTTACAATTTTTGTTTTTTCATTGTGGGATTATAGTACTTGAATAAAATCTGGATTCACTTTAAGATTTTAATAATTGATCCCAACGGACCGGAGCGCATCGAAGATGCTCAGATTATTTGTAGTGGTTAAATTACCAGTACAATAAGAAGAAATCATATGATCAGCAGAGTTTTATTAATATACCTCCTCACCATCGAGACCAGAAACTCCCTCCTGACCCACAGCTCCTCTGAGTCCCTAAAGATACAATGATTACAGATATTACTTTACGTTACCCTGCTAGTCTTGTGTACAGACAATAAACACAAAAGCAGAAACAGAAGTGGTGATAGAGGAGAATTTCTTTTATATTCTTGACCTTGTCACCTTTAAGACCAGACAATCCTATGAGTCCTGGAGGCCCATCTTTACCCTGTGTGGGGAGAATAAAATTAATATGGCTTTGCAAAGATCTTGCTTACCCAAACACCATGACTAACTAAGATTTAGTAAAGCAATGAAAAAAAAAAGAAAGTTCTGCTTTTATTCAACCTCTCTCACACTAGAGCCTCGAGGCTCTGAGCTGATCTGGTGACTAACCAAAAGAAATCGTAGACTTTCAGCAGACTGACATGAAAGACGCATCCTGTTTTCTGCTCACATAAGATGCTGTCAGCAGATATGCTAGGAGACATTCTGTCAGTCAGAGGTCTAAAAACATCCATCCATCCATTTTCTTTACACCCTTGTCCCTTAGTGGGGTCAGGAGGGGTGCCGGTGCCTATCTCCAGCTAACGTTCCGGTTTTATTTAAGTTTATTTTATTTATTTAAAATATATATTTTTTTATTTCATTTTGTCAAGTTTTGTTTGTACACCCTGGACAGGTCGCCAGTCTGTCGCAGGGCAACACAGACACACAATCATGCACACACACTCACACTTAGGGGCAATTTGGAGAGGCCAATTAACCTGATGGTCATGTTTTTGGACTGTGGGAGGAAACTGGAGTACCCGGAGAAAACCCACGCCTGCACAGGGAGAACATGCAAACTCCATGCAAAAAGACTGGGGCTGAGGATCGAACCCAGAGCCTTCTTGCTGCAGGGCAACAGCTCTACCAACTGCACCACTGTGCAGCCCCCGGTCTAAAAACATTAAAAGCTAATTAATGTTTTGTTATATGATATTCGACTTTTCTCCACGGCTAGCATTTCCGCTCCGAAGTGAACGAGCTTAGGTCTCAGGTCTGAGACCGAGGCATTCAATCATATGGTGTGATTCCGCAAAGCACAGAGTGATTAAATGATGAAGTTCACCGCTGCATACACTGGTTGTGTTTCCACATCATAGAAACACCCTCTTACATATTCAAATAGAGCTCAAAGCACTCTATCCAAACAGAATGCTTTGTGTTTTGGTATTTAGTTCCAGTAACATTTTGGTCAACATCGTGACCTTTTAGGTCAGACAGGCAGGCAGAATGGCAACAGGCAGAAAGAGAAAGAAACGAATGAAACCAAATAAATGAAGTCCAGCAGTAGATAATTCAGATTAAACTCACAGGATAACCAGTTATTCCATCTGGCCCAACTGGACCTTTCAGTCCTTTGTCACCTGAAGGACCTCGTGGCCCTGCCTCACCCCAGAGCCCAATGTTACCCTGGATACCCTGTGAGGAAAAAAAACAAAATCATGAAAACAGAAATTTAACAGAGAAATTGTGATTTTTAATCATTATGGTAAATGTGATGATTTTGAAAAAAACAACAACAAAAAAACAAAACAAGACAAAACAAAACAAAACAAAAAAAAAAACAATTGCTCGCACAACCCAAAGATGTGGGTCAATGATTGGTCAGCAGTATTTATTTCATGTCTACTATCTAATTAATGAAACTCCAATATCTTACAGGAGGTCCCGAGTATCCTTTTGGTCCAGGAGCGCCAATTTCTCCCTGAGGTGTAAAATGTTAATTAATAAAAAAATAAACTCAGAATGTCAAACAGACTTTCAATATTTGTCCTTTGAAAATAATTCAATGTTAAACTGCAGCAGCTCAGCTAAATTACTCACTGGGGGCCCCTGCTTTCCTCTTGGTCCTTCCTCACCTCTTTTGCCCTTTTAAAAATCATACATTTAAATGTATTTTATCTTCTGTGGCAGCAATATGTAATTGAATACCTAAAATATGAGTTCTTAATCCTTACCTTTGACCCCTCATTTCCTGCTTGACCCATGGGGCCTGGTTTACCTTTAATCCCCTGAAGAAACAAACATATATATTTTTAAGTACTTCAACATGACCGATGGCACACACAAAATGTCAAAAATAATCTCATTTAGTTAACCAAATAGAGCTCAGATACTTAAAAAAACAAAACAATGGTCTCTGCTTTTCATCGTCTATAGATGGCGACCGTGTTCAGACGTACTCTGTCTCCAGGTCTTCCTGCTGTCCCCTTTGCTCCTGTGCTGCCAGGTCCTCCCTGGTTATGAAAATAAACACATTTAAACATGATCTGTATATTTTGATCTATAATTTCTCTCACAAAGAAAATAACTTCAGGTAATTCTGTTTCCAGTCAAATACCTACACTGTTCCCTACAAGGCCTTGAATGCCAGGAGAGCCTAATTTTCCAGGAGATCCCTGTGGAAAATACCAGGTCATCACACAATGATTTCAGTAACAGCTGAGCCGAAGTTTGTCAAGGCCTCTAACCTTTCAAACACATTAACAAGTGTAAAGTAACATTCACGTTGTTGGGAGTGAGCTTACTTTTGGTCCTGGAGGTCCAGCATCCCCAGTCGTTCCATTTTCACCAGCTGGTCCCTAAAATATAAAAAAGCCATTTAGCAGTTTATTACACAAAAGCAAGTCCTAAATTTAAAACATAAACTGACTTACAGGAAAGTCGTTTAGAGAATAACTTACTTTTGCTCCGATTTCACCATCCTGCCCTCTGCTGCCTGAATGACCCGGAGAACCCTGAAACGCGATAGGACAGCAACAATAAGCAGTCTAATTAACTTTTCCATTTCTCATCCGTATTTAGTGGATGAAACTTGGCTTTTGATAAAAGCTGAATCTTCAGGTTACAGCTGTTGTTGCTTCAAAAACTTTGTCAGGATATGATTTCTGTAGCTGATGAGTGCAGGTGCAAAAACGTAAAAAAAAAAAAAAAAAAGTTTTAAATTAAAATCACCTTCGTCCCTTTTGGTCCTGAAACCCCTGGAACGCCACCCTGTCCCTGCACAAACATAACATGACTTTTTAATCATTACAATTGCTCCAAATAACAAAACATCTGTCAATGAATCTTTTCACATTGAAAAGATTTTCAGTGTGGAAATCTTCATGATTATGGGAAGCATAGATTATTGTGTTTTCCATAATAAACGTTGTCCCATTTAGTAAATAAATTTCTTATTTACTTTAATCTATGAGTAACATCACCTATCTCCCTACCTTAACATATAGACATGGAATTTACTTAGTTTTTACTATATTGTTTCAGTATTTCTATATTCACTTGCATTTTTTTGTATATATAGATTTTTATATTTTTTATATTGGTTCTGTCCTGTCCTCTGTTCTGCTGTAACAATGCAAATTTCCCCACTGCCTACTCTAATTACATGGGAGACTATTCTTGGTGAATGTTTGTGGATGAAAAAAATTATCATGAATTCATCAAAACGCACCAAAAATAAAATAATAATAATAATAATAATAATAATAATAATAATAATAATAATAATAATAATAATAATAATAATAATAATAATAATAATAAACCAATATAAAATCTGCTTCTGCAACCAAGTTGTTTAAGTTGTCTAATTAAAAATGATTTGAATATCCCCACTGGAAATTTATTTACTATAATCTGAGGAAGGATTCCACCTGCACTTTATGCAGATGACTGATGGTATTTGCATATTGGTAATAGTGCACAGATGTAATTGTCAGATCAAGTACATGCTGGACCAGATGCAACCTTTAATATTCAGTCCTTAAAGTCTTCCTTAGGATTTTAGAAAAACAACAAAAGGAAACATACTTAAACAAAAATGAACTTGATGTTGACAACAGTGAGGTTTCTGAAATATGTTGGATCTTCGTGCTCTGCTGAATTATTCATCATTCAGCCTCAATTTCTACTTTGCGATAACATTTCTTTTATTTATACAGTTAAAATGGTTAATTTTCCACTTATTTCCATGCCTTTGCATTGCATAGAGGTTTAATAAAAGCAGCTTATTCTTGGAAGTAATAGATATAAAAAAAGCCAAGAGCAGATCTTTATCTTCAGGCTGAATATTGGTGTCAGGTGTGAGAACAGCCAAGGAAATATGGCCACACAGGAACCTTAATACCAGGTTCTCCTTCAGGTCCTCTCTCTCCTGATTTGCCCATCTCTCCCTGCAGGCAGAAAGCACAGCCACAGCATCAGATCAGCCATCAGCATTTAAATGAAACAAATCCTTCTCTTACTCCGACTCACAATGGGTCCAGGCAGTCCAGAAAATCCAGCTCGACCGCCTCGGCCCTAAAACGCAGCAATAACCATAAGTCGCATGGATGTATTATTCATGCAGTAATCTCACTTCACATGAAAAGGCTCTGGGCTTGGATCAGATTAGATTTTTCTGCAGTGGCTCGGTCGGGTCATAAGGCTGTCCCCAGTAATGTATGGAAAGAAAGAAATCCCATTTGCAGTCAGCTGAAAGCCACGTAGGGGAGAGATACTGCAATCATTCTGGAAACACAGTGAAACATGGTGGTGGCAGTATCATGCTGTCAGGAGACTTTTCTTTCGCAGTGACAGAGAAGCTGATGGGGAGATGGATGAAGCTAATAACAGGGTGTATCTGGGTGAAAAATCATGTTAGGGAAAGTCTGGTGTCTGAGGTGGAGAATCACTCCCTGTAGGTCAAAGACAAAAAAGTCACAGCTAAACGTCCAGTCGAATATTCAGCGTTAAATTGTTGATTCATGAGGGATGGATACTTACGACTCCCACACTTTTGAAAATTTAATTTAAATATTTTTCTAAAATTATGAGTCCTTCTTTTTTCTACATCACATAAAAATACCAACAAAAATATGTCAAACATTATAGTTGTATCTTGAGAAAATGTAAATACTTTACTGTATTAATATCACTATTAAATATAAACACTTCCTGAACAAATCATGGTAGCTTAGCATACGTCTTTGTTCTACCTTGACTCCTCTCGAGCCAGGACTTCCCTGATTGCCACTCTGTCCCTGATCTCCCTTTAATAGAGAACATAGACACAGAAAAAAATTTAAACATTTTTCATGTTCATTTTTCTGCTTTTAATGTCCAAATCCAGAGATTTGATCGAGTTCACCTTGGGTCCTTCTTGTCCCTGCCTCCCTTGCTCTCCCATAATGCCATCAGGTCCCTTAATCAGAGAAAGATTCATCTTTAGTATCAGAAGTGATTCTGTCTTCATTCATCTAATTTATTTCACTCACAGCGGGTCCAGGAAGTCCCATCAGTCCTCTTGGTCCTTCCAGTCCCTGTAGCCCTGTTGGGCCCTTACGCCCTTTCACTCCCTGTTTTCCTGGAGGCCCTGGAGGTCCCTGAACACAAAAGTTGAACAACAGAGTCACTGATCTGGTTGACCGTCTAAACGGACCTGATCAGCTGGAAGGATCAAACTTACAAGGTCTCCGTTGAACCCTGTGCTTCCCTTCTCACCTTTCCGGGCTTTGGCACCCTGATTGAAACAAACACAAACATAAAAGTCCACATTTAGATTTTTAGTTTCAAAAATGAATTGTTGCAGATTTGCAAGAAGGAATTAAACACGCATGGTGGACTCATTTTAGCTACAGTAAAAAAAAAAAAAAAGAAAAAAAAAGAAAATGAAATGGCTTTATGTAATCTTACAGGATCACCTGAGGGTCCTGGCTTCCCTGATTCTCCAATGTCCCCCTTAAGAAGGAAAATAAGACAATATTCTGGCAGGTTTGTGAATAATGCTAGCACATTTTCACTTCTAAACATTGTCAAGTTTACAAGTGACCTTACATTCAGTCCAGGAGGTCCAGGTTCACCAATTTCACCCTCATCTCCTTGATCTCCCTGGTAAAAAAAAAAAAAAGAAAAGAAAAAAAAGTGCAAATTAATGACAGCATTCATTTTGTTTTCACTTGCTTGATTGGACATACTTACAGGATCACCTTTAGGTCCTGCAGGTCCAATCAGTCCAGGGTTTCCCTTTGAAGAAACAAATAGAAGTTGCCTTACTATCATCACAGCCTCATTTTCATTTGCAGGTGTCACTGATAAACATCTAGAAAAGCCTTAAAGTATACACATTTATTGCAGCTGCATCGTCTCACTGAAAACCTTTAACACATGAAACCTTTAATGAGCGTATAGTGACTTACGACAATGGAAAAGTAGCCGCTTTTAACAAAATCAATAATCAATGGTCCTACCGTCAGAGGTATCACATTTATTTTGTAGGGATTATTACAGGTCAATTTGAAATTATGTCCTAATTTGCTAAAAAAAATGTACTAAGATCAAAATTATATTCAATGTGTCTTAAGTTTTCAGTGTGAAATTATGTTACAATAAAAGATTAAATGCTTTTCACACATTTTCATCAGAGGTGCCAGTGAACCTGTGGAGGCTCAATGACACCGTGATCAGTTTTTGTCACTGAGTCACGATTATATCTTATGCTCAATCGATTGCTTGTTTTACCGATAGATAAGTTTCCAGCCAAATGTTTTGACATGCTGTACCTGAGGGCCCTGCACACCAGGAAACCCCACCGCTCCATCTGGACCAGGCTCTCCCTGAATAAAACCACAGTCTTTTAACAAATAACATTTCCTCAAACATCAGCCTGAAGAGCATGCATGTTAACGTCCCGCCACCTGTGGTCCAGCTGCTCCCCTGGAGCCCATTTGTCCTTGATGACCCTGAAAGCAGAAGCAGTTCTTTTGACGACGGTCGTTTTTTATTCCCATGTCAACGTCGCCTGCTTTAAAACTTGTCTCACTTACAGGTGGCCCCTTAACTCCAGTGAGTCCCACCAATCCTCTGGGGCCAATTTTCCCCTGATGAGATAGAATATTGACTTACTGAATCTTACCGAGTCGTTTGCACTACTCAGATGTCGACTGGTGCGTGATGTGGTGAATCGACGCTGTTACCGACTTACAGGCGAACCGGGAGGACCGCTAAAGCCCGGAGCTCCGATTTCTCCCTAAAAAAAGCAACAGAGATTGTGATCAAGGCGTAAGTTTACATGTGATTGGATTTTGATAAGTCACTGCATCCTGTGAAAGTTCCTGAAAGACACAAATCATTTACTCTGAGTGATCTGTGTCGGTACTGTGTCGATAAGACTGATCCAGTCAGCTGTGTGACACTAACCAGAGGTCCTGGTGGTCCTGGGAAACCACGAGGTCCCCTGACTCCAGGTATGCCCTGAACATTGAACACAACATTATTGTGTTTACAGTACAGTCAGGGATGTTATTTTGTAATGCAACAGCAAGGAAAGACGAAGTCTGTGTGTTTCAAGATAAAACTTACACTATAGCCGGGAATCCCTTCAAACCCCTTGGCTCCCTTATTTCCCTGACGTAAAACACGAAATACAAATCAAACGACACGTAAATGTGGTGAGATTTAACGGGTTGAATATTCAATCTGACCTTTGCTCCTTTTCTTCCTCTTTGCCCCTGAGCTCCAGCTTCTCCCTGGTAACCCTGGAGGAAGAGAACGTTGTGTTAAAATGTAAAGAAAAGAGCAAAATATGAATGAATATTTAAGGAAGAGCTGATATTTTTAAGATGTGCAACAACCAAACATTTGTTTTTGTGTTATATTGAAAACACAATATTACAACTTTGCCGTTTATAGTGTCTGTGAAACGTGAAGTTCACTGTAATCTTACCCACTCACCCAGCTCCCCTTTGCTTCCCTTCTCTCCACCGTAACCTTTAAGACCCTGTATGAAAAAAAAAAAAAATACAGAACAATCAAAGTCATAATTAAACAAACACAGGTTTTATAGGTAAATGATTTAAAGTTTTTTGAGTTTAGATGAAACAGACTTGTTGTGAAGGTGCACTTTTTTTTTTTTCTTGGCTGATTTCTTTTGATTTTTTTTTTCCATAATGTCACTGAAGGCATCAGTGTGTTTGAGGTGATGCCTTAAAACTCATCCATTTACCTCCAGTGTTGTAAACTGGTAGATTACAAACAAGCCATCGCATCGTCATCTGGACATTCACAAATGCTAATGCAAATTATTTTGGCAAATCCTAACCACCTTAAAACAGGAAAAGTTTACTTTGATTTTATATCAAACAGTAAGTAAAAAAACGTTAATGGGTGTTTTTATGCAGTGCATGTAATCCAAATAACTGTAATTATGTATCATTTTACAGCAGCTTTTCCAGTGTGCCAAAGTATTTTTCTACTTATTATATGGAAAAGCGAAAACACAATCAGGAAACTTTATGTCTGAGAGCATCAGCACCTGTTCTCCAGGGAAGCCTGTAGGGCCTGATTCAGCATCTCGTCCTGGGGCGCCGTCTTCTCCAGGTCGACCCTGTGGACCCGGCATACCTTGCGGTCCAGGTCTCCCCTGTAGGAACATAATGTTTCAAGAGAAAATAGTCCCTAAAGTGGATTTTTTAATATCGAAAAACTGCCAAAACTAGACTTTTCTATTAACTTTACAAGCAAAAATCCCAACACATGTCTATGTAATTTCTGATCTGAATTATTTGGAGCCAGAGGAGCTAAAGTGTAGCTCTGGATCTGCAGACTCTTTGGAGCTGAACAGCAGGTGCTTACAATTTTCCCTGGAGCTCCTTTTGGTCCTTGCTTTCCAGTATTACCAGGTGGCCCCTGAAAAAAAAAAAAAAAAAAAAATTCTAGTTTATTTTTCATTTGATGTAATTTTATTAGGCAAAATGCACAAAATCCCACTGAATTTTTCACTATGTGTATATCTGTATATTCATTAGTATATGTGTGAATTTGATCATTTCTATTGTTTGAGCCGTCATTATAGAGTCTATTTGTGCTCCTCCTGAGTCTTGAAATGTCCCCTTGGAGGCAAATAGTTATTTGAGTGGAAGTGGATCATGTAACAGGGACTTTTTAAAATTTAATTGTTTCCCTACAACTGGTCCCTCTTCTCCAGGAAGTCCAGGCAGGCCCGGAGGTCCTTTACGTTTCTGCAAAAAAAAAAAAAAAAAAAAAAAGGATACAAAAATTATAAGCATAACATTTCTTTCCTTTTACTGAACATTTTAAATATGGTAAAAATCTGAATGTACTGATAGGTAACATATTAATCCACAAAGTTGTACTAATTGTCACTCCTTTAGAGGAAATAGTAAAAAAAACCAAAAAAAAACCCAGAAGAACCAAATATTGTTCTGTTAATTATCACATAACCTTATGAAAACAATAAGGTCCTTGGAGTTTTGAAGTTAGATGTAGGAAGGATGACATTTTGCTGCAGAAAATTTAGGCAAGACAGCAAAACGCTGCATCCTAATCTGCACACTATTCAGTGAGATTGCTCTTATTTGAGACAGCAGCAGTGAACAGTAAATCCAGATGTTAAATGTGGCTAAAGGACACAGTGCAATGACAAATGTTTTAGACTGAAATACTATCTCACCAATCACCTAAAGCAGCAGCTGAGTTGCTGCTGGACTGATTTACAATAGACTGAGAGACAAATTTAAATAAGTACAATAAAAACAAAGCATTTCATGATAAAAAAAAAGAAAGTTTACATTTGTACAGCACTAGAGTGCTTTTTAGAAGGTAATATTTGTGGCGAAACATCTTCATGAGAGGCTTTAACAAGGTGGACAGACTTAAAGTTAGCTCTTTAGCGGAAACAGTTGAATGATTTCACAGTTTCTGAAATGAACTAAAGTCCAACAATACCGTGCATTGCTTTCAATCTGTTACATTCAGTTTATTGTGCAGGCACATTCATACTGTCCAGCCCAGTCCGGTCCATATTAACTTAAAAAAAACAAAAACAATGCTGAGTTCTTCCGGATCAGTCAGTGATGCTATAAAACTGCAAATAAAACCAATTCCTTAATTCCTTATCAGGGTTTATAAGACAGTTCTCATCAAACCACCTCTACCTTCCCGTACTTTGATTTTATTTTTGAGCACCAGGGACTTCCCTAATAGTAGTGTAACGTAAATGCATCCTAGTGACACAACAGTCGCCTACCGGCCAAGAAGATACCAGCTGTCTGTAGATTTTCTTTTTCTGCAAGAGAATGAGACAAAAAACAGTTGTGAAAAACAATTTTTTTATTATCAAATGAATAAACAAAGTTAAGTGATGATATAGTTATCAAGGGGAGAAGGAGTGTGACAAAGGACTTGCAGAATCAATCTGTAAATAAAACCTGTAGGCTAAAAAAAATCCCAAAGTTAAAGAAAAAATCCCAAGTTAAAGAAATTCAAGAACATCTGCAGCACAGCAGCTCTCACTTTTCTATTTCAAAAGCAGTATTTGTGATTTAATATCAAAGAGACTGAGCAGAAATTCGATCTCTTGGGAGGACTCCAAGGTGAAAACCACTGCTGACAAACAAAAGACCTGTCTCACAGTTGTCTAAAGTACCTCAATGATCCTTTGTTGATGTTATCTGTCAAATTAGGTTAGGATAAACTACAAGAAATCAACTGTCTGTTCCCTGCAGTTTTCTGACTGCAGGGCTGGCATCTTCCATCATGTCACAAATCAGCAGGTGATATAAAATTCCCTCCAGACGTCCAACGGAACCGCAAAGATCGCTAAATGAATGCGTCCTATGGCAGTGACGTAAATAGATAAAGAGCAGAACATTTGTTAGCTGCTTCATTTCTTCAATCTGTTTAATTCAGTAGCTTCTACTGACCCGTTCACACTGCTGTATATTTTCATCTTTATTATTATTTAACTTATTTCACAGCCTCGGTTTATCTGACCATTTTCGCTGCCTGTTGTTTGTATTTATGGGGTTTGATTACTGCTGGTGGAGATCCACAGAGGACACTTACCTTGAAAGCCTCCCACTCTTCTTCAGAGGTTTTGAACACAACAATGGCGGACATCCCAGGTGGCCCAACAGGGCCTCTGTATCCTGTCTGCCCGGTCCTGCCCATGACGCCTTGGTAGCCCTTAGAAGCCAGAGAACAATGTGTTTCTTTGATGAGGAAAACATGTCTAATTTTAGATCATGTTGTCATCATTTGGATGAGCCTCTATTGAAAAAAACAACAACAAAACAACAACCAAAAAAAAAACCCACAGCTGGATTTTTAGTAGATCAAAGATTCATTTTTATGTAAATTCAACCTGTAAAGTTTCAGATGGTACAACAAAAGACTCTCAGACTCTAAATGATCCAGAGCCATTTATGCAGTGTTAATCTGCTTAGAATAAGGTTTGAAGAAAATACACGTTTACACGTTACTTTGTCCCCTTTAGTTCCCGGCAGCCCTGGTAGTCCTGGTGGACCCTGCTGTCCCTAAAGAAAGAATAACGCACAAATTTAGTTTGCTTGCAAAAACTTTACAACAGAATTTTCACCTGTAACCTGGACAAACAGGAAGAAAAATCTCAATCCTGCATAATTAATTTTCTCACATCTGTTCATGGTTTGGTTTCATAAATGTTTCACTTATACACTATTTTCTATATTTTGTAAAAATCTTTTTAAAGTATGTGATAACTACATTTTTTTTATTGTATCCTTACACATCTCTCATTTCCAGCACCAACAAAGTTAAAAAAGTGAATAGATTTTTTATGCATATTAAAAATTATTTATAGATATTTCCAAGACGTAAAGATATTTCAGATATTATTTATACAGATAAAAAATATCCTCTTAAGATGTTAAGAGGAAATCTTAGTTCATCAAACGCAAATGTAAAAGCTGTCAGAATCATTTGTAATACCAAAGATTCACCACATGAGGGAGGCAAAGCTTTTCAATCGAGAAACAAACCCAACCTTTGTTTCACGTCGTCAAACCTTCAAAAGAAAAAGGTTTCGTCTTAGTCCCATTTTATTTTAATTTCCAAACGCTACAATGGAACATTTCAGTAATGCATAAAGAAAGTAAATTAATTTGCTGCACACAAAATTCAACGAGCCACTTTTTAGGATCATACATATTTTACAGCAGTTTTTGTTTTTTCATGAAACATGAAAAGAAAAAAACACATCTATTAAGAGATGTTTGAACTTGATTGCTGTGCACAAAAATTTCTATTGGTAGATAAAATATTTACAGCTTCATTGTCTCTAATTATTTCTATTGTATATATCTGGACATTGGTTTTTGGGTGGAAGATTTACAAAAAACTTTCTGTGATGTGCCATTTCTTTTGCATTCTTTTGTGAGTTCTGAACTTAAACTAAACTGAACTCTATAAAAAGTAAGCAAAACTAAATCGGAATGGACTGACAGTGCTACTGAAATTAATTTGAAAAACACCAAGCTGGATGAAAACAAACTAAAACGAACTAAACAACATTTGTTTGTTAGATTAGAAAACTGGATGTGATCTGTCTGGTGCTGTTCTCAACCAAATCAATCAAACTTTATGTGACAGAGAAGCACCACTAAATCACAGCGAAGGGGCTCCACAATGCTCAATTCTTAAAGTTTAAAATTTTGTTTAAATTAAACATGATACCATGCCTCAGTCTGTGAAGTATTGCTGTGGAGCTACATTTTCTTTCAGTTCAGTGAAGTGGAGAAATTATTTATTGTGTTTGCTCCCAAAAAAAGGAAGGTTTAGAAATCAGCACTTAACTTTACCCTATGAGACTGATTCATAAATCTTTAAAACACTCAGAAAATAAAAGGCTTCCTTTAAAAAAAAAAGACAAAATGTTACATGCTCTTATATGCAGAAGAGAAGATTATTGTTTCCAGGTCTTTATAAGTCTCTTTAAAAATAAAAATCACCCCGGGAAGCTGCACGCCATCAAAAATGCTGCTGCTGCAGGAGTCCTGGCCAGAAAAAATTAAAATCAGAAAAACAATCAGTTACATTACAAGGGTCCTTCAGCCTCTGCAGTGCCTGGTTTATAAATCATCTAGGCACTGAGAGAGCAATGCATTTCAGAACTGCTTATCAGGGATGAACTTTGCAGGTCAGGTTATCTAAGGCCTGTTCGCTTAGTGTTCATAAGGTTCATAAGGTGAGAACAAAACATTTCTGGTCAGCATCCAGTTTTTATGATCGCTGACTCTGGAACAAACTCCCTGAAAACCTAAAAGGTGCAGAAATTGTTGACTCTTTAAAATCCACACCGAAAACATTGTTGTTTTACTACATAAATGTAAAAGACTACAGCAGTTACCTATGTATTAGTTATATATTTGTTTAAAATTTACATTTAATTTATACATTTATTTTTTTTTTTTGTTAACACATTTGAATTCACCTTTGCATAAATGGAGATATATAAATTATGTTTCTAAAAACTTCTCTTGAAAAGTTGTGTTAAAGTCTTACCCTTTGACCTCTGATTCCTGGTCTGGGTTTTGCCTGTACTTGTCTGGATTTGACGTCTGAGGCCTGATTGGCTGCTTGAACAGTCTGTTGTGGCGTTTTGGTCTGGGGTTGGACTCCAGAATTAAACTGAACGATTAAATCTGATGAGGACTGATGGTGGGGTTTGAATTCCTCATTGTCAAAGACCGTAGCTTCCACTGCTGGATGTTTCAAATCTTCCTCCTCCTCCTTTAACTCTTCGTCACCGTAATCTGTATCTGCTCTTTCGTTTCCTCCTGCCTGCGGAAGTTGTGTCGCATTGACTTTAGGAGAAACAGGTTCTAGATGTTCACCCATTTTTACTTTTTCCCTTGTCTCACTGGCAGACGTATTATCCAACTTAGCTTCAAAGTCAGTAGTGTTCAGTTCTTCTCCCTTTATTATTCTGCTAGTAATAAGGGTCAGGTTTGAAGCTGGAGCTTTCTGAGGTGCAGATAAATCCTCTGATTCTGCCTTTTCTTTTTGTTCCTGCTCCTGTTTTGCTCTGCAGTCTTCTGGGGATGAGGTCGTGCCTGCAAACAGTGGCCATGTGATGACTGATGATGGTGATTTCTTTCTTACTTCCTTCATTTCTCCTCCACCCTTATATGAGCTGGAGACAAGAGGGCCTGATTCAGAGGTGGAAACAGAAGTAGGAGTGGGAGCAACATGCGGTCTGTTAGAAAAAGCGTCTGTCATGATTGTTTCTGTGGGATTCTCAGATTGAATATTAGGGCCTGAGCGAGTCGCCTCAACAGTGTCTACGACAGACACAATATCACTTGTGAAGCTGCCATCGGCTGCATGAAGCTCATACTGAGGTTTCCCTGGAGTCGGACTCCTCGTCATGTCTTCAGAGCTCCACTGACTCCCCTGGTTCTCCACATCAGATTTAAAAAGCTCCTCCTCAGTCAAGGGTACAGGATGTGGTTCAGGATCCCTGCCTTTATAATCTTTGCATCTTTCAGTGTCTGGTTTGTCTTCATCTCTGCTGGTTGAGCTTGTGGGCGTTGTTTCCACAATGTTCTGGGTTTCTAGTAAAGCTTTCGTGTGACCATCATGTGTGTGTGAAGCAGGGAACGTCCTCACGGTCGGCTCAGAGGAACCAGCCCGGTTTTCTGGGCTTGATTTGAATCCAGCCTGAGCGGTTATCCCGTGAAAAGAGCCGACCTGTTTGGAATTTTTTCGACATAAAGAAGTTCAGGTTTTATTCAGACATCTTCTGAGAACTGTAATCAAAACAACAATGACATTTTTCAAAACGGCTATAAAGATACTGTGAATAAAACTCAATATTACAGGACAACAACAGTAGTGACAGCTGGCTTTAGGTTAAAAAGATAAGTGAGTGTAGACAATGCACAAAAACCATGAAAGCTAAAGTGAAATCTATTTAAATCAAGTAATAGAGCATAAATAAAAAAACAAATTCCTCTCATAAATAGGTCAGACAGAACAAAAATTAAAAAATAAAAAAGAAATGAGAATTTTTTTTTTCTACGACTTTACTTGCTTCTGTTTACTCTTGGCCAGGTCTATTAATCACATATTAAGGACAACAATGAGGATACAGAATGAAAACACTGACAGAAAATTAGACAAAAACACTTGATTGAGGATATAAACTCTCAGCATTCTTGGCTTTATGGGTTGGACTGTAATATTAAAACTAGCCTTCTTTCATGTTCACTTAAAAAATAATGTATCTAAATTACAGCTAAGGCAGTTCAATATCACCCTTGACAAAATAACAACAACAAAGTTAAATCTGGTTGTAAATCTGAGATGAAAATGTTCAATAGTGACATTTAACATTTTAGCTTGTTTGCTAATGCTACACCTGCAGAAAGTTTAGGTAATCTAAGTGAGAATCAGTGAGACGCAAATGAATATCAACAACAAGACTTACATAATTCAGAAGAAATATCAGCACCGAAACCTGAGCTGCAGACATGGCCTCTGGTATGAATAATAATAATAAAAAAGGTCTCCTCTCTTGGAGTTTGGTCTGTAAGTCGGAGCTCCAACCACTCCACGTTTTACTTCAAAAACCCTGAAGTAAAACTTTGTCCGGCCTGACAGAGTTACAGCTCAAAGCAACCAGGAAAAAAAAAGAGAAAAAAAAAAAAAAAAGGTAAAAGCACATTCAGACACATATTGATGCGGACGCCGTCTCGTCATTGTAGCATTGCTGTGCCAGACGGGCGGCTGTCCAGCAGCTTATCCTCTTCAACAAATCTGCAAGTGAGAGTGTGAGCAACACTTATGTGAGCATGCTGGTAAACAGGAGGCGTGAAGGCCTTTCTGTTTATTCAGCGCAGATTATTGGATCGGAGCATATGATCAGATGAGGTGGGAAACTCAACTGCTCTGCATGTGTGAGTGAGCATGAATGAGCAGGAGAAATTTAAGTTTGAAATGGCTGAAGTGTTTAAAGGATGAGCCCAGACATTAAATTAAGGACTTTCTTGATATGTAGCACAGGAGTTTGTTTTTTATAAAATATATATACAATGTGTTTCATAAATCAATCTAACTTGCACCCAAATTATCATTAAATCATATTCTCTTGTTATTTTGTCAGGACAGAGACGTGGAGCCCTGATATCCAGGTGAGAAATGTCACATGAGCGTCAGAAGAGCAATAGGTGACTACATAAACAAGGGTGTGTAGGGTTGGGTTGGAGCTCACAGGAAAGGGTGTTAAATATTTTAAAAGCAAAATGTTCAGACAGGTCAGGGGTGAGCATGGTCAGCATTTCATAGAGATCAAAAGAGAAGAACGCCCATTTAAGTTAGAGAAAGAGAAAAACTCCAAAAGCCACCTTTCATCCATCACCTCCGGCTACTTCTAAACATAACTAGCCGGATGAGTGCCTTAATTTAGTCTGAAATCAGAATGTAGCATCATATTTCTTTGGGAATTGAACTCTGACCTTACAAGGCGCCGTGTCCAAACTGTAAATTGGGAATACCTCAACACACCGCTGTTGTTACCAGCATTTATTCACCTTTGGATGTCTTGATGAGATCCTTACTTGGACGCTGATGCCAAGTTTTAAATGTTAATAGAAGTACAACTAGATTAGTTGGCTTTGGTTTTGATTGCTGACAAATTAATTGGAAAAACCATGGAATACTGTGGCTAATAGAAGAAGAAGCTGTTGTTACGGCACTGCCAATAAATATTGACTATTAAAAAGGATATAAATTATTGTGTTGAAACAAAAACATTAAAAAAAAAATCTAATTTACATCCCTGTGTATAAAGGGCTTTTTTTCATGTCCTACATGTTTCTTGGTAAAATAACTTTAAATGCTGCTAAGAGTATGAATAATTTTGGGCTTCACTATACTTTGACATGTATTCCCAGGTATGTAAAAACAGTTAATCACAAAGGTTTCATGGTGACGTGTGGAATAAAAATATTTTACATGAATCAAGGCATTTTCAAATGTCTTTATAAAAGAGTAAAATGTCTGCAAGAAGACTTCTGAGCATCTGATATTACCACCCTACTGTCAAAAGACAAAAGTCTTAAACACACAGCTTCCAACTGGACCACGAATTTAAATGTTTAAAATAGGCCAGTGGATATGTGACAAATTAAGAATGCACATATTAATATGCTTCTGAGAAGCTGAAGACCTTTCCCATATAGGGCCAACTCACAGGTGAATGTAAACTGTGTCACAAAGCTGACAGACTCAGATGGCAGCAGAGCTTTGTGTAAATAACCCAGGTCAGTTTTAAACCTTCTACAGGAAAAAAATAATAATACTCTGTACTCCAGTTTGCAAACACTGCCATATGAAGATAATATTCCAGAGAGAGCTTACTTTTCTTACATAATCTCATAACATTTTGGAGCCAGCCCCACACATAAACTGAGCCAACTTTATGGGGATAAATTGTCATCAGTTGTGATGGAACAAAACGAAATGCTCAGTGATTCAAGTTTTCAAAAAAAACAAAAAAAAACAACTAAAAAAGATGCTTAGTTTAAGTTATCTAAAACTGGGTTGTGAGGAGTATTCTGGAGTTGACAGTATCTTATTTTATTCTATATATCTTCAGACATCTTCATTTCTAAGTTCCAAGGCCTAATTTCTTTTCATCTTTTATTGTTTGCCATCATCAAACCAAGATGAACTAGCTTCCCACCAGCACTAAAACACAGCTGGTGTTAGCAATTAGCATTGCTTAGGTCACAAAAAATTCAGTATACGTCAATCTATTTTTGGATGTATTGAACTATTTTAGTACATAAAGGTTTTTCAGCCTGAAAAACGTTTGCCTATATATATATATACGACCAAAGGCTAGAATCCACAAATAAAATAATAATTTGTTTACTTTGAGTTTGTAAAATTGTTTCACAGGTTCATTGCTTTATATCTGCATATGTACTACAAAAACTTTTGCAAACATGCAAAAATTGTTGAAGATGTTTCTAATTAAGTTAGCTCACATTTATGACACAAATTAGACAAATTTTGCTCTACTTTTTTATTTATTTTTTTATTTTGTAAGGGTCAATGCAAGATCTTACTAAATTTGCATCCTAAAAGTCGTCACCATGATCTTCATTACAGAAACACGTCAGCAGACCGGTGTGTTAACAAATCATACTAATTTAATTTAACTTGGCACAGAAAAGACAGGGCATCTTTTAAATGTGTTTGTAAACAGTCATAAACAAGCATGATAATTACAGTAGAAATCAAAAGGTACTATAAATGACAGATGGATTTTGTACATATTTACCAGAGGGCTTGTCTATCTAAATAATCCAGCCTTGACAGGAAGCTTTCCCAGGCACAGATTAGGCTGTCTGTACAGACCGACGTTCAAGTTAAGTCCTAAGTTGAGCTGTACATGTGTAGGACATTTCTACGCGATGTATATACTACAGAGTTCGTAACCCAACCGGTTTACAGTAAAACACACTTCAGTGACTTTTCTGCTAAAACTGTTTTGTTGGTTGTTGTGTTTTTTTTTCAGAGAGCTCCTGGGTCTCAATATGTCCTGGGTTCACATTTCAAACTCGTTATATTTTAACAACACAACAGCACATGATATAAATATTCACCTTAATCAGAGGGAACGACGAACCTTTTGAAGTTTTGTGATGCTCAAAGTATGTGGAGAGTGATTGCTGAGAATGAGAAACAAATACACTTTATTGCTGAAAGTATTGGGTCACCCAGCCCAGTCGGTGAGCTCTGATGTTTCAGTCGACTCGTTGCTCATAGGAGTGTTAAACCCAGCATCAAGGCATTGAGACTGCTTCTGCAAACAACTGGGAAATTCACAAGAGTGATGTGACTCCAAACAACTGCAACTCAGGCACAAAGTTTGGGTCATCCTCCTAATACCATTTAAATTAATCTTTAATACTTCACCCAAACGAGACACGTTGGGCAGTTTCAGACGGCCAACTTCATAGGAATAGTTTGGAAATGGCAAGATGATTGTTGGGATTCACAAAGCAAGGTATGGAAATACTTAAATTGTGACATAATGGTAAAGCAGATGAGAAAGTAAGAGGGAGGGAGGTGAAAATAAATAGCTTCTTTCTTAGGAAATTTACAAACAAGAAACAAACCAGCCTGGTATCAGTTACAGAGGACCTGACTCAGAATGAGAAAAAACAAGAACTATCTATGGTGGGGTGTTTGGTTACTGGAAAGCAAGACAGATGAGTTAATGAGCAGACGAGCTATGGACAGCAGAGAGCCGAGGCACTGAGGGATGGTGCTGGATAAATAGACAGTGAACGCTAATAGAAGGCAAACCAAGGAATAGACAGAAATTCAAAGTACTACAGCCGTACGCAGAGAATCAGGGAAACCAACAACATAAAAACAAGCGAAATATGCAGAACAGAAAGCATGAAGAATCTGAAAGCTAAAGAATCACAATAAACCCACAAAACCAGCGCAAACCAAAAACAAATTGTGACATCGGTGAATGAGTGTGGTGTGGAAAAATTGGTTACTTCCACCAACATCCAACTTCATAAATAAAACGCCTGCTGTATGAATTAGAGCAAAGAGCATGAGCCAGGCCTTCTCCTCCAACATCAGTGTCTGATCTCACTGATGCTGATTTAAAAAATCCTGTAAACACACCCCTAAACTTTGAGGAAGGCTTTCCCAGAAAAGTTCAAGCTCTTCCAGCTACAGAGAAAGGGTCAATATCATAACAATTGCTGTGACATAAGCGAGATGTCTCTCAAGTTCATATTTTTAGGTGACAAGTGACTAAATACCTTAGGCAATATAGTGTACTTCTTTACATATTTGTTTTCTAATATTGTTTTCTGTAAAAACCTCTTGAACACCAAAAATAATCAGGCAGCTTCAAGACATGATCATGCATGTGGAAAATACTAAAGCTCTCAAGCACAGAAAATACAATAACAATGTTTCTACAGACGAAACATGATGGGAACAATAAGTGGGCTAGAAATAAACAACACCGCGGCTGTGAACTCTGCTCAAGCGTCCATGTATGGCAGTATGACAATAATTTGTCACAAATTTCATCATCAAAGGAAAGAAGGCAACACATCTCCAGCTCTGTGTACAAAACAAATGGCTTAAATTAGCTCTCTGCCACGCCATCAAGAGTGGCGGTCCAGCACAGAGGCGCGGAGGTTGGACAAACATTTGGCTTGCTTCACGTGGCAGCATCACTGGGACATGGCGGCTTCGCCGGTCGTTGTAGACGGCGAGCAAAGCAGATGAAATGAAATTTTCAGCCGTCTCGATGACTCTGTCTTGTTGAAACTTAATTAAACATTTCAGTTGTCAGCTTTTCCTTGACTTCACGCCGGGTCCATATAGTACACGTTGGATTGTGCCCAGATCCTGAGACAAAACATCTCTCATCAGTTTTACAAGCTTATACATTGTTTTCACATTTTAACAGAAAGATAGAGCTGCGTAATGCCCACAAGTCATGTAGAAACTCTTACTGTAAACAGGGAAAAATAGGACTGGCTGCTCGACCACTGAATTTTCTCCTCCCACAACTATGCACTGTAAAGACTTAACAGCAACCCACCAAATAAACCTGAACATAAAACTAAAATACATTCATCTTATTACATGTGTATATGCTACCTCTATTTTTCACTTCCACAAAATGCACTTAATCAGATTTTTTTGGAGACATTTGGACATGTTGGACAGACTTCTCACCGTATTTTTGTTCTTTAACAAAACGCTTGTTTGGGAAGGAGCTGCAACACATGGATTTGGGCGCATTGGGCTACTTGTGTTTGGGTCTCCCTCTGCTTTTCGCCTTTTTTTTTTTGTCACATTCTTTATTAAGAGCACACACATGGAAACAGACATTCAGGTCCACACGTCTAGATTCCCTTCGGCTACTACAGACACGCACGGACATGTGAAGACGGACACAGGCGTCCAGATGAACAGCGGTGTTGCTCAGTCCTGGCTGTAATGCTACGGTGCTGAGAACGTGAGGTTCTCTGAGCCACAGAGGAGATAAACCCGGTCCCTCCGGTGCTGTGCAGCCGCCCCGGCGTGCCCCAAAGCACTGTGCATCGTTTACATCTTTGTCTCTTGAGTTTTAGCAGCGGTCGTCCTCATCTGTGTCACTTAGCAGCTCGCTGTTGTCAGTCGGGCTCCCCTGGACCAAGTGCTTCCGGACATGACCATTGGGAACCTGCCAGGAGTGTCTGAGCTGAGGGGCGGAGCTTATGGCGTTGGCCCGTCCCAGACTGGTGGCCATGGCAAACTCAAAGGTCAGTGTTTCCTGCCTGTCACCTGAATCATCACCGCTGAAGTCCTCATGGAACGGGAGATAGGGCTCTGATATGTAGCGGTGAGGCGACGGGTGGCTTGGTCCTGAAATCTGACCTCCAGATGAACAGTGACCCGCCGACAGGGGTCTGCTCTCCTTCTCAGCCCGCCATGAGGTCTCTGTGGAGCCACCGGCGGCGTCCTGAGGCTGGTACTGCCCTTCAGAGGAGAAGGGAGCAGCAGTGGGAGAGGTTGATGGTTTGCAGACGAGAGGAGAGTATGAGATATAAGGCCGCGGACGAGAAGGCGTCTGAGGCAGCTGGCGGCGGTTACGAGGGGTACTGGACTCTGAGGCCGAGTTTGCTGGGCTTCCTGTCGCTATTTCCTGTAAGAGACATACGAGAGAAGTGGCAGAGAGAGTGCATTCGGCCCTTTTTAGTCTGCTTCAATCAAACTCTAGGTTAATTGCCTATAAAGTTTGATTTAGTGTGAATGTGAAATTAGACTCTGATGAGGATCAGAGAAACCAACTTTGGTCCTTCTAAAAACCTAGTACTTTATTCAGTTTGGTTGAAGTGAACTCTGCGTTTGTGAATGTCAAGCGGACCAGAGACTGCTCCTATAGCGCAGGGCATTCTGGGTAAATACAACTGAAATTCACCTGTGTCTAGCGATACTAGGAAAAATGGGTTGTGGTATCTTGCCAAAAACAAAAGAGAAATCGTACAATCGCTAAAATCTCACACCACTTCATTTTTGTTCACACTTTGTGAAGAAGAAGGAAGTTGTGCTTCAGAGGTTTTTCTGCTGCTTTCTTCTTGGTGTAGCGCCACCACAGGTCAAGTGGGGGGGGGGAGTTTTTCAAAGGTTTGGTTTGTTTTCTGTTCAGTGAGAAAAATAAAACATATCAGCAGGAAATGTAACAAATGTTGCAATTTTGGTCCTCAATCAAAAAAAGTATTTATTATTTTTTTATATGATATTGAGAATTGTTAACAGATAAAAATATTTCTAAATGTCCTGAACAACTGTCACAAATAAAACTGCTGCACCTCACAATACCACAACTGCAAAATAAGACTTATTATACAAAAACCTGATGACCACTTATGTCCATTGCATTATAAAAGGACTGTATTGTCCTCCAAATTCTTGCAAAATTAACAATAAATTACCTCTCTAATATATATATATATATATATATAAAAATCCAAAATAAACTAAGATATGCAAAGATCTCCTTTCTGGGAGGCATCTTCATCATGTGCTCTGGACTCCCACCTGTTTCTGGACGCTGTGCACGCGTCCTTCACTCGGTGAGCGGGACTGCCTCCTCTCGCAGGACGGCTCCCTGCTTCGCTCCTCAGAGTTACAGCGGGACACATCAGGAGACAGCAGGTGGCGCCGCTCTTTTGATCTCCCTCTCTCGTGACTGCTTGTTTCTCTGGGGCTGATTTTGGGACCTGGAAGTGATAGTTCACATTTCACTCAAAATAAATATTTGTACCTTTGAACAGTCATTAATTCAATGTGACTTTCAGCCTCCAGTAATTAACAACACGTTCTTCCTTTCAGGTAAATTTCCAAACGCATAAAAGCGCTGATGTCTATTTATTTATGCATTTTTAACAATACAAATTAGATTTTTTTTAATATAATGAAAATAATAAACTGAACTTAAAATAATCAATGATCTGGAAGCTAAATCTAATACTTAACATGCATAAACTTTCAATGTTGTGCTTAAAGCTTATGAAACGTAAAAACTATGGTACCAGAGAAAAAATTGACTGAATGTTTTTTGCCAAGGTCATTTCCTTTTTTGTCTGATGTAATTCTTCTGAACAAAAACATCAGAAACATAACATAACATAACATTTTATCTTTGAGAAAAGGTTGAAGTGACCTCTGTAGCTCCTTTGACGAGCTCTGAATGTGCCATCAGGGCTGATTTTCTCCAGAGAGTGTTGCTCCTGCCACAGGCCGTTCACACACTGATCTCCGATGGTGGAGAAGGAGCGCTTCATCAGCCTCCCGTCTTCTGACACCGCAGCCTTCATGCATGTGAAACGACCCAAAGACAGACAAGTAGCCGACAGCAACACCAAACAGTGATATTTTCTTTCTTGTTTCGAAAGTCGCTTCGATTTTGCAGTCAATTATTTCTCGTCAGTGCGGCGGGGCAGTAAATATGAAGGCACTAAATGCAGCTGGGGATTTTATTTGGCCACTGATTTTCACAGCACATATTCGGTCTGCAGTGGATTTAGGACTGAGTGCAGGTGATTACTTTTCATTACCTGTGGATCAACAGCCAGCCTGGGCATGGAGGATGCTCTGATAGATGCAGTGCGCTGCGGTGATTTAATAACCGTTTGGTCCTGCCTGGCCTGCTGCATCAGATGGCTGTACTCCACTACCTCCGGCACCTACACAAACAACACAAAATAGAGTATTTCTTCAGAGGAGTTGCGGAAGCAGCAAAAAAAAAAAAAAAAAATCCCAGCCTCTTTGAGTCTAACCTAATATACGCCGCCGTACAGCAGTGTCCATAAATCTTTATATTGTATTTTGTCACATTACAATCATGTGTTATAGTAGCATATTACAGGTTAGATCAACACAAAGCAGTATTGTGAAGTGGAAAGAAGAGGATACATTTTTACAAATAAATATAAAAAAATGTAGCGTTAGTATTTTGCCCTCTTTGATCTTCATTTAAATAAAATCACTTTCAGCCAGGGATACGTTAGCAAAGAATGAAGACGAGTTAGGCTAGAAAACTGTGAACATGTAAAGGTTCAACCTCAACTTTAAGGGACTGTCTCAGCTGAGGCACATCTGAACACCTACCAGTGTATGCAAATGATGATGATGATGGCGGTGGTGGTGGTGATGTGGATGGGGGTACAGGCGGTATGGTGAATGATAGTCTTCATCCTCTTCCTCCACCTTCTCCTCTCTGGAGCGAGGCCGCGGCTGCAGGAACATCTCTTGTGGAGAAATGGGGCTGAGTGCCACAAACCCTCCTCTGGTGCTGATGAGGGTTAAAAAAAATAAAAAATAAAAATAACAGAGCAGAGGAGCTACCAGAGAACGATACAGGACACATAAAAGATGCTACAGGAATGAAAGCTGAATATTTACAGAGCAGATCCGGCACTGTGTCGGAGAAATGACAGGGACTTGGCATTGCATAGGATTTCTTGAGGAAGAGAGGAAGCATCCATACGCTGAAACATGGGGGCGTGTTTCTAAGAAGAGACAGAAGTACAAGTGGGAAATTAAAATACCTACACCAATGGCAAGATGTAATAAGCAAGCTCATGTCCTTGCTTCATTGATTTGAACTGTGTTTCTTCATTACCGACTAACCTTCCACTCAAAGCTGGGGGGAATTAAAAACATCCACAGCAGAGAGATTCCTTTTATTGCTCATTTAACAAACGGTGTATATTGTGTGTAATACTAGGGGTTTGGACAGAGCATCAATTATTATTAATTTTCTGTTCTGCTGTAAACTGTGTAGAGTTGCAGCTTCAGTTTCCTCATTTGACCTGATTGGTTCATTCATGTTTGCTTCTCTGTAAACTCCCCCACCCTCCCTGGTAACCTTGTGCTTAATGTAACATGGCCAATAAAAATTGAGGCTATGGATGAATCAGTGCAGAAAATTACACCAACATCACATTTTATTAGTCTGTGAATTTTGATGTTTTTGCCATTTTTCTGGCTTCTATCTCGACTATTACTCTTGATAAGAAAAAAAAATATTTGTTTTGTCCTTAACATATTTACAAACATTTTTATTTTAACTTAATTCAGGACAGCCTATAATCTAATTGTTTGTTCTTATTCTCTTTGCCTTTTGATTCTTCACCGTCAGCTTTGAGATGTTTAAAGAGTTTCCTGCATGTACAGCCTGATAACAGGCCACCAAACAGCATCTCGTGAGATCAGGATCACTACAGAACTCTACATTTCTTAATGTAAAGGTCCAGTTTAGCTTTAGTTTTATTGTCTATGCAGTTTTATTTTCCTTAACCAGCCCCTGATATATTCTGTGATGAAGTTCTGTAAGGCATTCCCAAGCCATGACACTTCCACCTCCATGCCTCACAGTGAGTATGAGTTTTTTCCCTTAGTGTTCTGTATTTGGCTTTATTCTAACTCTAATTATTATTTATTATTTAGACTCTTGCAGGGTGCTGTTAGGGTGAAATTCCACTGAACTGAGTAGGAGAGAAAACCTCCTGTTTCAGCCTCAGAATGTTAGGATATTTTAAGCATGTGCACCTGATGTAGTAAAATTAACAGGAAATCTTGACTAAATTCTGTACGACAGGGTTTTTCACCAGCATTTGGGTCTTTTTTTGTTCATCTTTCTCATGACAAGGTCTGATTTGTGAATCCATGCACTCATTATTCACTTTAACATTTAAAATGTTTTTTTTTTCCCCATCAGCTGTGTCCACATTACAATATAAGATTTACCCAAGATATTTTTTACAAATGTATAGCTTGTCGAACCTAGCATCTGCAGGAAGTGGACATCAATCATAACATCGGAAAATATAAACACAAATTCACAGAGATGTTCAAACCAAACCTTAGAACAAGATAAAAAAAAACAAATACTTGTTCCTCCAGTTGCTGGCGCAGCTTCTTGGCTTTGCTCTGCTTGTAATAATCCATGATCATCATGGCAGCATATATCTTTCCTATAGTCATGTCACTGGCTGTGAAAGAGGAAACAGAAACAGTCACACAATAACAATTAGCCATTCAGACAAATGTATTTAGAAGCATGTTTATTTATCCATGAAACAAAAATAAGCTGATGTCTTCTTGACATACAGCTAAGTAGAGGTTACTGTGAGGATTTTTACCTTTGTGAATTGGAACCAGCAGGTCCAGCGACTTCTGGGAGAGGTGAGGCCAGATAACTCCAATTTCCTTCTGCAGATCCAAATCCATTTGATTTCGATCTTCTCCTCCTGACAATGAAAAGGCAGAAACAAAAGCTTAGAGATAAACTCAAGATTTTAAGCTTTATGTGATATTACACAGGTGTAAGATTATGACCAACCTCTTGCTATTTTGACCTCGAGCGCAGTGCGAATAAGAGCCATGAGAGTGGATGTGAAGTGGACCGTCATGTCATCGTCCACAGGCATGTTCATCAGGACAAGTCTCTGATGGAAACAGAGAGTTTACTCAGTACGTCAATATGGAACAACACACCGCACGGTGTACGATAAATGCAGATTTATTGGTATTTTCTAAAGCTTGCTCTCCTTTATGTAACAAAATGTTCACTTCTTTACAAAGAGAACAATGACTTTTATTTCCCTGTGTAGGAGAAAAATCAAAAAATCAAAAAAATTTTTACAGGAAAGAAAGTTTTAAGTGTGCATGCACTCTCATATATAAATACATGCCTTAGGAAATTGGTTGGTGGTAAGAGATTGATAGATTTTATCCCTGACTAGTCTTGATTAGGTAGAAGATAAAAATGCGATCACTTGACTCCACATCCCTGATCTCTAAAACAACAACACTTTCCAGTGTGGAAGTAATTACTGCAATAAGAAGAGTATATAAGTTATTTCTAGTATCAGTTAAGTGTCTAAATATAAAGCTTTAAACAACTGTTATTTATTTTTAGATGATTTAGATAAAAAAAAAAGTAATTTTTTGTGCACTCCCACATTTTGTAGTGCAAAATAAATAAATAAATAAATAAATAAAAAAGTGAGCTATAATCTGTCTTGTGAAAAAGCAAAAGCTGTGATGCATAAACACCTCAGTATTTGTATATTTTTATTAAGATATAAACTATATAAAACATTAACACTTTCAAAGTAGAAATGTTTTCTTAGAATCACTGACTGGAGCTTTGCAGAACTGGTGAATGAAAATCAACCATCAGTCAAATTATGATTTTAAGGCAGCCAGTGTAAAAGGTCTAAGTGGTCAAATATTTAACATTTAACAAAACTGTCTATTTTCTTAAGATCAATTTGTGAGAAGCATGGTGAGTAATTTGAATTAAATAGCTAAAATTCAATTTTGGTGATTACTAGTTTATAGGGCCAGAAAAAGCTAATTGAATAAAACACATGTTGCTGATAATTTATGATTTTATGCTACATCAAACAAAACATTGCTCTTAGAAAGCTACATTATGTTACAAAAAGTATCAAGACAATTTAGAGATAATTTCCTTTTTTCTCTTGTAATTCGTAAAACAAAAATCTAGCTTGTTGCAAGCTTTATTCCATAAAAGAGATAAATCTGCAATTGAGCGTGCACATATATAATCCACACTGGAACACATTGGAACAACAAACAAACCGATGCAACACACGTCCGTTGCCGCATGCACATGCAGACTTGGCAACGCAGGGGGCTGAGGAGTATGCAGGAAAGGCGAGAGGACAGCTGACGATGGCATCAGGCATGTAGATGTTTAACAACTTTTCTCTTCCATGACCTCAAACTGCCTCAGAGCTAACATGGATAGTCTCTCGTCAGATACCAGCAAACAGAAATGATGTCTTATTTCTCTGCCAAGATGCAAAGCAAACAGGCAAATTATCGCTGATGGACAAATACTTTGACAAGCGAATCTTTGTATTACAATTCACACAAAAGATGCTTTACTTTTCTGATGTCTGACACACAAAATGAAGATTCACTGCGCTTATTTCTGGTGACTGAAATACATGGCAGCACCCTTTCTCTCATGTTTGATCTACCTTATAAGCCACCTTGGAGGGGCATTTCTTGCCCAGGCCTAGAGGTGGCGACATGTTGGTCAACATCTCATACATGTCAGTGTAATGGATACGACCACTGGGGGCGCCAGGTAGCCATGAGGATGTAGATGAGGAAGAAAGGGTTAAAAAAAAAAACAGAGGGTGGGAGAGGAAGAGGAGGGAGAAGGGACAGGGATGGTGTTGGAGGGGAAATTTAATAAAAGGGTGGAGCAATCAGAGGAGTGCATTCCCAAAGGATGGTGGAGGAAAGTAGCACAGGAGAGGGTGAAGGGTGGCAAGAGAGGAAGAGGAATGGAGGATATAAAAGAGAAAAATTATTTTAAGGCATCACAAAACACAGAGAGAGCAAAGTAGGATAAATAAACCGGAGTGCATTTTTTCTATGCCAATCACACAGCATAGAAACATAGGAAAGGAGGAGTCCTTCAACAGGATCAGCAAAGAAATGACAGCCTCTCTGGATCTGGTCCCAAAAAAAATTACATACTTACCTTCTGTAGCATATGTGGCATTTGGCCGACACATAAACCCCAGATCCAAAAGGTAGAGAGAGACAAAACTCCCTCAGCTTGGATCAAAAGCCAACTTTGGGCGTCTAGTCAAACTAAGACTGTTCCCACTGTGATTCCAAGCAAATGAGGGACATTTTGTGCCTTAGTACCCTGACATTGAAGCACTGTCATTCTTTATCCTGAGTAACACATCCCTGAAGATTGAGCAGGGGGGGTGATAATCAGTGAAGGGATGTGAAGAAAGGAAAAGGAGGAAGTGAGGAAGGATTCCACGTAAAAGAGGCCAAAGGGACGCTTGCTGACATGGGGGAACCAAACCTTGCAAGCCACCCTGTGGGGGCAGTTCTTTCCAAAGCCCAGAGGAGGTGAGATAGTGCGTACAACTTTGTACATCTCCTTATAATGGATCCTACCGCTGGAGAGAGCACACATGTCATTATAGAGAACACAACAAGGATGGAAAAGGCTCTGTTCTTTAAGTTTAAACATAACCTGGATAACAAAAACAAAACAAAAAAAAAACATTCACTTTAATTTCTGATTCATATCATTTTACTAAGAGGGAATTTTGGTAGCTGCATAGTTACTTTGATTTAGAGCAATTATCATATTTCACACTCAGAAAATATAGAAAACATAAATAAAGAACAAACTGCTTTTCCATTTTTTTCAAAGCAAATATTTTAAGCTATGATAATAACACTATTTTGACAGAACATGAGCTTTTAGAGATTGGCCTGGTATAGCAGAAAGAGCATTAAATTATGTGGAAGGTGATGCCATGTGTAACTGTCAGAATATATTCTTGAGATATGACAACACAGTAAGTGAGGAATAGAGCACTTTTCCTTCCCCCAAAGTTCTTCCACACAAGGAAACATGGGTGAGATTTGTGAAAGCAAACATGTGGATTATGAAATGATTCAAATTATGAATTTAAGAAGAGGAAAAACCACGGCCAAGCAACAAGGGCACACAGATCGTGCCACTGCTCCGACAGACTGCTCTACTGGAGTCAGCAGCCAGACCATCTGGACCAGTGAGGGTGTCAATTTATGAAAAAATAAACTTTCTCTGCTCGGAAAATGTACTGTTTCGTTAAATTAAACCAACTAGCACTCTACCCAAATGTTCCTCCTTTATGCTCACCCATAAAATTAAGCTGCAGCAGCGACTTGTTTTCTCTCAGTGACTGAGCCAAATGAGCAACAGACTGTGTGGCAGCATTGTGACTTCCCTTCCAACAACATAACATTAACTTGAAGGGAATTTTAGGGACCATCTGGTGTGTAATTGTGAGTAAACTAACTTTACATGGAAATACAGTACAAAGCAATATTTACTTACTGACACAGTGCACGTGTAATGTCACAGGCGATTAATTTACCACTACAGTGAATTATAAGGCAGACTAGGTCAGAGAAGGCTTTAAATTCCTGGGCGGGGTGCCAGTATGTTAGGTCTCTAAGGTAATGCTCCTCAGGTAAGTTTTTCCTGCCTTTGTCTTGGTTTGCAACAATAAAACATCGTCACATTCTGGTAACTTTTCTTTGCATGTTGAGCTGCTACGCCCGGTGTTATTTTCTTTAATGCTTTTTGACATATTTCTCGTCTTGGAACATTGAAGGGGTGTAACTTTTCTTTACGAGCAGATCTCAGCTCTTTGGAGATCAGCCAGTGTGATGACCAGAAGATAAGAGAACCTGACTCAATACTATAATGTCTTGACAGTTCCCTCCAGTCCTTTTTAAAAGTAAGATCTTTGGCTAAATAGTCATTTAAAGAACTTCAGTGTAATGCACACTAATGCGTTTAGTTGTGAAAGAACAGCTTCACACATCCTGAGACGACAAACAGCTGATCCTGCTGTCGAGGATGTACACTGTCTTCAGGACAACAAATAAAGAAAACAAGAGAGATTGTATAAACCTTCACTGCTCTACTGCACCATTACGGCAGATTATTTCACCTTTAATTTGGGAAAATGTCTTGAATAATCTGCCAGTGGAACTAAAACGTTTTCTTTGATATTAAGGAATTATTTACATAAAACAAGCTGCTGTATTTTGTAAGTTCATTTTGTCTTATTTCAAGTGTAACGAGATATTTGCACTGAAAACTCGACCAGAAATACTTTGTAAGTTTTTGAGTTTTCGCTGTGGACTTTGCTCATATTCCAGCATGTTGCTGAGCACAGCCCAATATTTGTTATCGATACTTCTGACTTTCAGTGGGAACAATTCAAACATTTTGATGACTCATTCAGGGGCATTTTGTATCCAATTAAATTATTTCTTGCAAATAAAATATGAGCAAAGCTGATTAGGAGTAGAACTGGAGATATTGAGAAAGACTCAGTTTGTAGGAGAAGAGAGGTTTCTGTAACTTCTGCTCTTTCAGGAAATGTGGAAATAAAGTAGTAGTCATGTAGTACGCCCCTGTGACTATCAACGCACTGCTTACGGAGTTAAGTTTTACAGGAATGAATAAAATGTTTTTGAATAACTTCAGCGTTTCTCTAACACATGAGAATGACTCCAGGATTCTTAAGTGCAATCCTTTTTGTGAAATCTACTTATTTTTGATTAGGACATTTGATTAATTTCTTAGCGGTTATATCATCTTGTTCAAATAACCTCTAGAAATATTAGAAAATGTATTTCAAAAACTCAAAATAGCTTCTTTTTTTTCTAGCACTTTTTCCGTTTAGAAAAACGAGGAGAGTTTAGAAAGAATAAGAACGTTTCATCCTCATTAAATTGAAACTGCTATAGTTGGTTGTCTTGCTTGAAGTTTCCAAAATCCACTTCCAGGGATTTGGTTGTTGTTCGTTTGCTCTTTCTGTCTTTGCCACAAAGCAGATTGGTCAGAGCTTTTCCACCATATTGGTTTGTTTTTCTGTGGCCATCGTTTACACTGTTGATTAGAGAGTTTTGGGAAGCAAGTGTTTGTTTCAGAACAACTTGTGAGCAGTAAATATGATTTATCCATGCTTCATACACAGCACTGTAAATTACAAGTTGACACCAATAATGTAATTCCTTTTTAACATTTGGAGAGGCTGAAAAAGTTATAGATAAACTGTCTACTCTAAGTTATCGCTACTAAAAATGGTAAATGGTCTACCACACAAACAATTTTTCCACTTGAAGTTTTGTACTCCTGAATTTAGATGTAAATAACATTAAAATCTGATTACTTGTATCAGATGGGAGATGAGGAATTTCCTTTAGACCATAAGTATATTTAATTCACATTTTTTAGAGGGTCTGCACAAACTGGGATCAAACAGGTAAATAGTGCAAACTGACCTGGCCGCTCGATCGTATTCCCCCCAGATTCGGACAAACTCGTCCAGGTGGTGTGGACCCAGGATGGACGAGTCTCTCGTGAGATACTCAAAGTTATCCATGATCACAGCCACAAACAAGTTCAGCATCTAGATGGAACAGGAGAAGATTAGAAACTCAAAAGTTTTCTGGCTGCCTCCACCCAAAACAACATACAAACATCTCGACTTACCAAAAAAGAGCTGAAAAAGATGAAGGAGACAAAGTAGAAGTAGGCAAAGTCTGAGCCGCAGCCCTCCTTCTGGTCCGTCGTCAGGGCTGCAGGGGGAAGCGAGGGGTCCGTTTCACACTGCTTCCCCCCCAGACACGACAGCATGATCTCCTGCCACGACTCCCCCGTTGCACTCCTGGTTACACAAAATCACAAAATACGAGGAGCCGTTTAGGTCCCACTGTGTAAATCACAGATTGATCAACGTTATTGCGTCTGCCATCTGGAAAGTTCAACCCAAACATCAAGGACGATCCACATTATAGCTATGATTCTAAATGTCAGGCTTGCAGTAGGTTTTAAAGTGGTGCTTTAATGTTTAGATTTTTCTTTTTTTTTTACATTTTGTGAAAATTTGCCTATAAAATGATGACATAGGAGCCGAGCACAACGGTATCTTCGGCATCATGTTTCGGAGTTATTCTGGTCAATATGATTCTCACATCAAAGCTGTGAATCGATCTGATGTGTTCACACATTTTCTCTCCTTGGTCGTCACTGGAAATGCTGCTGTGATGCTTGGAGCATTGCATTTCACAGAGGGTGAATTATCAAGAATAAAAAGTTTAATGGATATTTTTATGACCACAGAACAATTGACAAACTTAGAGCTACAATTATTCAAATAACATTTGTATTGTCATGTTTGATGAGCATTACATTTTTTTATTTTATTTTGTATGAATCATACAAATGGATAAAAATGGACTTTGAGGTAAAGTTTTTGAAGTACAAGAAAACACCTGACTGAATTTCTTTTGCTCACCTTTTTTTTTTTTTACCAGAATGTCATCGCAATTTTATTTTTTATTCATCTATTTTAATTTTAATCTAATGTAATTCTATTTTGTTTTATTTTATACCTTAAATTTTCTGGCCATGATTAAGCCAAATCAGTACCATAGCTAATAATGGGTGCCTTTCTAACACCTGTTGGGTGGCATTATAAACATGATCGATACATCAGATTTCCTTACACTGTGGGTGGGAAAACCTTATTTTACATCACTGTGGATGTCAGAAATTGTGACATCCAACAGCGTCATAAATTATGACATCCATTATGACATCCTTGGTGAAATTGCATTTTCCCCCTCTTTTCTCCATGGTTGCTGTTGTTAATTATAAAGTAACGCTGATCAGCATCATTTAAATTAAGGCACTTTGCATTGACCAGTTATGGTTGAATGTGGGTCGGACCTGAGGCGGGCCCTTGTGTGCAAACATTGAGGCTCTGCTGTGACCTATAAAGGAATTACTTGCATGAATTCATAAATCTGGATTTCAGGTTTACACACACTTTTGACATAGACCCTACATAATGTTTTACAAATGAGAGCCCTGCTTTAATACAAATGCAACATAAGGGCTCAGAATAATGATTATTCAGATTAATTTCCCCCCAAAAAACTTTTATAAAATAAAAGTTTCGTACCTGAACAGCAGCATCAGGGCACCTAAGAAGGTTTTAAAGTTGTTGTGTTGGTTAATGTGAGTCTCTTCATTCAGTTTAATGTTCCCAAACACCTGGTTTAAACATAAACACACAAAAGACATAGAGATCATTGAAATTCAGGAGATGTTATATAAACTCTCCCATTTTACTTTAGCATGAAATTGTGATTCGTTGGCAGACATTCGATAAAGCCTGTTTACTTCTGACCTGCATGCCAATGATGGCGTAGATGAAGAAGAGCATTGCAATGAGCAGGCAGACATAAGGCAGCGCCTTGAAGGACTGAACAAAAGTCCAGAGGAGAATGCGGATGGTGTAACCCTGCCTCAGCAGCTTGATCAGACGAGCGGCTCGAAACAGCTTCAAGAAACTCATGTTGAACGTGTCAATCCTCTGGCAGCGGCGCAAAGGAAAGAGGAGACAACCTGTTATCAGCACAAACACGACATGTATCTGACTCTTAAACTACAAGGCATAATGAGGTCACCTGCAAGTCAACCACAATCTCAGTTATGCTGCCCAAGACGGTGATGAAGTCAAAAATGTTCCAAGTGTCTCGGAAGTAGTTCTTTCGAAACAGAAATCAAGGTGATGAGGCTTTTGCACAGAAAGCTTCATGAATTTTACGTCAGGCTACACTGTCGTTCTTTTCTCTCACCAGAAAACCAAAAGCCAGGATCTTCAGAACGCACTCGATCGAGAAGAGCACAGTAAAAGCTGTGTTTAGATGCTTCAGGAAGGCGTCGTATGCAGGCGGGGCAGAGTAATACTGCAAACACACAAGAAAAGACAGAGGTCTTAATCTATAATTCAAGTCTTACAACAACAAAGAAGACAAAGCTGGAGTATTCCCAAGCCAATTCACCGCAGGTCAACGTTCCCACTGATATCTGGGTGAACTCCAGCCATGCACCCTGCAGATCTACAGTTTGATGGAAGATTCCTCCAGACCCATAAATAGCGCCTATGTCTCTGCACCTCTCATCTGAGGCGCTATAAAAGGAGTCATTCCTCCGGGGGCCGGCAGCCACAGTTAATGAGGTCATGTTAAATAGCAGCGCCTGGACATTATAGATCAATATTTAATAGAGGCTGAGTCACGGAGCGTTTGTCTGTCTGTGTGTCTGAGGGGCTCAGGAAAAGGCCAGAGCAGGAAATAAATACTGATGAGGGAAGTGTGGGAGTAAACATCAGTCAGCCGGTCCAAATGCAATTATCGCAATGTGCTGAGGTGATACTCTGACACCAAAACATACAAGTTTGTCGATTTTCTGGAAACCTAAGTGCCAACCGTGGGAAGTTTATTGTAAGGAGTCGGGACAGAAAGAGAAAAGAATAAGACGTCCCTTCATGTACTGCCAAAGCTGTGTTCTGATTTAATTAAAAAAATGGAATAAAATAACTCTGTTCTTTGATTTCTTTCAAAGAAAGGCTTAAATGATGAAAGGATTTACAGAAATAAACAAATATCAAAGGGACCACTTTACAGCTCAAAACGAGATGAAGACAGAGCTCATTAACGCTTATCCTGCTTCAATCCACAAGTTGTATAGGAAATCTACCAAAAAACCCCAAAACCTTAATTCATATTACACAATTTAACCAGATTAAAAATGTTACAGGCCAAATCTGTTATCTAATTGCAGTGTAACCAAAAATTGCTTCACGTGTTAGTTCTCAGTTGATATCAATTGAATTTTAGTAATCATCTTGCATTGTAATCTATTTTATTCGGCTGAAAAAGGAAGAAGACATATTGTTGTTCAACATAAAGAGCAACATAAACATGTGTCATCCAATAGTTTTAACTGTTTTTCCAAGATGCAACGTGAAGTTACAAAGTGTGAGCCGTTGTAACAAAATACATTTGTTGGATGCTCTTCCAATATGAACAGATTTTAACTGATTACATCAAAAATCCATCTTGCACCATAAATGTAGAAGCTTCTTTGTTATTCCATAACATGATATTAAAACCACTTTATGACTCTGAACAATTGTTTTACTACCGTTTTGACTAAAGTTGTGCCAAATGCTGATGAGATCAATCATGTATTCTCCAAAAACACTTAAAGTTTAACCAGATTTTCTGTAGTAAATACATAATTTAAATAGTAAACAACTTGGGTCCCAGGACAGAGCCTTGTGAACACCACTAATTATTAAATATTAAAACATTACAAATATTTAAATAACTTTTTAGTCAACAATTTGTCACCGCAAAATGATTACCCGTAGTTGCTGCTTTATTTTCTCTATCTTTGGCACAGTTGGGGATTTTTCTCTGAATCTATACTGACACCCATCAATATCAGCATCCCCACAAGTAACTTTGACGACTGAGGCTTCATTTTAGAAAGGAATCGCTTGTTATTTTCTATGCTCACCTTCATCATCAGGACAATGGTGTTGAGAGCAATCATGGTCAAGACTGTATACTCAAATGATGGGGACACCACAAAATGCCACAGACGGTACTGGAACGTGTGCCGGTTCTGTGGCATGTATCGAGTCAGGGGCTTCGCGCTGATGGCAAAGTCAATGCATGCTCTCTGAAATCCAGGACAAAGAGAAGTGTTGACAGAGAGAGAAAAAAACCCCGTACCAGACCTGAAGTTAACATTTGCATGTCAGAAAGCTCACTTCATTTTTCTCGAGGCTGCACTCCTCCATCATCTTATCGCCCTGCTCTTGGAAGGTGATGATGATGAGAGCCACGAAGATGTTGACGAAGAAGAAGGGGAAGACAACAAAGTAGATGACGTAGAAGATTGACATTTCCATCCTGTTGCCGTGACTTGGACCCCTGTCTTCTTCTGTCACATCTACAGAGTGCTGCAGAACCCTGCAGAAAGAAGAAGAACCGCTTACGGTAACACTTTATTTGAAGGGGGGTGAATAAGACTGTCATGACACTGTCATAAACATGACATAACACCTGTCATGAACATGAATAAGTCTTCATGAATATTTATGACTGTTGTCATAAAGCGTCATTCGGTAAATTATGACACTTTTAATACAAAGTTGACATTATTCAAAATGTCTTTGTTATGACAACTTGACATTAACCAATAAATCATTATTGATATAAATTTGTTATAAAAGTATTACTGATTTCACTTTAAAAATTAGGTATCTTTATGTTATTAAAGGTAAAGTTTAAACAGTAATGATTTCCTGGTTAATGTCAAGTTGTCATAACAAAGACATTTTGAATAATGTCAACTTTGTATTAAAAGTGTCATAATTTACCGAATGACGCTTTATGACAACAGTCATAAATATTCATGAAGGCTTATTCATGTTCATGACAGGTGTTATGTCATGTTTATGAAAGTGTCATGTCAGTCTTATTCAACCCTCTTCAAATAAAGTGTTACCCCACTTACTATTAACCTTCAATAACAATAATGCAAAAAATAAAATAGTTTCAGGCTTAGAAACTTTTATTCAGAAGTATCTGTTCTCTGGGAAGCAGATCCGTTAGTTACCACGAATGAGGGATTTATTTTATTGTTAGGTTTTTTCCAATTAACTACAAATACACAATAGCGTCTTCTAATTTTAGTGTTTCCCAACCTTTGAAACGCCGATTGGATTTTTTTGTTGTTGTTTTCGTCTGATGGCTGCCAAAGAGTTTACCATTCTGGTAAACAAAGCTATTTCAGTTCTGCTCCCTTTCCCCACAAGCCATCTAAGCGAGCTGGGCTTTTCAAGCATGACAAGCTAAAGACGAAAATAGAGACTCGGAGCTGTTGAGGAAGATCTTGTGCAATGTTCTTCAACTCCTGCACAAATTTTCTCTTTATGTTGAATTAAACAGGCACAAGTTTCACACTGAGTAAACTGTAACCAGATTTTCCAATATATTTTTTATCTATTTGTGACATTTCTGTTCTAACTTGCTTCTAACTCGAAGCAAGTTAGAAACAAGTTTGAGAACGACTGCTCATATTTTCATAATCAAAGCCATGTTTAATTGTTAATAAAAACATGTCCCAGATTATTAAGGTTAAAACACATTGGCCTGCTTAGTAGAGAAAAGTGATGTGTGGGATTGCTCTTTGTGAATTTTCTCATGAATTGGCCAGAATCCAGTGGATCACTCACTGAGGCCAGCCCTCTCCGGTGGAAACAGTGAAGAGTGTGAGCAGAGCCCAGATGACATTGTCGTAATGAAACTCGTGCCTCTTCCAGTCTCTCTTTTTCACCTCTTTTTTATCCTTCCCATAGTCGATGTAGTAACCCCTAAAGATAGAGAACAAAATAGTTGAGCTTCTCATCGAAACTTGAGTAGAAATGTACTAAAATGTACAAAAAAAAGAGAGAGAGTAGGCACAGAGCCATAAACATCCAATGTTATTGAAAATCAGAAAATATAACGATAAAGAAATCGTAATTAGTAAATTGGAAATTTGGATGTAAAGAGGAAGAATCTAAACTATGATTACTGGCAGTCTTTCTCCGTGTCCTTTGAACTGTCGGTGCAATAGAAGAACTTCCCCTTGAAAAGCTGCACAGCGATGACGGCGAAGATGAACATGAAAAGCTTGTAGACAATCAAAATGTTGAAGACGTTTTTCAGAGACGTCACCACACAGTCAAACACCGCCTGAAAGAAAAGGGAAAGAGATGCAAAAAACATTCAGATCAAGGATGAACTTTGGTTCAGAGTTGCAGAGGCTGACAACCTATTTTCACCGTATTTCACATGTTTGACTTGTGTCTTAATGCCTTTTTTTTAAAATCATCATTTCAATGTTTTTCATTCATAGGTCCCCCTCAATAGTAGACAGCAAAACTCAAACATCTGACCTGATTTTAAATATATACTGCTCAAAAAAATAAAGGGAACATTTCACTTTAATTTTGTGTGTGGCTCCAAATCCAGGCCTCCATTGGTTAATAAATTTGATTTCCATTGATGATTTTTGTGTGATTTTGTTGTCAGCACATTCAACTTTGTACAGAACAAAGTATTCAATGAGAATATTTCATTCATTCAGATCTAGGATGTGTTATTTGAGTGTTCCCTTTATTTTTTTTAGCAGTGTATAAGCTTAAAATTCAGAAAATAAATAAATAAATGATAATAATGATGCATTTTATTTGTCAGCATCTGTCAAAACACCCAAGGACACTTTATAACGTTAAAAAACACAAATTAAACAGTAAAGAAATGGCTACAAGACACAAAACCGCAAAAATAACTACACCGTTAAAGTGATTGGTAAAAACAAAAAATAAAGGAGTTATTAACAATGCCTTTATACTCCACTCCATCTGACCATTTTAACATATTTGTTTTTTTCCCACAATTGGCTAAAAATAAGCAATCCATCCAATGATTGAAAATGTAAAATTTTGAGTAAATAAAGAATAAATGTTGTGCGCCAAATAGTTTTCTCTTTTTTATGCAGCTTTAATTCTTGTTTGTTAATTTGGCTTAACTGAATATGTTTATTGATATATAAATATTTTTCTATATGTTAGAAATACATCCATACTGAATGATTTAGCCAAATTCTCTTTCAACGTTTTAAAGATAAATATGCAGAATAGGATAAGAGCTGGTGTGTGTTTGCAATTTTGTATACTTTTTATCAATGTTTTCCTGTTGAATTAATCTAATTGGACATGAATAAATCGAACAGGTCTAACTAACAGCACAAACAAAGACAGGCCCAATCTAACCTTGAGCTTAGGAAGTCGTTTGATGGTCTTCAGAGGTCTGAGGACACGCAGCACTCTCAGAGATTTGATGGTCTTTATGTCTCGCCCTTTGTTGTTTCTGAGCAGAAAAACGCAGTGTTATCACACAACCTCTGTGTTACGCAAACATTTCAGCTACTAACGCTTGTCTCAACTTGTAAAAGCCAGTGTCTGCACAAAATTATTTGCTAAAAGTTACTTTTACCCCATCACGTTGCTATGGGTCGGTCCCACAGAGGGCATCGTCAAAGAAAGAGAAAAACAACAGAGGATTAATTACACAGCTACAGTTACAAAGCAATTAATAAATAGAAAGAAGCAAAAATGTCTTTGTGCAGAACTTAATGTGGTTTAAAATTTTTCACATTATGCTGATTTGTACGTATTGTATGTTCAGAATGCTAGTCGGAAATTTTAAATACTTGGTTTACATACGATAATGAAAACGTTTCTTCTTTACACATTTATACATGTATTTATAAATACAGTCAGAGCAAGGGTTGGTCTGTTCACTAGATAAAATTGTCAAATGGCAAGAGTATTTCTCAAACGTCTTCAGAGATGCATCAAAATCCAATTGGCAGGACGATCATATAAGGCGTTCCAGGCACATTCGACGATGAGCTGATGCTCATCAGCTTTAGAAAGGAGTTTTGCATTCGTGACTTTCTTGCCTAACTTCATATAAAGCAATAACAAAGTACAACCTCCTCAAAGACATGTAAACAAAGCCGGTTAACTCAGGACGAGTACAGGACTAGATCATGCGACTTACGTGAGGGCAAAGGCCACCAGTGCTCCCACCACAACGATGAAGTCCAAGATGTTCCACAGATCTCTGAAGTAGGAGCCGTCATGGAGGATCAGACCCTGGTGAATCATCTAAAGACCACACACAGTCACATCACATGAGATCTGGGTGATGTTTTAGCCAAAAGCTGAATGGGATTTGATTTGTTTCTTAGACTCACTTTTTAAGTTACTAAGACAATTTAGCCTAATTTTGCCCAGACAAATAAAATTTTAAAATATTAACTTGCTCACCTTTATGATCATTTCAAAGGTAAAGACTCCGGTGAACACGTAGTCAAAATAACGTAGAACCTGTAAAAGTCAGACAAACATGACAACAGATGAAAAGACTATCGGGAACATTTTAATTCAAGTTAATAATATAAGCCCAGCTAACAACCTCAGTTTGGACATTTTTAAAATATTTTTTTTTTCTTGAATACATTAATTATGTCAATTTTCCTCACAATATTCTGATCATTGTATATAATCAGTAGGATATGAATTCCTAATTTCAGCCATTTCTTTGGTTCAAAATATGGATGTTTAGAATCAGATTTGGAACAAAAAGCATAAACACCAAGTTTATGTCTCCCTGCAGTGTTTCTCTTTACAATCTCATTGCTCATCTTAAAAGTCGTAACTCGCTTTGAAGCTAAACACAGAGTAAACTTCAGATCTATTTTTCAGATACCATAAACAAACCTCACAAAGCTCTGGCACTACTACAGCCAATCAAATATCGTTGTTGGCATGCTAGTACAAGCAGAAGTTTCTGGTGACTTCTTTTTAATTAACATGCCATCTATTTTCCAATGTTTCCCTTACAAACACACCTAACAATATTGAAAGTATTACAAATTATGTGTTAATATATTTCAACTAAAAGAACTATTGGATCCATATAAAATCTTCAGAGTGTCTCACAAAGCAGATGTTTGCACTGAAGTGTCTCGAACCTTATTCCAGTCTGATGATGTGGCTATGGGGTCTTCTGCAGCCAGCGCTATGCTGCTAGCAGCTATCACCAGCAGGATGCACATTTCAAAGTACCTGAGGTTCACCACATATTGACATGCTCGACGCATCCTGGTGGGAAAAAGAGGAGACTGTTAAGAGTGAGTCAACACCTTTAGCTAATAGGGAGCATGGGAACTCATCAACAGGTACAGCAGAATTAAAGAGACAAATATATAGTTTAAAAAGAATCAACATGTATTATACAAGATGAAAGTGATGATGATAACTTTGTTAGTTTGTATCAGATATTTAGGTAAATAATTCACTCACTGATTCAGCTCTGCCTATTTACCAGGAATTATGTTCGCTGCCAAGTTGCTAAGCAACCAATTAACACTCTGTGGCCTCTGTCCAATCACCAGCTTTATCAACCTTCTCAATTAACCCTTCAAAGTCAGACATGTTTATTTGATGCTTGATTATTTCCTGAACAATTTATAAGTCTTTCTTAAAGAAATAAAAAAAAAAATTAAATTTTTTTTAAAGCAGCACTATTTCTAATCCAAAACCAAAATGATCGAACTTGTAGCTCACGGGTTGTCAGGTTTGAAGATGAACATGCTGTCTGGGATCACAGTGTTGACAGGTTTCGTCTCTTCTGCCTCTTCCTTCTCTGACTTGCAGGTTTCAGAGTCCTTGTTGTTGACTAGAGAAGGTCAAAATAAGAAAATTAAGTTAATCCTCTCACTACTTTTTCCCATTTGGGAGGTTTTCTTGAGCTGAATAAAACTATGTGCAGTATTGAAGACCTGACACGGGTCCTGGAGAAATAAAACTTCCTTTTGGCCAAAATGTGGCTAAATCAGATCACCAGGTTCTTGAAATAAAATAAAGGAATCTAACCACTAATCTGCCATTCATTCCATCAGTTTTACTTAATTATTTTAACATATCAGAAAAAAGACGTTTTTAAAAAATATATATATTTCCAAGCAGCAAAACAAAGGAACTCTTCATCATCTGAAAGCAACACAGTGCGCTCCTACCTGTGATGGTGGAGAGTTCAAGAGACGACTGCAAGTCAGGCACCTCGACGACGACACTGGAGCTGAGCTTATTGTGGTCCAGCTCCGACTCCTTTTCTTCATTGCCATCCTCTGGTTTGTTGGGTACCAGCAGCTCAGACTGGTTCAGAGCGTTGTCTTGCTTCAGAGGGCAGAGGTCACCAGAGAGGACGTCTCCCTCGTTACGGTTAGCCAGTCTGTAGTCACAACAAGACAAACACAAGAGTGGAACGGTATGTGCACAGATGTGCAACAACCCACATTCTGGTGTTGGCATTTCAATAAAAGTCACGAGGAAGAGCATTATGGCAGCAAAGCAGGAGAGAAAAGTAAAACCGGCAACTACAGCAATTTGGTTTTATTCAGCAGATGAAAAGAAAGGTTTGTCTATTGCCAGACCCTCATTTCAAGCTGAATGTAGAGTTTGTAGTTAAGAGTTAATTAATGCAAATAAATAATTGCTCATATGACATTTAATAAACATTTTTCAGCTCATCTCTCATCTGAAGATTCTTACTTTAGAGGGATGAAGTTGGTTTGTTTAGATGCATGAAATTTTGTACTTTATTAAAAAAACAAAATAACTTATCGTGGTTCATACGATCCGTCATAAAATGAATATAAAAATATCTGCATCCTCTGTCATTTAGATTTTCATACAATATAATTTAGAAATAAACTGACTTGTTGGTGGATGGTTTCAGGAACAATATGAGATTATATGATGGATTTTTTTCTAAGCGATGGCCATCGCTCTGAACATTTCTCCCACCAAACAAGCTTAAACGCATCAGTCACTGATCATCTCACCTGCTCTCCTCGTGCACCTCTCCGTCTTCGTTCTCAGGCTCTGCTCCCTTCTCCTCGACTGTTTCCGAACTCGTTCTGCTTTCTCCAGCATCACAGCTGCCGTCTAACTTTCCCTCATTTCCAGGAGAGGACGCTTGATTTCTGGTGCCGTTCCGATGGTCACAATGATGGCCCCTTCGGCCCCTGATCTCAATGTGACCTCCTTTCTCAGGGGTCAGAGAGTCAACGTTATCTGGAGGTCTGAACTTTTTCACATGCCTGTGTTGACGTTCCACATTCAGTCTCGGGCTTCGGCGCTCGGAGACGTGTTTGTGGCCAAGGCCCGGCTTTTTGTTTTCCCCGGTGGATTCGGATTCGGGAGGTTCTGGTAAGGTCAGGCACGGTGCGTTTGTAGGATCCAGACACTCTGATTCCAGCACTGCCATAGGAGGCTCAGGAACGTCACCAGGAACAGCGGCATCCAGGGGCGCAGAGGAGCCCGGGGGCTGGCTCTGACCCGGTGAGGCCAGAGGATCAGTCGGCTGCTTCACGCTCCCGGATGGCGTGTGCTGCACGGCTTTCCTGTGCAGCAACAAGGGACGTCCGTGAACTGAAGCAGGGGGGCCGTCTTTTTCCTCACTGGGACTGCTGAACAAGATCTCTCGGCTGGACATCTGCCGGTGTCTCCGCAGCTGGCTGGTCCTCTGCTCCCAAACAGACATGGTCATCCTTTTCCTCCTCTCTCTCCTGGACATGAAAGAGTTAGAGGGTTTGAGTGGTGGCGGTGGGCGGCCCTCCCTCATACTGCCCTGGGCCTCCTCCAGGGAGTAGGAGTAGGTCGGCCGGCTGCGGTGAATGGCTCTTTTCCTGTACAGGTAGGGCCGCCTCCTCCGGCTTCCCCTGGGAAGAATTAGACAAGACATATGATCAATACAAATTGAATCAAACCGGTATTTAAGATGTTTAATAGAACCACAACTTTATAATTTCGTCCACGACATACCAGACAATTTGATTCACCTTGATACTAGTCAGACACAGGCTTGCATGCAGTGTTTTTACCAATAAGTTGATGTGAGGGAAGTGTCACCGTAGTTTTTGTTAAATGATATATAAATATTAAATTAAACATGTAAGCTGAATGTTAGTACGTTTGTTGGAACCAAAGAGTTATTTTTGCTTCAGCACAAAGTCATTTACAGTGGGAAATGTACAAGTCCTGGACTTGAAGATTTATGTCTCCACTATATTATTTTTCATGTTTTGCTGTTTTCTGGAAAAAGAATAAAATACTTTAACACAAAAAGCAAAAATCAACATCTCATTATAAAAAAACAAATAAAAAACGATATCCCCCTTCACAGCTAGATGTTATAGATGTAGCATCTTAAAAACACACACTTTTTAAAAAAAATATTACTTAATTTATTACTTTGTTTATTTATCTTATTTGTGTATTAACCTCTTACACCCTCAGTGGGTATAAATAAATTTAAACTTAACATTTTGGGCAAAACCTTTATGCGGAATAGTTTTTGAAAGATCAAAGCCTCTTTTAGCGGATAATAAAAAATAAAAAAAATTTAAAGGCACGTGGAGCCTTTGTTTACAGAGCGAGCCGAGGTCGAGGTCGTGGCAGCTGGACCCACTGGTGGGTCCGTCGGGTTCTAGGGGTTAAATTTCTGAACCTGAGTCTGAATTTTGTACCACAAACAAGAAAATGTGGTATGACAATAAAAAAAAAATCCTTGAATCCTTAAATTTCTGTCTCTTTGGTCCTCTGCTTCGTTTAATTGATAAGTATTTAGATTGTTGGGGCAAATAGTTATCGCTTCTGTTTGTTTATGTGTGTAGATGAACTGTCATTCTAACTTTGGAATAATAAATGGATTTGAGCTGAAATTTTGCACCAAACCAAGTTGTTTTTGTGCATTTTGTGTGCATTAATGCAATTTCCTCCGAGCAAATAATTTGTTACGACAAGAAAATGATTCTTTTTCTCATGTCAGTGAGATGTTTTTTCCTCATTAGCAGAGGACAACAATTAAAAGAAAACATGTAAAATATTTATAGTGGGGTCGTCGGTTCCTGGCCTCCATGACTCTGTGACTGTAATAACATAAATAAACAAAGCGATGCAGAATGAAATTGGCTGAGTTGATTCGAGACATTTTTATGGTCTGAAATCAGGTCGGAGAGGTGGACAGGACAGCATAGGACAGAGCATGGACAGATGACTGACTGAGGGACTCGGTTTAGCAGATCAAGCACAGGTGAGTGAGAGAGTCAGAGAGCTGAACAGACAGTGTTACTTACTGGAGCGTGGACTCTCGTGCGGTCCGTGTTACCAATGTGCGATTGGTTGAAAACAAGACATTAGTGCTTTCGTGAGCAGAGACAAAACAGGCCAGGAGACACACAACAAAAAAAATGGCATCTTATTCAAAGACTGGTGGCTGCAAACAAATCAACTCCACACCAGTCGCTTTTAGTCGTTATCCATCGCCTGAGGATAAAACCCTTTAGAGCAACACACATAAATAATTGATCCAAACTTATTACACGATGTTATCTAATCTGTTTAGTGCTGTTTGTAACTAAGATTTTTTTTTTTTTTTCTGGTGTGTGTCTCCTCTGGAGCCAAGCAAGCACATTGACAAACATGATGGTTACAGCATCAGAAAAAAACATTTAAAAAAACATTTATAAACATCAACATTGATAGAGAGACACTCGGATCAAACAGTATGAAAACACACATATGGGCTCCGTCAGCAAAAACACAGGAAAGAATAATTCATTTTTGAGGAAAACCAACCAAGCTGGGATGCAGCTCAGAACACCACGCGATTCAGACATGCGGATAAATTTAAATAAGGAAATTCATGTGCAGAGCATCTCCATGTCAGATTAAAATGGTTGAGCGGTATTTGTCGGGGGAGTTAAAGGCGTAATAATGGAAGAAAAATAACACATGCACACTGCTTTGCTTTGAATGAGAAGCGTTTTTAAGTTACTCTGTGTGTTTTTTTAGGTCGTTTTTTTTTTTTTGCTTTCTTTGATCATGCAGACCTTATGACATGCAGCTCTAAATGAAAACCATTATCTGACTTCAACATGCAGGGGCTCTTTGAGTTCAGCAGCTGGTGTCATGCAAGTTTCTGCAACACCGTCAGGGCAAAGCATGTTTAACTTTTTGCTTACATCTTGGATCAAAACCCTAATGGTTCAGAGAATGATCTTAAAATTTAGATGCCAACCCTGATGACCTCTTGACAATCTCACCATTCCTTTAGCCTCTGACAGAAAAAGCTAATCCTGACGTAATTTTCTGTCTAGCTTTTCTTCCGTTGGCTAGCTTTGAAGCAAAAAGCAAGGAAGAATACAGTGCCATACTAAAGTATTCATGCCTCTTTAACTGTTCTACATTTTTTGTCACGTTACAAGCAGGAATGTATTGTAAGAGCGGGAATACTATTTATTTTTTTTTCATACACCAGCAAATTAGATTATAATCACAAACTAGAAAAAATGGAAACATAATTTTCAAAATCTTTTACAAATGAAAATCTGAAAAGTTTGACTTTTTGGATTTTAAATCTCATTTACAGTGATATTCCTAAATAAATTCTAGTACAATCAGTGACTTCTGAGGCCCCCACCCCTCCTGAACAAAAGAACCCCCCACAGCATAATGCTGCCACCACCATGTTTTACTGTCAGCATTTTAATATCAGCCAAAAAGTAAAAATGTTGGCCTCATCTGATTAGAGCACCACGTGTTTGTAGCGTCTACTTGCAAATTCCTTATGGTGTTCTTCATGACTTTCCTGACGCTCTTGAAATTGTGCCATATTCTTTTCATTTTCAGATGATGTGTTGAATGATCTGTGAAAAGTTTAATGTTCTGCACAACTTTGTCCTGACTTATCTGCTCTGCGTTTTGGTCTTTGTGATGCTATTTGCTCACTAATTTTTTTTCTCACAAATGTTTCATTTAAACACAGATTAACTCCATTTGTGCACACCATGCTTTTCAGATTCTTTTTTTTTTTTTTTTTGCAAAATATTTTGGAAACCTTGAGGTTTTGGATTGTAACATAACAAAATATAGAAAATGAAAGGGTTTGAGCACTTTAGCAAATTCTTGTAGTAAAGAGGGAATAAAACAGTAACTATCCCAGGGATCAAGTTTAGTTGGAGCTCAGTGGGTCATGTTGATAAACTCTGTGCAAGCTCTTCCACATGCCCATGCAAAAAAACAAAAAAAAAACAAAAACAAAAAAAAAACCAGCTCCTTGTTTCACAGCGTGCATACAGAGTTTTCCACTCCTGTTCATGCACATGCACTTCCAGGATGTATGACAAGGCAAAGTGCAATTAGATACTGAAAAACAAAATCTATTCTGCAAGTAGAAAAGACAAAGTCATGTTACTAGACCAATCAAATTATCCACATCCAGCTCTGTAAACTGGCTCATTAGCAGTACTAAATAAAAACACAGTGGTCAGTCCATTATGCCGTTTTCACACAACAACCCAGAGGAAAAAAACAGCCAAAAACTCTTAATCTTTATTCATGGATGTTTTGCCTGTTCAGCAAAGCGTATTTCTTCAGTAATTCAAAACAAAACAATTGACAAACCATATTTTAATGGCGACAGAAACTCAAAACTAGATAGCTGAGTCCTTGGCACACATTCCCAAATGAGGGAAAGGAGAGAGAGAGAGAGAGAGAGAGAGAGAGAGAGAGAAAGAGAGAGATAAAGGAATATGGAGGAGGTCAAGCAGCAGAAAAAAGTTGCACACATAACTTACTCTGAAGACATGAAGGAGGAAAGCGGTCCGACCTCCTTTGCTTTCTGCAGAGCATGCTTCTGGTTGAAAGCTGCCTCTGCTTCTTCTTCATCCTGATCAAAATAAATAATAAAAGACACCTGAGCAACTCGACCACATGAGTGTTCCAGGAATTGATCAGAATCGAAGAGATGGGGCTGAAGAATGACAGAAAACACATCAGATTAGGTATGTTCTGTTTAGTTGTATTACCTTGGTAAGTTCTTGTGCATTGGCCAGGTTATCCACAGCAATGGCCAAGAAGACATTCAGAAGAGTATCTGGTCACACATATGTTAAGGAGGCTCAACCCATCAGCTACTGTTTATTAAAACAAAACTGGAAAAAAAAAACTTTGAAATTCAGGTTGGAGCTGCAATTGCACAGAAACAAAGTTCGTCAGAGAGCTGACTCACTGGGAACTGAATGCAAATTCAAGCTACACTTTTCCCAATTTCCACCTTTTTATGTGTAACAAAATATTTTTTATTCTTTTTCTTCACAACTATGCACCAGTTTGTGCACATAAAACCCCGATAAAATAATGTGATGTAACGTGGCAAAATGTGCCGAAGCTGAAGAGATACAAACGCTTCAGCGAGGCAGAGTAATAAATCCTCACGGTGAGTGAAAAATTACAAGTAAAGATGGCAACAAAATTGACTGCAAATTGCAAAAAGTGGATACAGTTTCCGAAAAGAGTAAGAACTATAAAATAGATGGAGGACCACATCCCCGACTTCACTCCTCCTTGGGAGCGAATACCGTTATACATGACCTCATTCCAGTCCTCTCCAGTCAGGATCTGTACAAACATGCCCACACAAAATGATAGAACATCTGTACAACCACCCTGAACTCTTATGAGCTCAGCTGCAGATTTTACTGTCAGTAGTAATTTGTCACTTTTGCTTTCAGACCTGAAACACAGTCATAATGGCTGCAGGAAAGGTGTCAAAGTTTGTTGGTGTGTAGTCTTCAAAGATGAACCTGTAGAAAAGACAAGATATGCCCAGTGCTGTCAGGATACGTCTTAATTAGTTCATTTAGAAAGCATTTTCTCTTCTTCCTACTGAGGAAAGTTTATCACAAGAACACGCTGGTCTATTTCTGCAAATTTTATGAACGTGTCAGCTAGAGAGAAACAACTCCGGGTAAAACAAGGAGCAAAACATGTCGGCTACAGAGGTCTCATATCTTCACTCGGTGAGTTGGTGTAGTGAAAACAAAATTTCCAATTTCAATATGTTAACCTTCCTCTGAATCTACGCAACCAGGGATAATTACCTCTTTGGCAATTTAACATATTTTCTGATATTTCACAGAAGTATTCCAAATAAGTGGAGATCTAAGCTCAATGAAGGGGACTGTGAAGTTACCTGCCACCAAAAAGCTGCATGCCAAGGAGTGCGAAGACAACAATGAAGAGAAAGAGAAGGAAGATCAGGGAGATGATGGACTTCATGGAGTTCATCAGAGACACAACCAGGTTTCTCAGAGACGCCCAATACCTTGACAGTAACCAAATATCAAATTTCTGTTAAAATCTAAAAACACAGCATTTCTGATTCAAGCTTTGTGCAGCAGAAAGACATTGAAATTAAATGTACTTACTAAATATAATCAAAATTGTCACTGCACAACTCTATACATGGAGAAAAACTTCTTAAAGCCTTTTTTGTTGTTTACAAGAAGCATCGATTTTAATTTTAATACCACAACTATGCAAAAATAAAAAAACACATGGCAACACACTCTAGAGGTAAACATATAAAGTCACTCCATAACTTTGATCATCATTAATAAAAAAAAAATGTTGGTATAAATTGTGTTAGTTGGAACAATGAGTGTGCACGATGAGATTGGAGTAGAATCAGTCTTGATACAAATTTAAACAGCTCTTAATAAACCCCAGACAACCTCTTCAAAGTCTTGCAAATGCAACTCAAGTTTGTACTGATTTTAATGTCCCTTGACTAGTGTGAAGGAAGCCTATAAATGGGAAAAAAGCCAAAAGAGCTGACGACTAACTTGGTGATTTTGAAGATCCTAAGCAGGCGGAGAGCGCGGAGGACACTGATACCAAATGACGTTCCTGGTCTGAAGAATCCCCACAGCACCTCAAAGATACTGCCAATGATTACCTGCAGTATGCAAAAGATGTGAACAGATTTATTAAAAATGTATGTTCTTATTTAAACCACAGCATCTTAACTGTGTGAACTACAAATGAAAAAGGAAAACGAGGCACTAACGCTGCAGTCAAAGCAGTTGAACGAGGAATGAAAGTAGAGACGCGGTCCCAAGCTGTACATCTTCAGGAACATCTCTGTCAGGAACAGAGCGAGGAACAGGAACTCTGCATAGTCTTTGAAAACACAAACACATGTTAACTACTTCCAGTGTTGCTAGTAGACATTTTCCTCACATTGTGTAGTCTTGCTGAACTTACAAAGAAAATTGGACAGCCAGAAGGGCTGGTTGTGGTGCACAATGGCGACACACAGCGTGTTGAGAGCCACAAGGCCGAGAACTGTCCAGTAGAAAGTGTGCGTCTTCACCACGCGGCGAATGGAAATCCGCAGGAGACGCTCTTTACGTCGAAAATAGGCCGTTGGACCTCGCTTTGCACTCCGAACGCTGGCTCTGGCCATGGGCATGCCTTACAGGAGGGACAGTGGGAAGATGCAGAGAAAAGCTGCGGTCTAGCAGCACTTACACAGCATGGCGCTAACAACAGTGACAAATCCATTTTAAACCGCTGCAAAGTTCAAGTGGAGTGGAGTTTAACTTCCAGTTGAAGTGCAAATATTTCAGATTATATCCACTCACCCACAGAAGAGATATCTCCATAATGTTCCTCCCCTGACTGGCCCTGACGCACATCCATGCCTCTCCTCTTTATGGTGGTTGCTCGCTTCAACACTAAAGACATAAAAGGGTCCAGTGGCCGGCTGTTCAACGTTTAAACCAACATATTGTAGGTGAAACACAGGCTTAAAGGTTAAATCATTTTGAGCTCCTGGTTGTGAGGAATATTTGTTCAGTTTATTTCTTAAATCCATTGCAACAAAACTGTCTTTTGTGAGCCCACCTCCAGTGGCGCAACTACACATTATTCAGGTGGCGACGATACGTGAAGTGTAAAAATCGCTACATTTACCTCGTTATGTGCGAGAGGTGAAGGAGCGTGAGGCGCGCTGAAGCGTATGGGAAAACATATGTTGCCCCCTCAAGACGGGGTTTTGGCGCCCCCTCTGGTGCTGCGCCCCTATGCGTTGCATACGCTGCATACCCACTTTTTGCGCCTCTGCCCACCTCCATGTGTAAAACATGCAACAATGTCTGAACAAGGCAAGAAATCTGATCACTGAATGAATGCAAAACAACAAAGCAAATAAAAATGGCCTAGAGCCCAACAAGCTAATGGGAATATGTAGTTCATTAATGTTGCTGCTAAATGAGACAAAGATGATCATCTAATTTTAAAGCAATGGGCTAATCACCTTCCTTTCAGCGAAATCTTAAAATATCTGTCAGGAGGAAAGCAGTGGTTCCAGATAACTTAACTGTGTATGCCTTTTCTCTGTTTAGGCAGTGTTTACATAGTGGCAAACCAAGCAGGACACAAACGCTAAAGCTCCTTACTGACAAATGTGCATACGATTACCTCTCATCTTATCAAATCCCGACTGACACCTTCCTGCTACCTCTGGATCTACTTGCAGTCAATATTTGCTCGAGGTCTTTTTAATAGGCCGCTGATCAAACACAAACATACGCAAAAATCCTGCTGCCGTTTCCCCACATAGCGGTGTTTGCTAAGGGCAGGAAGATTCAGTCCTGTCAACAGAAACACACATCCAGGCTGCTGCCTTTTCAGACCAGCGGTTGCTAAGGCAACAGCAAAGTGCCACCTTTCTTTATAATCAAAGCTATCAGAGCATCCACATTTATTTCCGTCGCCACTGAAGACACTTTCAATGCGCACAACAGATTTAAACTTCAGGGTTTTTCTTTTTTTACTTTACAGTGTCAGAGTGAACGGGTTGCACAGATAGAGGTCTTTGTAGCAGCTACAGTGGATTTCTGTGTGCCTGCGGGAAAATTGGCTGTGAAGTTTTTGCTGCAAAGTGCAGAAGATTTTAGTTGTCGACGCCTGAAGTAACTTCTACTCTGCTCCCAAAGGGCTTTGGGAGATGCCAGTCGGTCAATATGTGATAAATCCCTTCAGGTCCCATAAATAAAAAAGATTACTGTAGAGTTAAGAGGGTCAGAGAGTGAGTTATCCATCTGCTGATTGATAGATTAAACCAGGGATTTATGCATGTGTAGAGCTAAAACTTAAAGGTTTGCAGGTTTGCCATATTAAAATAAATATTTGTCTAATGAAAGAATAAGCAAAAGAAATTTGTTAGTGCAGAGCAATAAAAACAGGATTTATGTCACTCTATCTCTGGAAGTGGATGGATGTTGTCTTTGCAAAAGATTGCAGAAAAAGTGGTTATTTAAAGACGAGTACCGTGTACTGTTATTATTTTTTAGAACAGTTCAATTTGTCCGTAGTAATTAAAAATAAAGTTTCCATCGGGATCAGCTATGCCTGTACTGGGAGGCTAAATTTGCATCAATCTTGTATTGCAGTGCAGGGTCACAAATTGGCAATTTCAAACATCAGATTATGCACATGTGTGACAATTTGTTGTAAGACATTCGCAAAGAAGCAAAAAACACAACAGAGACAGGATCAAGGAAGATCTGTAATTTGCTCAATAACGTATCTTTTTAAATGGAATAGTTGTTGATGCTTCCTGCTCTGCGAGCCTTTGTGCTTAGACACAAAAAGAAATATCATGTGCACAGCTCAAAACACGTTTGAAGGTTGTAAAAGTCATTAGTTGATTCACTTTGTCAGATAAAAAAAAATAAATAAAAAATTTAGTGACTCCTCTTAGTTTCAGCAAGCTGTTTTCAGAGATGACTGAAAGTATGGATGGTTGATGGAAATGGAATGACAAGACAGCATTTATGATCAAATTATTCACTCCAGCTTCAAATCTCACTTGATTTTTCAATCTGCACAACGGAAAGGAGTCGCCTAACCTCCACCCCTAAATCTTAAGCTATACTTTGATTTCCAAGAATGCAAACCAGCCTATGATTTAACAACTGATGCATGAGAAGCCATTTAAATTAAATCTTGTGGGGATATAACTGAAAGTGGATCTCAAGATTTATTGTGTGCATCCCTGCTAACTCACCATCAAGTGCAGAGGGTCCTGGATTCCTGTTCTCCTCTGCAAGCATAACTTCCTCTGGACAGAAAATAAAATATTGAATCAGACGTGAGAATCTTGTCTGACAGAGACGGCCTCCCAGCATTTCTAATCACATCTCTAGCTCGGATGCAGCAAAACAAAAAGTTGACATGCCGCACGAAGTAGTGAACAGAGGACAAAATTAATCATAAAAAATATTTATTAATGTTCCCATTGTTGTTGAGAATAAGCATTTCCGTAACTTGGACTAGACCCACCAGCTCGGTCAATCCAAGCGCGGTAGCCGTTCAGCTCTCTTTCAATCTGCTGCTGGCGTCTCAGCTTCATGAAAGCCCTGCGATTTTCCACTCTCTCCCTCTCTTTGGCAAATTCTCTGAAATAACCAAACCAAATCACAAAACAATGATTGTTGATGGAAAGAAACCTTTGCAGCCTTGAAACAAATAAACCCTCTGTTGTTGTTTTGTTCTGTACAATAAGCCCCTCTTACTGCTCAACCAAATGCAGGACGGGAAGAAAGTTAAAGGAGGCCATAAAAGCAAAAGGGTTGTCTATTGCTCTTTAAATTTTTCTTTTTAAAATCTAAAAGTTGTTATGTTTTCTCCAAACTGGGTGGTTCTGTCTTGCGGTCTGACTTCTGGCTACTGATTAAGGAATAAGCACAACAGAAGTCATAGAAGTGAAGGCACTCATTTAATTTCTCTGATTTATTGGTGTGACGCAGGACCTACCCAGAGAGGACTCCCAGCACCAGGTTCAGGACGAAGAAGGAGCCGATGATGATGAGGGGGATGAAGTACAGCCAGTTCCAGGTGGGACCCAAGGCATCATTGGTCTGAAATGTCAAAATAAGATCAAAACTCCATCAAGTACAAAACAATCCCAAAGGTACGTAGCTAGTAGCTATTGAACAGGCATCTTAAGTGATGGCAGGGAGATGTGTGCAGGCATTTTTCTTTCCTCTGAGTGCAAAAACTGAAAACAAATAGGTTTCTTTTTTTTTAATTTAGTTAATTTGTAAGTAGTTCATTCTGAAACAGTCATAAAATCTATTAGCATCAGATTATTAGAGACTGATAAAGATGCAGGGTCCATCCACGTGGTAAAGCCTTTACTTCCCTGTGAGTCGGATTTCGTGGATCCACCTCGTAAGAATCCTCAAAGAATTTGAAGCTGACCAGAACAGCATCATGAGAGGCAGACATGTGACCTTACATTGTAGAGCACAGTGGTCCATCCCTCCATGGTGATGCACTGGAAGACAGTGAGGACTGCAAACAGGATGTTGTCAAACTGGGTGATGCCGTCATTAGGTCCAATCCAGGTCTCTGAGCAGGCGTACTTGGCCGGACACTGACGCACGCCACACGGGAAGTCGTACTCAGACGAGTCCACTGTCTCGTTTTCTGAGCAGAAAGGACAAAGTCAGATGCTGAAGGGTTATCTTCTCGTGCCGTAAATGATGCCATGCAGTAAACTGACAACTTTTGTAAAGAAAATAAAAACGTCTCACATCTCACGCCTTTAAACTACAACACATTATATGAAAGAGGCTTTACGTTACAAGCACGGATATCCAATGTCTGACAATTCAGTGACAGAAAATATTCACTTCAGTCTATTTTATTTTGTTTTGTTTTGTAGCTGTCCATCCAGCTCAAGTGAAATTGGGGGCAGCTTGGAGGTTAATAACAGCTATGAGCTGAACAATAACTCATTGTGCTGAGCTGCGTTGTTCGTTTTGTTTGTAAAAGCCGTTTTGGCTCGGTGGAGTCTCCAGGTGCAGCCTTACACGCTGTGTGTGCTTCTGCTTTTCTGGTTGTGACAGCACAGTAGAGAAGCTGCTTATCGAGTTGCTCCAACCTGCACAGCCAGAGATGCTTGAATAATAACACAAAAAGCAGCTACAGACGGAGCTCAGGTCTTCTTTTAAGATCTGAGACTAGGCTTGAAGATGGAAACAGTTCAGCACTTTTATCTCTTTATGTGCAAAACTTTAAATTTCCTTCAATATATTAATTTGTTTCATCCTAATAGCAAGGCTGGGTCATACACTTGTCTATCTGAGAAAACCAGATACAGCTTATTGACACAATTATCTCCTACCATCTCTGCAGCACGGTGGAGAATCCACACACCATATCTGTTCAATATCAAATAAGCCAGCATGTGTCCAGTGTACCCAGTATTCCTGGCTGTGGTGTGCAGGTCTTGTGCAGTTTTCCGCTGTAAAACTCCAGGCCGATGATTGCGAACATGAGGATGGCAAAGAACAGCAGCAGACCGATCTGCAGAAGAGGCACCATGGCCTTCATTATGGACTTCAGGACAATCTGCAGACCTGGAGATAAAAGCGAACATTAACAGACTGAGTAAAGGCTGCAACCTAAGAGCAGATGCAGAAACTAAAGATTAGATGGACAATCTTTGGTTTGCTCTTTGAGGAGAATGTTAATCTGAAATGTAGATTTGAAAATAAAAACTAATATTTTATGATTGTATGAAGTGTTTTTGTAGACGGGTAGTTATTTTATTAATCCTAATCATTAGCGTTCATACAATTTATTCATTCTTTGACCATATTAAAATAAAAGTCTCTTCAACATTTAGTTTTCAGTACAATCATCTTACTATGTTTAAATGGATTGCTGGTGCGAAGAATTCAAGAAACAGAAGATAAGTGCACTTTACAAACAGACAAAATATAGTGAACAAAGCTCAAATATATATATAAAAAAACATTATTGCATTTACTTAAGCATGCCTCGCAAAAGTATCCATAAATATGTTGTCACGTTGCAAAAACTTCAACGTATGTAGACCAACAGAATGTGGTTCATCATGGTGATGTGAAAAGCTGACATTTTTTTAATATTTAACTTCAATAAAAATATTAAGTTGACTTGCTTGACCTGTATTCTGATATCCCTACATCAGATGAAGTGCAAGCAGCTGGCTTAAATTTTATCTGTGTGTGATTTATGGAAACAACAGAGCAAATCAAACAGGTCAGGAATAAAGTTGTGGAAAAGTTTGAAATAAAACAAAATTTGCAGTTTTAAACATCTGTTCAATCCATCATCTAAAACTGGAAATCATTTCAGAAAACTGGAAAAGCTGCCAAGACATTTCCTTCACTTAGCCTGACATAACGGGCCGGGAGATCTGGCCAATACACAAAACACTGGACACCACCTGAAATACACCAACCACACAGTGAAGCATGGTGGTGGCAGCGGCATGCTGTGGTGATGGTAGGCGTAGGGAAGCTAAATGGTAAATTTCCCATAATTTATGTTTTTAGTTTATGTATGAAAATGTAACTCAAATATGTCAAAAAGCAAACTGATACAACAAAAACTGAAACAAAACAACTTTCAAACCCTGATAAAAATAGATGCATGAGGATATATTTTTTTAGTCTACAATTACTTTTTTGTTAAAAAAGTTGATGTATTCAACACAATAAATTAAAAAGGAAAAAATATTGACCAAATACTGAAAAATCCACGACACTCACTCGGTATGCCTGAGACCAGTTTGAGGGGTCGCAGTACTCTCACAGCTCTCAGCGTCCTCAGATCCACTGAGATGTTCATATGAGCCCCTGCTGCAGCCAGAATCCTAAAAACACACACACACACACACAAGCAGAAGACAGACACACACAACAGGATTGTCACATGAATGCCACAATTTTTATGCTTTATAAGCTGTGTGGAGCTACAGACTCGCACGTAAACACACATATTGTTGGAGGACGGCTGCAGTGCTTAGATATCGGAGGAGGTGATGTGAGGTTCTGCAGCGAAGCCAAGACCGCAGAAAACAAGTGTTTTTTTTTTGTTTTTTTTTTTGGGGGGGGGGTAGTGAAGGAAGGAGGCGCCTTTTGCCTGTGTTCTTGTGTGTGGGAGGATGGCTGTGACAACTGCTGTTTAGGAGGAGAACAAAGAATAGCTCCATCATGGGTGGGCAGGATACCCCTAAGCTGGAGAGGCACCATGTTTCTGGACAAACACAAATATAGGATTTTATTTTTTTTTATCTGCCATGCAAACCGAAAGTCCATCCAAAGTTATATTTTTGCTTTGTTGATCCTGTGTCGTCTGTCCTGCTCTTCAGATGCACCTCTGTGGCCTTTAGCTCTCAGAGTGATGGGTAAAGAAAACATTGTCTGGTGATCTGAGCCCCTGCTCCCTCATTAGTCTGCCCTCCTGTCTCTGTTTTCGCCAATTTCTCCAATGTTGCTTTTCATCCCTTAACCTCCCTCTGGTTATTTCTCCCTTTCTTCACTTTTTTTTTTTTTTTTGTCAAACCCCTTACCAATTATACCTTCTCTGTGACTTTTTTCCCCATTTTGCACTTGAGCTTACATACATACTGATAAACAAAGATTAATGCAGAAATAGTATCGGCTATGGTGTGTTTTCCTAATATCATTTAGTACAAATCAGTTTGCCGACTAAGCGAAAGCGCTAAAATGCCTGCACCACAAACTGTTTGGCATTTTCAGAGAAGATTTGTCATGTTTTTCATGAGAACAATATAGAAACTCAGCTTTACTGCTAGACCCAGAAATGCATTTTAATTACACATGGGACTGGATAAAGGGAAATAAACAAGCATACTAACGGAACGAAGTAGGAAAATCCAGTAAGCAGACATTTTCTTACTTTTCTTGCCAAGTTTCGTTTAGGAAATTAACTTTTTCAGATTCCACTTGCAGAGTTTGAACTTGGCACTACATGCCATTCTCAAAATTGAGAAAGTAGCTTGTTTCTGTCAAATGTTAGTTCAATAGTTGTAGCAGAGCAACATTAAGCCGCTGATGCAGATGAGCGGATGTTACCTGGGTAAATGCACAGTCATAATAGTACAATTGTCCTATTTGCATTCACCACGGTATCCAAGCTACATTGTAAACAGGCTGGTAATTGAAGATAACTGATCAATAGATTGTACAAAATGATTATTATCCAGGATTTATGTACACAACAGTGCTTAAGTGCCCTCCTTATGCACACTAATTTTCCCTACAGAGATTTCACATTTATTGATATAACAAAGCACCATAAAACCAATTACACTTCTAGGATATGGCAGTGAGAATTAGTCTCATCTTTAGTTCTAGCAGACTAAGAACGTCATCTGTTTTAATTAGAAGAATTAAAGGGGAAGGAGAGAAGAACGAGAGAAGATGAGAAAAAGATTAAAATAGCTCATCGTGGTCGATGCACACGCAGAAATAGAAACATCTTCACGAGTTTCACACCTGCGGTCTCTCTCTCTTCCTCGTCTTTTCGTCACATCAAATTGTTCAGCTTTTGTCTTTGTTTTACTCAAAGAGTTTGTTCTGCTGCCACGTGAAAATTCTGGTATTTAATTTTTCACTTGTTTTACTGTTTTAATTTAACATCATCACACATTCAAACATCATTTTTTTAAATCTTTTTCAAAATGTCTTTCTCTTTCTCACTGTTTAATCAATGTCACCTGCTGTTTTTATTTTAATTATGTAAAGCACTTTGAAATGCCTTGCTGCTGAAATGTGCTATACAAATAAAATTTGATTGATTGATTGATTGATTGATCACTATGTATTTCTACTGAATTACACCCAGGTTGACTCTGTTCTCATAATAGGCCACTTCTAAAAACAACCTCAGTGGATTATTTAAAGGGTCATCAAATCATTTCTGCCGGGAAAACTATTTGGATTTTTTTATTTGGAAACAATAAAAACATAAATTACTTCCTTCCACTTCACAAATAACCTTACTTTGTGTTACTCTAGCATGTAATACATTAAAGTAAGTGGTTGCAAAGTGTCAAAAAGTGAAATATGTATCTATATATTTTTTCCTTTTAAACTTCTAAAAAAATGACAGCATTGTTTTGAGATAGGAATTAGTAGACAACAATTAGAATAACATTTCAAAATAAAGCACAAAGTTAAACTTAAATAAAACTTAGCTAGGCTTCGTGCCTAAAATGAGAATAAAACAGCAAACTAATATAAGCTAACCTAACTTTATATCTTAGCAGCATAAACAATCCAATCAAAGCACCAGAACACAGACAGATAAACTATCTGGGTCTCTATTTTTCCCTCTTTAAGTTGCTGCGTTGAATTTCTGTGTAAGACTTTAAAAGAGCCTCTGAGAAAACAGAACACAAACTTGACAGATTTGATGAAAAAAATTACGTATCATCTCCACGAGGAGTCAAGAATACGTAAACACAAGCTGAAACACTCTGCAAAGGGCTGCTCTCTCACTCGCTACTACGGCAAATATGAGACACTCGGCCCGTCTGGACCTTGGCACCTCCTCTCTGTCGGAGACAGGGAAGGTGAAGGTTGGCCACAGAATCTGGCAGATTTTAATCTGCCGGGGGAAGCACGACACATGGCTGATTTGGCACAAGTAACCAGTTTGGACGACCATTTATTTCTTCCCTGTCGTCTTCCCTCTGCCTCGTAAAAAGATGTTCATTTATTATTTTACAGTAGCTTTGTTTGGTCAGTCAATATGAAACATCTGATAATATCAAACGCTATTTTGCTCGTATTCAACATCCTGACGTTACAGTCCAAGCATGAAGGGTGCCACAGATAAATAATAGTGTCATGAGCTAGTAATTCAACACGCCAGCAAAATTCAATTACATTTTCCTCTTAAGGTGCATATAAACAATATAGAGCATTACTGAGCTCTGCTAAAGGAAGGCCAGACAAAAGAATTTGCTGTCAGGCTGAAAAGGCCAGTGAAGACACCATGGAGGCATCTAAAATGTCACGCAGCAAGGAGGGATAATGTCACTTAACAGGAACCTAATGAGAACACTGTTTCAGGTGAGCATGAAGGAACCAATAGACAAATAAACTAGTCAAATTAGTCTATGATGTTGCTGTAGTTTCTATTTTATGAATTTTGAGTTTATTTCAGCATAACAGATTTCTTATGAGTAAATATCCTCTTTCAGAAATAATTTTGCTCAAACAGCTTTTTGCTTTTAAACACCGAAGTTTTGTAAACTCAAGCATGTCATCTTTTAAAACATTTTGTAGAGTTGTTTTTATTTTAAGGATGTGTTTATGTCAGGTAAAAATGTCATAATTTACTCCTACTTATCCATTTTCTGTCTTGCCAAGTAAAGTGTTGTCTCGAGTCTCTTTACGGCACTAAACTTTTTCACACCTTAAACTGAACCGATTATTTTAAGTGTTTTGGTGGGTAACAGTAGAATCTCATTTCTTAATGTTATCACAAATCTCTATAAAGTTAAAAAGAGAGTTAATTATCTTATTTCCTGGTAAAATGTGATACTCCTTTCAGAAATCATCAGATATTCAGCCAATACATACTTTTACATAAAGTACAGATGCTGAGATGAGGTCTGCTAAAAAATGTCTGAAATCTTTTTTTTATATTCAGAATCAGCTTTATTGGGCATGTTGTATAAATGTGAACAGACATTATTTTTAATCAAATACAAAACAGGAAACAGGAAAAATCAAGTAGAAAAAGATATAGATCAGAGTAGTGCAATTCAACATATTTTTATTTGACATTCGAGTAGCTGACTAGTCTGGCTATGAAATGTTTATTGTGTTAATCAAAGAGGCAACCTATGGGAAGAAGTAATCTCTGTCTGGTTTTTGCAAAAGCGGTAAAAGTCTTAACACTTTGCATGTTTCTATCTGCTGTTTGAGTGAAAGGGAGAACAGCAAACAAAGAAATCTGCACAAATTTCCTCCCTCTGCAGGGCATGTTGTTCAAATGTTGAACGCATTTGAGCCTACATATATTTGGTGTAATATGCTTTATGGACGCAGTGCACAAAAAACCACTATCGGGTTACAACAAACAGAGATCGCACAATTTATGATTGGTACGAATAAAATAAAATCGGATTAGAAACTCTTATCCCTCATTTGAAAGAGCAAAATGTGGACAGGAGTATAAAGCGCTGATAATTTAGGATAATTGGTGAATAATGAGTGTCAAATACCTGGGAGTTTTCTTAACGTACGTACAGAAGTATGTGAAAGAGTCAGAGTTGGGATCCACTTCTGAGGGTTGGACCGACCAACCAGGTAGCGGTCACTTTAATTGATCTCATATTCAACATCTCCAACAGGTTTTTCACAAGCTAATAAAGTCACTTTTATTCAGAGGGAGCTGTCAAACAGATGATGCCCTGCTTTGAGGTGTCAGCTATGATAAGTGAGTACTGATGGTAAACCCTGCTGAGGCGACAGCTTCACACCGCCTGACAAATCTGCCGTGACAGCCGTCAGAGCCCGATACCGACAACGTTGTGACTTATGCTCCATGTCACCGTCCAGCCACACAACATTTATTAATAGGAGCACACCTGATCATTGGAACAAATTTACCCACTCATCTTACATTGTTAGCACTGCATCTCTAGGTAATAAACAAAAGCATGTTTTGGAAATAAATATAATCTCACTAATAAACAGTAAAAATCTAACTGGCTTTCAGTTCCTTTTAGAGCAGCTAATTTTTTTTTATCATATGTTATTTAGAAGGATTTCTTCAGAAAGATGAAGAGTATCTTGGAACAACTGAAGAGCAAAAGGAGCACAAAAAGAGGTCTGATGTTGCACTACAGCTTTAACCCAAAACATAATAATGTAAAACAAATAATAATTACTGGTGCAAAACGAAGTCATATGACTTTGTGCAAACTTGTTTCTCAGAATAAAATAAGTGATTTGGGTAAGAAAATTACCCCAAAAATTATTATAATTTTTTTTTAAGAATAAACAAAAGTGGATGGGAAAATTAAATGTTATGCATATTGCACAACTGTTCTCTTCTGGTTTACTTTTATTTTAGTAAACCAGTACACTAAAACCTAAACAATACATGCAACAGAATCAGCTTCTTAAACAAAAGCATATTGGGAACAAGAACACTGAAAACTAAATTGGACACAAACAGGATAAGCTGGGCATTCATTTTGGATTACACTGCCATACTGAATTTGTGTTGATGCTAACCTATTTTCGTTTGCTAAATATATTTCTTCAGAGCAACTAAAGGACATTAATGGTCAAATATGTCATATGTAGTGCATCTTTTTAGGCCAAGTCACGAATTATGAGTCCACACCAATTGGTAATGTCAAACCAAGTACGGTAATGAAACACAAGGAAAGGTTAAAAGAAAAGAAAGCACAAGATATCTGAACATCTTGTGTCAGTCTTAAAATACAAAACAGCTTCATCTGTTAAAACTGCTCAGTAGTCCTTTAATTAGTACAAACAATCCAAAGGGTGATGAGATTTGACACTTTTAAAGTATAATTGTTTATTTAAAGTATATTGTTTCCCAAATCACACATTCATATCAAAGGCCGAGGTTAATTATTCATGCAATATTTAGCAACATAAATTTTTGTTTCCTCCACCAAACAAAGAATCAAACCAAAGAATGCAAAAAAATAAAAAATAAAAAATCCCATCTTGTCCCTTGCTGGAAAAATTCAGGTGTACTTAAAGTTATTAGTCATTTATGTATTGGCTGCTGTCAGTCAGCTGTATTATATATGACATGATATCTTTAGAAAGTGAAATTGTGCTGTAAAAGGATAAATTAATTTTATTTATTTGCACCTGATAATAAAAGATGACGTAAACCACTGCAAAAGGCTTCACCAGCCCCATGTTTTTTATGAGGTATTTACTGGTATATTTTCCAGTATGCCAGTAAATAAAATGTCATAACATGTTAAGAAACTAGTGTCATGGTTTGTTGGGCTTTGTGTTTATTCTGTTATCTAGTTAAGTTTTCATTTGTCTTTCTGTCTATGAGTTTCTCTTCTTAGTTTGGAGTTGATTTCATGTTTTGTTCTGTTGATGTTTCGTTACTCTATTCGGCTCTCAACACACCAAACAGAACATTAATCCAGTTCTAAGAACATCTGTCCATCATGACTCCTGGCTCCGTCTGGTTATTCTTTTTCTTCACACTTAGTAAAGGCCAAGGAAGGAGACATCTTATTTAGGCAGTAGATTCCATGTTTGTTGTTCTGTTGCAGGTTTAAATATTTTTAGAGAACATATTTATTGTTGAGTCAAGCAATAATAGTGCAAGCATCCGAGTATATGTTGTGTGTGTGTGTGTGTGTGTGTGTGTGTGTGTGTGTGTGTGCGTGCGTGCGTGTGTGTTGCTGATTGTCTTGACATAATAAGGAACTGTGTGGAGGAACCTCCTACAGCACTGCTCTGGTCGATTTAGTTAATATAAGCTTCCCTGCCTCCCACAGTGTACTCTGTCCTTTTTTAACTCCCCCTGATCCATATTCTTATTCTCTCCCGCTCTCCGTTTGTGCACACACATCTACATTGATATTCAGCGTGTTGCATACAATCAAATCATGCTGTGCATTAAAACAACAGGCGTAGATTTGAGCATGTTTTCCATAAACTGGTTATCAGCCGAGTGTCAGAGCCACCTGTTTGTGTTATGAGAACAGCTGTGATTTATCAAAAACAATAAACAGTGACACCTTCATATATAAATAACATGCTTTTTGAATATCCATACTTAGAATCAATAAATATCAAAATATGTGAAACTATTGGTGACAGCACTTATTGTGTGTTTTAGCAGAACAAATATACAATGCAATGTAACCGGTGTACTGAGCTTGCTTTGCACAATGGATACATTATGGGGTTTTCTATGATCTGTTACCAGCAGCAGTCTTTTACTTCTTCAATCATCTTCTCTATCATTTTCACAAAAAATCCTGAAAAATATTGTCTTGACTAAGACGGAGCTGCAATGGCCCTGAGGTACAAAACATCGAAATCAGGAAAAAAAATCATTTGCCAGATTAAACACGAAGGTCAACAACACTGGATTTATAAAACCTGATAATAAACATTAAATCAGAAATCTCAATTCAACACAGATATGAAAAGGGCTCATCCTAACAGGCTTACCATTCAAAGCAGAAAGCCTCAGTTGTTTTACAAAAGTTACCTTGAAACATGATAATACTATAAAATCTGTTGTTTGCTTTAGGTTTTCCAACATTTTCTGCTTTCGACCTTGACTTTAAAGAGCAGAACACTGAAACTGTTTCAAACTACCTGCAACCTTCAGAGCATCTGTCCCCAATGCTTTGACTCAACTACTTATTCATACAATATACACTCCCAAAAACACTCAAGCGTCTTTTCCTTTAGCAAATGCAAAAAGGGACATCAGACTTAGGCTGTTATGGTAATTTTATCAATCAAGAGCATTATTTGTTTCTTTAAAGTGACTTTTGCTGAACAGCTCAAGTAATAAAACTGCTGCCACTTCCAAAAAGATGCAACTATATGTAAAAACAAAAACTCAGTGGAATAAAGGGAGGTTACAGTCCATCATGGGTCCACACAGAGGCAAACAGACACAAGCAATGCAAAGATTTACAGCTCAGGATACTTTAGAGAGACCAGTGAACTTGACATGTATGTTTTTAGAGAGAGAGGGAGCACAGTCCTGCATGTGGAAAACATGCAAACACAATGCACAAATGACCTCCTTTGGCTGTATGGCAACAGAGTTAGCTACACCAACATGGAGACCTTAACTGCAATCTAATTGACACAATTGCACATTTAGTCTTCGAGCTCACTCAATTTGAAATATGAAAAAGATTCTGGATTAAATTAGAAGCTCCCTGCTGGAAATGAGCAAGTTCACATCAATAGTGAAGGGGCCATTTTACAGAGAAAGGGTGGAATATGTCCAGACATGCATGTTAAGAGAGGTTTAAAGAAGGTATTAGGAAAATATTCTGTATTTTTAATTGAACAAGATCTGAACATATATTTTTAAAACAATATTCTGCCATTTCTAAACCTGTCATGAGGAAATTCATGACAGTTTCTTCAACAATCTGTCATGAGTTTCAAAATGGAGACTGGAGCTGGAAGCGTGGATGATGTTAACTGTTTGATGACAAAAATGAAAAATGTTTTTTTTTTTTTTACAAAAAAAACCACAGGGAACACAAGGAGCCAGAGTAGAACAAAAACAGAAATCCAGTAGCAAAAACTGCAGGGAATCAACAGGGAGCTAACAGGATTAGATGGGAGGAACCAGCAAGGACTGACTGAGAATGAGTTGAATATATACTGGGGAGGTTGATTACTGAACAAAGAACAAATGGCTGATTAGAAACGGGTTGCAGGTGTGAGGCGAGAAAGCAGAAGGCAGGATGAGGAGAGAGAAAGTGGCACAGGGGGTGAGGGAGTGGACACAGGGGACTAGGAAATAAATCTAAAGAGTTTCTAGACCTAAAAAACATAATTAAACTAGAGTAAAAAAAAAAAAAAACTAAGCACAAGAAATAAACAAACTACAATCACTAAGTAAGGATGAACTAAAGTAAAACACAAACAAGGCTGATCTAACAAAAAAAAAAAAACAACAACTAAAAAGAACCTCAAAAACAATTCAGGCTCCTAACATAAACATGAAATTGTATGAGAAAAACCTGTTGTGAATTATTGATGTAGCCATGAAACTGACCTATTTATGGATGCATTCATCTTTAAATGTTTACTTTTGATCAGCCATTTGCTGTAAACATAATTTATTGCCTATATTAAGTACCTAATATTGCATCAGAAATTACAATGTCATACATTATATAACAGTTGCCATAGGAACTTAACAAGGTCTTCATCACTCATTTATGGTGTGAAGAGTGTACAGACAACCTGCTTCGACTCCATCTCCGTCTCTAAACTGTTATTTCACTGAGTCGCGGCTGAAACGCAGCAACAATAAATCGGTTCCAGGGAATATTGTGCTGCCCCTGAATTTTGCTCATTACATGTTTCACTTCAGTCGATTCAGACTGAATACTAATAAACTTCAGGCATTAATTCAATTCCCACAAAGGCACTGTTCATCTCAGACTGAATTTGCAGACAAATTGAAAAGTCATAATTGAGAAATATCCATCACCTTCCCTCAGAGCTGGTTACTTTTGCTAGTAAAAGGAATTTAAATTGACGAGAGACCCAGCAAGCAGTAGGGCCACTTTGATCTCAGCATATCACCTCATCTTTTCTAATCAGCCTGCATAAAAGGCCCTCTAAACACTCTTTGTATCGCAGGATGTCTTTTTACAACAACTACAAGTTGGAGAGAGACAGACGAGGGGAGAAGCGGAGGTTCAGGGACGCAGAGGAGCGGATTTTCACTTTTCTTTTTTTTTTTTATTAATGTGGACATGTTGAACAGAATGCATACTGTTGCAACGCATAGCCTACATTCAACTTTGCTTAACTTGTGATAAAGAGATATGACAGAAAACAACAGCCCTCGAACTATTCTTCTATTTGTTTGATTTAGATAAACACAGCACACAAGCTGCAGGTACATTTTCCCCTGGCAAATCATCAGAAAAAACAAATCTTCCCTGATCCAAACTAATTGCAGAGACGTTAACCAGAGATGCAGGAGAACTGGAGCCTGTGACAGCCTGACCTGAGGCTGGGTCCTCAGTCACCACAGCAGCAGCTCGAAGGGACAGATCCACTCCTGCTGTGTCTGATCTCATCAATCCATCAGACAGCAGATGGGGAAAAAAGACTGGAGAGGGTGCATCTGTCTGAATGTCTCTGTGTGTCTCTGTGTGTGTGTGTGTGTGTGCGTGTGTGTGGGTGTGTGTGTGAGTGTGAGAGAGGCTGATTTGGTTACTACTAACAGGTGCATGAATGCCAAACAGACATAAGGTGTAGCTGACTGTAAGAGAGTGTAGCACATTTGGTTTGTTCACATGACTCAGAAGAATATATGCGTCACGTTCAGTTTTTGGACTCAGGTCCAACGCATCAAAAGATATTAGAAGATGTTGTAATAACTCTTAAGAGAAAGGATGGAAAATAATGTAAATCACATGTCAGACTCAAGGCCGTGGGCCAAATCCGGCTCGTCATAGCTTTTTATGTGGCCCTCTAGATTCCAGACTAAACACCAAGAGTGCATAAATAATTTGTTATCAACTTTATCTGTTTACTGCCAAATTTTACCAATCAGTCCCTCCAGTTTGTTGAGAATTATAGTAGAAATTCACACAAAATCAACAAATCAGATTTTTGTCAAAAACTCTCTTACTTGTACTAAAGAGCTGCTTCAACCTTAACTGATGTCAGATTGTTGTAAATTATCTACATAGTGAGTAACAGAAAAGTCGAAGTTACCGTCATAAATAGCAAATACTGCAAATATTTCCAAATTAGTGCCACAAACACTTTGATTTTTATTGCAAAAAACCCCCCCAAAAGGATCAAGAAATCCTGCAGGGACTGAAAACATGTTCAATATTATTATTTAATTTTAAGAACTGAATGAGATTTTATCACGTTTGTGAACAGGTTTTATCAATACATGCCAGAACGGGAATGAGTTTGACACCCCTGATGTAAAAGTTTAAACTGAGTTTAAAGTGGCCGCAAGAAAATATGCAGCTTTAAAAATATGTGATTGATATACTTTTATCTTTACGTTTATAGTGCAAAACCTCAGTTTGCTGCTGTATTGTGTATTATGCTCTGTAATTTGCCCAGTTTTACAATAATATATTTTCTCAGTTGTAGACTTTTCCTTGCTTTATGATCATAATATATTAGTGGGCTGTGGATCTTTTGGTTTAATGAAAACATGAAAAGACAATGAAGAACCACAGAAAGCAGGGAATATATGGACAATTATAAGAAATAATTTGATTACTGCAAGAAACTCTGAAAGAAAACTGTATTATGGCTCTGATATAATGTTATTATGTCCTGCTGACTAGTGCTGCAGATGCTGTGATTGATATGAAGCTCCTTGTGTTGACTTTGGCTTCCGGTCTGCAATGTTAAACTGTAACTACAGAATAAAGCCTGATGACAGCAGCACTGAACTCATCACAACGCAGAATGAGTTTTAATTAATACAAAACATCTAGAAGGTCTAAAGATAAAGCCTTCTTGTCTCTGTTACTTAATGGGACATAAATCCAAACTAACAAAGAATAAACCCAACATGTGACTGGAGTGTTATTTTACAGTTTTAAATAAGCTTCTTTAAGTTATAAAGATCAATTTCTAAAAGCCAGAGATCCTATTGACAGGGCAACATCTCCTTTTAAATGTAACACTCTTCTGTGTCTTGTCTCTGGTCAAATAAATCTGAAATAAACACAATTAAGAGGTGAGAATATCTATTAGTCTTGCACTCCAGAAATCTTCTGTTTCTGGAAGAGTGTCAAGAAGAAAAGCACTGAAATAAAGTCAAAATAATTCATATTGAAGAAGAAGCAAATATGTGGAAGAACATGCTCTGGTTAGATGAGATCTTGTAGGTTATGCAAAATGTTGCATGTATTGGAAATCTATCGCCACATGTTGTCCAATCGATCCCTTTTGTGAATAACAGCAGTGGCAGCATCATGCTGTGGAGAGGCTTTTATTCTGCAGAGACAGAAAATAAAAGCTCTGATCTAAACCTAACCCATTCACTCTGCTACTAAAGTTACAAATAATTAAATCATCCAACAAAAACATACAAGAAAATATGTTTAGTACAAGACGAGCCATGAATTTAGTCATCATGTCTCCAACATGCAGCAAACTACTATGAAGGGTGTCTCGTTTTCCCTCATTAAAATGTTGTCAACAGCCACAGCAAGCGGCAGAAACACAAGTCTTGGCTTCGTTGATCTCATCAACTCCCTTTGCACCGACTCTTTGCCCGAGTGTCTGGCACTTTATGGTGACACAAAGCCTCAGTGGGCGTTGCCCTGCGTCTAATGTTGCCAGTCTAATGGAGGGCTTGCCAGCAAGTGAAACTGCCAGGGTGCCAATTAAGACACACGATTACGCACTGAGGCGTCCTTCTCATTTCCTCCTACTACATCCTTTCCTTTTGTTTCTTTTTTCACAACAATTGCCGTCATAACACGTTGCTCTTGAGCCAGTTTCTCTCCTGCTCTGCTTCATCACCTGCTTGATTCTCTGTTCCGACTCCGCCTCACAGCTTGACTCTTTAGCGGGGGTAACGGGCCGGCGACCTGAGGAAACCCGTCATCCCTCTACGGTGCTCGGCTACACGAAAACAGCCTTTGAGGAAGTGCCATCTGGTTTTTCACATCTCCCTCCCACTCGCTCTCTAAGGCCATCTTGAAACACTGAGGAAGCTTGCTGAGGTAATCACGGCCTCCAGCGTTGACACAGTAACCAAACGCTTCCCATAATTACACACGTTCGCTCATGATGTGGGGTGAGTTAGGGGTATTCACCGAGGAAAGGTTTGCAGGCTTTTGTAATCTGAGCTAACAGTTGAGTAAAGCCTCCACAGGCAAAGATTTCAACACAACTGTTAAATTAGGCTTCCCGCTTGTGTGAATAAAAAGCTTTAAAGGATTTCCAGATGAGCACCTGGAGCGTTGTTGTATTGCATTAGATTTTAATAAACAGAAAGGCCAATGAATTTTAAAGTGGAACTTCTGAGTGAGTTTTGTAATTATTTGCAACACAACAGGAAGGGGTGGGAGGTGGGGGGCAAAAACAAGTGAGGAGAGCAACCTGAATCCACCAGTTTTAAGTTATTGCTCACAAATTGGGGCTACACAAAAACACTGACACCTAACCGGTTACATTTTTTATCTATAAAAATCCACAGAACATGTCTCAATGTTTTATTTTGTAACTTTTATTACTGCATTCATAGCACTTTTTTTCTAGTGTCAAGGTGGTACAGTCTGGACAAGTGGATTTTTTTCATTAAAAGAAAAGAAAAATGAGAAAAACAACCACGCTTTCTCAAACAATCACAACTTATGGAAATGTACAGCAGCTAATTAATCCAAGATCAATATTTTTGGATGGTTAGAGGCATTGGGAGGATCTGCATGTCTATGTGGAAAACAAACAAAAACAACTTTTTCCAATATGAGGCCTAATTCAGCTCACAGTAACTATTTTTTATATATGTCTCATAGCTGCAATAATTCCCAGGTGATCTCAGAAGAAACACATATTTAAAAAAATAAAAAACTTCTCTAAAAATTTAAATCAGAAATTTATTTTGTAAAATGTAAAACTGAATATTGGAAAACTGAATCTAGAATAATAATAATAAAAAAATTTAAACATCAGATTTCAGCATTAGGAACAAGACTTTTAAAACTTGATTGCATTGTTTTATAATCAAGACAAATAAACATGCCAAAGTGAAGTTCTTCCACGTTGAGAGAAGTTCATTTGATGTGTGGGAGGCTGGTCAAGGTTTCCCCATTACTAAGTGATCAACAGCTCTGCTCATGTATCTAATACTATCAATGCTTCTCATCTAATCTAACAAGACATTCTCTAATAAAATTAAACCTTGAATGATGGCCTATAGGTGAGGTAATGTTTCCATGTGCGTCAATGTTGAATGAACTAAGCGTGGGAGATAGAAAGAGATGGACCGTCTGCATTCATCTATCCCTACTGAGGCCAAAATGATAATTTAGAAAGCAATCAGGAGCTCACTTCATCATGCTGAATATTATTAAGAAGAAACCTGGAAGGCTGTGTTATTCAGATCAAGCACGTCTACTGCCTAATTCAAAATTGGTTGTTAAAATTCAGATCATGAACGGATGAGAGAGGAACAGACAAGTTCGGGAGCTCATTGTTTTTGAGATCATGTCTTTCGTTGCGACATCAATTAACAGATAAAAAAAAAATTGGGGAAACTGAAAAGTGACCACTGGATGATCTTTCAAGGAACCACAAAATACAACCCCATTCCCAGTCATCAAATGGAAATAAAGAATGAATAAAAAAGTTGTTTCTCTTCCTCTTCCTGGTTCTCATTCGGGCAGGTGATATTAGAAATGCATTAGCATGCACCTGTTTTTTTAATTAAGCTGCTAATTTAGTCTGGGGTTGACTGTCCTCATCAGCATGTGTGACATCAGCATCAGCTGATCTTCAGGAACCCTGAGCCATCGTTCTCTCGTCGTTTTTTCTAAACTCCTAATATCCCTTCTCCACCCAGCAGTGAGCGGAGCGTCATTAAGAAGGCCTAGCTCGACTCTTCAATAATTAAAGAGCCAAAATCATGTAGAATTCACTAAGAACCTCTTCTGCCTTCTGTTGTACTTATGAGGCGTTAACTGATTAATATTTCATCTGTGCATGTGTACGGCAGCGCGTACGTGAGAAACAGAGAGAGAGAAAGAGAGACATGTGATTTGTTCTCTCATCGAGCGAGTCCTCTCGGAGTCAAACACATTTCCACTTTCTGCTCCACTGGTGACACACGTAGCGCTGCTAACAAAGTGAGAGACGTAAAATGTCCTGCAAGAGAGCAGCCTGTTAAAGGTAAGCACTTGTAGCTGGACTGCTGAACTCTGCTAAGAGAGAATGAAACCATAACAGATCACAAATGTCTTTAAAAGGGTATTTTGGAATTCTTAATAAAAATCTTTTTTAACTTGGAACAAGAAACAGGCAACGGGGCAGAACAACAAAAACCCAGGAGCTTAAATACAGAGGCAGGTGTGGGAATTGACAAACTAACCAATCAGAGGAAATGTGGTACAGCTATGACAAAGAGACAGCGGGGAACCTGAGGGAGGAGATGAATTAACACAGAGGGAGTTCAAGTCAGACTCCAAGGCATCCAGAACAAAGTAAAAGGTCTGAGAATAATCTAAGAGAATGAAGTTCAAATGTACAAGGAACAGACTAGAAGAACAGACTAAGAAACTAAACGCAAATAAATGAACTGGTACAGTAAAACATAGCGAACATTAATAAACACTAAAAAATTATCCAAAGACCAAGACAAAAGAAAGCAAAAACCCAAATATCATGACAAACAAAGTTTGTTTCTCAGCTACACACAAATAAATAATCCTCATTGTGTTGTTTGTCTTTAATCATCTATTGTTTTATGTCATGGCGCTGCCACACTGATGAAGTTTTTATGAAAGTCTACTTTGTTATGTCACAATCACCTTCTTTGTACTCGTACCCTTCTTACAGTGAAGCACTCACTGCACCGCTTTTGGCCCTGATCTTAAACTAAACAAACCTTCAACAGAGTTTACTCACAGAATAAAATTTAATGAATTCAGCTCCGTGAGAGCGTCGAAAGATTGGATGAATGCCACAAAGTTTGCTTAAAACTATGACCGAAGTGGATTCAAATGTTTCAGAACAACAAATACATGCAAGAAACCTAGGAGTAGGTAAGTTGATGCTAAACCTTACAACGACAGGCAATTAAATAAAAGTCAAAGAATGAGTTGTTCTATTCGTTCATAACATCTCTCAGAACAATTATTCAGTTCGGTTCAAAATGCTAATCCCATCTCATCGACCACACATTTGTACGAGCATGATGATGATGATGGACTCACCCGCTGAGGACGACAATAAAATCCATGACGTTCCAGCCGTTCCTGAGGTAGGACCCTTTATGAAACACAAAGCCCAGAGCGATGATCTTTATCCCAGCCTCAAAACAGAACATCCCTATGAAGTAGGGCTCCGTCTTCTCCTGTTGGTGTGAAACAAAGTCGGACACGCATAAAGGACTCAAACGCGAAAGCAGCACACTTGTGATTTCTGTCTGTGTTTTAGTTTTCATGTCTGAGTGTCTCACCAGTCTCTTGGACATGGGGGTTTTGTCCTCACCAGGGAGGTGCTGCTCCAGGGCCAAGACGATGCAGTTGGCAATGATGGTAGTGAGGATCATGTACTCGAAAGGAGTGAAAGGCTGAAGTTAAGGAGCTCAGCGTTGTGGATGGTGACAAAATTCATTTGTAGTAAAGTAACACACAGACAGACAAAAACAACAGAAATAGAGGTGATTATTATTTTTTTTTAGTTACAAATTTGTATCTAAAAGAGGAGGGGTTTTAAACTACAGTCCTAGAGCTGATATCTTCTGACTTATCCCTGGTCTAACTCAGCCGAATCTATCGGCTGAATTAACGCCAATAAAGTTCTGCAGACACATCTAAAAGTTGGAGTTTGACACCAATGAATTAGAGCCTATCAGTACAAACACGGCTCCCTTCTTCAACTCAATTAACAAAAAGATAATTTTGCAATATAAAACCCACACTATAAAGTAATCAAACATAATCAACCTGCTGATTTATACATTTTGGGACTGAGAGGAGCCACTAATAAACAGCCTGTACCTTATATGGGATCAGCTGTAACGCAGAAATACACAAGAATGAGAGAGAGGCCCTGAGATATGATTGTATAAACAGGGTCAGTCCTACTATAAACGGCACATTGCATCTATTGTGAGAGCTGTGCGGGTTGTTGGTTAAAATCTGGCTGTTCTTTATCTAATGCTTTGTGTGGGTACTTTCCTCTCACCTGGTTACGTGCAGAAGGCAGCTTAAAGAAAGAAGAACAGAGCAGGGAGAAGAATGCACCAAGAGGAAGTGATAAACAAGAGAAGTAAGCTGATCACCAAAGGAGAAGATTATGTTATACAGAGAGTAAGATGCTTGTGAAACAGCGCGGTGAGGAGGAGGCGAGTGGAGCTGGACAGATCGATGTTGTGTTGGCAGTTTTATCCAGCAGGGTCACTCAGGAACAAATGAGTGATGAGAAGTTAAATAAAAAGAGCAAACAAAATACTCCTACAAGCCTATAGGGGCCGTGAGATAAAACAGGGTTGCACTTCAGATTGGCTGCTGGGAGAACACAACAGCAGTAAACAACAGAAACAAGAAAATAAGTGTGAAAAGAGTCCCAGTGACCTGCTGCTGTATGAATTCTCACATGAAAGGTAGTTTGATTATTTTGCTACAGATGTTCATTTTAAGAAGCTTTTTAAATTTGATACTCGCTCCAATGCAACAACATAAGGAAGGGGAAAGGAAAGTGAGGAAATGAAGATGGAAAGACAGGGGAGGAGGGTATCCAAGCAACAGCATCCTCTTCCAGCCACTGAAAGTCAGCGTTACAAAACTGTTACTGGGCAGCTGAAGCGTGCCTGTGGAGGTATCTCATGTGCTGACACACTGAAGCCTGACTTTGACACCATGCATCGGACTAAATATCATAAGTATCAGCAAAGAATTGGTGAGAAATAAATGACAGTCACTACTGAAAAAACAAATTACTCTTTCCAAGGTAGAACAATTAAAGGATTTCAATGACACCCCTTATTTTTTTTTTATTTATTTGTTGTTGCTTATTTTGGCTAAATCCAAATGAGCAATGCAGAGGTGTTTTTTTTATTATTATTATTGTGAAGGAAATAAAGAATAAGTAGACAACTTGTCAAAGAGGAGAAGATTTATAACCAATTTTTGAGGGAGGAAGTCGGCTGACGGGGCTTGAACTTTTTAAGGCTGGGAAGTAAAGACACTATCAAGGCACAGCTGAGATCTGCACAAAAATACCAACACTGCTGCTTTCCTGCTAATTTTTATAACTTAAAAAACAGGATTTGTCTCATCAGCAACATGTCCATCTACAAGAAAGAGCATACTGTGTTTTTGTTTTTGACCGTTTCCATACCACTACACCTCCATACCACAAGACGGGATGATACTTCAGCTTTTTGTTGAATTTTTGCACATTAATACAAGTTAAATGCTATTCTACTTCCACAGAAAATTATTGAAACAAGTAACTACTACAGTATTAACACACAAAAAGTAGTTCACGAAGTTCAAAGAAAAACTGAACTGATGCGTCTGAGCAAGAATTGTCAGCCTGTTCTAAACATTCATGATCTAATGGTGTTATAACGCCCACCTCTACAGGAAATGTGATGGGTGCTGCACCACTTTCCACTCGGTTTGCAAGAAACTTTACTTTATCATTATGCTCTGGACATGAGAAATAAAATGCATTGTAATCATCTGTTTTTATGTATAAAATGCCAGAAATTGCTCATTACTTGTGGGGGAAATCATTTAAAGTTTTATTGTAATAATATAATGATATCAGAGGTCTACTTTTTATGTTCATATATTTATATTTTGGATCAAATCTGCATATATTTTTCTAACTCTCATCAAACTAAGTGATTGTTAACTTGAGAATACATTTATGTTATCAGATTGGACTTAATAACTTATCAGACATTTTTTTCAACCTTTGTTGAAACCTACACGTTATGGTTTTGTGGTTTTTCTTTGCCTTTTCTGCAGCTCCTGGGGGGAAACGTCTGACTTATTTTTGGTTGGCTATTCTTAGTGCTCCTATCTGACTTGCTTCCTATCTTCCCTGCATTTTCAGTAACTATGGGAAGTTTCCAGTTTCACCCTCAACAATTTCACTGCTTGTCCATCTGGAAAGTCTTTCCTAAAATAGCCCTGTAATGTTGAGGATCATTTAAATATTTACTGAAAATACTTTGTCGGTTCTTTACATAGGAAGCAGATAAGTCATTTAACCTAATTATTATCCACTTAATGTTTTATCATAGTAAAACATTTACAATTTCCTTTACATACAGAAGTGACTTACTTGTGACATCAGATAGAAATACAGCTGATGCTTTCATTTCTCCTCTACTTTTTTCACTCTCACTACTCCTTAAAAAAAAACAAATAAAAAAAAAACTTTACTCCCAGTTACAAACTTAACAAGTATCTCATCAGACCTCCTTGCTGCTCCGGGTGTCAGCTGACGTGCAATATTTGTCGTGATTCGTCTACCAGCTTCAGGAGCGAGGCGTCTCGTGAGCTTTCTGAGTCACAGTGACGCTGGCGCTCTGCCTCGACTCCTCAAACATGCGTGTAAAAATAGACGCAGAGACCGGAGTGTGATGCCCTGTGCATCTGTGAAAATGCTCAAACACAGACTGGATCCAAACCCCGGTGATTATTGTTGCTACGTCGAGGTGAAAATCAAAATGAAGCAAAGGCATCTGAGCCTGGTTTATTGGAAATCCGTAAATGATCTGAGCCATGTGTCGGGAGTATGAGCTGGAGCCAGCACTGAATAAATATGTACAGAAGAAAAGCCTTGTAATCTGAATTCCTAGGGAAATTGTTCTAAAAAAAAAAAAGAGCAAAGCTTAAATTTGAATCGAAATGGTTAAACGCTTGTGGAATAAATATAAATATAACATTAAAATGTCAGACTCGGCAGAAGAGCTGTGCTAAAGCTTTGTCTGCGTCCTGATTGTCACAAAAGTACAGAGAGATCAGTTAATTATTTAAAGTAGTTTAAAAATATTTCTATCAAAGGAAGGAACGTCTGTTTTCTTGCAATGAAGAGCTTGTTGAAAATCTTTCCACAACACAATCAGATCAGCATTTGGGCTGCTTATGCTGGTTGTGGGACTGTCTTTTCTCCCTTTGCAGTTGCTCTCTGGCCTCCATCAACTTTAAGGAAGATTACACTGTATCATTATTCTCCAAACAAGAAAAACACAATTTACTTAAACTGTATGTTTTGAAACATCAGAATTTAGAGAAAATTACTTGCTGCTGCCCCCAGCAGACAACCGGTCATAAATCCACTAGAGTTGCAGAAGCATTTTATTTGTGTTAATAGTTCAGCAATGTTCACCGGAGGTAGGGTCAAACAAGCACTTGTTAGGTGAGCTGGTTTAAAGACCGCAGCTCATAGGAACGACGGTAACAACAGGGAGCTTAAGACAACCAAGGGGAGATTTTGATGATTAATGGATAAGGAACAAGATACATGAGCAGAAACCAAAGACTTAAACTCTCGCTGAGTCACATTGTACTGTTTTATCATGAAAGAACCTTAGCAGTGTAACAGACTGGCTGTTTGCCAATGCAGCACTCGCACAATCAAAAAACAAAACAACAAAACCTGCAACAAATATAAAACAGCGTAAGCCACTTTCTGGCAAAGTGCTGTGGTGTAACTACTGCTGCTGCAACAACAACAGATGTCTTGTTATTGCCTGTTTCTCACATCTGCCTCATTCTCTTCAACCTTCTCTACATCTCTTACCAATATGAATGTAAGCAGCCATAAGTTACTCGCACCATCTAGTATACATCAATCGATTTTCTAATATCAAGTTAATAAGTATTAAACTGTTCTTTTTAAATCATATTGTGTGTGGCAATTATTCCTATGCAGGAACTAAAAGCATCCAAACAAACATAAAATCTAATCAAAACCCAAACCCGAATCATCCGTAAAGCAAAAACATAAATATAAAATCCATGAGCAAAAACCCAGATTTAAGCCTGACTTTCAGAGCTTAGTCATGGGATGATTATGGAAAATTATTTAGTTTCTCAAGTTTGAACCTTTTATACTGTTTTGAATGGTCATAAGGAAATCAGTGAAGAATACAAAAATAAATAAAAATTCACAGAGAAATTAGTTTAGGATACAAGGAACACTGGGTCCATCAGGGTCATTTCCATCTTAATTGCCCCTTTTTATTTTTCATGCAAGGATGCAGTTTAGTTAGAGGAAAATTAATGATCCGTCTCAACTTCAAGCAGACTCTAGAGGAATATGTATGGACTGTACAACCTTAATGGAATTTTTATTACAACATTAACCTGTGTAATTTTAATCCTCAATGAAGCTTAACAAAGAGAACAACGTCCTGAAAGTACAACTGAAGGCCAGTGTGGCTGCCCTGTTGCACTGCTTTAAGCTTAAACCTCCATATCTCCTTATCAGCTCTCACATAATTTCTGCTTGCACTAATGATGAAACAAACTATTAAATCCAACAATCAATTATTTAGAGGTACACCTTCTCAATGGGAAACTTCCCACTGCAGGGGATCCCAGTGGGGATCAGACAGGAGGAGCAGCTGCCAGTCCTCAGCAGGCCTGCAAGTCTAACCTGAGCCTGAGTGCTTCATTAAGCCCTGGCTCTTCCTGCCAGGCCTCCGTCAGCCTCCATCAGCTGCTACGCCCTCAGGCAGCCAAGCTTGAGTCAGATTCAGGCATGCACAAATGTAACCACGCCTTGCTCCGGTGAGCCACCACTGATGCCGTCGGTGACAAGGTGCACTCAAACACAAATCTAGAAGTGTGTCATGTGATCGTATGAGCTCACCCACACCACTCAGCCAATCCGGGAGTCTCTGGATGTTCGTTGAATTGATCATCCTCTGTTAATTGAGCACTCAGAGAAGAAAAGAGGCTCTTACTGTGAAGCGACAGCTGCAAGTTGTGCTGCAAACACAAGGCTGACCTTTACCAGATGTCCTGCAGAGATAAGAGATTATAAGAGAGTGTGTGTGATAACCCACTCTACCACTAGCCTGTTCACTACTAGTGTACGTTCTTGATTTGCACGACTCGCTTGAGACAAATGTCTATTGGATACCCTGATAAATAGCATGTTTGTACCAATTCCTAGCTTTGAGGTAATAAAACCGTTAAAAGGTTAAAGCCTCGGTGAGGCCCACCGTCCTCCACCTGTTGCTGAGTTAGTCAGTCAGCTGTGTAAATGACCAAAAGAGAATGATGGTTGTGGGTTTGCAACTGAGCCCATTTATCATGGGCTGGTTCTATTTAACAGGATTAAAGTGGAACCAGTAGAGGTCATTCAGAAAAGGAGACAGCAAAGGTTTCATTTCAAAGTTTTGTGCTGGTTTGATCGTGTAACAAGCACAAAAATACACAATAAAAACATAAGGTCAGCCATCTGCTGGGCATCAGTTTGAGGAACTTAATAAACATCAACAGGAAGGAACGTAGTAGACAACCAGAAAATGTTCCTGTGCATCAAATATATCCTTTTTTTTTCTCCTGCTTTTAATCTGTTACCGTCAGGAAGGCTTTGCTACTCAGTAATTACAAAAAACGGGACAAAACAGCAGTGTCTTTATTACAGCATTTCTCTGCATTTGTCCATCACTTAGTAGTATGCATGAAAGCCATGACCAGCTGTAGAAGTACATATTTAATTGGTGTGTTGGTGTGTTTTGCAAACGAGTGCTCAAGTTTAAACTTCATCTAGAATTTGTCTTTTCCACTTAGTTAGAAATATGCACAAAAATATACAATATTTATTAACATTTGGATTAAAAAAACAAAAAAAAACAAAAAAACAAACAAACTGATTAAAATGAAGAAGGGATGCAAATATTCAATCAAAATGATGCCATAATGTTGATGGCTACATGAAGCATGTGGCTGAGCTACAACTTGTATGAGATATTTAACCAATTATCAAAGGAGTGTATAATTGGTTATATGTATCATTTTGATCCAGTTTGACTTACAGAAACTCCACATTAAATTCAGATTTGTACATCAAAAATTCTAGTTTTACTAAATCCTTGCAGCTGTATAATCCTGGAAGATGAGTGTTGTAAATGTGTCATTAAACGTCCCAGGTTAATGTGAAATTCATGACAGTGGTGCAAAGCAAGTAAGCGTCTGAGCGGATCTGTATCAGTGTGGTTAATCTAAAAGCCTTCTGTTTGCCTGGCAAAACAATGACAACAACACACCAGGAAGTCACTGCACCAGGCTGAGAAAAAAAAACACACAAAAAAAAACTGCAAATCTATAATTTGGGTGGATTAATGCAAAGAAATTTGACGAAACATGTAAACTGGTGACTATATCCGTGCGCTCGTGAATGAAACGTTTGGTCTGTGTCATAATAAGGTTGTGGTGGTGCGGTGAGGAGAGACGCTGAGACCCAGGTTATGGTGAAGATGAAGAATTTAATGATGATGCTCACAGTCCAAAACAGGCAGCACGGCAGAAAAACAGGCACACAGCCAAATACCGGTAGCAACTGAAACACCGGACTGAAACGAGAGCTAACGCTTTCCAGGACTTCACAGTTCTACTGGAGCGAACACAAGACGTGACTTAGACACTGACTACGACACATACGACGAGGATCCGACAAAGAACACAGACAACCGGTGGGTTTAAATACACACGGGGTAATTAAGGGAATGAGACACACCTGGGGAGCAATCAACGGGGAGGACAGGACAGAGACTCACAGGGAAACAGGACTGAACACAGAAAACTCAAAAATAAACACACAAAAACACGGATCTTGACAGTCTGGCATGGATTTAGGCTGCATCTTTCCCTCTCCTTTCCTCTTGGCTTCAGTTCATGATAAACAGACACCATAGTGGAGTTTCCAGTAAGCATCCAACACTCTACAAGGAGCAACTAACCATATTTGCCTAAATGTCAAGTATTCCCTGTAATCCCTGCTGAATATATTACTCTTGCACTTGCATCTTTCAAAGCTTATGCTTTGCTCCTGAAGCTTCTTATATGGACTGCGTTTATATCAGTTTGTTTACATGTTTAGTTAAGCTTAAATATATTGCATAAGCTCGCGTATGTATGTGCTGTTGTTTATTCTTCTGATTCTTGATAAGAGCGCAGCACCACTCTCCTCAAAATCTTAATATCAAACAACAGAATACGGTGCGGTGAGTTATGACTAGCCGCAATAGCATATGGCATGCCGATCAGACATTATTGCATGTAATTCCTTTTAATGCTTGTTAATCAGATACAGTGGAGCTCATTCTACGTAACAGGACACTCCCCACACAGAGCAAATTAACCTGGAGGTTATTCAGCCTGGCTGCTTTCCTTCTGATCACAACAGCACCCACAGCTCTTTGATTTTGATTTGGATGGGGAAATAAAATGTACCAGCAGGTGCAGTTCTGGAGCAGCTCGGTTAATAGACAAACCAGCAGTGCATTGGAAGATCTCTGGTGTGATTCACATGCAGATCCCAGACTAAAGATTTAAGGCCAGAAAACAAAACAAAACAAAACAACAAAAACAACAACAAAAAAAAACAAAACACGATGAGCAGCAGTCATCAACAAAAGAAGTCTCCTTCTATTAGGTGTGTTTATAAGCTCAGCAGGGGAGCAGTCAGTCAGTCAGGAAGCTGCTGAATGGAGCAGAACAATAGTCTGTGAACAGGCCACACCTGGCCTGGACACCTGGTGAGCTGTGCAGCAGCAGCAGCAGCGGCAGCAGCAGTGGCATAAACACGCCACCAATCGACACTTGTGTGTGCCGCATCCCCTGCAACAGGTGGCGCAAAACAGTAAGACTGTTTTGAAAGTAAAGCAACAAGTTAGTTTCTATCAACACCAGGAACGAAATGGATGTGTTTAATTTCAAACCTCACAAAAACAACAAGAAATACGCATAAATCATTTCATTGTGTGAGTACATTTAATCTGGATGAACTGGGCTGAATTAAACTATACAAAAATTATTTGGATCGTAATGGACCAAGCATTGGCAATCTGTAACCCTAGCATAGCAATATGATTCTGATATCGCATCAGCAATAAAACGTCTTCAGCTGTTTGAACTACTTGTGTTTCGGACCGGCACACATGGGTCAGGCTTCGCTCCCCACATGCACCGAAAAGCCTCTGCTGCATTTCCACTTCTCACGGCTGTCTACTACTGCAAACCTTGTTAAACCGACTGAAATCCTGATCCTTGCCACTCAGTTCCTGCTTCTAGCACCACAACAAATGAGAACAAAATGTTCACTTGCTGCCAAATATATCCAACTAACAGGTGCCATGATGAAAGGATGATCAGTGTTATTCACTTCACCTATGAAGCCCTGATCTGACCTTACAAAATAAACTGAAAACATAAACACATATTATGATTTGATTAATTCATCATTAAAGCACAGCTGTGCTTAATTAGTACAATTATCAAAGTTCTAGTTTACTTATGTTCATCTGCTGATAGGTGGAATGGGCAGCTCTTCATGACGTAATGCTGACAGAAAGGGCTTAAAGCCATGAATAGCAAAGCTCTTGTGTTGCTTTGCTTTGGCACGTTTTCCAGCATCAAAACAGCAAAAGCAAATGACACCTGCATCACTCAGGAACAGTTTCCCATCTTCTATAACTCAACTTCATTACAAAACAAGAAGCTAAGTACTTTTTAGTGATCAATCTTTTTAATAAAACACATTCTACATAATTAAGCAAAATTTCAACACCTCTGTGCCACAAGTGCTATCCGTGGTGCTGAAACTTCCTACGTTTATTCTACAGGCCAAAAAAAAAAAAAAAAAAATGAGGCAAACATTTTCAAGCAACCATAACTTTCTGTTAGATAGGCTTTTCTTAGAAACCAGTAAGAGTTCGGCGGATTTTGGAATATATTTTATATATTTGCCAGGGTCAAAACTTCAATGTCAAAATGAAAAAACAAACAAACAAACAAACATATTATATACCTTACTGTTGTGGAAGATGTGAAAGCTTCTTCAAAGGGAAAAAGGACCATATTTATCTTTAGATCAAGTGCTCCAGTTTGGTTTTGGAGCACTTGATCCAAAACCAAGTGCTCCAAGTGATAAATGGCATGGATAAATGTCATTTATCTACACATTAATCCATGTCTAAATGAATGGGATTAGGTAAATAATCCCATTTATTTTTCTTAGAGGTGAAACTCCGCAGAATTGTGAAAGTAATTAAACGATTGCTGTGCCAGTTTCTGTGGTTGGGTGTGGATAAACTATTGAAATCAGACTTTGTTGCACAGTGAGCGTTGGTCATAGTTCACCTACCTTTTTATATTTTCCATTTAGACACTTTGAACAAACAAGGTTAGTGTGATATCATCCGTGCAGAGCGGGGAGGAAAAAAGGATATGGCCACTCAGTGATTTTCTTAGCGTACTTCCGGACCACGTTGTCCTCTCCGAAGATGAAGAGCGACCTGTTGACGGTGAAGCAGTTCTCCCGAACCGGGATGGGGTTGTACAGGGCCATGGTGCGGGCGCGCTGCGCTTTGGTCTGCTTGAACGCCGGGGAGATCCCACCTGTGGACATGGCCGCTCCGTCGCGGTTCCTGTTGCGCTCCGATCCTCCATCCCCAGAGCTCAACAAGCCCGGGACGTCGTCTCCAAAACGGGCCATTCTGTCGGGAAGACGGGGTTGAGGAGAGGAGAAGGAAAGCGGGTTATTGGGCTACAGTCCTCCACAAAGCAGGGCGCGGTGCCACGATCACAGTGCCAGTAGCGCGTTGAAGAGATCTTGTTTGGTTTCAGTATTTTGCGGAAACATAATTGCTGACCAAAGTTGAACAGACAGACCCCAGAAAAAAAATATTTTAAGTCTCACAAATAATAGTAATAAAAAAAAGTCAGTCAACTCCTCATTTAGCGATCCGCCGCTTTAAATGAACCTGTCGGCGCTGCTTCGTTTCACTCCATTTGCATCCATCAGGCGTCTAAAGTCTGGAAAACAACATCTGCAACAGGTCACATCCCCAAACTGCAGGAGAGGCAGCTCGATCCGTGGATTTCGTTAAATGAAGCAGCAACACTCCACCGTCTAACTGAGAGCGCATCTCTCCTCTCTCCTCTGCTCTGTTGACAACCTGATCACCGTCCTACCACTGAGCACGACGGAAAAATTGAACTCAAGTATTTTCCACAACATTGTTTCCCTCGAAAACAACACGAACAAAAGCAACCTGTCAAAGAAGAAGAAGAAGAAGAAAGGAAAGACTCAATCTATTGGGCTGCGAGAGGACAATAAAGGAAGCGGGTCCAGTTTTCCTGCAGTGTGTGAGAGCAGAAGGAAAGGACACAACTGCGACAGGACCAACATACCTCACCTAACCTAACCTCTGTCCAGCCTGACAGCACATAAAAAGAAGGAAAACAATTATAACCATGCAAGCTGCAAATGATAAAAACAAACAAAGGTAGATTTTGTCCCCATATTTCAGCTAATTATCCATTGCGCAGAGAGTAACGCGAATCAAACAAGATGTACAAGTTTGATGATTTTGCAGACCATCAAGCACGTTTTCAGAAAGTAAATATTCATGCGTCTCACTGGTGACCGGTCAGCTGCCATATAAATTGGTGTCACGCAATATTCGTTTGTTGAGCGTGCGTGGTCACGCGTCGGGGCAGACAGCTTTATGCTGGTCACGCATCAGAGCTGACGGTTGGGTGTGAAGGTGGAGGGAGTAAACACCTGTTGTGGAACATCGAGCGACAAAAAAAAAAAAAAAAAAAAAAAAAACACTATAAAGAAAGACAGCAGCACGCATCTTTAACTAATTACAGGCTTCAACGCCAGTGAGCTGCTGCTGCTGCTGTGTGCTGGCTGCAAATGATTATGCTGGAATCATTTTTGAATGGTTCCCCAGCAGAAGGAATTATTTAAAAAAGACAAAAAGGTTGCTAAAGATGATTTTGGTGTAACCTTATAGTCCTCTATCTGCAAAGTTGCTGCAAATAAATCTAATGCAAAGGCCAAAATCAACCATAAACGGATTAAAGATGCATCTGTTTCAAAAAGCTTCTTCCTGTATGTCATAAACTTCCATTACAAACACTAAAAGCTGCAGCCCATGAAGAATGAAATCATTATTTAACAAATCTACTGAAAGCGATCTGGGGTTAGGCATCTTCCAGAATATGCATTTAGAGCAGGATGACAATCTATTGTGAGTGGATGAATAATTTGTTCAACTTTTAATGGTTTATAATGATGTAAGTCTTTTCTTTTTTTTTGGAGAGTTTGGTTTACTTGTTACATGAAGAGCATAAATGTCCTCTGCAGTTTGGTGACAGCTACACAGAAAGTACAAATATGTATATATAAAAAAAGCTTTCAAGTAAATTTCTGTTTTATTCCAGTAGCAGAAAATCAAAACTTGACAAAGTTAGTAAAAAGCAATGTTTTAATTTCAGTAGATTTAGTTAGACTATGAAAAATCTTGTATTAAGAAATAATACCTTTTAAGAAAAGCAATTTACAACACTGATCTTTTTTTAATCTTGCAATTATGTATATGAATTTTGTTTTTTACTTTAAATTTGGCACCACAGATTTCAACTGCAGAAATTTGCTTGGAAAATTCACCTTAAAAAAAAAAGAAGCACTTTCAAATATTGTGACCTTGTGGTGACCCCAGCAAACACAATCAGCAGCAGTAGACAGAGGCGGTTTCTGATATGGATGACATGGGCAACCGTCCAGGACGGCATCTTGTGTGGGGTGGCATGAGACCCATTCATCCTCCCGTCTTCAAATCAAAGGCAAATATCTTTTAAGTTGTGTTTTTTTTTACACATACAGCATTTTCATAGCCACTGAAGGTAACATAGTTACTTGATTGTTATGATTTTAGTCTTTTTAGATCACATATCCATGAGACAAAGACAACATTCATTCTTTAAACGAGACAACAAGTCTCTAATGAACCACTGCATGGTGTGCATCATATGAGAGCAGATTTCTAACTAAGCAACATTAGTTTTCCTCACAGGCTTCCCTTTAATGGGATGACTAGGAGGGTGGAAGCAGAACACAATGCAGCAGCTATCAGCACTTCATTTAACTAGGAGAGAAAACTGGTGGTAATGGGTAAGAAGACAAAGAAAAAAAGGGGAATTGAACCACAGGAGAGAGCGTGAACCAAAACACCGGCACTGATGAGGATTTTGTTGATGGCAGTATGACGAAGGCAGTGATCAATGGCGTGTGGCCTCCGACTCATTAGAGCTCGAACACATTACAGGAAATAAAAATAGAACAGACGAAAAAGCATCAAATTTGACATCTTCTGCTGAGAGGACACCACACAACTCTAGAAAAAACTAGTTCATGTCAGAAACTGCTTTCTGCTGAACCAGGCAATGGTTAATAAATTTGCCTTTCATTCTGCTTAATAGCGAGCATGTTACACGCTGCTTCTAACAGAAGAATATATGGAGAAGTGAAAGGTGAGAAACATTCAAATGAAAATCTAAAACTATGAAATGGTTTCATGTGCAATATAAATCCCGTTGTTCTGTAAAGGCCTCAAATGTTTGTTGGAGAAAATTAACGAGCAAACAACATCATGACAACGATCAGACGCAGGCAGACAGGGAAGAAAGTTGTGAAGAAATATAAGACATTTTTAGGCTATAAAACAATATACAAAGGTTTGAAAATCCCAGAGAGCACAAAAGTTGAAAGATTATGAAATAACTGCAAGAAGTGGTAATTCACCAAAAATTGGCAGGCTCTCAAAGGAGAGAGAGCATTAACAAAAGAAAAATGTGGTAACTCTGGAGGAGCTGCAGAGATCCAAATCGAAAGAGTGGCAGGAAGAGAGCCATTGCACTACCATCCAACGGTGACACATGTAAACAACAGCATCATGCTGTGGGAAAGCTTTATTTCTGAGAACAGGGCGAACCTGAAGAAAGAAAGAAAAATTTCTGAAAGGCTTCACTTTCCAGAAGGAAAATGCCCCAAAACATACTGTTAGAGTTATAAGTCTTAGATTAAACCATATTATTGTACAAGAATTGTTAAGCCAAGATCCAGCCCTAAATCCACATAAAATCTGCTGTAAGACTTGGAAATAAATTCTTACAGATGACATCTATTCAGTTTGAGTAGCAGAATGGGAACATTTTCAGTCTCTTGGTGTGGAAAGCTGGCAGAGACAAACCCCAAAAGGCTTGCAGCTGGCATCGTAGTGGCTGGTGGGTCTGCCAAGCATCGATTTAAACAGAATAGAAATGCATGCCAGAGTTTTCATACTTTATTGTAACCTTGTGTCTTTTTGAAGTCAAATCCTAATTATCAGATACTTTGTGTTATTACGTCACATAAAATATCAACACATATAGTTTGTTGTCGGAGTGAAGCAAAATAAAATAAAATAAAATAAAGTGCTGAGAATACTTTTACTGTAGATTTGAGTGAAGGACCATTATTCACCAATGACAGAACAGAGATAGAATATTGGGTAAAACTGTCATCTGGTGTTGTGACATCCAGCCCAGGAATGCAGGGCTACCGAGGTTAGCTGCCGTCATGAGAGCAGGTTGACGTTCCCTGTTCTGGTAACAGGACTTACTGCTGCCACAGAACTGAGAAACAAGATCCAAAAGATAGAGCGACTGACCAGAGATACCTCTTACCTGAAACCTGGTCATTACTGACCCGGCTCTGCCAAATCTGGTATAAATAAAGTTGATTGACTATCCTCACATGTGCTAACAAAATGAACTCTTCCCACAAACGCAGCATAAAAACCTTCAAGTGTATTCAGCACTTGCTCCTCTTTGGTGACCAGGAAACATTTTATATTCTTGCCAGATAAAACGTTCCCATCTGCTGAACTCCTTTCTAACCATAAACTAATCACAGTCACCTATTTTTAAACTCTAAACTCCCAACTTTAAAACATGTTAAAACGATGGAAGTGATCAATACCAGAGCAACAAAACATTTTCAGTGTATCATGACCATTTATGCTTATTTTGGTATAACTGTACACAGCTGGTTCACTAAATTGCTTAAAAAACATAACAAACAACTGATATCTATCAAAAAATCTTACATTTTGAGGAATATATTTAAAGGTTAGCCAAAGTCTTAGATTACGCCTCATTTAACACAAGATTCAAGACGGTAATTTATCTATATAATAATTTTTCAGTTTCCCCAACATGACTGCTTCTGTTAGAAGAAGCAAAAATTGGGCCCATCAGCTAACGCCAGGCAAATAAAACACCGACAGACAGACAGAGGTGAGGAATCTGAGTGTGTCTGAGCTCGACATGTCAGCACATTTTCATCAGAGTGGAGAATGCTGCTGATGACGGCTATGGGAGGGCCTTTAATTGTGCAGTTACAAATGAGAAGACCGAAACACACTCAGGGAGCAGCAGGATCACACCACACCAACATCCTTTGAGAGTTTCGTTATAGTTTCTCCAGTGGTGATCTTATTAGTTCATTCCCTTCATTACCACATTATCACGGAGCTTGAATCAGCTCACTTTTAATGAGTTTCACAAGGTTTATGTTGTTTGGTTTAGGAGAATTGAAAACTCAGAATAATATAACGTTTAGCTGCAAGAGGACTGGATTTAGTCCCAGGTAAGTTTATGAAATAGAAAAAAAAAAAGATTAAATCAAGGAAACAATACCACATGTTGAGATCAACAGACAAAACCACAGAGAAAACAAAAGATGTAGGAAATATACTGACGTTTCAATGCTTACAGGCTTCTTGTTGCTTCAGAAAACATTTAAGATCAGCCTTTGAAACGCAGTGTGAAGTGAGGCTGCGACAATTCCTCAATGACTCGAATGATTTGATTTCAAAAATCTCTCCCTTCGATTATGTTATTTTCCCACGCAGTTACGTGTTTCACAGGGGAAATGTATCCACAGTGTTTCACACCGTGTTTCTGTTTACATTAATTGTGATGAAGATAGACAGGAGACTGTAAGTTCAAGTCTCTATCAAAAAAAAAAAAAGAGAGAAGCAAAGGTCCTCTACAAGTTGAATTGCATGATAACCTTAACAATAACTTTTGCAGATGGGTGTACTTCTGTGGACATAGTCATTCTGTTGTGAGAGCTTCAGGCAGATGGATGACCTTGACTCATCTTGAACAACCTGAGTCCAGATGTGAGTAAGTAAATCTTAAAATGATGAGCTGTAATTATTCGCCTTGCAAAAACCTCGGAGAGTAAAATAAGTTAGACGGTAATGGTGCTGAGATAATCCATTACGATATGAAGCTGTCTGAACCCAAGTTTCATTTCTGCCTTAGTTTGTTCCTCTGTTTGTTTGCTTCTTGGTGTATTATTATGTTTTGCATTCTTTAGGTTAATGTTAATTTCTTCTCTTCTGGGTCTTTTGTCACTTCCAGCTCTCAAGCAGAATTTAAGATCTCCTCTCTGCATTGTTTTATTCTTGGTTTCTCTGTTATTCTCCATGACTTTCCTCCATTGTTACTCCTGTTCTCTGGTCATCGTTCCATATCCTGTGCCAGACGGTTGCAACTTCCTGATAGACATTTGTTTTCTTTAATTCAAGTATTCTCTGCCATCATCTATGTGCTTGAGTCCTCCTCTAAGGTCAAACATGAAATATTATAATTAAGAGATTTCATCTTAAATATCCAGGAAAAGCCTATAATTGTTTTACCATCAAAGACATTTTTTATAAATATTCAATTTTATAAATATTTGCATTCCTTATTGTCGAATTCATTTAAATCTTGTCATTTATCCTGCTTATCAATATACTAAATCTTCAAATACACACACACACACACACACACACACACACACACACGCACACACACACACACACACACACACACACACACACCATTGCACAATTACATATATTCAGTTTCACATTCTTTTGGATCAAAGTATGTTATTTTTAATTTTGTCCTTATAAAGTACATTATTGCTAATTATGTTTTGATATATTCTACATTTCTACACGTGTGAATCTACATGCTTTAATTGCTGGTGTTACACTTGAATTTCCCCACTGAGGGACAACAAAGATTATTTCTACTCTATGCAAACACATAGGTTATGTCAAAAAAGGCTGAAAATAAATGTGTTTAGCTTGAAATCTGTCAGGCATTCAGTTCAATCTGACAAGATCCACTGGAACATTATCAGTATTTAATTGTTTACTTATCACAAGGTGACTGCTCAAGACTGAGGAGACCTTGGTGTGAAAATACTTTTGTTTCGATAGCATTCAAACTTCAGCTGAGAGAGTCATGTGGCCAAGTGGGTAGAACAGCTGCACCGTGTACTGAGGCTGTCATCCGTCGGTGCAGCTGTCCCCAGTTTGACTCCCATCTGGGTTATTTACTACATGCTTTCTCCCTTTCCGCCCCCTTTCCTTTCTAGTAGCTACTGTCGAATAAAAGCCACCAGTGACACACAATCTCCCTCCAACTCATACTGGGGGCAGTGACAAAAGGTAAATATGCAATTTCAATCAAATTGTTGGATTTTGCATTAATAACATCAACATATATAATCCTCACGCCTCTTTTTTTTCCCCTCGTCGTCACTGTCGGTGAGCATAGGTATTCATTCTACTGTCACCTGCATCAAGTTTAGGTATGCAGGGTAATGAGTGTACGACAGGCCAAGTATAAAGCTGGTGTGCAGAATGTGCATGCATGACACCTGAGAAATAAACAAAAAACTTGCTGAAAACCAAGCCTTCTCTATAACCCAAACACTTCATATTCATCCATCCATCCATTTTCTAACACCCTTGCCCCTGGTGGGGTCGGGAGCTGCTGCCTATCTCCAGCGAACGTTTTGGGCAAGAGGCGCTGCTGTCAACAGACCCTAATGTTTCCCCAAAAAGTTATTTCCTCTCTGACATGCCTCTAAATTAAATTAAACTCTACTTACAACAGAAGTTACTTCTGCTAACAGCTGAATGCCCTGGATCTTTTTTTTTTTTTTTTTTTTTTTTAGGGTCATCAGACCACAAACTATAATGAGTGCACAGTTTTAAAGTAAACACTTTTGTATGTAATGTATCGAACATGTACATCCAAACAGAGTCCTCTGTTTTCTAAAAGACAGTTTGTGGATTCTGAATCCTGTCACATGTCCAAAACCTCAAAATAAAACCTATTAAGTTGCCTAAAAATAACCAGTGTTGGGTCAGTGTGCTTTCGTCCAGAGTGCACGTTTCAAGATGACACAGAAAAGTTTGGGGCAAACACAAGAGACACCGACAGAGGACAAAGCTAGACCCATTGATGTCGGTGGATGAAGAGGCCATGGGATTGGACTATATTTAGCTTCATTGAGATGTTAATTGTAGAAACATGAGAAGAGCAGAGTGTGAGTGGTTGGTTGTGTGGCAACGATGCTCTATGCAATTCACTACCAATTGAAAATCTGGGCTTTGCACTGGGAAATGGTTTTTGATCACACAAACATGAGTTATTACCAGAAGGTTTTCTAAAATCAATACTCATCTGTCTGCAGCGATACACTGAAATAAGAGCATCTCTGCAATTGTCAGGACCAAAAGGAAATGATAAGATGAAACAAATTTAACCTGCACAATTTTTGCTTTTTGCCTGTGTTACCCTTCCTCTGTTGTCTTTCTCTCCCACTTCTTAACATCTCTCCTCCGCTCTTTACCCAACCCAGATTTCTGTCTTCGACTGTTGTCTTGCCCTTACTTGTTTCCTAGCAACAGAACTGACATGCCCCCTATTCGCAGCCCTGCAAAATCTGTGGTTGTGACTCTGGATTTTATAGCACAGCCTATATAAATCATGCTTCCCCACAGGGGGTTGAGTTATGTTCATTGTTTGCAGACATACGACTCCATTCGTGGGCATGCTGCTGACCTGGTTTCCTTCAGATTAAAAGTTTAAAGTTTTCGAAGCAACAGTTGGGCAGTGAACAATGTTCATTCGTCCATTGCTTAGGGAAACGAGGAGCTCTGCGTTGTGCTGCGATGTCGCTTAATGTGAACCCGAAGCAAACAGCAAATCATTCCAGGAGGTCTCAGACAGACCCTGAAGCCAAATATAGTTGACATGAAAACACTGCAATGCAGTCATTGGCACTGACGCTGCCCAAATCATCCCTGCCGAATTCACATTCCTCACCAGTGTGTTTCAAAAGGTCGCCGAGACAATTTCAAAGATGCACATATTCCAAAACAGCATGTATATAGTTATGTATAGGTACATTATTTGCATAGATAATTGATTTGTAACTTAAGTGCTATTTATCATTTTATTTTTCTAAGCTACTAGTTGGCAGCATTATCCTGAATGCCTACACGTAATCAGAAAAGCTTATGTTTAAGGAACGAACTATGTATCATGCTGCAATTTACACTTTGTTTTTTTATTCCTACTATTTTGCTAAACCACGGAAAACCGAAAATCTATAAATCCTCACGGTACGGAAGATAACGTCTCTGTTAATCAAATGAAATCTGCAGAGATTCAGGTGTTCATAATTTTGTCTTTGTGCTGTTGACGATCTGAATTCCAAACTCTGCCCTACATTGTGTAAGTTTTTGCTTGGACTGAATTCAATTAAGAGCAGCTCCTCAGAGAAGCTGAAATAATGATTTTTGAAAGGCAGTAGCTACCATCTGCTGGCAGGAAAGAGGTACTGCAATTTTTACTGAACTGAAGATTTGATTAGTTTGATTTAGTGTTAAGTAAGCGGGCTGTACTGTTTTATTGTTTTCTTATGTTTGGACAGGCTGAAAACATATTTTCCAAAGCATAATAAAGTTTAATAATTTAACTGAATTTTTTGGGACAAAAAATGTTTTAGGAAATAGAGTTTAACTTAACTAGATACTCCCAGGTCTGATTACCTGAAGAATAATAACAAAAATAAAAAAATAAAATAAAAACAAAAAAATACATTTAAGTAGAACATGTGCGGCATGTTCTAAAAGGCCGCCAAAAGGTCCTTAAAATAATCATAGATCATTCTGCAATCTAAAGAAATTTAACAACAGTTGTTTACATTAATTAGTCTGAAAAGGAACACAAAGCTTTGAGCCACACAGAGAGCCATCATCCACAAACAAAGATTTCAAGGAGCATTCGTTAACATTCCCAGCCACTAAAATTACTCCATCAATGAGAACTCACCAATAAGTTCAAAAAGGAACCCAGAACAATGTCTAAAACTCACAATTCAGACATAATGAAGGAGAAAACAGCATATCTTAGAACATTCTAAGACCAAAACCCTTTCATGTTCACCAAGGCGTTGAGAAAGTTTTTCTTTGAGCTGACAGAAGTGTAACTGTCAGCCCAAAGAAAATGAACATCACATAAATTCAGAATTTTTTTATTATGCAACTACAATAAAATATATTTGCCTGATAAGTGCTTGTCAGAGAGACAGCCTGAGGGAAGAAACTGTCTCTCTCGTGACAACTGTTTGCAAAGAGCACTCTGTATCGCCAACCTGAAGGTAAAAGTCTGAATACTTTGCATGCAGGATGTGTGGAGTCTGCAGACATATTTGTGACCAGTTTCTGGCTGTAGACCTGTACAAGTTCTGGATGGAGGAAAGCTCAGCCCTCAAGATTGTCTTCATGGACCTTATTGTTCAATGCCATGTAGAAAATGACCCCAACTCCTACGACACCTTTTTCTTATACATGTAAAGTCTCTGCTGGGTCTTCTTCTGAACAGTGTCTGCACAGAAAGTTGTAAGTTTTAAGTCCAGGATTAAATCCGTTTGACAGCCTCACCTTAATCGAACCGTTCCTGCTTAAAACCTCTCTAATGTGATTAACACAACTATCACAGACACTGGATGGCAACTGTTGTCACCAAGGGTTAAACAACCAGCTGATTCATTTAGGATTTAATTACTTTTTTATATAGAGGACCAGGTTGATTGGAATAGCTTTTCTCCATAGTAAATGAAACCATCATTTGAAAACTGAATTTTGCATTTACTCTGGTTATATTTGTCTAATCTTGAAATTTGTTTGATGTGTGGGAGGGAGCAAACACTTTTCCTCAGGAGTAGAAACAAGTAACTTGTTTCATAGGAATAACCTGAGATGACGCACTGACATGTCCTTCAATGTTGCATTATTATTATTATTACTCACATTCCCCTTCCAACTTGTTCAGAATAAAACAAGAATTTAAAAAAATTGTCAATCATTTATAGACATCTTGAGAATTTAATAAATAGAATTAGAAAAACACAAAACTTTGAGGTCATTGCTCTCCCACATAAACCAGAGTATGAGTCCTTATCCTGTTAGTTCAAGGAAAACTCACTGAATTTTTGTTGGTAATGGAACCATCACTTTCATTCAATCATTTTTGGCAATGAAAGTGCTTTTCTTTTTTACCCGAAAAGAAAACTTGTCAGAAATTCATATGAAGGTCCAGAAAATTTTTTTTAGGTTGCTTGTGAATGTGTTTTTTTTTGTTGTTGTTTTTTTTTGCTGACAGGATAAAAGCTTGTAATAAGCTGCAGGCAGTTTGAGGAATATTCCTTCTAGTGCTTCATAGGTCAGCAGTTTGAAGTTATTTCACAATCAGCACATGATATAAAAGCACAAAAGGAAAAATCGGAACATTGTACATTTAATATATATGCAAAATAAACTGTTAACAAAAGCATTTTCTTGAGATAATTAGAAATGCACAGAAATGAGGCATGTTATTGGTGTTTAAGCTCATTTCTTTTTAAATCTAGCCAGCCTTTTCAAATATCAAGTTGGATCAAGACTTGCGTGAAGAAAAAATGTGGTACTTATCTCGTATGCAGTCGCAGATCAATACAATCAACAGAGCTGTCTGTAAATTAACAACTAGAGCTTTGCAAAGGGTGGTCAGTTACAACGCAGAAGGAATAGAAATGTGAAGAAAATAAGGATGTCTAACAAGCCCAAACATGATTAAAACTGAATCAAAAATCCTCAGATTCTAGACAGTCACTTAAATAATGAACGTGTGTGTGTGTGTGTGTGTGTGTGTGCTTGATTTTGCTCTGATTAGACTCACTATCCCAGCAGCTGCAGATTAATCAGGCTTGATTTTTCACTCCACAGGACATTACATCCCCACATCATTACCTAATGGCTTCTTAAGTGGCAGCTGCTCTGAACTAGGAAGCGTACCGTGCAGATGAGCTCAACTCAAGCTGCACTGAATCACGCCGTCTGCTGGGTCACAAAATGTTAATTTAACACAAGCAGGATCAAAATCAACGTTTAGCATGAGCTGGCAGAAATTTGATACAGTGAATCATCAATTCTTTGTGAGGTTTTATCACGTTTTGTGAATGTACTTGTTACCTGTTGCAGGGTTCGGGTAAAGCAAGCCAAACAGGAGCTTCAAAACAAAAAAAACATGAAATGTCTTGTTCTGAGAAAAAAACAAACAAACAAACAAAAAACCACTTTGTTATGTCAGCAGTGATGTGAATTTATTCTGTTGGACATTTTTCAAGATATTTACCTATTTTATAACAAATGTTTGCCTCGGAGGGAAGAACACAATTCATTTGCCTCATGAATGCATGACGCATGAGCTCCTGTGTGGGCAGTTCGCAGCGGCTCCACTAGAGTTCGCAGTAATCACACAGTGAACTCCGGTCCTCCCACTGTGGATATTGATGACGTTTCCGTTTGCTTAGCCAGCATCATTCTTTCCATTTGTCAGAAAGCTCCCTCATGGCACAACATAAGTCATGAAGCCGCAAAAGTTGGACTCCATCTGGTTTGTGGAGTGAATTGGAAGTGATGAATGTCTCACATGCACTTCAGGTGTGTTTCTGGCTTGTTTTCCTGCACATTAGTCTCTAAAGTGTGGCTATTGATGCTGACCACATAATTACTGCAGCCATCACTGAATTGTAATCGTAAAACAAGGGCCAAAAAGGCAATTTGGTAATAGCTGAAGCTCCACACAAAGCTCAGTTTTGCTTGAAAGGACCAGTGTCTGAAAGAAATCCTGCTGCACAACAAAGTAAGCTAACAGCACTGAACTCTCAAAGCACAGCACAGCCATCTTTGATATTTTAATCAAGAGCTTTGAATGAGTGAATGGGGAGAAAATTCAAGGTCTGCAGCAGGGAGGACATTCATTCATTCATTCATACCCCCACCCACCCTGGTGTGTGAGGACTTTAATGTCCAGGGGAAGGACGCAACACCACAGTCACAGCATGTATGCACATGTAAACACACATACAGGAATAAGAAGAGTATATTCTGTTAAATATACATAAAAACTATGGAGGATCATTTATATATTTGAGACCTTTTGAGTTTTTTGAGAGAAAATTACATTTAACATTTTATTGCTGGGAATGTGTTGTGCATTCAAATTACTTTGCAGTGGCGTTTTTCTACATCATGAATCCTGCAAGTGGATATATTAACAGGCTTTTCTTACTTCTATGCTAAATAGTCAACTGCTGTGATGGATTTATAAATATACAAATCTAAATCAATTATTATTATACAAAGAGGCACCAATCAGGAATTTTATAACTTATTTCTTAACTTTGTTTCGCGATTTCTCCTTAAAAGTTACACAAGTAATAAAATATTGTTTTTATACTTTTTGAATGACAAATGTACCTATGTAATCAATAAAAAAAATGCTTGCAGTAAAATAAGACAATTGTCAAAAATAGCTCAAATTGAAGAGTCAAATCTTTAGAAACCTACAATTACGGAAAAAGTCCTCAGGGTTATGATATAGAGACAACTCTAAATAAAGTTCAAATAAAAAGGATCCAGAATATCTCCTTTACTTCAAGACAGAATGTACTATTGTAAAATACTTTATACATTTATAAAGTATTTTTTGTTATAAGACATAAAAAGATAGAAGCTGCATCAGTTTAATATTTTAGAGGAGAAAGCTCTGATTTACTGCTATGTGTTGGATATTTTTTTATAAATCATATTTTATTTATTGTAGCAATAAAGGGGCTTTATGAAGACTTTCTGTCAAGAAAAAAAACACATGGCTCCCATCTTTTTGTTTTGTTTTAAAATTGGATATACGTTTCAAAACATAATTAATTATTCTGTGGCGTATTTTGCGAGAGATGATTTTGATTTTAAAGCAGTGCTTGTTTTCTTGACGATCAAACTGTCTGTTGAGAGGGATTTAAAGTCAAAAACGGGGTGAATTTTATAAAATGCTACTTACAATCACTTTTTTCATAATCACTGAAAATAACACAAAGCCTGTTTTAATGAAATTGGAAGTCCATTTTACTGATAAATACTTCTTGGTTTGATTTTACAAGGGAACACTCAGAATATACTCGCATATTGAACAGGCTGAAAAATACAGGTTGGACGTTACTTTGCTTCCCGGTGTTCATTATGAAATTGAACATAAATGTCTTCCTGGGGTACCTGAACTTAAGCACAGAGCAGAATTTTTATTGTTAAGCATCGTATTGTTTTTGAACATGGATATGCACTAGAAAATCAAGGAGTATGTTGCTGTCGTGTGATGCAAATGGAGGGAGGTGGAAGTCATATTTCACAGGGTTTTCTCAGGGGAGTGAGCTGCTTCCAGCAAAGCAGGGCATGTGGCTGCAGAGATGCATGATGATAACAGATAAAGATACGCTGCACTGCAACAACAGAGCTTAAAGAACGGGGACACAAGCAAAATATTATTTTGGAAAGAGGAATGTAGGCCATTACCGTTTTGAATAGCTTTATTTTATAGTGTAATTACGAAAGGGAATAAAGGTTTATCACTTTGCTACTATGAAGGAGAACACTATCAAGTGGCTATTTAAAAAGTAAGATGTCTGCTTATTTTTTAGATCCAACTAGAAAATAGGCTTTAGTCAGTTCTTTGTAATGAAAACACCAGATTTATCTTAAGAAATTAACACAATTGTTAAAGTAGTTCATTCCATCTGTTTTCTAGCGCTGCAAGTCCTCTTTAGAAGGCTGAAGTGTCTCCTTCACATGGTTAAGTAATTGGCTGACCTGCCGCAGATATAGACAACCTGAAATATGCAGACGTAGCTAAAGTGACTGATCAGTGATGGAATTATCTGATATACTTACTATATCAGATAAGGACTGTAGAACTTCAAAGCAGAGTTAGGTATTAATTAATATCCCTAGTTTTGAGCAACTCACAGAGTGTAAACCTGCAAAGTCATGGTCATAGTAACAGACCTGGCAAGAATAGCATTAATCAGGATAGCAGCACATGGTAACTCTGGAGGAGCTGAAGAGATTCGCAGCTCAGGTGGAAAAATCTATCGATGGGGCAGCTGTTATTTGCCTATTCTCTAAATCTGGCACAAATAGAAGAGCAAGAATGAAGGCATTGTTGAAGCCATAATTTACCACTAACCACGTCAGGTTTGTACGGAGCCCCTAAGGGGACATGGAGAAAAAAAAAAAAGGAAAGAAATCCCGACTTATTATCGCGAGATCCCGAGAAACTAAGTCGAGATCTCGAGATCCCGACTTATTATCGCGAGATCCCGACTTATTATCGCGAGATCCCGACTTATTATCTCGGGATCCCGACTTATTATCTCGAGATCCCGACTTATTATCTCGAGATCCCGAGAAAATAAGTCGGGATCTCGAGATCTCGAGATAATAAGTCGGGATCTCGAGATCTTGACTTAGTTTCTCGGGATCTCGAGATAATAAGTCGGGATCTCGAGATAATAAGTCGGGATCTCGAGATAATAAGTCGGGATCTCGCGATAATAAGTCAGGATCTCGCGATAATAAGTCGAGATTTCTTTCCTTTTTTTTTCTCTCCATGTCCCCTTAGGGGCTCAGTAGGTTTGTGGTCAGCTGCCTAAATAAAAAATCTGGAAGAAGATGTTCTGGTCAGAGTGAACCACAACTGGAAAATTTTGCTTCGTGGAAATGATGTGCATGACGGAAAACTGAACACACCATCACCACAGGTAAACAAGGTGGTGGCAGCATCATGCTGCGAACGTGCTTTTCTTCATAACGGACAGGGAAAAGTTGGTCAGTTCAGGGAAGCCTGACAAAGTAGAGGCTACTTTAGATTAAAGTATATGAATTTATCATGACGGCCCAGTTAAAGCACAGTTCTACGTCCAGTTGATTATAGGTGATAAAAAAGGCATTGACATATGCACAGTCTTGACACGACAGGACGAAACAGATCATAAATTTAGTTTGAGACCATTTTCTCAAACTAGAATAATTACAACAATCAGTGTAAAATCCTGCAAGCCACAAAACAATCTGGAAACAATTCAGCTGTAACTAGACATAGCAAAATAATATAGTTTCTTATGATTAATGCCATGATCTCTATTCCGCCACTGCATTGTTTCTGCTCAGCATGCTGAAGAAATATTTAGACATCGTCTCCTGACAGATCAGATATCGTTGGAAATCTCTTCGTCTCTGTGACAGTCATCAGCAGTGTCAGCTCGCGACAAATTGTCATCCGAACGCAGAGAGACAGGGAGCGAAAATAGGAAAAACAAATGAAATTGGAGGGTAATTGAGAGCACAAATGCAGGAATAGATTTCATCTCATGCAGCAGAGAAAGAGAGACATACTTGGTCAATAAGCAAGCTTAACAGCTTGAATGAAGTGAAATGAATGCTGTGTAGACAGCGAGAAAACACGTTTTAAACAACTTTGTCTAATTGCCCTTAACGACGCTGCTATCCGTAGTCTCTGTTTTGCTTAAGAGATGCACAGCTTTGTGGCAACCAAAGCCGCTATTCAGCGTGTCATCATTAATAATTCAAATGTGACAAACTGCTCTGACATTTACACTGCGCTGGGGTGTCTGTCTGACACTGACAGAGGAACAATAATGAAGTGAAGGGCTCTGCTGCTGCTGTGAGCTGATGCAATTAGAAAGGTTTAGGCCTCAAAAAGTGTTTAACCTTCATTGGTAAAACACTAATGGTGGAAGCTGCGATGACCTTTCGAGAAATCATCCACTGTCCTTTAGTTGAGATTGAGCTGCTTACAGTAGATACAACTGGTCACATCCTGTCAGCCAAAGCAGCGTGGAAATGAATCACCAACCAGGTTTTCATGATGTTTAGACTCTTATAGTTTGTTTTATATTGCAGTGACTTTGTTTGCAGTTTCACATACTTTTGAGGGATGAAAGTGAATGTGCGAAGGAGCTGCAGACAGACTTGGGTTTTAAAAAGCTTGAGACCTGCAGTTCAGAGGGTCGAGAACGAACCGACGAGTGGAAGTCTCAGAGGACGGCAGAGTTCAGAAAATCTCGGAGCCGAAGATTTCTGCAGAGATGCAACAGATTGTGGTAAGAGGCCATGTCAGTGGTTCCCTGACTAAATTGGTACAGAGCCATATGTGGAGCCCATTGCGCAAAAGAGGTAGGAAAGAGGCATGGAAAAATGAGAGATGAAAGAAGGGAATGAAAGAATGATAGAAAGAACAAGCATCTGGAGTCTATAACAGATGACTCAAGATGTTCTGAATCCAGTTCACTCTTTGTAAATCTCCGTCAAATCTTTGAATAGATTTTGCTACAAAATCCTCTCAAAGCTGTAGCTATCCATGCTCCTGCTGCACCTTTTCCTTCCACTCAACTTTCTGCGAATAGGCTTGGATCCAGAACTTCCATGATTGTGCAGTCTACTGATCCAGAGTGAGACACCGTTTAGAGGCTCAAGAAAGATTTGGTTAGTTAACTGAACAGAATATGACACCATAACTTTCTGGTCTTTAAATTGTATGATAGTTTAATTTTCTGAGACACTGAATTGTAGGTTTTTGTTATTTGTAATTTCAAAAATATACAAATGTTTTTTATATTACAAAATCACAAAAAAAGCTTCAAATATTTCCTGCTATGTGTAACTAATTCATATATGATGTTCACTTTCTGAAACCTTTTCATAATTTTCTAATTTTCTGAGATGTACTTGCATGTGTTGAATGGACGGAAAGGTGCTGTGGGAACAGTATTTTCTTATGTCATAATTCTCCCAATGCTTTTGAGAAAGGCAGATACACAATAGTTTATCTGGGGTACAGTACGCGTCCACTCAGATGATGAAATAAGAAGCCCTGAATCACTCTTTTCTGCTGGCCGCCGCATGGCTAAATAATGAGGTCCGTGTTGTAAAAAGACACTTTTATAATAGCAGCTCCAAGCAGAGAAGTGAGATGTAAGGCTTTATAGATGGTCGGAGACACAGTTAGAGCGTTTGTGTCAGACAGAGATCACAGGACTCAGGGATCACAAAGAGTTTATCTAAGCCTCTGAACACCCCTGTCAAAAGCTGTTCCAACACAGCTCTGCAAAGAGTCAACGACAGCACAACCCACACACTGCACATAAAAACAGAGATGATGGCTTCACCATAGACCTGCTGCAGTTCGTCTGCCATCTGTTTACCTCTGAAGACTGCAGCGTTTTCTGAATCTGACTCCTATGAAGTATTACATTGAATGCATAAGCATGCATTTGAAGTTTTATGATATTTTAAAATAATTTGGTCCTCAACTTTGATTTTTTTTTTTATTGTCTTTAATCCCCACTGGGTCAAAACTCTATGCAAACTTCAGCAAACACAAAATCAAATTTGGACAGATGTTGCTCAGCAGATCGCAGAGAAAACACACACTTTTAGTCACTACCAGCAGGTTTTAGATATAATTCTGTCAGAATGTCTCTACTTGGAAGAATAGGTGGCACTCAATAGGATTGGTTGCTTTTCAGGAACAAAGACAACTTTGAAGCAAAGTGAATATATTTTGAGGATGCAGATTGCATCAAGCCACTGACTTGCAGCATTCACTCCTCCTAGGTGAACATAGCAACAGTCCATTGTCACTTGCACTGTGTCGCTGACTTTTGTTTTGCCGTGCATTTCATCAATAGTGCAAAGAATTGCAGCTGGATGTGTCGTGTCGTATCGGCCACTTGACTCGCTGCAAGACACAGCAGCGATTATGGGCCGTGTAAAGATGTAAACATGTCTTTGACTCGTAGTAAATATAAAAGACAAAACATGAGACATATCAAAAATAGAAACATCAGAGGTGCTATGGGAGAACAACATGCTGGACTCAGCTGTGTCCGCCCTGCAAAGCTAATGATTTTTCTGGAAAGAGTCCATTTTTTTAATGAAAGTCCTGTTGCTTCCAGCTCACATCATAAACTGCAAGACAAGTCAAACAATTAATTTACCGTCCAACTCTGTGTATGCAGCTTTGCTTTTAGGGACACATTAAAACAAAACACTACGCCTCTCTGCATTCTCATGTCACAATGGCTACACATTCATTCGGTTTAATTCAGACTGTTTTGTAATGTTTTGTGATAACATCATCACAATCAGATGCTGCAGACTCATTGATCCTGTGTCTCTTTGCTTTAGAGATGAGCTGATAATTTGATAAAAGCCTCTAGACAAAAAAAGAAAAGAAAAGAACACAGGCATGACATCTGTGAACCAGGAAGGGTGAAAATCACTACAAACCAAATAATGCATTTAGTATGTAACCTCAGCCCAGCTTTAATTGTACACACACCCAATCCACATTACATGAGATTAATATTATTTGTCTCCGACACTGACAGGCACTGGCACCTAGAAATGGGTCTTGTGTCACAGCTGGAAAGCCCTGCTACTCCCTCAGTCTGCTCAGACTTAATTTCCAAGTTCAGTTTAATGACTCATGGATGTAACATATGCTGCTAGTGCTTCAACAGCCCTAACTGCTTTGAATTTCTGGCTGGCAGCATTTAAATGAACCACAACACCCACACGCCTAGTGGCTTTCTTTTACTGTTTTTCTCTCCAGTTTTTGTGAGACCATTTGGAGAATCGGACTTGTGCCAGCAGCACCTGCCACGGGGCTGATGCAGAGTTTGATGTAATTTGCTGATCTTTGCTACCGACTGGACCCTGCATGATTGTTGACAAGCCTGATCAAAATGTGTAAAAAAAAAAAAAGAAAAAAGAACAAACTTAAAATAAAGTGTGATGGAGAATTGGCGACCGGAAAATACAATCATGCAGTTTTCTGGAATAATCTACAACAGAGATATAAGGATGCTTTTCATACCCTGTCACCATCCTCGTCTCTACAAAGTGGCATGATAAAATCAGATCCTTGCCCAGCAATGTTTGTTACAGTTCCAGATGTTTTAAACTTTTTAGATATTGCTCTGCCTGCAGTCATGGCCATGTTTATGCAGTTTTCTGATTCATGACGACACATCAAGCGATATTTCCTATATCTTTCCTATTTTTAAAAGAGGGTTAGTAGAGATTAACAGAAATACAGCACATCTAGAAAATAGTCACAGGACTTAACTTTTTCCACATTTTCAAATTGTATTAAAGAGGCAATATTATTATTATTAGGCTATCACATTTTCTTCTGTCTCTTTAAGCTGTTTCCGACACTCCGCCTTCAGCACTTCGTCACAACAATGTTCCTCCATTATGCTGTTTACAACCATTCTTAGGAGAATGGTTCATATGATAAGCTCAGCAGACTCGCATTACTAGACAAAATTTCTACACAAAAAATACCCCGTTATGACAACATGGAAAAAAGTCTGAAATCTTTGATAATTTACTAAAAATGGAAAACCAAGACGTGACATTTATCCAAGTATCCTTCTGTAAAATGAACCGTTGAAGAGCACGTTTTCATAAAGGATGCTGCATCCGTCTGTCCGCTCAATCCTGACTAACCTGCCAGTTCCTGATGCTGCAAAATATCCCTTTAGCATAAAACGCAAAAATACCTTAGACAGGGATTTGAACCTAGGACCTTCTTACGCCAAAGGAACAGTGCTACCAACCTGGCAGCACCAATCCTAAAAACATGCTTTTCCTTTCCTAGACACAAAACCACCAAACTAAGAACTCCAACTGTAGTCTGTCACTGAATGCATAAACCAACAATATTCATTTTGATCTGGATATTCTGAGTTAAATAAAGCTCCGACAAATTTTAGGGACATATTATCTGATGCTTTAAGAGGGACAACTTTCAATTGTCTTACTTGGCTTCAAAACGACTACCTCTATCGAAAACCTGCAGCAGTAGTGCGGATTTCTTTTTCATCGCACTACTTTTTCACTTTTTTCGCACATGCAAAACACAAAGGTCAAAGTAGATCAAGAGGTTTTCTGTTGTTCTTGTCTGTTTGAGAATAATATCTTCCTATAGTCAAACTGCCAGATTGATTCAGCCTGATTACTGTAATTAGAGGCACAATAATGTCAACTCTAAACACAGCTATTCAATAAAATGCTTCCGAGAGGATGTCATGATTTAGATCCTCCTGGGATGAATGCCGCAAATGCATTCGCACACAAGCCTCTACAAATGTGAGAATACATCAGTCTCTTATCTCTTTGCATTCTTTGCTGGTGAAGAATCAACACCGGATGCGTGGACGCTTCGTTTCCAGAAGCGGAGGTTGAAACTCAGGATCCCAAATGGATTCTCCTCTCAAGGAGCATCAAATACTAAGCAAACAAAGGTCAACAAGGGCATGTAGGTCACCTTACATGCAACTATCACTGTGACACTACAGGGAAAACAGCTAACAACGACTAACTCTCTTGGGATGTCAGAGTATCCCAACCCAAATTTCACTTTGCTGTGTTATTTGCAGACAATAAGCAACAATTTGTCCCAAGTGTGTGCTGATGAACTGGTCATTCGAAGCCCACAAGGAAGACATTTCCTCTTGGGTGCCTGAAAACATTGAATACATTCAATGACACATTTTTAGAACTCTGACCCTAAAATGAAACCTTAAAGACCAAGGAATCATTAGGACTTTACGTATTGCCTTCAGGGAGTCATGAACACCCAGAGGAAATACAAACAACGAGCCTGTCAATTATTTTTTGAACCCAATTATTGACACATTTCTTAATCATTGTCCACTTTCACACTGATTACGACGCATTTGTCACGCAGCAGAGCGGGGTCGAGACAATTTCAGCAGCAGCCCATTGGGTGTCATAACAGGACATTTCTACAAACTGCACAAGCTTCTTTTCAAGCAAAATATTCAGGGAGAGTAAGCAAACCTGCAGAAAAACACAAACAAGTTTTAATGTCATAGTGCATCAGACTGCCCTGCAATCAAGCTAATTTTATTTGAAAACTCAAAACAGGTGCAGCAATTGGCTCAAGGGCAAACGCTGATTCCCCCCACACCCTCCTGCCAGGTAGCTGAGGTCTGCCGTTAAATGGCAGTGAGAGGTGGATGTGCACGGTTGTAATGCCTTCTGACTCACTGTGGTCACTGTCCTCTCTGCAGCTTCAGTCTACATCTGTCATGACGTATTACGGTAATTATATTGGACAGGGCGGAGAACAGCTATCTGGTCCATGGTCAAGCATCTCTACAGGCCTCTTGATCCACAAATCGCCCACTTTCAATCTACTGTCACATGAACCTAAATATGAAATGCAAATTAAAGCAGGAAAAGTTCTCATTCATCCTCCGTTTCCTCATCGCCTCCCCTGCATTTGGCGTACGTCATCTCCTCTCTCGTCTCGCGTCCCACTCTCTCTGCAATTAGCCTCCCCGAACCTCCGTCTCTTTAGGCGTAGCTTATGATAAGATGCGGCATCCTGTACCTGCGGTGAAAAAGGTTCGAAGGGGGGCACAGAGGGTGCCAGCTAGAGGTGAAGCTCTGGCTTCAGCAGGAAAAGACATAGGGGGGTGTCACTGCAATAAACAGCTAGAAACTTCCACCACACCACAGGACAGGAAGCTAATAAACACACACACACACACACACACACACACACACACACGCACACGCACGCACGCACGCACACACACACACACAAACAGGCTATTTAATATTCAGCACATGGAAAGAACATGGGAGTGAGTGCACACACATACTCATCAATGCTTCACAGTAAAATAGTTGAGGTGACACAAGAAGATGCTGAATGTTTTTAGTAGTTTATTGTTCAGTTTAATGTTGGTGGAGATAAAATATATTTTCCATGGATATAAATTTGAAAATTTAGGTTTCAATCTGTTGTCCTCTGAAAGGTTATTTCAAAACATTTGAGTCTCATCAAGGCTAGGGTTGGATGATATAGCTGAAAGAAGTATCACAATATAAACATTTCATACTGATTAGTTTTTTGTTTTATATATCCGAAATATTGTCAAACTGATGACAGTCTGGAATAGGAAGTGTTTGCTTGATGACAGTATGTGACCAGAACAATGCATTATAAACTTTAGCAAGTTGAAAAGTGTGAGTTTCTCTTGTTTTGGTCTATAGATTTTCTAGTTATAAATTTTAGAAGATGGTTAGAATTTTCTTGAGCGATTTTTTTCATACATGAGAATCTGTGATTCACCTTGCATTTTTAGAGCAAGCCTAACTTTGCTTATATACTTAAACTGAAATGACCATGTTCAAAGTTTCATTTGCAAGAGAATTGCACATAACTAACAATATAAAACTGCTCTAATCTTGTTAATTCAACAGCAGAAATTAGGTTTTCCAAAAACAAAACAAAACAAAAAAAAAAACAGAACATTATGGGCCTAATTGCTTTTTATGGTATAAAAATTCACTCTGTGATGTAAACTTTGACTCATGAACTTCTAGCAGCAGCTGATGAAACATAAATATCAGATATACCTGTATTTGTCATAGTGAAGCTACATAGTAAAGTATGTAAAATGTAACTCTGTAACGCTTAAATTACAAATTTGAAGTTATAATTTAAGAAATCACAATTAAGTAAGAAACGTCATACTCACTCCCACTCTTTGCGTCGAGCCTGCGGTGTGCTATGTATCTTATGGGCCTGGTGAGCTTTGACTATGTCCTTCTGTTCAATCAGGCCTCCCCGCCGTCTCTTGATTACGTTGGGACTGACTGCCAAATCTCCATCCACCCCAAGCATCCCACCTCCGGCGTCAAATGTTGAGGCCACATCCAGAGAAAGGCCGAGGCGGTTCGGGTGGAGAGTTTGAGCCTGCCCAGTCATCTGCGGGAGGTAGAGGGTGTCGTGGCTGGTGGACAGACTCTGGGGCTCCAGGAGCGGGTGAGGCTCGGAGCAGGGGCTTGAACCTCCAGCCAGCCCTCCCCGATGCTTCTGCCAGCTCTCGCAATCCGTTGGTGACGGGTGCAGGACGTGACGCCTGGGGCTACTGCTGCCACACATCTGTCCAAAACCAGCTGCTGGACTGTCAGGCCCTCCTGAGGTGGGAGGTCGCCCCAAAGCATTGTGGTCGTCTGTCAGAGACTGAGAGCTGACAGAACATGAGCCCAGTTCCAGCATGGTGGTAAGGCTGCCCGGGATCTTAGCATAGTGCTGCAGGAAGGAAAAGGAGCAGAGATCAGACGGACTTAAAGTTTCATCATAATATTTTGTGGTACTACTTGGGTAACAATAAAAGTGACGATAAAAACTATTTATTACTCCTTTTCTAGGTAATTGTATGCATGAAACAGCAATTATAGCTTCACTAACTGCTCTTGAAGATCATTCCCATATGTTTCTTTAGGACACCAGTCATATGAAGAAGTGTAACATACTATGAAAGTAAAGACAAATTTTCAAATTCATTGATATTTATTGATACTCTCATTGAGCAAACAGTGGAAGAAAACAGCAAAACTAACAATATGGACAGCTCTGAGATTTTTAAACATTATCTGGGACAATAAAACAAAATTCATATTATGTTAAGAAATTTATCATGATGAACGATATGATAAATAGGAAGCAGCACATAAAGCACTGACAGACTAAGAGTGATGCATCATTTCTAATCCCAAGTGGCATTCAGACTCAGTCAAAAACAATTTGCCTTAATAAAACCTAGAAACTACAATGTGATTATTAATATTTGTTACGCAGATAATTTAATAACACATTTTCACTCCATTTTGACACCACAAATAAAACAAAACACCACCTCATACTTTTTTCCTAGAATATTTGCATGGTACTGCTCTGTATGCTGTCTCATCTTTGTTAGCCTCTCTAAGAGCCTTCGCCTCGCTGTTATAAATTTACACATGAAACACACACGCGCACACACACGCACACACACCCCCACACACACACACACACACACACACACACCCCCACACACACACACACACACACACACACACACACACACACACAATCTTGCCTTAAGGAGACTGCAGTAATTGAACAGGGCAACAATCAAATCATCAATAACATGGTTGGCAAATCATGTTATTGATGAGCCTAAATCGCAGCAGCCTTCCACTACTGACAAAAATACCATGATCTGTTCAAGCTTTGTTTTTCTTAAAAAACCCTGTTTAATTTGAATCGTAGATGCTACTTGTTAATTTCCTTAAAATGTGTTTACAATTAACTAATGTGTGTAATTTCAATGTTAGTATCTTGTATATAAGCAGACATAATGACCTGTGGTGGGGAATACTGCTCATCACAGCCAAAAAAAAAACCCACAAAATCCTACCAAATATTGTATCTCCCTATACTCGAAAAAGTACAAAACTAACTTAAAATTAATGTTCTAGCAAGGCATTTAAGTACTAGTTCAACTGAAAGATTGTTTTCCTTTGTAAAATAAAAATTAAAATATTGTCACTCATTTCAGGAAGTGAATCTCATATAAATTCATTACATGTAGAGTGAAATATTTCAGGCCTTTATTTGTTGTTTTTACGATAACGGCTGAAATATTTTTTCTCAATAAATCATATTACAATTGACCATTGAAAAAAGGATATTCTAGACAGAGATGTCTATGTTCATTCCTATATGAATCACTGCATCAATGCAGCATGGCACGGAGGTGATCGGCATCGAGGTGTAATGGAAACCCAGGTTGCTTTGATAGCTGCCTTCCAGTCATTCACAGAACATCCTAACATCTTGATCTTGGTTTTATCAGCTTGTTTTAATTAATGCTCTCCCCCAGTCAGTCTGTCAGCTTAGGTAGAACGGAAATATTCTTGTAGGTTCGCATTTGTGCTGTCCTCTCTCTGTTTTCAGAGGATTTCTTGAACTGAACAATGTTCTGTGAAATGTTCAAAGCTTTGCAAATACATTCTGATCCATTTTCCCACAACTTTATCCCTGACCTGCCTGGAATGTTCCTCGAGCTTCATGACGCTGGTTTTCCACTGTTGCTCTATAATCTCTGAGACCTTCACAGAACAGTTTTCTATTTCATTCTGCCATGCACAAACTCGAAGTACATCTGCATTTATGATGTGACGAGTCGTTGAAAAGAAATTCAAAGACAGCCAACATTCATGAATGCATCTGTGCTGAGAATAAGGTAATATCGGTAACAGATATTTTTTAAGATATGTATTTTTTGATGAAATGTCAAACGCATGCGTTAACTTTGTGTAATATGCATAGAATGTGTGCAGTGAGTGAACTGCATAAATGGCTGATTAGTACAAAGTGTGAAGACCTGAGGCCCGCTCTGCAGCCAGAAATTTGATCTGCAAACCCATTCTTGCAGCGTGCCAGTGTTGTTCTCTCTCACTGGCCTCAGTCTGTTCAAAATATCCCAAGTCCTCTGAGCATCAAAACCAATTATATAAGCTGTAACCCAGCCCCTCAACACAAATAATCACATAACACTGCCAGAGCTGTGCTTAATTATGCAGTTAGGAAGAAGAAAAACTAACACTGACATCTTATTTAATTATCTTTATATCTCCCTTATCGGATCGGAGAAATAGTGACGACTTATTTGGTTTTGGGGATGTGTTAAGCAAGCGATAGAACTGAGAGATTTGATTTCCAAATGTGCTGCAGAACGGTGCATACGACTGCTCCTCCCGAAGTCCATTTCAGTTACCTGAATGATGGATTTCTGGTTTTACGGCCCCTCGGAGAGGAAAGCTCCTAAATAATGTCAGAGCAAAGATAGCAAGCTGTGAAAATGCTGCAGATCACAAAGCTGTAAGGTGGGGAAGCTGGAGTTAGGTCACTCAGTTGTCTTGCATATACCCAAAAGTCCATCAGAAGCCTTCAAGTCACTACATTTTTGGTTGTTAATAAATGAATGTGCGCCTATGAATGGAGCACTAATGACTAGGGATTTTCTACACCTCATGCTAAAGATGAGAACTTTAATTTTACATTATTGTGTTCCTCACCCCTACTAAGACGTTTATCAAATAAAACAGGCATGGACAAAGTATCTGACTTAATGTTATTTACTCTCTCAGAGGCAGAGCGAAAGCTTTTACATGACATTCTCTTCTATTATGTAAAGACAGAAAATTACTCAGTTCTCTTTCTATAAGCAGCCACAGGTAAGAAGCATAAAAAGACTTGACTTGAGTTACATTTTCCTGATAAATATAATCAATGTGCTTGATGCCACAAACACATCATTTAGTATCCAATCAAACACTGCATCCAAACAGCACTTTGTGGTCGCAGTGTTGCACTTACTGCTCTTGTAAGGGTGACAATTCAATATATTTGGCAGCACTATTTTCAACATTTTCATTTTTTTTTCCCATTTAAAGTTCCAACAAAGTTTTCTCAACAACATATGTTTAAATTTCTGATAAAGGGACAAAAAGGGTTTTTCCTATCATGCCTCCCCAGAAAATGCTGACATGTAAACAGTGTTTAATGGTTGTTACATTGACTATGTGACCACAAGAAGCCACTCATTCCTGCAGTTTGCTGAGAATATACTTTGGAGATTTTTTGGTACAACTTTTTCCATTGTGCTAATAGTTTATGGTAGCGAGATAACCCAAAGTTCTTGTCTGGCCTTGTTTGTCATAATTCAATTGTCTTAATTTGCTCTGACTGCTGCCAAGTTTAGTAGTGTAGCATCTCTTGATGTTGTGAATTTAAATACATTTTTGAAAATGAGCCTGCAATTTAATTGAACTACTTGTAAAGATGATGCAGGACCATTAGATTAATCTGATTAAATTATCTTCTCATTCATCTTCTCACTCTGAAGTTGCTTAACAAAGGGATAAAGCCTATCATTGCTAGACTCACTAAAGCAGCCACAGTTGGATCTTTATCTATAAAGTTATTCAATCGGAACATTATTAAACAACCAGTGTTTCATTAACACATCTTCTTTACCAAAAGAGTTGTAGGATGTAGGCGGGAACTGATCAGAAAACATAAATAGCATTACAGCAACACATGCATGAAAGGAATCTAAAATTGAAAGTTGTTTGGAAAAACTAATAAGAGATCAATCAAAATCAATTTTACACAACTTTTACTGTTTGTCTGAGATAAATTGCTATGTTTTTCTGACTGTGAAATTAAACAGGCTTAAATTGCAAATATTTAATGAAAAGATTTCAGCAAAAAGGAAAAAACAAAAAAAGTAATTTTTCACGCCACTCTAATCAATTCACATAAACCCCTCCATTCTTTCGCTTCTGTAAACAAAACTACAGTCCAGACTGAGACAGTGAGAGCAAGGCCAAGCAAAACCAAGCAAACATAAAAAAAAACACAAAGAGCAAGTTTGCACAGGGAATCATATGTTGTGTGATTCCTGGTAGGAGGAGAAAAGAAAATGTCCAGGGAACTCTCATTGATCTGGTGTTTATCGAATCCATTTGCAAAATTATGTTTTCAAAGTGGCTGGACAGAAATGCCAACACAATTAGATGATCTCCAAATTCAGACAAATGGATCTGAGCATGATCCTCCCAGATTACAAAGCACACAACAAAACAGAGAAACTTTTATCAACAAAACAGAATAAAAGTTTGTGGCCAAACTTACATTTTTACAATCTTACATTTTACACATTACCTGCTTGACTGTCCTGTTTTCTGATGACAAATTATCCTTTTGTTTTGCTGTGATTCCAAAATAACGACATTTGAAAAAGAAAACTGGCTTTTTTAGCATAGCCAAGCAAAACATATTGCTGTTAAAGTGAAAAAGCAATGTCAAAATCAAATGGTTATTATCATGGCAGAAACTCAGCATGCAACATCGATGATTTTTGAGAACAAAAAAGGAAAGATAATATAAAAACATGGGGGCAAATGCCTAGATGCTGAAGTTGCGGCATTCAGATGTGACCCAAAGAGAAGATGAGACAACTGAATTTCTAACCAATAACATAAAATTATATTGATATGTCATCTGGATCTTATTTAATTGATCTTTTAGAGTCATTATTAAGTCATAGTTGAGCAACTTCGTCTTTTTCTCCCCATACATGCAAGACTGACTAAAGGGTCTGATCACATCTGCTTAAGCTAAACTTTTTTATATCTTTTCCAAATAATGTAATTGTTCTTAAGTATTATTTCACTATTATCATCATTACTGCACTGCACCTTATGTGTGTGTTTTTAAATTCATTTAATTTTATTACCTTTACACTGCATGGAGCACTGTTGCCAAGCAATTTCCCCCCGTTGGTTTAATAAGATCTGGGACTAAATCTGAATTGCCTCTGTGTGTGTGTGTGTGTGTGTGTGTGTGTGTGTGTGTGTGTGTGTGTGTGTGTGTGTGTGTGTGTGTGTGTGTGTGTGCGTGTGTGCGTGTGTGTGCGTGTGTGCTGCATATACAGTTGTCTATCCTGAGTGACCCCGCTGCAGAGTAACAAACTTTTGGGGGGAATATCCTGCTTCCTGGCCAGAGACTGCTCAGTGAACCTTCACAGAGTTTGAACAACATGATGCAGGAAAAAAAGATGAGTGGATGAACTTAATCTGCTATTTGCTTTTTGTCTGTTTGTCTGACGTAGCTGTTTCAGATAATCAAAGACATACTGATAACAAAACAAGGCAGCCTGAGGAAATACATGTTCTATGATTAACCTCTTCTTATTTGGTTAAATTTCACAAGCTATATCCAGACCTGTTGACAACAAGATCTGAAGAATTCAGGAAACTTCAGAATGACGTAAGCAAAGAATTATGGAAAAAGCAAAATGTCATATCCCATCAGAAGAACTTCAAAAGGGGAAAGTCGTCAATGTCTATCAGCCTGGAAAACGTTACAATCTTATTTCTGGGGCTTTGAAACTGTATAGACCACAGTCAGAGTCATTCTCCACAAATGTAGAAACATGCTAGATTGGTGAGACTTTCCATGTGGGCGGTCTACTAAAATTACTCCCAGACGTCATTGAGGATTCTCAAAAGAACCCAGAGCAGCTTTTAAGGCACAACAGGCTTTTCTGGCCTTTGTTGAGGTCAGCCATCATGATTCAACAGTAAGAAAGAAACTAGGGAAATATGGCATTGATGGAACGATTCCCAGGACTTCAGGGAGAATTTTCAGTGGACTCATGACAAGAATTGGAACGTCTTTGAATTTTTTTGTCCTGTTACACAGAATTTCATAAACTGAAGATCATTCCTGGTGATGAACTGTGGTTCTAATGGTTTCCAAGACCAGGATGTCTTGCCATAACTAATGAAGCTATGAGTTCTCCTTTCTACCAGAAAACCATGGCCATCAGCTGGTATGTGGCACAACATCCAAAGCACACCAGCTAGTCCACCTCTGAATGGCTCAAAAACATCCATAAATTACAATTTTGAAATACCAAATCAAATTCTGCACATAAATTAGGTCGAATTGCTGTACTCAGTCCTTGTTATTGTTAGTTGGAACCTCAGCGCCTTGCAAAATGATTCAGTCGTTAAACCTTTCCTCATTTTATTAATTTATTCAGATAACTTTGAAATGCGATTGCTTTGTCATTTCAGTCTTACCACCTTTAATTGGTATTTGGATAGTTTGTTTTTTTTCTCGGACGTTTTCTTCACTGCCGTTTTCCGCTGACGTTTATGGTTTTTATGTATTCCACCTGGCTGCAGAAAAAAAAAATCCTAATGTGGACAATAATAAAGTGACAGAGATAATGAATATATACAGACCATTCATGCTTGAAAACCCTCCAATGTGGCAACCACTCTAATTTCCTCCAGAGTGACATTAATGAGCTCATGACTGACAAAGTCATCACAAATGCTTGATGATGGATGTTGCTGCAAAGGATGGCACAACCATTTATTAGGTTAAGGGGGGTTAGAAAATTTAAAATAATAATGTATTTATAAAGCTTGTATGTGTCTGATAATAAATAGGCTTGATAATCTAAAACATTTAAGTGGAACAAAAAAAAAGAAAACAACTTAACTGTAAGGGGGAAAATACTTTCTAACAATCTAGTTGGATAAGCTGGTGCTGCTCATATTTACACTCCTCAACTTTTACCCAGAGTAGTCTAATTAACGTTTTATATCTTATTTGACTTCAGAAATACTGGTTGGGTGAATCCGGTGACCTTTTTACACAGAATTCACTTTCCTGCTTCTTGAACATTTTAAAGTGTGTATAAATCTGCTGATAGCTCATTTAATAAAATGCCAAATCTGCCATTCCACGGGTTTATAAAGATTGAAATGAAAAAAATAGACTAATGAGGTAGAATAAAAGGTAATTTGTACAGTCTGACATTGATGTGAACCATCTGTGGACTAATGTGGCTACTTTCTGGGCATTTATTACAGAAGCCAGCGCTCTGAAAATACACAACAACCTCAAAGCTTCGTAAAAATCCTTCTCAGAGTCAGACATCAAGGCCCCCTCACTCTCCTGTGGCTGCTCCTCACAATTATCAGAATCATACAGTCAAGAAGGTCGACAATGGTGTGTTCTAATTCTCCTCATTAGCTTTTAAGAGGCCGTTTGCTGATTAGCCCCGGTTGCTTTCCGAGCTTTCTCTGCCATTACCTGGAATTACTCATAAACATCAAACCCACAGCCTGGTGGCAACTCCTCTGACTCACTTTGGGTCAAATGAAAAGAAACAAAGAATATGGGTCTTCATTTAAATTGGATCACTGGATTGCAGGAGCCAAACACTATTTCATGCTCTTCGCTGGACAGCCAGGTGTTTGCAAAGTTAATAACGAGGAGTGAAAGCGAGGCTGAGGCAGGCGAAAGCGCCACCTCGCACCTGCTGGGGCCTTACTAACAGACCGCATGACTGCCTAATTACACATCACACTGCAGCCATCCGCCGCCCAGCCTGGATGTCAACCTGGTGAGTGGCCAAGCACGTGTCAGGAGGGGTTATGTCACCTGAAGCTAATGGATAATGTGTTTGAAGACAAGTCAGGTGTGAAATTTCAGCCTGCTGAAAATAACAACGTTGTTTTTGGAGAAGTCAAATAGATTCAGGAAACCCCTGAGGTTCGACTTTAATATTCTAGGAGGGAAGTCAAGGAAATATCTCTCATGCTAAAGATGAAAGATGGCGAGTTAATCTCCAGCAGTGATTAAAAAAATACAGTCTGATGATGTCTGGAAATGTTAAAATGGGAGCGAAAGGCAATAAAGGCAGAGTAAAATTTCTTATCAGCTAAAAATAATATCTTCTTTTCTATTTGTCAGCCAGTTTAATGTTTTGCACACAACAATAAAGAGAAACAGAAAAAAAAAAACCTTCGAAACAAAATAAACCTTTCAGTTCGTTAGAGTACTGTAGTTCATTTCTGCACTTCAATTAAAAAAAATTAATTCTAGACATTGTCCAAACGAAATGGTCTCTTTTTGTTAATTACTAAATTCAGTCTCACATTATGAAATCCAACCAATACAAATAAAACAATTTGAAATTTCCATGAACTACACTGTATCTGCCATCAGTGCTTGGTCTGGCCTTTTTCATGCATGAATTACTGCATCAGTGCAGAGTGACATGGAGGGGTCAGGCGGTGGCGCTGCTTACATGTTAAGGAAGGCCTTATTGCTTCAATAGCTTCCTTCAGCTCATCCGGGTTGTTGACTCTGCTGCCTGTCAGCTTCCTCTTGATAATAACCTACAGATTCTCTGTGGGGTTTCACGTCAGACAGACTTTCTGGCCAATCGCGTACTGAATTTGGGCGTTTCATTTTTAGCTGCAAACCATAATCAATCAAATTAACTAACACAGATACTTAAGATATAGCAATTTATCTGTATATTTGTTTGTTTTACTTTTTGAATCAATGAAAAACAGAGAGTTTGATGACATTTTAATTCATTGAGGTACACCAAAACCTCAGTGGTGTCAAAGTCTTAACACCACATCAATCCAGCTGTGATGTGTGGTTTGTTCTCTCAGATTTAGCGATTTTCTATACGGGTTTGTCGTTTTACAACCTTGTTTTGCCAAACAAAGGGACCGAATGAACATTTCGGTCAATAGTAACAAAAATTGACTGTTGCAGATTAGAGACTGACAAGGCTACATCAAAAAAGAGTGAGCAGATGCAGAAGTCTAATTTTCCCTTGCTCAGCTAAGGCCCCCGGACGGTGAGCAGACTCTCTCTAAAATACAGTCACTTGATATTACTCAACTGTGTTATATGGACTGCATTAAGCGGTGCCAGAATCTGTATAATAAATTTAGAGCTTTCAATAACACTCTATGTTTGCATTTTAATGAACTGACAGATGCAGCAAAATATGCAAATGATGAAATGTTATGGTTGAGACTTCGGTTTGTTCCACCCACCGTCACATTCCTGTTGCTATTGTTATCTCTTAATCATTAATTTCCTTCCTTTGTATCTTAAAATAATCAGATGGTTTTAATGACAGACATACTGAATTTTCCCTATTTGTGTCATCTTTAATAATTTATGTAAATTGCACAGACTGTGTAGATTTTCTTTATGTCTTGTATTTATCTTTAACTAACCTGTACAATTTTGCCACAGTTATTTTCTATTTTATGTTTAGCAAATGCTGTGAAAAACGCTCCAACGCAGCTTTTCATTCAGATGTTTTTAACACCCTTGTGGGGAGCTGAACATTGAATATATAATTCATTTACCATATCCTTTTAATGCTATAATATTTTTATTTGTTTGATAGCTTTATTCCAGCGCTGCGATATTATTCTGCAGAAGCAACAACCCCATATTCCTGCAGGCTTCATTAAATTTTCATACCATCATTATGTAAGTATTGTGCAGTAAACAGTGAGCGACCATGAGTTTGAATAGATCAAAGTGTTTGACAGCAAACATTCTGGGAAACTGCTTATGTGGATTTATTTCAAATTCAGTTCTTAGACTCTTCTTTTACGGCACATCTTAGCACAAAGTCAGACTGGAAGATTACACTGTACGGTTTTTAATGTACTGGATTTATGTGTTTGTTACATTTGATTAAAAAAATTAAATGAATAGAAGCCAGTGTTTCTTTTTCATGCTCCAATTAATCCTGCTTTAACAAATAATGCTTAAAAAGTCTTAAAATGGTCAGACTGAGAGAAAATTAAATGGCAGGGGTCCCACGTATCCATAACAACCATTAGATACTGCTTGCCCAAAGGTTGTTTGGGAGACATGAAAAAGCCTGTTCTGTCCTACCATCACAAATAAACATGACAAGTTTGCTAAACTTTGCTAAATCCTTATCTGTACATGTGTACTTTAGTCAAATGAGAGTAAGATTAACCTTTACATAACCGAATACTTCAAGTGGTTCTAGTATGAAACAGAACAGGGACTGATTCAATCCAGCTGTTGTGTGTGTTAGATAATCTGCGATGATTTTGGTCTGTTTTTTCTCCAACTGAACCTTGTTAGAATGGAAACCAGAGGAGATTTTAAATAAAAATCTTCTGGCTTCTGCAATTTAGCCGAAAATGGGTTGACAATGGACATTTCAACTGGATAATGGTCCTAAATCTATGGCCACATCAAATTCATATGATGCAAAATCAACGTTTTCCCAATGTGATTGTAGCACCTTGATTTAGAAACTATAAAAATCACCTGGAGTGAGCTGGTGAGGGGAAAAGCATCTGAAAAAAACACAAGGTCTGGATGATGTAGAGAGTTTGTGCCAAGAGAAATAGTGGAAAATATTACTCTTTACATGCTCCAACCTTATAGTATGTTATAAGAAACTGTGCTGTTGGCAAGAGGGAGTTGGACAAATTATTGCTGGCCATTCAGGTACCAATAACTGTGCAAGCACAGCTTTGTTAAAATAATGATTTTATGATGTCGCTTTTTTTCAAAAACTGAAACAATTTTGTTTGACTTTTTTCAAATTTTAGTGGAAACATGTTCTGAGTATAACAAATATCCATAACTGAGGTATAACAGAAATTACCCTCATTTGCCAATTTTTTTATTTAGATTTTTTTTTTTTTTTTGCATTTCACATATTAAAATGTATCTGAAATATTTTGAAGCGACGGATTGTCCACTACTTGCTGCCTTGTATGTGTCAATTTTTTTGACATCCCGTCTCTCATCAGGCTTTGTCTGTATGGGATTATAAGAAAACTCAGCAGTGAAGGTAAACTTAAGCAGCAAGTAACAGGGCCCTTCATCTGTCACATGGCTGCCAATACACCACACATAAATCATATTTTGCAGCTTGCAACAGTTGTTTTTTTTTTGTTGTTTTTTTGCTTATTTTTGGTTTTCTCTACTTTATCCCCTTAAAGGTTGTGTACTTGATGCCCAAGGCAACCACACTCAGAGAAATGAGAAATTATTTTTTGTTATAATCTATCCACTTGCAAAATGCAAGTGTTTGCAAGACTGATGGTTGTCTGTTCAACAATAACTTCATACTGGAGAAGACTGAAATAAATACGCAGGAATTAGTCATCATCCAACATAAAAGAGACCAACTCCTGTTTTCAACAAGAGCAGACTGAGTTTCATAACTTCACCAAGGCTGAACGAAAATGTTCAAAAACTTGATTATTTTTAAGGTGAGTGAAGGTATTACATTTGATTAGTTTTACATGAATCCAACCCTATGAGAAACACTGTTTAAAAAACAAATAATTAGAAAGAGATTATAACCTTGTAGGCTCAGTCATGCCAGTACACCAATATATCCTCTACCCTAATTTCATATACTCCTTCACTACATCCATAAATCTACTTTTTGATCTTCCTCGTTGCCTCCTGTCCTGATTCTGATTAAATCACTGTTTTTCTTCTGAGCATGTCCAAACCATTTCAGCCAGGTCTGTCTGACTTTATCTCCAAAGCATAAAACTTGAGGTGTCCCACTGATGTGCTCCTTCCTAATCCTGTCCATCCCCCTTGTTCTTAAAAAAAATGGAACTAGAAAACGTCATCCTTACTAATTCCAACTACGTCCCAATCTACAGCAAGTACCTCTTCTACTCTACATACTTTATCTTTTTTTTTTCTTATTCATCAGCTCTTTAAAGTACTATTTCCATCTTTCCATCTAACACTTATCTCTATCTCTCTGATAGCTGCTCCTGGTCTATCATTGGCAACCTCTGCCATGTGATTGGTGGTTCCCATAGATAGATTTGTATGCATTAGTTCCCTCTACCTCCAGTCTGACCAGTGTCCCTATACCAGTCAAAGAAAAGAAAAGCACCAGCAGAGTAATGATCTTTTTACTCTGTATGCTTGTTAGATGCCATGTTTTAGTAGGTTTGCTTTGCATTTTTTAATGATGGATTTAACAAAGTTCTATGATGAAAGCCTGGAATATTGTTTTACAACATAACTCCGATTTAAACTCATTCACAGATTTCTCCCTCACCTGTCTGGCTTTGGGCTCCATTAAGCTGCTTGTCCACTAATATTTTCAAACAAACCTTTTCACAAACATTCACTCATTGAAGGAGGATGATAAATGCATGTCTATGTAAAAAAAAGCAACAACAAAAAAAAAACATGTTTTGTTGCTTGTTCCCATTTTTTACAGGTATGTAGTACTTTGTGGTGGTTTGTCACATTAAGAAATACATTGAAGTTTGATTTTGACAATATGCAACAAAGGTCAAGGGCTAGGAATATGTTTGCAATGTGAAATGATTAAAAATCTTTGAGAGCAATTGATCACAATCTGTTTCTGGCATTGGCCACAGCACAGTCAACGAACATAAGAGTCTGTTCTTAAGATGGGGTTTAAGAAGTACACTGCCGTTCACTCTTCAGCTGAACAGCTGCTTTAATTTATACACCATGAAAAGCAATTTACACCCCTGTCAGGGAGAATGGTGTTATTTAGTCTGGCCAATCAGAGCACTCAACAAGAAACGATTAATAAAACAGGAAATAAAGACACCGGGGGTGGTAACTGGTAAGTGTTCATATGATTAAATAATTAACAAGGCAGTCCAGAGAAGGGAATCGATCAAAGCCAAGATCCATTTTCTCTTTGCAAAACAATAGATCACTTGATTAATTCTAGTTAAAGTCCATTATCCTACAGGGGAGATGAGAAAAAGAGATGTGAGGTGACGAAATCATCTGGAAAGCCACTGTTTTCCTTCCCTATCTTGACATCTGAATCACAGACAATGCTCAAACCGGTCTTTCGTTGAATGTTTTACTTTAAAATATAGATGCATGGGCAATTAGTTTTTCTGGTTTGGATTGTTTTTTTGTTTTTTTTAAGATAATTTTGAAAATACCCAATTTATTTAAACCCAGACCATGATGATAAACATGAAATCTGGAAAGGATGTTATTTTATTGACAACTAGTCAGACAAACACTGAAAAAAAAAAACTCTCTGTGAAGCTCACACTCAACAATCAGAATGTCCTGTCTGAAGCCTGATTTTGCAGAGCTCAAACAGTGCCGACCAGCTCTGTCACTTTGAACATAATTCAGACTATAAAGATGTAAAAGATGCAGTGAAGAATGACTTATGCACTGTCAATGGCTGAACATGTTATGCACAATAAGAATGCAGTAAGAAAATGTAAGTAAAGTCGTAATTTCTGAATGGTCTGAATGGTTTGTTGTGTTAAAAATACAAAACAAGAACTAGAGGCTGTTGATAGCAGTGAATTTCTTTCCTTGCCCCTTCCCTCTTCAATAATAATAATAATAATAATAATAATAATAATAATAATATTTTAGTGGTGTGCAGTTGCAAAACTGCACACATATTTATAACTAACTATATAATTTCATTAAAAAGGTGGAATTTCTTACCTAAAAAGCAACAACTTCTGTCCATTCCTGTCCTCTGTCCACAAAAAAAATGAAAATGTGTCTGTAGAAACGACCACCTCCGCTGTAGTATTTCCTCTTCGAGTCCTTAGAGGAAAAGAGAGAGAATGAGGGAGGAGAGCAGGGGGAGTCGGGGTTATAGCAGGTTATTAGAATCGGAGAAAAATTATGACTTGCCTATTTAACAGCACCATTTTTTTTAAAGGAACACAATAGCTTACAATTACATAAAATTTAAACCCAACGGTTGTGATATAATCCAGGCTACAGCGTTTGTGCTGTTTCACAATAAAACATCACACGAAAAACCTACTTGTTGCCTTCCGCATGGTTCAACAGGGATCCATAACCTGGAAACCTGAGGGTCTGCCTTCATAACGGACTGCTGCACTGCGGTTTATATATTTATGACTCACCTGTGAACACTGAGCTTACATGCTGCCAAAAAAAACAAAACAACAAAAAAAAACTCATGTTTTTCAGCGTGCACATTTATTGCCATTAAGACTAATCTAAGCTATATAAATAACTACGTTAGGATAAATGGGAAGATAAAAAAGAAAACTGTTAGCGTTGAAAATTGCATAAATTAACCAGATTCTAGCTAATGCGATGATTGTCAAGAAACAAACAAACTAATGCCGTGCAGGCTTGTATGTGTCCACACATCTGTGGTATTTTTCTATGCAATATTCATTTTGACCACAAGAGGGTAGTAAAGCCTAAAAGGTCGTTCTTATGTTGTTGCTCATGAGCATGGGGTAAATGTGTTTTACATTAGTATTTTAATCTAATAGTTTATTTCACACTTGTATCATTTCAACTAAACCGTACATGTGTAAATCACACGCTTTACTAAATTTATTTACGCAAATTACAGAAAAAGACAAATAATTCTGAAATTTTTTATAATAAAAACTATTATTAAAGTAATTAAAAATATATATTTTTAAAATATAACTAACCAACTAAACTAACTGAAAACCCTGACCAAACTTTGCAGTTAATTTCGTGTTTGCAGAAGGGGAGTGTCACAAATGACGCAGGCCAACTATCGCGGTATTTCGGTGTCAGTTACCTACCCGTCCTAGATACTAGTTTCACCGTTGAAAAACATCAACATAGTAACCCGGGAAAGGCGACCTCTGAAAGACAAGACGACATATTTCCTTAAGGAAACTTCACAGCTGCTTTGGACACGATGACTTTTTCTAAAGAAAGCTTAAATAATGGATATATGTCGCTGTAAAAAGTTGATAGTTTAGTTGCTGTAGCTTTTGGCTAGTCTACTAGCTAACGTTAGCTGGCTAACGCTAACGGTAGCAAACAGATCGCTAAAGGAAATCAAAAGCGAACTGTGGATATTTTAGGAGTTTCGTATTATGAGTTCATCAGCGTAAATGTGGACAATTAGACACACCGGGTCGTCCTCTTAAAGGTATGTTTTTTAAGTGTTGACAAATAAGTTGCTAGGCTAAGTTAATGATTTTCCTGCCACCTAGCGAAACTCTTTCGAGTTTGCGGCACAGACTATTGCCTGGATTGAATTTATGCCAATTGAAGTCCGCAGCGACTGAGCAGTGGTTACAGTTTTGTGTTAATTTTTCATACGTTATTAGAAAATCTCGAATGCATTTTTAAAATAAAAATTTGTTGAAAGTGAATCTGTTTAGATGACAGTGTATTCAAACACGACTCTTTTGTCAGTTCTTAATCATGCCCTTTATAATTTTTAGATAAGGACCTGTAGATTAAATCAAGAAGCATTTTCCCACAAAGTTTAGCTTTTAATGTTGTTTTTTAAATGGTTAGTTTTTGATGTAACTAGCACTTCACATGATCTAGCTGTTTGCGTTTTGCTAAATACATTTGAATTAAGTAAAATAAATGTATCTTGTGAATTAATTTTCTGTTGATTTGTTAGGTACACAGTAATAGTTCAGTTATTAACATTAAAATGAAAACAATGGTTACTCTTCCTGTAAAAAGGAAACCCCAATCTCTAGTTCCTCTTCATATGCTTGGGTGAAGTTGTGTTTTGCATATTATGCCATTTGTGGTTTGAAGTTAGATTGCAACAGTTTTCTCTATGTTCATGTCTATGAACAGAGTTAGATGTGAGAGCGTCTAACTATTGCTTGGACTGAGTTGCATATTTCTCTAACAGTGTTTTGCCACAGTATGTTAGCATATGAAATATTATTTAAAAAATAGTACAGCATTAACACATAGGCAGATTCAATTGTGTCAAATAAAGCACAATTGCTTTATATGACTATCTTTAACAACTCCAATTGTTAAAGATAGTCATACAAAGCAATTGTGCATGCCCACCACTCTTGTGTATGCTTGTGGAATAAAGTGTTTGTGTTACCTCGTGCATTACACTGAAAGTAATACATATACCGTTTGATCTTAGTCGTAACAGCAGAGGAGTGGTTTACATTTGACAAAGACACCTTGAACTTCCACCACATCAATAGAATGTGTAGCATGTGTAAAAGGTTTTAATAAAAAACAGAACTTGTATTTCCTTGTTGATTATGCATTTAAAGGATACATCTCCTTTAGTTTCAGTCCTATTCACTTTATTTACTTAATAAGCTGTAAATGGTTGGACAAGTTGGCATCACATACAAGACTTTTCCTAAAAGAAACTCTAGGCATTTGATGAAGTCAAAGACATGAACCATTTCATAGTAATTGTTATCTAACGCTTAGAAAAAAATGTACTGCATTTATTCTTGGAAGCAACCAGGATGGCGTTTTAGTTGCTCAGCAAGAAGTGTTTGACAATGCAGACGTATGCACTTTCAGTTCACGTCTTTGCCAAAATGAGCCAGTGTTGGTCAGTTTTAATATTTCAAGAAACAGCATGAGTACTTCAGTTCTAGAGAATCTACCTATTGGTTTTTGTTTGGTCATATCCCACATCTTAAAAGAAAAAGCTGTCGCAAAGAGACAAGTAGTTGTTTTCATTTCACTGGTTTCACCTCTTGGCTGTGTCACTTGATTGGTATGAGTAAAAGGCATGACTTATAAAAATCACATGACTATGTGTAGTTTAATGGATTCACAATAAACTAACCAGTAGTGCCTTTATTAGAGAGTTGTGTCCGGGATGGATTACATTTACAAATTCGTCAACACAGTATTGTCATTATTTTATGTAAAAGAGGTTCCCTAATTAGAGCTAAATAATGGGTATCTATTATGTGATAAAAAAAAAACAGTACTTGGGTTGAACCGGTCATCTGACTCAGCTGTTCAGGTGCTTTCAGTAAACACAGCTTTGCTGATGCTTGCTTTCATCAACTGGGAGTGCTTTTTTTTCTTTACAAATTATGTGTTTTTTGTTGATTTATTTGACTTTATTTTGTAAGGAGTTTATAAGGCTGTCTTGAAGCCAAGCATATATATTTTGTCTTTTGTGTCATGATTTCAGTTACTCTTCTGTTTTTTTTTTTTTTTTTTTAAATCCAATCTACTAAATAAATTGAATTTGTAACTTTTTAAAAAGTGTTAAAATTGACTGCAGGTGAGTGGGAGAGATGAGGAGCAGCAGGAGGACTGAAGTACCCCATACAAGATCTGCTCAACTGCTTACTGATCACAATATTGGCACAGGTGTGTTGGGGAATTTTAAATGTAATTTGTGTTAGTAGTTCTACAGTAATATCTGATCAGTTTATGATTGGGATTTACAAAAAACAAATGTTTTTCAGAGCTGACAACTGCATGGAAAACTTTGGCCCAGTCCAAAGCTGCTGTAAGTAAACATGACAGTGATATTTGTTTGTCATTTCTTCATTAATTGTCGCAGTTTCCTTGGCCTACAGTGTTTTCTACCTGCTTGTATTTTGTAGCTGCGGCATATAGAAAATCGCTTGGAGGCCACTCCAGGAACTGCTGCTCTTCTGGACTCCATCCCCATCTCCCCCAAGAAGAAAACATCAAGTTCATCTCACAGCAGGGGTGAGTTACTTCAACATGCATCAGCTCCGTTCTGACACATGTGGTTTTTGGAGTTGTGATTACTTGTTCCAACCTCTTTTCTTTATAGATGGGCAACAAGGTGATGAATCTAGAGGGACTTCAAAACCCAGAGGTGGAAATCAGCAGAGTCCAGCGAAGAGCAGCTCACGCAGCCCTTTGAGAAATGCCACTCAGGACAGCAATGTACGGAAGAACAGCAATGTGGAGTTCAGAGAACCTCTGGCCTCATACAGGTAAGCTAAAGGAATTTAACAACAATTACTGGCTGAATTACTGTTACATTGCTGTACTTGAGTTTGGTGTTGACTAATGTTACATATCTTAATAGTTTCCCCTGGTTTCACATTGACTTTAAGTTTAATGGTTGTGAGAATGGCTTTAGTAAATGCGACATATTTTAAAACTAGGAAAGCAGCAGTGCATTTATTCATAACAGACATTTTCAGTACACTGCTGTCGGTTCAGGGGGCACCTGTACCAAAGGATTGATGTTTTAAACCTACACACCTGCAGAACATTTGGTTTCTTGAGCTAAAGTACAGAGATATACATTTGTGCCACGTAACTTTTAAAGGCTATTGCTAAACATGAAGTTTGAGCACACACAGTATGCTGTTTGAAAACATCGTTTCCCTGTTAACTACAGCAAGTTAACAGGGAACTAACAGCAACAACTTGCTGTTAGTTTTGCCCATTAGTTTTGACTGATGGACAAAACTAAAGCTGTGTATCAGTGAAGTGTAACAGCAATAAAGCATACAGCTCGTTCTAAGTTGAACTTACCGATAATGATTCACTTACCAAATGTTACGTAACATGTGCAAAGTAAAACAGATCTTAAGTAGATGCCTGTAGCAATGTAGCCAAGCCTATTAATCAGCTGATGTTTTATTTGGATGTGAAAAAATAGGGTACATTTGGAAAATGATTCATGTGATTGGGTGATTCCGCGTGTGAAAAGCAGTTTTGTGTCATTAATTATTTTCAAATATAAGGTGAGGAAAACTCTGATAACTTGTAAAGGTTTTTTTGTTGAGTTCTTAAGAACCATTCGCGGCCTTAATCTTCAGCGTGCAATGGGAAATGTATTTTCTTTCACAAAACTCTAACGGCTTAAATTTGATGTTTTTTTCAAATTTCATTTTGTTCCTGCATATTTTAAGTGCCGAGATACTCTCCTACACAATGGAATAATTTCAAACTCTGTTTCATTTGTAAGTTCACTGAGCTGTAAATTAAAACTAAATCTTGTTTCTCTTCTTGATCCCATGTAATCTGGTGTACGTCCAGAGAGGCCACCCCGCCTTCACATCCCTTTTCTCAGCTGGAGGCCTACAATCTGCAGTCTGTGCCAGGGTCTTCATACACATCCTCTCTGCCTAGCTCAGATCCTCTGCCCAGCCAGCTGATCTACCAGAGAGACACCAGGGACAAGCAGACTGACGGGGACTTGGACAGCACACGCTCCTCTGCACTGGAGAGTGCCGAGGTGCGCTACCTCAATGACCAGCCTGTCTTGGACGGCCTGAAGACAGAGCAGAACACTCACAAAGCACAACTTGTTATGGATAGTCACGAATCAAAGAGTTTTGCTCGGACACCCAGCTCTTCACGCCAAGGGGAGAGCACTCCTTCCTCAAGTCCTGGCTCAGTTTCCCAACGCTTGGAAAACCTGAGGCGACATCAGCCGGATGATAAATTAGAAAAACTGAAAGAGCGCATTCGAAGACAGAGGCAACATTTGGAGGAGATGGCAGACAAGGAAAAGTCTAAGAGTTGTCTTGAAAAGCCCATTGTTGCATTTGTTGAGGGTGACAATGTTGGTTCAAGCAGCATGCCAGCAGCAAAGATACGGAAAGTCACAGCAGCACCGCCAGCGCCTATATACAAAGGTATTTTAATAAATGTATTTTTCTCATTCGTTAAGCTTTTATGTCTTGACTGCCTACATTAGAATGATGTTCGTACTTTTCAGTAAGAAGTAAAGTTTTGCAATGTATTTCTTTTTTTTTATTCACAGGTTTCAACAGTGCAGAGACAAAGGTCCAGATTCCTGATGGTAAAGTTTGGAAAGAGGACGAATTCCATAACTTCAACAGAAAAGTTTACAGAGACATATCATACCAATTTCCTGGTAAATATATTTACAAGGCCACTCAGTGTTTTTGTTTACCTTACTCTAACGGTCAAGACCCTAAACACTTTGTCTTGATTAATTGGACAGGTTTGCAACTTTGTTGTTCTTGTGTTTTGATTAAGATTCTGTTGTTGTTTTTTTATGTATTTGAGATTAATACGTCTTTTAAATCAATGATTGCATAGGATTTTCTTAATTTTGAAACACCTCTGAATGTTAGAGTTTTATAAAAGAAAAAATATAAGTGTCGGCACAGGATGAGATGAGAATCTGAATCTTATGTCGAAATACCATTATTTTACTGTGTCATCCTGGTGTTTACACAATCTCCTTTTGTTTTCACATTCTTACTAGCCAAATGTATTTCTTAGCTTGCTTACATGCAGAACAGCACAACAGGTTATTCTGTGCACTATACAGGAAAAGAAAACTCTTCCCTCCTTAGTGGTTTCACTAACATCTCATCCAGTTAACGGCCTTTAAATCATAGGATCAGTGTGACTAGAAATGTTTGTGACTTTGAAAATGTCTTTGTCTTTTTTTTTAACCTTACTATACCTACAAGTTATCTGATTATGTCTAACTGGAAATGCTGTGCTGTTTTTTTGTACACATATGGTATCCAAAATAAGAAATTCTGTTTTATTCAGTCTGTTGGGTATTTTCTTTATTTGTCCTTTTCTGTACAGAGAGCAGCAAATTCAGGCATCAGCATCAGAGAACAGAAAGATCCAAGGAGAAGAGGCCATCCAAACCAGTCAGGAAGGTCCAAAAAGTTCCCCCGGTAGAGCAGAATTTTAAACCAGGTATAGTTCTCTTTACGATACTGTATGTAGGGTAACACAGTATTGAATCTGCATTTAATTAGGATGAAAAATGGAAAAACCACCAGACTTCTGCTTCATGCTTCTCTTCTATTCTGCCATTAATTTCTTGTTAGAAACACTTTAGGTCGCTGAATCCAAAACAGACTTCCATTAATGTCTATAAAATGAGTCCTACCACACTCACAGGGTTAGTGTAGCTGTTTATAGTTACTCATCCATCTTTTAATACAACTCTGTGAATTAATGAGCTACAACATTTAATTTTCCTTTGGGATCAAAAAAGTATTTTTGATTCGACTTGATAATGTCTTATTTTAGTCTTCAACTATCCCGGTTGTGTCAGGGTAAAAGCTATCCCTCGGTCTGCTCTGCACTTCACCCTTTTGAACCAGCAACCCGAGGACATGAATGTGAAAAGTCTGTGCTCACATCAGATGAGTTCATAGATTAAACGATGGGCTCTGAGGTCTACGCTGCTGACCTAGATTTGTCTTACATGCACAGTTTTCCAAGCACTACATTATTTTAACCAGGGATACTGCTCTACTGATCCAGAGTTATGACCCTAATCCCCATAGATTTGTTTTCTACTATAAATTAAATGTGCTTTAAAACCAACAAGAGACACATAGACACAACCAGGCTTCAGCCATGTACTACTTTTTTCTGGGTACATGTGATTATTTACCATCTTCATCGGTTTTTGTGCTTCTTTGTGCTGCTTTTATTAATTTTGTTTCTCCTGGTGTTAACAATTTTAAAGTTTTGGAATCCACGAGCAAAGTGCTTCCCTTGAGCAGCTTTTGTCAGACTGGAGCATTTTGCAAATTGACATGGACATTTCAGAATACAGCTTCATACTTAAAGGATTAAAAAAAAGAAAATCTTTAAATCTTTGTTGGTTAAACACCAGCTGCTTCTGCATGGCTGGAAACAACACAGACAGTTGTTGGAAATAGATTGCATACAATATTCTGGCTCCTTATTTCAGCTTCTGTTGTTGTTTAGTGTGTGTGTTTGACAAAAGTGGATTATTTGTGATTCACTGAACAGGAAGAAATCTGATTTTTCTTTTTCTCGTGTGTTGTTAGACCAGGCGGTTAGGGTGCATAGTGTGCTGTCATGTTTGTAAAAAGTTGCTGTGAACAATCTCTCCGTGTTTGGTGATTCCTTGTCTTTCTGTTCACCCCAGTTTCACTATTTGTTTAGCAGCCACACAGAGCACATCATGTAAGAGAGTTCTAAAGCAAAAATAATCAGGTCCAAGTTAAATCTAACCGCATAAAGTTCAAGTAAGTCAAATTATAACCAAAGTTACTTCGCTGTGTTAGTAATTTTAAACATATGTTAGTACGAAACTGACAGTTATCTTTTGAAGAAATCCAACAGATTGCTCAGAAATATGTGTGCAGTCCCTCAAGTCTGACTGGTCTGTGCTTCATGTTGGAACGCTTCTATAAATAGACGTCTGCGATCTGCGGCCAGGTTCACTTGGCTCATCAACTCGGCTCAAACAGCTGCTTGGCTATTTGATGTAGAATACTTGGAACTGTTCTGAATATTTTGTGCACAAGACATTGCAGTGCATTGAGTTATCTGTCAGAGCAGGTGAACCGTGTCAAAGGAAGTCCTTTTAGACAGGACAAAGGTGTTAGGTTGTCAGAAAGGCAACCTAACAAATCTAATTTCTACAGAAAACTTCATTTTATAAATTTTTTTTCTAGCCACTTTACTCTAATCACTAAAGATCTTCATAGAACCATACACTCATGTTTCCCTTTACCTATGTCATTCTGCTTTATCGTAATGCCATTTTCAGCACTCCTATCTGAACTGTGTATGTTGTTCCTTTTGCAGTGATTAGTCCTGCATCATGGCGTGAGGGCCAAAAACTGGTAAAGATGGTACTAGGTCCTGCTCCAAAGCTAACCAGTGAAGAGCACAGTTCCCATCCAGGTGGCAGACTGACCCGAACAGGTGGGGCTCAGGAACATGAACTGTTGACCCGCCATACATACCAGCACATAATGTTCTGTCATGAGATGCTGTTTGAAGTGGTTACAGGCAAACATCAGACAGTATACGTGGTTTCAACAATTCAGAATGGCTTTCTCAATCCAACTCCTGTTGGCCTTTGCAATAATGTCTGTGTTAATTATACTAAAAGGTAGAAGGTTTATTGCCTAAGTATTTCATAAACCTTGTGAATAAACTAGCTAGCTGTAATTGTTTTTAAAATTGTCCCCATGCATATTGCATCTGGATATCAGTAAAATTCAATTTTATTAAGTTCAATCTTGTCAAAAATTGTGCATCACACTGGCTGAGATAATTAAAACACTGCAGTACAGATGCAGATACTTTGGAGTGCATTGGGCATGAGTGCTTATGTCATAAATGCTGTCACATTTTTCCCTGTTGAGCCCTGGGTTAGCCCTCAGTTTATTCCTCCTTTTAGTACAGATGCTCTCAAGTATTTTAAAGCAGAACTTTCCCTGTTCTTGGTAGAGCATTGACCTCTTAATACTTTAAGTCAGCTTAGATTTCTCTTTGAGGCCTACTATAAAAAACGACTCATGTTTTTTTTTTGTGAATATAAAAATGTATAAATTTTTTTCCAATCATTATTTCCTATTTTAAGAACAGAAGTGTATATGGGAGAAGACATGCTGTAAAACAGGGTTTGCCATTTTAAACCGTAGAAGTCGGCATTTGGCATTGCTCCCTACCAGGACTGCATGATACATCAAATTGAAGTCGTCGTTGCAATGACAACTGACTACTTGGATACCATATTTATAAGGATGCTATATTTTTGGTGTCACCCATTCATGCCCTGCCAATTGATTTGACCCTCTGGACAGGCTAACTGCCCTTAATACACACAGCCAATATTTATTTTTAGTGGCTGAGATGCAGGATGGCACCGAATATGATAGGGACATCATGTAATGTTAAAGCAAGATAAGATACGTAAATTAAGCTAATCATTTTTGGCGTCATTGCAGTAATATCTCATATTAACAGTATTGCTTTCTCATCTTAGTTCAGAAGTTTCTCATATTCCAGTTTATTCCATAGCAGATCTCTACAGGTTAAAACACACCAACTTTGCAGTGCTTCCTTTAGCCTTACTGTTACCTCTTATGTCTGTGAGCACCTCAGTAATAATGAAAGTAGATAATTAAGAATCTTTTTCACTCTGTAACAATATCCACCAGCTGTAGCGCTTTCACTAATCTATATAGACCCAGACAGGGTTGATCAAGCTGTACATGAGCTGATTCCAGCCAGTTAATTTACTTCCTCTATATTTTTTGTTCTTGTTTTTTAGTGTTACTTTTCCTTTTTCTTGGTTGCAACTTATTTAGGTTGAGAAGGCTTTAACTGTTGACGATTGTTTATTAAATTGGGAACTTGCTTTTTATATTATTATTTATAACATTATGTTAAACATAAATTTTGAATTTAAGTTGCACTAAATTATGTAGGTTTTGCGTTGGTTTTCACCTGAATAAGCCAAAATGACATGAGTAAAAAATCCAGAGCTGTTTCAGGTCTCTGACTCAGTGTTGGTGTTGCACTCACACACTCTGAGTCTGTGCCTTCCATTTTATTTTGAATATGTCTGCAGTGCGTGCCACTGACCGGAACAAATACAGATTGACTGGCTTGTCAAGTTGAATGCACAATAATACACAGATTGGTATTTATTGACTGCCCAAGTGCATGCGCCATCTAGTGTGTGTGAAGTCCAGTAAAGCTCTTCACAGACATGCTCTAAAAAAATCTATCTGGATTAGATGGTCCATGGGATTGTTCAATTTGGCCTAGATTAAAGTCGTCGCTGTTAACCCTCTGGCCATGCCTCATTCATTATGTTGATCCTTTCTGGATCTGTGCTACTGTTCAGATATTGTTTTTTTTAGAATGTAGCCATTTGAACATTGAGCATTCAATAGGATTTAATAATTATCTACTTTTGAAATGATCTGTTTTTATGTACTTATTATCTACATTTTACTTATTATTTATATTGAATTTCTGTTATCAAAAGATGAATATGTAAAAAGTGAACAAAAATACCATTATTACTAGGAACTAAACTACTGACATATTTAAAAGCAGGACAGAAATGTGTGACTAAGTAACATCATTGCTTTGAATGAGTTATAAAGGAGACCGAGCCAAACTAATAGGATGTGTACTCAGACCTCAGGTTTAGAGGCCATGCAGACTTCAGCAAACACTGTTTAAATTTCAATCATTTTCAATTTCTAAACAGTAAATAAAGTTTTCTTCTAACTTTTTAATCCCATATCTGAATTCAAACTCAGAACTAAACTGATTTAAACAGTGTTCTGTCTGTTTTTGTCGTGGGTTTATCATTCTGAGATGTACTGACATTAAAGTTTGTGCACTGTTCACTTACACATCTCACCTCTTAATTTTTTTCCTTATATTTTTCACCAGCTTCCCATCACCACTCGGACCCACATTCAGAACAGAGGAGACACACTCGGCCAAGCAGCACAGAGAGGTCTCGCAGTGCTTTTCAGGAGCAAACGGCCAGCCGCCCTACGGCCTCATACAGTCCCTCTTCCTCAGCTCAGGACAAGACGCTACGGGGAGTGAAGACAGATGTTTTGTCAGTAGACATCCAGGGGATTCTTAATGACCTTCAGCTGGATTGCAAATCAGCTGAAATGGAAGAGCGTGCTCGTAAAAGATCCCGGGGTGTCAGTGGTAGTAGAAGAGGAAGAGGAGGGTCAGGTTCTCGGACGAGGGCGCCAGTCTCTGCTTGGGGATCTACAGGAGTGGCAAACACCAGCTCCAGGGTCTGCCGGAGTGCTAGCCCCACCACACGTCAGCCTGACAATTCTGGCAGAACAAGCAAAAGTGTCAAGAAGCGGCACTATGACGCAGATACAGTTCGCCAATACATTGTACAACAACAAGAGGAGAGAAAGAGGCGACAGGCAGAAGAGAGGAGAGCAGTAAAAGAGGAGGCAGCAAAAAGAAATCAGAGACTGCAGGAGCTGTACAAGAAACAAAGAGAAGTAGCTAGAACTGCGACCCTTTCCTCTGAGGCAGTTGTGGCCCCTGTTCAAAAGCGACTGCAGGAGACCTACACCAGACTGCTTCTGGAGGACGCCCGACTCAGCGAGGGAACACCTGAGCCACATTCTGCACCTTTCATTCAGATGGTATTAGGCTTTCAGATAAGAAAGTTTCTCTTTTTTATATTTAAGAGCTAAATTGAGGACAAAACATTGTGGAAGTGTGACTAACGATGATTACTTTCCAGAGACCCATGTACCAGCCTTCAGGAGAGTCGGACAAAGAAAACAAAAGAATCGGGGTTTCACAAAGCCCCTCAAGCAGTGACAAGTCTTTGAATGAGCAGCCACCACTGCCATTATCCAGGTACTGACTTGCTGCAAAATGTTTGCTAATCTGAGTATGAGCTTCTTTGTAGAGTGAGAAACTCCACAGACAGAAAATTAGCCACAAATGATACTCTCAAAGGTCGAAGTTGCTGTATCTTATCTGGTGATGCTGGTTCTACCCAATAAAACCAACCATTGACTTGAACTTTCGGTTAATGACTTAGGCTAATAAACAATTATTTTTAATATCAAAGGAAACAGAAAACATGTGCAGTCTCCTGTAATCGGTGCATGAAAGAACACAAATAACTGACTTCTTTCTGTCATCTAATTTTAAAACAATTATTAGTCATTTTATTTTCCCTAAATAATAATATCACATGGATGGATATAGAGAAAGATACACTGATAAAAGAAAGCTCTAATAAAACAGTATATATTTTTTGTTCCACTTTCATATATTTTCATATTGAGTAGACTGATTTATGTAAAATGTATTTGTTTCAACTGGTTTTCTTGCTTTATGTTTGATTAACTTAATTTTGTTCTGATTATTTGTGAGCCATTTTTCTTTTCTAATCTCTCGCAGGAATGATCTTGAGTTTACCTCTCTGCTTCAGCCTGATCATCCAGCTTTTCAACCCAGCAGCGGCGTACAAGTAGCTTCTAATGAACATCTTCTCTCTCAGCTTTTAAGACTGGAGGCAGCATTAGCCTCTAGTAGCAGAAAGTACACTGAACAGCCGGTCACAGCGCCTCACCTCCAGTCCCCGACCAGAATGTCTCGTATTGAAGCCCTGAAGGCAAAGGCCACATCCCTCTCAAACCGTATCGAAACAGAGGCGCGAAGGTTCGCTGGACAAGGGATCAACTACGGTGCAGCGACTTCCATGGACGTTGACACCGTTTTGCACCCCAGAACCTCTAGCCTTGATGTTGATCACTGGACAGGAGCCGTTGCTCATGCTACAGAAAATAACGACTTCTCCTTTAGGGCGCAGAAAGCGTTCACAAATGCAGCTAATACTTCATATACTGGCATAGTTCTTCCAGGAGCCGGGAATCTGCACGACTTAAATGGAAAGACACACACCGGTTTGACAAATCCACATGCTGGTTCTCCTGGTGTAAATGGGTTAACTTTAAACACTTACACCCAAGAAGACAGGAGGATTATTGGTAACTTGGGCATGGAAGAGAGAACAGAAAAACTAGTACAAAGAATAAAAACTAAAAAACCGGAGAATCTGGTGTATCCATATCAGACTGATCTCTACGATTCAAGTGCTGGTTCCATTAGTGAGGGTCCTCTTCTTAGCGAGGGAAGTTTTTCTGAGGAATACGGAAGTCCTCCTCACTACACCAGCAACCATGGGTGTAACTCGGATTACTTGGAGGCAGCGGACTGCAGCGCAGGTAAAAGAAGTCACAACAAGCGACTGCTTGAGTTCCAGAGGGAGGCAGCGGAGTATGCAGCCCTCAGCCCGCCCTTTACACAACTTAATGGCAGCAAAGCACCATGGGAAGAGCTGAACGAAGGAAGTCCTCTGAGCGTAATCAATATTTTCACGAAAAATGTGCAAGGCCCTATAAAAGGTAAATTCATCCATCAGTGGTTTCTGTTGTAGGATGATTCTACTGTAAAATCTAGTCTTATTTATGAGACATACACAGTTGGAAGTAACACGATATCTTCTTTCCTCTGCTTTATATTTTAGTGAGTGAGAGAGCTTCAGGGAATAATTCTCCACTTCCTCATTCTTCACACTCTGAAAACAACCAAGATGAAGCAGCAGTCTATGAGGATGACTTTGTTTCATCACATAGCAGCAAAACCAGCAGCCATCTAAAGAGAGGCCCCAGGTCACCAAGGTAACAGAAAAACCGAGGCGTCTGTAGCATGACCACTGGGTGGCATTCATGTCACACAGCTGGAAAGAATGAAAACTTTGCACATATAAATATTTCCTTGAGTTTTAGCTAAAAGACTAAAAAGTGTTATTATTACATATTGTTTCTGTATTTTGGTGTTTGCACATGTTTCAAAGTGTTGGCTGGTTGTTATAGCGGGTTGCTTATTATGTTGCAAATGATGAGTCCATGTGGCCACATACAGGTTTGAGTTTGGGTAATGACATAAATTGTATTCATTAATAAACATCTTATTTAAAATATAATTTAATTTGATCATTTATATAGATATCTATCCTAATTGTTGTGGCAAATATTGTCCTTTGTTTTACCTGCGTCATGTTAGCATGGTCACTTTAAAAAAACTGATCAGAAGTCATATTAGTGCAGAAATGATTTATTGCTAACATTAATCTTTTTATTCATCCAGTCGCTCACAGCGCATTTCCCCAGGCTCAACACCTGGCTCCTCACCTCTTTCCAGGCACTCCACCAGTAAAAGAGGTATAATTGTGTTTTGGCTTTTTTTCTGCTTTGAGCAAATTGGAAATCAGTCGATAGTTTAATCATCTTTTTAAACAGCACATTAAACTGAGCTGAATTTTTTTTTAAGCTTAGTTTTATTTTTTAGTTGTAAAGTTTGGTACAAAGTCATCCATAACGAGGGTTCACAAAAGATGGGTTTGGAAAATTGGGTTGAAACAACAAGTGATGTGGATTAATATTTTAGAATATTGTCTTAGCAGTAATAGCAAAGCATAAAAATTACATTTTGCTGTGTTTAATCACTGTGCCCATTTTTAAATGTATTAGTTTCTATGGTATAAAAAAAACTGTTTGATGTGTCTACAGCAACTATTTCAGACCAGAGTGACGCAACTCTTGTAGAAGAACAGAGGAGTTCACCGCTTTCAGAAACTCTCTCCTCTGACCACAAAAAGAGAGCTTCAGACAGAAGTTTGAGTCAAGCTCAGGCCAAAAGTGCAGATTCTGACACATTAGGAGAACCTTCAGCCTATTCTCCACAAAGGTAAAGTCCCACGCAGATTACAATTAAGAAATTGGTTTGTTTAATTTGTTATTGTACAACCTAAGCCTTATATCATTCACATTCTTCTTCGAAAATACCTTTTGTTCTTGAAAACTCATCCTTCTTGTGTTGTAGTAGACTTGCTACCTCCATCCAGACTGATGAACACGCAGCTTCCTCTTGCTTAACACATAATCACTAGCTAACTTTCAAAATGGATGACTGTGAAACACATTGTGTGACTCATCAGTGAGTCGTACAGAGGCTTGGGAGTGGGCCATTCATGAAAATTGAGTGTTAACATGAGTTTGCTTTTGTTGTATTTAGCCTTCTAGGCTTTTAACAATTTTTAAAAGTATTGCGCCAAATTTACGTATTTTTATTAGAGAGAATCATTCAAAGTTCTTAAAGAGACGTTTTAGGAAACAGTGGACTCTCTGGTATTTCATTTGAGAAAACATTTGCTGGAAAAACCAGTTTGACTTCACCGTAAACCTGAAACCTGAGCTACAAGCAAAACTCTATGCCACCATAGAGTATAATAAGACCTCAGTGCTTCTAGTAGCAGCAGCGTCTGAAAAGCAGGAGTCATCTAATTAGCCGACATTCCTGAAATTACTCAAATTTACTTTGTAACTCAAATAACTAAATAGTATACTCAAAAATGGATACTGTTGCTCATCGGAAGAAACAATTATGCTTTTTCAGCTGAATTAGAGCAACTCAACCACTATACACAAATCTAAAGTTCAGTTTGAGTTTAAAGAAAACATTTATTTTGAAATGCTTTCCTGCTTTATTCCTATGTTTAAACGCATAAAGTTTCCTCATAGAGTTCCGCTTATTGCCATATGTACACACACACACACACACGTGCACATATATATATATATATATATAGATTAGAGTGAACTGTGTTGTTTAAAATGACTTGATTTTTCTTTTTACCATTGATGTAGTCCAGATGCAAGTGCTGTGTCTTAAATCTGTTTTTATTAAAATACCCCGCTACAGTATACAAAATTCTTTGCTGCTCTGTAGAGTGAGAAGCTGCTACACAATAAAATTTAATGATTGCACACCAATAAGTTGTAATTTTAATTTTATGTACAGGTAAATTAAAATATTTATTTTATGTGGAAAAAGTCTAAAAATTTGTGAACGCTACCAGATCTGTTGCGACAGTGTAATCTAATAACATAGGTTGTGTATTGATCCCTTGTGCTAAAGAGGGTAGAGTCCAATTTAACGCAGCTGTGTGTATGTGTATTTGTTCTTGAATTTATGCTTGTATTTGTGTGTGTGTGTGACAAAGAAAAAGGGTTCAGGGTTAGAATCGAATCGGGGTTCAGGGTTAGAATCGGTTAGAATCGAAGAACTGCATTCAGATCTGCAACTATAGACTTAACTATTTTTGATAGTTAACAGACTGGTGTCATAATTTCCCTTATGTTTGGACTTTCCTAAAGTATTTACAGTGTTTGGGAAGAGCCAAAAGTACAACAAATATTTGACTGTTTGCTTCAACATGTAACAGCTGATCAGCCAGGAAACCTGCTATATTCCTGTTGCTAGAGATTTGAACTTGATATGTAAATCAATCTGTTGTAAATAAAATTCTAACTTCCTTTTCTACTTTCTTAAGCTAAAATAGGCTTCTCTGTGCACTAACGTTAAATTGATTTTAAAGTTGTTCCACAATCTCTTCTTGGTAAAGATTATTTGCCACCAAAGTGAAATTCACAAAGGCATGGCTAATTACTAAAATGCACTTAACCAGGGATGTGTGAGTGTTCTGCTGTCGTCCTGTTTGTTTAGCAGCTAGCGCCAAGCAACACGAGCAAGCAGCAGTTCAACACAAGTGTAGCAAACAGTGGCCACTTTGTTTTGCAGGTTGGGCGGTATGCCAAAGGGAAGGAGTTTTTTTTCCCCTCTTAATCTCTCTTCATGAAGTAGAGACATTTGAACCTGTACTGGTACCATGAAACCCAGGTGGCAGATTCTTTGAATTCTGGGGCATGTCTGTGTTTCCTGTGATGTGAAGGCTTTACATTCTGGCAAGATTCTGACATCATGACAATTGGCTGTTAAATTTGCCTCCGATTAAAAGGTTTTGCATATAAGTTGTATGTTCACAGACATAATATCTAACGTTTGCTTTTACAAATGGCTTCATTTGCTAATGATAAATTACATCTAAATTTGAAGAACACTATCCTGGTAAAAGCCAGTCCCAGGTGGTTTGGCGCCTCGGCCATTGAAAAACAAATTTTTCTGGGCGTAAATAAACATTATCTGTTCAACTTATTTATATTTGATCACAATTTGAACATTAAATTATCCTTCTGTAGTTATATTCTTTCATTGGAACATTATCTTGTCTCCTTTTGCCCTGCTGTGTGCCTGGATGTATTTATGGCATTCCTGTCATTCTGTTCACCTCAGAGCTGCCTTAGCCAAACAGATCATTTCTGCAAAGTCTGGCTGTCAAATTTAGAAAGTATGCAGCAGTCCTTTAAACTTAATCCAAATCTATGATTTAAAAAAGATTGATTTAATCTGCTGTGTAACCACTGAAACCATTTTTTAAATATATAACTCTTTTTTTTTTTGTTTCCTATATTATTTCTTAGAAGATCTCAGTGGATTAAAAAATGTAAAATTGATTCACCTCGTGTTGAGGAATTGCAACACCTGTAAGTTACTGATACGGTTTCCTCAGATGAGCCATAATAGATTTTTGATTTGCCGTTTTCACAGACCCAAACTGGTTTCCTCGTCCTGCTCTCCAGACCTCAGCTCTTCTCTAACGGCAGACTCTCTCAGTGAGCATGTGAGAAGGAGCTCTCATAATCCAAAAACATCCAGCAGAGCAGAGTCATGGTCCACAGGTACATGAAAAGCACATAAATGTTTTATTGATTTTTATGTTCAACCAAATGACAGATAAATATGCCAGATGTTTCTCACCTTGCGTTTCTTTGTCCTCCATCTAGGTGAGCTACAATATTCACCTGCTGTCTTGCAGCAGCGCATGGCAGCAGAACTGCAGTACTTGGAGACCATTGAAGAGTCAATCAAGCAGCTGGGAGACGTGGAGAAGCTGATGGGCGTGTCCATGGCACAACAGGAGAGCACATCATTGACCCAAATGCTCAAGGTAACGAAGAACATTTGCTAGTTGGGAGATGATAAGGAGGGGAATCTCTGTTGTGTAATTACTTGCATCATTAATGTATAGATAATAGTCGTTACGATAGTTTCATCAATAAAAATAGTGGCAATTTGTTGTCTCAACTCAGCTATGCTGTATTCAGTGTTCTAGTATGTAGATTTAAGTATAATAGCTGAAAAAAATCCCAACAAAGCATTTTTTGCTATTTTGATTTTGCACACATTAATATAACATTTTTGATCAAATGGATTTTTTGGCTCTTTATTTAGCTATTTTGTTTAGTAAAATAATCAAAGTCTCACAAAAGCTACAAAAAAGCTGTTGGCCCTTGAAGACATTTTGTTTTAATATCACTGTACTTGCACTAAAATTAACGTTTTCACTGGAAACTTTTTACTAATTAACCTTACCCGTCTCATACTATTTCATACCATTACAAATCTACTCTATTGACCCGTTCCTTGAACTTTAACCTTTAGGCCAAGCAGCACCGCCATGAGCAGGAACTCTATGAGCTGAAGATCAAGACCGAAAGAGAAGCTCTCGAGACAAAACTCCAACTAGAAGAAAACAGACAGAGAGTTGCCAGAGTAATACTCCCCTTTTCCATTATACATATTTTCTTTGAAGACTCACTCTTGTTTTTCATGTTTTCAATCCCAAAATGTAGATGTGTGTGCAATGTTCATGCGTGATTTTTGTCTAGGCTCATTTAGAGCTACAGGAAAACTTGGCAACATCACAAAAGCAAACTTTGGAAGGTCTCCAAGAGTCAACTTCTAAGATGATGAGCCAACAGGCTGAAGCAGCACGATACACAGCAGATGCTGCCCGACACATTAAGGAGGTTAGCAGTAACTTCCTTCCTCTTTGCCCAAAAACATCTTATGTTCCAGTTTTTCATCAAAAGATGATTGTTCAGTTAGAGAAAAAAGTCAGAGGAGAGACAGAAGAATACTATGTAAACGGTTGAATGTTTACTTAATGACTGGTTTCTCGTTTTGTTTCTGGCTCGTCAGATGACAGACCTGGCACGATCCCAGATTGCGGGGCATTTGATAATCCCTCCTGTTGCCACTGATTCTGCGATGTTGGTCCAGCAGGAAGAACTAAATAGTCCCTACACAAAGCAACAAGACAAGGCAGACTCTAGCAGGTAAACCACAACATTCTTTGGTGTTTATGCACAACCCATTCTTAACTGAAAATATTTATCTTGACATGTTTTCACATTTGTATTGCTTAATAAATCAGTGCACCCCTACAAAATACTGCACCTTTAAAGTCATGCGGCTTCTACATACTTGCATCTTGGTTAAACTAAAGTCTAAATTGAGTTAATAATTCTAAGAATTGTTCAAAAAGTTGTACAATTTTTTTTGCAAAATTGTTCCAAACCTCCCCCCAACTTAACTTTGATGCAGTAAATGGGTTTTGTCTAACAAATTTTCCTTTCTGGGTATTATTTTAGATTTAAAAGTGAGATTTCAGACCACAGGATCAGGTCTGGAGAGCCCTCAGCGTCACAAAACAGCCTCAGTCAGTCTGACTCTCCATCTTTCAGAAGACCAAACATCAGGTACCAATAACCTTCCTTCCGTAGCTCTCCATCAAAAAGCAACAAAAGACACTGAACCCGCTTAATTCTCCATCCTCAGCGGGTCTCCATATGGAAGCAGCCAAACCAGCCCATCACATGCTCCATCAGACCAAACAGAAAGGCCGAACACACAGTCTGGTGAGAGAAAACAGAAGACTGAGAGAGTTGAGGAGAGGATGAAGGCGGAAGCAGCCAGCAGCTCTGTTGAGGAGGACGTTATAACAGCAGCAAATGACTCGCTCTACAGCGAAAGTATCGCCTCTGCAGGGGACGAGAAAGGTACTGAACAGCAGGCACACTCTGCAGGTTCACGCATCCATTTAGTAATCAGAAGCTAATGGATCTCTACCACCAGCATAAAATCCCCAATGGAAAAGCACTCTTGCCATTAATTGTCCTGGCATTGAATGTAAAGGTACAACATACAAATCTTGTCTGGTCCGCCAGGAGACACTACATCTGTGGCCACCGAGTACTCTCTAAAGTTCGATGAGTCCATGACGGAGGATGAGATAGAGGAGCGCTCTTTCCGTTCTCTGCTGCCGTCCGAAGCTCATCGTCGGGGAACTATGGAGAAGAAGTCGCACCATCAGAAGGAGGAGGGCGCAGTCTGCCTCAATGAAACGTTGGTCCCAGAGACGGGGTCATGCAGTTCCTTCAAGGTGAGAAGATGCTGCAGACATCCATATAAACTCTTGCTCTTCTGTTATCAATAAAAATTACTGCAAATGATTACCATTCTGTTTTTTTCCAACCTAAATGGTGTTTTTGAACATGTCTTAATGTTTTTTTTTTAACCACAAACAATAACATTTCTTCCTATTCTTGGCCCTCCTGCAGTCTCACGATGCACACATAGCCTTTTCTGGTGGGCAGGACAGCTTTTCTCAGTTCACAATGGAAATGGTGCGTCAGTACATGAGGGATGAAGAGGTAAGACTGCAGCACCAGAGCTCTCTGCTCCATCTACGGCAGAAAGCTCTTAAGGAAAAGACGAGGACAGAAGTAGCCTGGCTTGAGCACCAAAAGAAAAAGCTGAGAGACAAAGGAGAGGATGACAAAATGCCACCAATCAGGAAGAAGCAGAGGGGGCTTCTGCTTAAACTCCAACAGGAGCAGGTATGCTGGGATAAAAATTCTGTCTTTCTCTTATAAGGGGACAGTGCTTTATCTTATTATGCACCACAATGTTTTCTCAGGCTGAGATCAGGAGACTCCAGGAAGCCAACAGAGCAGCTAGAAAAGAAAGGCAGTTGCTGCTGAAACAGCAGGAAGAGATTGAACGGATGAGAAACTCAACACTTAGGCTGAAGGAGCGTCTCAAGTATGCAGAGGGAGATGCTCCCCCTGTAAGTACTCGCTTACCCTCAGCAGAGGGAAGGAAGGACGGATTATTTGCTCTACAGAAGTAGAGCCTAAAGCAATAAAGGAACTCCCTGTGTGTCTGTCTCTTGTAACATCTGCAGGAGATGCCGGTGTCGGAGCCTTCAGGGTCTGAGAGACTTCCTGGTGAAAACCGCACCCCCTCTCCTTCGCTCTCCATTTCTGGAAGTGAGACCAGCAGCATCATGCAGAAGCTTAAGAAAATGCGATCTCACATGGATGAGAAGTAAAGATTTTGTTTTCATTTCTATACATTTATTGGTACCATTCATCGAGATTTCATTTATATATTATGGATTAGTTCACCACCTATACTTTTTGTTCTTCATATAATTTTTTTCCATCTTATTATAACATTTCATTTGTGCTTTACTGTCAGTGTGCTGATATTGCTCTATTCTTGCACTTAGACTGCTGCAGTTAACTTTAGCTTTTACAGTTTTTCATATATATATAAAAAAAAACTTTGTGAGAGATTATGATTATGTCTTAAAATATGAGCAATTAATATTAACATTCATTTTCAGTAAAAGCAGATAAAGATCAAAACGGATCCCATAGTTTCTTCTGGGCACAGGGGTCAAACTCTTACATATACTTCTGAATTCAAGGTGGGACGAATTGAAGGTGTGTGACTTAATCACTTTGTGTTCAAGTCGCTAACGAACATAAATGCTTGCTTATGAGGAAGCTACGGTTTTTAATTGAACCGTTTTGGATCAGGGACACATCTAAAGGTTTTATGGCCCTGCTTTAGGGTTTAGTCTTATTTAAGATCTTGCAGTCTGAAGTATAGCATTTTTTTAAGTTTTTGCATTTAGACCTCAGCTATAAACGCTAAAGACCTTGTTGCCAGTTTGTGCCAAAGCAAAACAATTTCTAACATTTCAAACAAAATACCTGCATTTAATTATATTTTCAAATATATGTATATTTATAAATGATGTCATGGAGTCAACAGCGGAGAAGAAAATGGTAAAAGTAACGATTCCAACCATACTGGTAGTTTTTTTGGTGTTTGCTCACATCAGTTAAGAGTTTTATCAGATTGTTATAACACTAACTCTCAATTCCTACCACAATAAAATTTTTCCCAATAATAATAATAAACAATAGTGACTGAAACTGATGCTAGCTGAATATATATATTTTTTTTTTACCAAAGGAATATTAATTAATCTCTTTACACTTAGCTGTAATGACACATAACCATTTCCTCAACACTTTCTGTGCAATAGAACCACATTTACTCATATTACTCTCTCCTTTTCTCTCTACATGTTCTTTCCCTATTTGTGTCTTTAACAATCTGCGTGCGTGCGTGTTTGTGTGTGTTTCTGTGCCCTTACGTGGCTCTTTTGACTTTGTCTGTTGCGTGCTTGTGTGTTGTAGACACTGTTCCCCTGTCCACTACTTCTTCTCTGTGTTCACGGCCCACCACTGGGCCTCCCTCAGTGTCTGTCTTCCCAACCTCCACCCTAAATTCCAGCTCTTTATCTACAACCAGTTGGTCAGGTACTGTACAGTGCTCTCTTTCTCTACCTAGCTCTGCTTGGCTCCACTCCCTCTCCCACCGCCCCCCCTCCAGGGAACATGCTTGTGTGACCCACTGGGACTTTGTGGAGGGTGGGCTGGTGGTTAATGCCTGATTGAGTGTGTGTGTGTGTGTGTGTGTGTGTGTTTTTCTTTTTTGTGGGGTCTGAGGAGGGTCTTTGGGAGAAGAGTTGAAATGAAAGCTACAAAGGCCCCAGTGGAAAGCTGATATAATAAAATAAGCTAATCTTCTGACAGTTTCAACTTTGAATATAAAATTATTTATTTTTATTTTGAGTATTTCCGCATTTATTGAGAAGGGAATCCATAAATTTTATTTTATATGTCTGATATTCATGAAAGTACAAATTATTTGCTGCTTTTGATGGTCTACGGCTATGTTTATTTAATAGGAGTCTTCCTTGTTGGATGGGAACTTCACTTATTTCTTTTCTTCAATTTAAGTATTTTCCCCCTTTTTTTCCTCTCTTTATATGAATTATGTTTAGAAAAAAAATCTGAGGCCCTTTCTAATTGCCGAACATCAATGGGTTGTTCAACCGGCGGCCCAGTTATCGATGACAGACACATTTTGCAATGAAACACTTTGGCTCACAAGTGAAAGATCTTGTAGAAAACAGATCCAAGATGGTGTCCTCCATCTCTGTAATGAGCTCTGTAAATCTTATCCTGCTCCTTTACTATCCAACTGTTGCATCGAATGGATAATAAGTACAGATGGTGCCTGGCTGTAATGGAGTTTAGTGTCCGAGTTGTCATCAGTATGCATTAGGTCAAGAGAAAAGCTTCCTAATTAGATCACGGCTAAATAATACTGCATTGTAATAGCACCCACAGCTGTGGTAGATAACACTGCAAACACATCTATACTTGACTTCTGTTTTTAATCTACAGTTACAATGTTTTGCATGTAGAACATGCAAAACATTGCAAACGTTTTTAGAACAGATAAAAAAATACTAGAATATAGGCGTTTTTTAAAAAGACAAAGCTGTCAGTGAGTTCCTTATATTTTCATTTCATCTTTCAGTAATTGCTAAATATATCTGATGTGTGTGAGAGATCAGCAACCAACCCCTAGCTTTGAGTCTGATGCATGAATTTGAAATCTACACCCATATTTTTCTACTCCTCTTTCAAACTGAGCAACATTTCATCACTTTTTTATTTTCTGGGTATATTATTTTTATTTGGAGTAATATTTCAGGCATGTATTGAATGTGTGTGTTTTTTTCCCTGTGTGTGTTGCACAAAGGTTTGAGGTGAGTTTGCAGTAATAACTGGGATGTCTTGGTGATTTGGGTGTTTTTGATTCTTTAGAGGTCCTGTTTAACATTTATTCTTTGTCTTGTTTCTTCTTCTTCCCTCATTTTATGCTGCTACTCTTTACTTCATTTTCCACTTTCTTCTTTCACTCTACTCCCATCTTCATTTTATCTTTTCTCCTTACATTTCCACCGTCTTTCTAAATCTATTGATCCACTTCCTCTTCATCCTTCGGTTCTTTTGCTTCGTGTTTCAACCATGCGCCTCTGCAGGTTTCTGACCAAGCGCGAGCAGCAGCTGATGCAAAGGCGACACCATGCAGAGGAGCTGCTCCAGTGGAAACAGCAACTGGACAAGGAGGAGGCGGAGGTACGAAGGATGGAGAAAGAGGCCTTGGCCGCCTGGGACCAGAGAAGACCTCTGGACAAGGACCATAAAACACCTGACAACGTTGGAAAAGAAATCAGTGAAACTGGGTCGCAGGCATCTCACCACCAGAGCTTAGAGGCCAGATCTGACAGTGAGAAGGGTGAGGCTGTGCTTTCAAAACAGTTTACTTCCTGGTTCTTATTGGAGGAGTTCAGGACTTAAATTCAACCAGATCGAACGATTTAATTCATTTTTCACAACTTTTCCACCCTAAATCAGTTAGTTTATTTCCCCTAGTAATTACCATAAAACAAGCTTATCTTTGATTCTGAAACGATAAATTCTGCAGCTTTTTGCTTAACAGTTTCAGGTGTGAATTTAGAACCCATTAATTTTTTTTTTCTACAATTCATATAATTATCTTTTAAAATTTAAATTTGTTTAATTTGTTTACTTTTCAGAGCTTGTAAGCGAGGACAATTACTCCTCAATTACGACCGAGTCCAGTGTACACACAGAGGCGCTGGCTTCTCAGCACCCACTCAGCCCGTCTTCAGCACATCCGGCTTCAGTCGTTGAAACACCTCTGGCCTCCATTCAGGGCAGCCATGCTACCTACACACAGGACTTTTCCACCGAGTCGCAGTTACCTGCAGCAAAGGTAAAAGAAATGTTTTGTGGTCACACTTGCAAGTTTAAAAATGTTGAGGATGTTTTGTTTGCACACACATCTATAATTGATGCACATATTCCACTTGTCAGTTTATCTGTAGTAAATGTCCCTCTTTCCATTCTTCCTCTTCCTGTCTGTTCTTTGCAGTCCTCTTTAGTCGAGGGCAGCCGCAGCCCTGCTGCCTCTCCATTAGACAGCAGCAGTAAGACCAAGATGCAACACCGCTCCACCTCCCGGACACACAGCGAGGTTTTCCCTGAGGTCCTTGGAGCCGCCACAGCTATGCCGTCTGGTAAGTTACTCTTCAGAAATGCACACATTTTAGAGGCTTGTTGTTTTTTTAAAACTTGTTTTTAGATGAATATGAGAGAGATAAAGCAACAGAGTGGACATAATGCAGCCTATTGCTGGCACCATGTGGTTAAATGCGACGTGATGCTGCCAGAAGTACATTATGCGAGCACTTTACTGATGCCTAACTGCTTCGCTCTGGGATAGGAGAGGCAAAAACTGCATTTTGCTTAATGTACAACTGAAGTTTTGCTGGCTCAGTTTTGCAGTTAAATGTTTTATTCATTTAATTCACCGTCAGGCCTCAGGCATAAACCTTTAAGCTGCATAATTCTCTCTGTTCATTGTGTTTATGAAAATGAACTTTACTCTCTCTCAGTAAAGAAAATGTACAGTAATACCCCCAAAAATCTGTTCTAGTTTCTCTGGGCGAAATGTGGATTATCCTCTACAAAACATTGGATTAATACTGGGTTCACCTCCTAGCTGTGATTTTTTTTTTTTTTTCACATCTGAATTTTCTTGTAGAAAACATTTCAGACCAGAGTGACATCGAGAGTCGTATCAAGGCACTGAGAGAAGAGCTGAAGAAACGTAAGATCATGGCCCACCAGCTGAAAAAAGAGCAGAAGAAGCGGCAGAAGGAGCGCCTGAAGGCACAGGAGGCAACTCTGTTGAAGAAACTGGAGGTAAATATGTTTGGATAGTCATATATGCATTTGAAATAATATCTAACTCCTTTAATTGTTTTGGCAAATTCTTAATAATTACACCTAATTTATTTGTGTCTTTTATTTTATTTTTTATTTTATTTGTTTAAGAACTACAACAACTTTATTGAGAAAACGAAGGCGGAACTGAACAAAGAGCCAGACTCGACTCCTGAGACGACGTCACACATAAATGATTCCAGCTACATTTTGGAGCAGTCGTCTGTTAAACCCTCTTCACACAGGTACAGGAACAAACTGTAGGAGCTGCCGTCAGTATAGTTTCATATAAAATGCAACAACATACAGAACCCTGCATAAATATTTATACTTGGTCTTGATGCTGTTTTTCATGTAATCAGGTGAATTCCGACCACAACTAGATGCACTGAAGTTTATTCAGGAATGTCTGAATGAAGGCAGACTGAAAGCAAACTTACATCATAATTTTCAGCTTTGTATTTGTAAAGAACCATGTCTAATTTCCTACTTCACATTAGAATGAAACTCAAATGCCTTTGAAAGGAACCCTATGTGCATCGTATTTTTAAAAACATGGGAATCATTTTAATGCAAACTCTTTTTCAGGTCTGACGCGATCAAAAGCGCCACCTCTGACCGGACGCTTATTGATGCATCAATAGATCACAGTGAGTAGTTTATTATCGATGAGAAGCTTCCACATGAAATCTATTTAAAAAGTAGCATCATTTTAAAAATATCCTACAATTAATGCTGCTCTCCTGTTGTGGCAGATGCCATTCCTCAGCCGAACGACAGCAGAACCGCATCCAGAGATTTGCCCAAAGATTCTCCCAGCGTCGTCATGTACAGCAGACCAGAAAGCGATCATCTGTCAGAGCCTCTCTCGAGATCTGTTTTCAAGCCAGAGTCTGAGGAGGAGAAGGCTTTGTCTGATCACAGATCTGACATTGAGGAAGAGTTGGATGTGGAAGTGAACTCCAGGTCTGAGGACGAACAGTCTCACCACCTTCTCAGACTCGACTCTCAGGAGAAGCTAACTGCATCTGAACGCGTTCTACCTTTCACTAAGGAGGAACACGAGCAGTCTCTGTCTGGCAGTTTAGATCAGGAAGAGCCGAAGAAACGCAACAAAATACCCGAGGCGGAGGAAGCTGTGACATCAAATAATATTACGCCCGGAGCTCCTTTTTCAGCTGTTGTCAACCTGGAAGCTTCACCACGTTCAAGCCGCAGCCCTTCACCCACTGAGCACCCTCTCTCCCCACACTCGGTGGGCTTCTCGCTCAATAAAGATCCACTCATAAAGGATGTTGAGACTTCTGCTGGAACCGACGGTTATCAGGAGGACTTTGAATCAGCTAATTCGTCCCCCAGGGACGAACATATTTCTAAACATGAGTCTCAAACCTCCATTCCCCACACAGAACCTAAGCATTCAACTAAGGAGTCATCCAGGACAACCCCTCCATTTGACCATCAAGATGATGAAGAAGAAGAAATACCTGAGGAGATGAGTCAGCATTCTGGCATCAATGAACAAAGCCACCATTCAGAAAAGTTACTGGAACTCCAGCCGAAGGAAGAAGATATAAAATTAGACAATAAGACAGAGTTTTCCAGCCAAGCACCTGCGTCTCCCCCTCCCGTCGAAGATGAAATGCCAGGGTTCCACCTTGGAGACCGGGTTCTTGTCGGAGGTGTTCAGCCGGGCACACTGAGATTTAAAGGTCCGACCAGCTTTGCCAATGGCTTCTGGGCTGGCGTGGAGTTGGACAAGTCTGAGGGGAGCAACAATGGCACTTATGATGGAGTTGTTTACTTTGAGTGTGAGGAGTCGCATGGCATCTTTGCTCCTCCAGACAAAGTCTCCCACCTCCCTGACAAGTTTGAGCTCTATGCAGACACCACAGAAGATGAGGACTCGTTCTGCGATGACTTATCTGACAAAGGCCAGAAAAAACACAAAAAGGTTAAAGACGGCTCTCAAAAACGGGAAGATCCAGAAATGCAAAATGAACAAACATCTGAAAAGGAAACTAAATCCAAAGACGAAATGGTTTTGGATGAGAACGATCAGATTCCACTCAAGAACAAAGCCCACCTCAATTCACAGCACCAGAAAGAACCTGAGCATCAGATTTGTAATGGCAACATGAAGGACATCATTTTGGACTTTACTGACGAATCCCGCACATTCCTCATCCCGGACGAAGATAGAATGGAGGAGAAGAATGAGAAGACGACCGCCATTATTGAGAGAAACGATGTTGATATCGAGAAGGACTTGATTCCTACGGATGAAATCAAAGCTGATGAGAGAGAACAGAAGAGCAGGGATCTGGTGGAGACATTCGCAGAGGAGCTCATCAACAACTTTATCAAAGATTCCTTTAAGCAATGCGCTGAAATAAAAAGGGCGAAAGAAGAAAAGATCAGAAATGCCAACCAGTCCGATGGATGTTCGTTTGTTGAAAATAACGACGAAAAGTGGATCTCTTCAGTGGAGCAAAAAGATAACCTGCCCTTCTTTCTGCCGGCTGAGAAGGAGGAGCTGTCTTCTCCTGAACTGTGCAACAGATCAGTGAGTGTGTTTCTGATTCTTGTTTAAGAGGAATTTTAAAACACCTGAAGTAAATCTCAAATAACCTGTGATGATGCAAGTTTTGGAAAATGACCTTCGGCTAATCAGTGAGAAAACACCAGCTGGGATATGACTTCTAGTTCTGGCAAACAGAAGTTGTTTATTTGAGCTGGAGGTTTTTTAATGTGTACAGTCAAAGTCCAGCCTTGTGTTGACGGACTATTGATGTGCTGGCAAAACTGAAAGTTGTTTTATCTTTCCCAGCAGAAAGCACGATAATGATTAAAGTGTAAAAGTATCAAATACATGGATATGATTGGACCACTGCTGACCTCTTACTTGTACTTGCAAAAAATCCTTTGTATTCTCTAATTTGAGACTGAAAAAAAGTACTTTCTTTCCCCCCAGGAGAGTCCAGTGTTTGGCCCCAGTGGTCAAGAGAAGCTTGCTAAGCGTCTGGCTGAGCTGGAGCTGAGTCGTGAGCTGCTGGAGGATCTCGGTGATGATCAGGACTGGTTCGATGAGGACTTTGGGCTCAGCTCACGGAGACAGCAGCAGAGACTCAAACAGAAAGAAGAGCTGGGCGGCGAACTCGGGAGGTCAGCCTCATCATCAGGGCACATGGGGGGGATGGTTTCATCGTTAGGTGGGGAATCACAGGTGAAGACCCCACCGAGACCTGAGCTACCCCTCCCCTTACCTCCCAAACTACCCGAGCAGCCCGCCATGGTTGTGCCCCACTCGGCCACAGAGGTGGAGAAAATGGTCCATTCTGCCACACAGGAGATCTGGGAGACCTTTGACCTGGGAAGGAAGGGGTCTCTTATCCTTGAACATCTTCCAAAGCCGACGCCTTCCCCGGAGTATTTAGGTAAAGAGTCCAGCAGCCAGGACCAGGAAGTCCTCTCCATCAGCAGCTACAAAAAGGTAAAATTAAGAGGGGACAAACCAAGAAGAAAAAATTGACAAAACCAGCCTAATACCAAAGGTCTGAGTGTCTGAGTTTTTGTTTTTTTAAGTAACTAAAAGGATTAAGAGTTTGTGTCATAAGTCCAAAATATATTGGCAGTTTTTAACTAGAAACATTGAGAGCACTGACTTACCCAGGGATTTTATGAGCAGTATTTATTTCTTGGCTCCAATACCAAACCAAGTCGCTTAAGATGCTAATAACGAGTGCCAGCCTAACACTGAGTTTATTTTAAAAGGTCTCCTGCTTCGTACAGCTCAGAATCATTCCTGTTCATAGCAGATGTTTACCAATTTAATAATGTGTCTTTTGACCAGAAAGAATAGGTTTAGTGACACATTTAAGCGTCTTTATCTGGTCGTTTCTTTTCCTTAGGCTGTGTATGACCTGACATGGGAGATACTGAAGGAGATTTTTGCTGAAGACCCAAACACTGATCAGCCTCAGTGGGTCAAACCACGGCAAGTCAAGTCCTCCTCCATTCACAGAGTCAAGACGTCTGGAGACATCAGCAAAATTCAGGTAAAGTTCTGCAGCAGATACCAAATATCCAGTGTGACTTTTCCATACAGGATTGTTTAATTAGACCACTTTAGAAAGCATATTAGTGTTTACGCGTAATAACACACTTTATCATGCATTAACTCTGATCTGTTGTAAATTTTTTTTTTTTTTTCCTTTTTTAATAATGAGTGCTCTGTCAGAGGTGAGCTATACTACTGTATTGTTTATGCAGCCCTTTGCACAGCACCAAACCACAGCACCACCCAGTCTCAGTTTTCATATATTTTGAGTGGCACTTATTTTGATATATTTTTGCTTATGTTGCATTTTAAGACTTTAAAACATGAGATAACCTAAGATGATTTTTTTTTTATGCTGTACAGGAATTTGTCACAGAAGAAGTGTTGAAACTGTACGGTCTGACACAAGATGAGAATCAAAAGACCGACTGGCAGAAGATGCTCAAATTTGGCAGGAAGAAGCGGGACAGAGTGGATCACATACTGGTAGGACCTAAATATTTTATATTTCTGTGTTGTTTGAAATTGTGGGTGTAAATACATAAAATATTACACCTGATTAAATAAAAAAAAACCTTTTAATATTCTGCTCTGGGTAGAAACCAGTTTGTCTCTCATGTTTTGTTAATTAACTTCTTAATAGTGTCTCTAAAAAGGATTACTTTTTTTTTTGCTATTTCATACAAATTTAATTTTGATATCAAAATATTTCTAAATTTAAAAGTAGAGTCTTTAAACCTTATTGATTAAATTAAATTGTGGAACATAATTTGGTCACAAACTTCTTCTTCGTTGTTTGAAATAGTTGTGCTGCTGTTATGCAAATTAGTGAAATAGTTATGCTTCCATCAGGCCAAAGCTTTTGTTTAAATATGTTCATACTCTGCTCTAAAGGGGAAAAGTGGCTAATTTTTTTTATTTATTGACAGCATTTTGTAAGCTCAGCAATTGAATTAAAAATGAAATTTTTAATTTCACAACAAACCACAACAACCCTGTCGTTGTGGTTTATCATGAAACCAGACATGACGATTAAGTTACTACAGCAGGACGCAATATGTAAATTTTACACCAAAACAGGAAGGTTATGATCCGGTTTTCTCTCTCAGTCTTTCAAGTTGAGCCTGTTTTTGTCTGTCAGGTCCAGGAGCTCCACGAGGAGGAGGCCCAGTGGGTTAACTACGACGAGGACGAACTGTTTGTCAAGATTCAGCTGGCAGACAGCATCTTTGAGGCTTTGCTGAAGGACACTGTAAACACTTTCACACTAATTTCTGACAAGAGAGCCAAAAGAGGAGCTCTCTCCTGACCGCCTGGATTTCAAAACACAACTTCTTGCTCAGTCCTGGTGTCTCCTCGCCACTGTGAAATTCAAACCTAACTCTAAGACTTCATCTGGTCATCTTCCAGTAGGAACTCTCTTGATTGCCTTCAGTTCCACTGTTTTCTTAACAGCTGAGCAGACTGCGACTGTAGCTTTTACTTGCTGAATTTTCCTCCACTGTAGTTTTCGGTTTAATTTGTTTCACACACAGAATGCCTCTTCAGCAACCCCTGCCTTCCCAAACCACAGAGCCACCCAGTCTCAGTTCTCACCTCATTGACTGGTCATTTTCATTCCTCCCAGTTGAGACTAATTGGGGTGGACTGTGCCATGAGAAAGTCCATGAGTGCTGCTAAACTGGTTGTTCCACCGTGGATCTAAATGTACTCTCCACGCAGAAGAACTATGTATTAATTGAACTTAAGTGGAATGTTTAAAAAAAAAAAAAAAGCAATAGATTAATAATTGAATTAATAAAATTGCACAGCGCAGTCTGTTATTTGATGGTAAGCTTTGGTTTTTCAGGTCCATATGAAGGTATTTGTCTGAATATTGTGGGAAGTTTTGACCTGCACTGTTCCCGCTGTAGACGATAATTACTTCATGCCTGGACTTGGGCAAATTCAGCACACGCTCAGTTGCACTGAAGTCAGCAGAAAATGGTTGGGATGTTTTTAGAGTTACGGTAAAAAATAAAACAGTGCAACACACCATGGACGTGAAAACCCTTAAATGTCTCCGATCAGACTGCAATATATTGGCACATTAAAAAAAAAAAAAAAATCTGATCTATTAAGTTGTTTTTTTGCCTTCTTAATTATTTATTTTAAGGAAATGCTTGACTGGTGGAGAAAACAAAATCTGAAATGTAAATGGTCGTCAACATGCAGAGAGGACATATTTTTAACATTGTATAAAGAGAATCTAAAGTTGTCGTTGAAGCACAATTGAAAATGTGAATGTGAATATAGCAATACATTATGTAAGAGGAACCAGAAGAAGAATGGAGAGAAACTGTTTTAATCCTTGAAGCTGTAATGTTACTAATTAACTAAGGCTGTCTGACCGACTTCTGTCCAGTTACTTAGTGCAATCACTGTGCCCCACCTTCATACTGGATGTAAATATTTGGTGTGGATTTCGACCTTGAATGAAAATGCCTCTCCATGGAGTCTTTTTTGCTTTACTATAGTAGGTTTTTGTGCAAGCTAATAAAATTGCAAAATATGCAAGTGGGACACAGACGACTGGCAGCAGGCTTGACTTGACAATTGATCAATTATGGAGGAGTACTGAAATTGCTGGATATGTGAACCTTTCTCCTTCCTTCAGCCGATTTGTTTTCTCCAAACGCAGAGAAACCTCTGCCGCCCCAAATGACGTGTGATTTTGTAGCATCATGTGTTTTCCTGCAAAGTTACTGCATCTCCAGACAAGCCTTACGAAGTAACCCTGTTTGTTCACTCAGAGAAAATTCTCCGTTTTCCATTCAAGTGCCTCTTTGCGTTTAGTACTCTGTGTGTCGATCTCTCGACATGCTCTGGACCTGTTTTCTTTGAATGTGCCGTTTCTCGTCTGTATTCCACCACTTTTGCAAAAGAAACCTCCAAACAAACGGCTGCTCTTCCTAGCTTCCTGTCCTCAACTTTCTGCCTTATCGAGAACATTTTTCACATCCCTGTCATTCCCCAGCGCCTCAGCACGAGCCAAAACGCTGTCTGAGGAAGTCCAAAAGTCGCCGTCTTTTTGTCGACTCACTCAGAAACGAGCCGACAGTCCACTCGTGAGTGACTCCAACCTACAGCGCGAGTCACTGCGCTGATGCCTCTGAGCACATCCAAGGGCTTATTTGTATTCTCCGGCTTTGATCAAACAAAACTCTGTACAGGCTGTGTGGCAGAGCTCTCTAATTCTCATTGACTGTTTAGAGTGAAAGTGACCTTAAACTGAGTTTTTCTTTCTTTTCTTTTTTTTTTTTTTTTTTTGTTCAATTGGTGTATAGTTAATGTATAAAAAAGACCAAAACCATTTGATACCAGAATCACCATGCTGTAAAAGTCTTTATGTCTGCTCTAAAGGCATATGCTGTTTAGTTTTGACACCTGCAGGATGTTCTGGAGTCGCCCCTTTTAATTGATTGTGTTTGGGATGAAGTTAATTTCCCGTCTGTATCTATGCAGTATTTGGTCGTCTTCAGTAGTTTTGATGTACAAACCAAGCAGCTGATGAAGTCGTAGCGTCTGTTTTGGTCTGAGGTCAGTTTCCTTCATGACAATGTAGCGTAGCTTTAACCCTTAGAAAAACAAATTGGCTTCATAACAGTGAAAATAAAAACAATTACATGGATTCCACATATTTATGGCAGTAACTTAGCATAGATCCTCCCCTCCCCCGCCCTACCTTTGGAAATGTTTGTGAATATTTATAATGTCCTGCGAGACGCTGATGGGTGTAAATACTCTGTCGATCCAGTTTGACCCACTGTTACTGTAACCTGAACGAGTGTTGTAAAATAAATACTGTTTACTTTGCAAATATGTACATAGTATATATTTGTTAACTAAATGCAATTTGAAACTGTAAATAAAGCTTCCACTGGTTTCTACATGAACAAGTTGTGCCGTCATGTTTTTCTGCTGGGTGCAATGTGTGCAAAAGTAATTACCTCGAGTTCTTCCAGCGCTGACAGCCAGCGGAGGGCTTTTCCCCCCCATGTTTACTTTCGCAACTGAGCTCGGATGTTGCGGTTTGTCTGCTGGTTTCTGTAAAAACCGAGAATTACATGTTGTCATTGTGTGGCATTGTACCAAGTCGTTTTAAAGGCGCATATCGTCTCATGTGGAAACGGAGCATCAATTAGTTTAGTTAAGCGTTGTAAACGGATTTTAAGTAAGTTTCCCCTTTTTTTTTTTTTTGTGCGAGACAATTCACTGACAAACATCAAGAGTCTTTTTATGGTCAAGTGTGAATACTTCAAGGAGATTTGCTGCAGGAGTTTACTCTAAGCTTGAGTTAATTGGGTCTGTATAAAGAAAAAATAAGATTTTAAAATGAACCCTGCTGTGTTGTGTACATGTCTAAGCAGACTGAACTCAATCAGCTGATCAAACTGCACAGCTGTAAATACATTGAAACGAACTTTAGAATAATGAAAACTATCATTTTTTTAAAATGAAAACCAGCAAAAGCTACATTTTGGCATCTTACACAACCTCAGGCAGAAGCTAGCATGAAAACATCAACATATCCAAAGGTCAAACCCGGGCTGAGTTTTTCTGTCTGAACCATGGATTTTTCAAAACTTTCTTTGGGTTTTTAAAACCTGTGGAGAAAAGTTATTGAAATCATCTAATCTCTCTTTCCAGTTTCTCAGGCATAGAAGGAGACGCTGGCAAGAACCAGTAATAATCGAGCCTGTTCATTAATTTGAACTTCTCCAAATATGTAAATCAACATGCCTGAGGTTCGCCTTACACCTCTCTGCCTCCACAGGGGTTTGAGATTTCACTGGTTCTGGCTCATTTTGAACTGCATGTTGCTTTTCTTGTCTGGTACGTAGTTTCATGTTTATATTTCTGAAACGAGAGCCCTAGGGGGACTTGGTTATTTAAGATGTACTTGTGGTGCTATGACTTTCTCCTTGTGCAATGCTTTGCATCATTTGTGTTGCGTAGACTGAGTAGTTGTGGTGATATTGATCTCTGTGACATGATACTCATGCAAATCAACCAGGGGGGTCCAAGAGTCCCATGTGTTCAACAGCAGTTCTTGGTCTTTATCCACGGAGATTTCGCCAAACTATTTCGGTTTTCCACAATGTTATTCATCTTTACATTGCGTGTTTTCCATGTTTTCATCGTGGGTTTGGCACAAGTGGCACAGGGTGGAAAGAGACCAAGATTTTAAAAAAGAATAAATATATGTTAGGTGTTTGAACAGGTTTTCTGTCGCTTTGTTGAATGCATTGCAAATGTTTTCCAGGTATTTTTGATCATTTATTGCAGGGGTCCCCAAACTTTTTCCTGTGATGTCCACATAACTTTTCCTTTCTCTGGTGGGGGGCCGGAGTCAGTTTGTAACAGTGTCAAGAAAAGTGTTCAAACCTTTTATTTCAACAATAAATGCAGGGATTTTATGCTATCGGTTTCCCACTAATAGTCACTGAGCATCTAAAACACACGTTCCCTCTTCCTTGGGGTAAAACATGTGATTTCTAACCATTAAAAAATATCTACTGCGACATCAGTCTTGCTTCCTGTGTGCGAGATGCACCGTGTTTCCCTCTACGTCGGTTTCTCAGCGCCTTCATCTCCTGGTTTATCTCTGTTTTATCAGAGTCGAGTGGAAGGGGAGAGCTTGTCTCTGCTGCTCTGTGGGATTTGGCACTCCGCTCGGCAGTGGGAGGGCCCACTCAGGGTGCTGACCTTAAGCAAACAGTGGGCAGAACAAGTTGAGAGAAGTTTGTGACAGCGGTTCAGAGCGCGTCGCGGCTAGCGGTGCAGCTGTTGCTCGGATGGGGAAGATGGCGCGGCGCTGCGGCCGTGCCACGTCTCGGTTTAGTGAAGAACACGAGATTTCTGTCGGCATGACAGCGACTGCAGCCTTTGTCGTCTGCTTGTGTCTCGCCTTTCCTCCTGCCGCCGAGGCCGGACTGTACACGGCTTCGGACCAGATCGTGCTGCTGTCAGAGCAGAATGTGGGCTCGGTTCTGGTGAACTCCTCCGCCGCTATGGTCGTGGAGTTTTATGCTTCGTGGTGCGGACACTGCATCTCGTTTTCTCCCTTTTATAAAAAGCTGGCCAGAGACATCAAAGGTTGGTATGGACCTGCTGCTTGTTTCACCCGGATGCACAGAATATTCTTGTTTACACAGTAATATTATTCTGACTGCCTGGTGTAATACGCTGCCTGATGAGCTTTCATGTAACTTTTTCTTAAATAGTTTTAACCAGACGTACTATGAAATATTAAATAGTTAGAAATGTTTCCACACAGCATGTTGAAAAATTTGCACATTTGAAAGCGGCAGTGCAGAGATAGCAGCCGGTTTATATAATAGGATTCTGACAAATCAATACAAAATTAGAGATGGCAGGCTTTTTATTTTATTTTATTTTTTTTTAAAGATGGTAAATGTCCATTTTGCTCCTGGCACAACTTTGATTACTCACTAGCTTCTGCTTGGTTCATACAAAATGGAAGCAGAAAGAAAGTTAGGTCTATGTACCAGGAGTAAGCTATTAACTGCTCACACCTTCACCATAGAACCCCATGTAAAAGAAAAAAACAAAACAATGCAGGCCCTGGTTCTTGAGAACTGGGGTTTGAGATTAAGTGTTGATTTATTTTGCAGTCATTTCTTAACTTCTCCATGCACAAGTCAAAAAAGAAAAACACTATTGAAAAAAAAATACAATAAATAGATCAACAATCTTGCTTTGATTCTTAGATTTAAAAAAAAAGTGATTCAGCACAGGTGATATAAAGATGGTGTTATGTTGGCTGTTGAGCGAGGCCTCCATTGGTTAATAAATTTGATTTCCATTGATGATTTTTGTGTGATTTTGTTGTCAGCACATTCAACTTTGTACAGAACAAAGTATTCAATGAGAATATTTCATTCATTCAGATCTAGGATGTGTTATTTGAGTGTTCCCTTTATTTTTTTGAGCAGTGTACATATGTCTCTATCATATGTGAAGATATGTGTACAACTTTTGTCAGCAAGTCCAGGGAGAATGTAGTTTATCTTTGCCCTAAGTAGCAGCAGCAAAGTTTTCTTATTTCATGTACCAACTCTACTGTTGGTCATATTGTACCTAAGCAACGACTCCCAAGACGTTGAAACAGAAAGTTGACAATGTTTCTTTCAGCTCCCAAACTTTACCATTTGGATAACAACCTTCTCTTTTGCTTCAGATTTCTTATTGAAAAGCTTCTTTCCAGTGTATTTTCTAGTCAGACAAGCCATTGGAAAGTTTATGTGAAATATTTAGCGCTAAAAAGGCATAATTCATTCTTTCAGTCTTTCTTTGGACTGGATTTTGTTCTACCAGCATGGCATCTGCTGGTGCAGCAAGCTGTTGTTGTCTGTCTGTTAAATAGAGCATGTGATCTAATTAAATAGTTTTTTATTCTGGGCTCTATTGTGACTCTAAATAACATCCTGTTGAGGCTGTTTCTGTAGCTCATTTACAGAAGAGTGAGAGCAAATAATAATAGAAAAACAGTAAGGGGTAAAGAATCTGATGAGGCTGGAGTTGGTGTGTTGTCACTGACAGCTTGGTTTACAGGAATGAATACAAAACATGAGAATAATTTATTGACATGTAGGTATTATTAAATATCTGAATATTATTACATTGTTTTATTTTTTGGTTACATTTATGTCAATGCGGAAAGTAGAAAAAAATATTAATAAGCTAATGTTCAGGCTAATTTTGCCAATGTGGTGGTTATTGATTCAGTCTTTCGTTCATTTGGCTCAGACACACACACAAAAAAAACAAGTTACTACATCATCTGACATTTTTTAGTCAAAGAAGATAGACTAAAACTAAAATGGAAATGGTTAAACACATTTTAGGAAAAGCTTTATGCTGACAAAGCCCTCCAGTCAGCTTTAGGTCCTGACTCCATCTGTGTTTTCTCCTCATGCCTCCAACTTTGGGCTGATGCTTTACCTAACACCAAGAGATTTACTTTCTGTCCAGTGTTATGCAGAAACCTGGGTGAAAATAGGATTGCTCACTCATCCATCTGTTGTCTGCATTGCCAAAAAGCAGCCTCGCATACGTTTGACTTATTTGCCCCCTGGAAAAGTCATTTTTTTTTAATCAGGGAAAGAAAAAAACAACTTGCAAATGCTGTTCCAGACGACACATCATCACCAATATATGATAATGGGGTTTTCCTTTTTAGAGAGATGTGGCTCCAGTGCCTATTCTTATGTAAGAAAAGTACACTTTATGGTAATTTGGCCTGAAAAAGAATAGAAAACCTGATTGTGATCTGCTTATGTTTTGTGGTTATAAAATGTGATGAAATTTTCCATTTAACTTTGAGGTGCAGCAGCAACAACAGCCTTGAATTCGTGCTGGCTAAGCCAGGATTTCTGACGATTCTGAGTTATTTTACTTCTGAAATTTTATCAGAAGTTTTATAGTGTATGCTGTGTTTTTTTTTATGCATTCAGTACTTTTTTTTAAATGTAGGAAGTGTGGAAAGGCCATTGCAGTCATTGATTGTATCATTTCTCAGCATGACTTATCAGCTCCTGTGCAAATGTACAGAGTCAACACGGTGACTCCGCACTAAATGTTTGCTGTTCCTCTCTCATTTTCTGTCTCTTGTTCAGAGTGGAAACCAGCAGTGAACATGGCTGCTATAGACTGTGCTGCTGACGAAAATGTAAAAATTTGCACGGAGTACAAAATCAGAGGATACCCCACCATAAAGGTATTTAAACAGCCACACAAAGTGTTTCTTTATTTGGTTTATTTTTTGTTTTTTAGTAAAACTACAGTTATGTCTGGGTTGCAGAGGTATACAGAGCCCACTCGAAAAGTCAATAAATTTTGGTTTTATTTATGTATTCATCTAAGAATCACAAAACGCCATAAAACTATTGTATCTAAAGGCGTCAAGGGCAGAACGTCGGATGCATGAAGGATTAGAGAAAATTAAAAATGTCAACCAACCAGATTTAAAATTCATCAGAGCTCCAAAAAAAATAAATAAAAAATACCCACAAAAAACAACTGCAGAATTAAGTTAAAGCTACGTTCAAAATTTAAGGAACATTTTTAATATTATTTTAAAATGAATAAAGCATATCTACAAGAGAAGTAGTTAATCGAAAAACCAGCTTCCTGGCATGTTCTACATTTGTGTGTCTTACTGTGATATATTAAGATGCATTATTTTGCTACCAAAGTATTTAAAACACCTCAGTGCCTTTTTTTTTTCCAAAGCAGTCATAAAATCATTAATTTCCACATTTACTTTAAACTTTCTTGTGAGCTACCCTTTTGAAACATTCATGTCTTGAATTTTCCAGATATTTTCTGCAAATAATCTGCAATCCACGTCATTTTATAAAATATGTTTATGTCAAAATACAGGAAGTGTGTAGTTTTATTTTTCTGTATTTTTAGGATTTTTTTTTGCGAGATATTTATTATCATATCTCTTGGACAGACAGTGCTCTGTTGAGTAACTTTACATTCGTTCTTGAGAAATGAGAGATGGTTTTGTGATCAGATTGTTTATGCAGGGTTTTACAGACCAGTGGTGATTTGAAACAGAAACAATCCCACCTCAGGCGTCTGCCTTCGCGGCGTCTTGAGTTTGTCTGCAGCTGTGTGTTTTACAGCCTCTGCTCTGCGTTGTCCAGTGAAAACCAATGAAACAAAGAGGTCCTTCTGTTTGAGCTCACGGTGCAGCTTTAACATCTGCGACTCATTTTAAGCAGGAGGGATTTGGGGGTCAAGGCGGGCAGTGGGAGAAGCCCCTCCTCCTTTGTAAAACTTCAGCTGGGAACTCTTGTGGTCACATGCAAGGGTCGTCTAATCTGCTCTAACCTTTTTTTTCCCTCAACTTTACAGTTCTTCCATGCCAACTCATCCGCAAACTCATTAGGGATGCCCTACAGAGGTACTTCTACTCACACTGAAACAAATAAAGGAGCATTTGTTTGAATCTACTTTTAACATTGAATCGTCCATCTGGATGCAGGACTAAATATTCTACAAGCACCGTATTTAGATAAAACAGATTAGCCTTTACATGTTTCTATATCGTGTGCAGTATTCATGACGTAATCGCCTAACAGGAGAGTCGTTTGTTAGTCTCCTCTGTGTCTCTGTGAATTATAATCCAGCTGGAGCGCATGCAGAAAACCTTCACGGGTTGTCGATTTCAGGTTTTTCCCGTGATGTTCGAGAACTCCGCCACATGATCATAGACAGTCTGGAGTATCCTGGTGACCCCTGGCCCCCCGCCTGCCCCCCGCTGGAGCCCACCAGGTAAACACTAGTGTACCTTAACAACATGTTAAACAATTTCAAGCATCTCCAGCTGCTGTTAGCTTTGTGCTTTCTTTTTGAATCACCTGCGCGACAATAATAACAAAAGAGAAGAACAAATATGTCAGGGTTGGTTGTATAATTTCTCAGTTTTATCATTTTCAACTTTGTTGTTTTCTATATTTTTTGGGAGGGTTGTAATTATTATTTTTAGGCTACAGAAACCATGCTTCCCCTCATATTTTCTATTTATTACTGCCATATTTAGTTTGCTAAAACCATAGAGAAGCCATGACACATGATTTAGTCGTTTATCTTTAAAAACAAATTTTACAGTCCTGAGAGTTGGAATAAGCTTGGAGTCGATCAGGATGGCCAACAAGTTTCCTCTCAGCGGAGTTTTCGTTTGTTTATTTCTACTACAAAGGCCCCCTGCTCTGCCTGGACACTCTTCTGCACAAATACAGACACAAGCCCTGCAGCCGGTGTGCGGCTCATTGTGGTGATTCAGCAGGAAAACCAAGCAGGAAGTGGAGTTTATTTCTGTTCTGACCGTTACAGAGAAACATCATGGCTCTATTTTTGTAGTCTCTCTCTGGATGTGAGCTGTGACTTTCTCTTTTGGGAGGCTTAGTGTCTGATGCTTTCCTCAAAGGGACATTTGTTCATAGCAGGCCACAGGACATGTCCACAGCTATTGTTTCCTTTCTCAGTGACTGTTGTGTGAGGATATGGCAGTAAGGAAAGGATTTTTGTGACATATGTGACTGAATATCATATAGATCAGAAATCCTTCAGGGATTTAGCCGTGATGTTATCGGTGTGTTTTACTGACGAGATCTCTTTTGTTTTCTCTGTTTTTCTCAGCGAAGCAGAGATCAACAACTTCTTTGAAACCAACACAGTCCAACACCTGGCCTTAATCTTTGAAGATGACAAATCCTACATCGGCAGAGAGGTAACAGATCGTGATGAGGTCTTTTTGGGCCGTCTTATTTATTTTTGAGCTCATGAACATGAGATATGCAGAGAAATTAATCATTAATCCACTTGTTCTTCAATGAGTCATATATTGACATAAATGTTATGGTGATTTTGAATCTTTAAGGCGCATTTGAACTTGTCAAATTAACATTTTCTCTTTGCCCACCAGGATCTAAGTTATACTTACAGGCTCATTTACCTCCACTAACCTTTTTTGGTTCTATGTTTTATTGCAATTTGCAAAAAATCCATGATTTGTGCACCCATGAACGAAGACATGACATAAACTGGAGAAACATCCTTCTCGACGGATCTGATGGAGCTCTTTTTTTTTTTAAGTACAAATGTATGTAATTGGTTTTGAATTTGACTGTATTATCAAATTAAATTGACAATGTTTTTGTAGAAATAACTCTAATTTAAAGGTGCTGGGTTCCTGCTCTTGATCTGGTTTTTGAGGAGAATCCAGACATTTTTTTTAAAGGTTTTGTTGGCTCTTTATTTGAAAGTAGTTTGACAGGAAAGAGGGTTATGAGAGAGGGGGAAGACATGTGGCAAATGTCACCAGGCCGGGAATCAAACCTGCAACCTACGACATGAGGACTAAGGCCTCAATACATGGGTTGTGCTTTGCCCCTGCGCCACCACAGCACCCAGAATCCAGACATTTTAAACGGAGTCGAGCGTTTAACTTTTTGTACACTTTATCCTTTCTAAAACCATATTTGACATCCGTTTTGGAAAGTTATCCTTTTGGGGCTTTTGTCGTCTGATGCAAACTGAGGAAGGGGAATGCTTGATTCAAACTTGGAATGAATTGGAAATTACTGAAAGTAGAAGAAAATTGTTTAAATTGTCTGGTGTATTGGTGGTAGCATCTTCCATTTATTTTATTTTATTTATTTATTTTTTCCTGTCCCAGGCGCTGCATTCCATAAAGTATCTTATAAAGATAAAGGCCTGCATAACAATGTTTCCATATATACTTGAAACTTGAACACCAGTGGGATTTCTAACAAGGCGCTGATACAAAATTAATTGAAACTGGCTCATTCAGTTCTTTTTTTTTATTCTTTGCAATTATTTTCTGTATGTCCATTAAAAGCAGCAACAAGAACAGTTAAAATAAATCACTAAAATCCCTGAGTTAATACAATACACTATAGCTGCATGTACATAAAAACTAATTCAGTGCATGTGTTGTTTATCTCAGGTGACCCTTGACCTGCTGCAGTTTGAGAACATTACTGTGAGGAGGGTTCTGGACACGGAGGAACATCTTGTGTCCAAACTGGGAGTGACAGAGTTTCCCTCCTGCTACCTCTACTATCCAGATGGGAGGTTCGAGAGACTCGTAGTGTAAGTGTTTTTGCAGAGTTCCTCTTGTGCAACATGCTGTTTTGTAATCACGTTTGACCTCAGTTTACCTGACAGGGTCTAGACTCATTGTAAGACTTCATGAAGCACAGTGCACATCGTGGCTAAAACACACGCTTGATTCTGTCTTTTAGTCCAAATTTTTACTCAGCAAGCTCAACAATCTTACTAAATGCGTCTCATTTCTGCTTCTGCGTAAGAAAATGTTATAAATGTATTAAACAATACATTTGAATAGACTTTTTTTAAGCCGTTTTTAAAAACTGAATAGTGAAACTGAATGACTTGGTTCTTGCACGTGTGCAATCTGAATCCATTTAAGAATTAAAAAAAAATATTTAATATGAACTTCAGCAGAAGTATATTTGTCCAAAAAAGTTTGGAGAAGACTTACTCAACTTTTAACCAGACTAATTGGCATCTTTTAGCTTTATATCTGAGTGTTATTTATAATTAAAAGCCTTTGAGCTGAGCTCGTTGTGTGACTGGTGCAGGTCTGAATGGCTGAGCTTATTGCAGCTGAAGATATTTGCATATGTTGAGCTGCTTTATGGAAACAGTCTGTTTGCATTGTTAAGCAGATAAGCGTAAATACGGAGCGTTGTCTCCTCAGTACAAAGTATTTTTGTTTTGTTTTCGATCGTCTGGCCTAAATGAATTCCCAAAATATGAAAATGAAAATCATTTGCCCTGCAGCTCAAACCTCCACCCTTACTATGCTGTGATATTTCCAACCGCTTTAGTCCACCTCTGCTCCGTTTATTGCAATACAGTGTTTTATTTGTCTCAGAAAAGCTGTAAATTCAGATTTAATGGATGTACGTTTTGGACAGTGAAGAAAGCATTCGTCAAAAACTCCACAAATCTGATCTTTATGAAAAGGCAGAAGAAAAAAAAGAAAAAAGAAAGGCTTTGTAGAAATAAGCCCCACGAGCCACACCAGGACCTGTTATGACTTCAGACCAGGTTTAGGCTATAAAACTGTGTCGGTTCATACAATTTATTGGAAAAATCAGTCCAGTTAACCTGGCAGGCCAGTCAAGAGGAGGTCAGTGATACCTCTGGAGGAGCTGCAGAGAAAACTCTGCAGGGAGAATCTGGTAACTGGAAACTATCAAATCTGGGTTTTGCAAGAATTTTATAAAAGCTTCATGTGTCATGAGTCTCGTGTGCCTCATGCAGAAAATTTAGGAGCCACAACAAACATGTGGAAGAAGGTGATCGGGGACGATGAGACTAAAAAAAAAAAAGTTTTTCTTTGGCCTACATGCAAAATGCCATGTGCTTTGCATGATAGAAATCTAACATCACTTACAAATCTGTTATTAGAGATTAGGAAAGACTTGACACTGGGCTAGCAGTTCTAGAAAGACGTCACTAAATTCAGCCGCTGCAAGAATTTGGATCAGATCACATTCATGTGCTACAATGTCTTAGATAGAAACATTCCTCACAAATCTCTTGAGTGATTTGTGAAGAATGGGCAAAACATTAAATCTCTAGATGTGCAAAACTGGTGGAAACAGAGCCCAAAATAGATTTTTTGTTTGTTTGTTTGTTTTTGCATGTATTGCATTTTGTTCAAATTATTTTCACACATATAAACGACTCCAACATCTTCAACTTTTTTTTTTTTCTAAGTTGCACAGAAATCAGTGGTTCCCATTGTTTTACATGAAGCAGCCTTGCTTTCTGCTGAAAAGCTTTGTTGCGAGCTCATTATCTGAACCCTATTCATGAGAATACTTTTAAACATCTGGCCTCTTAATGGGATCAGAACATCAAAATCGCTGCCATTATTCACCATCATAAAGCGGCTCTGATCGTTCCTCGCCCCGCAAATTCATCTGCTGTTTATGCCTCTTTGTTTGGCCGTTTCAATAACTTGGCATGCAAAGAGGACTCCTTTTTAGTTGACAAATGCAAAAAGGAAATGATTTATTGCTGATTTATTTATTCACCCTCCAGCTCCCGCCGCCTCCCACCCCCTCATCTCGATCACTGTACAGAAGGGAGGGTTTTTAATTTCTTGCATGAAAACAATGCCATTGCTTTTTCTGGCTTCACCTGCCAAACAAGACCCGGCCGCTCACGGCGACAGATGGCCTCCCATCATCACTGAATATCTGATTGATCCTGGGAGAGCAGAGTTCGTCTTTGCATGCGTGTGTGTGTGTGTGTGTGTGTGTGTGTGCGTGTGTGTGCGTGTGTGTGTGTGTGTGTGCGTGCGTGTGCGTGTGTTATCTTGATGTGTGTGTTCGTCACATTCGTCATGCATGTAATGCGTGCTGCTCCCAGGTGAATCTGTTCGCTCTCGGCCGACCCTGATGCCTGCCTGCCTGCCCGCTGGCCCTGGGGATCGGTGGATGAATGGCTCTCCCTCCACATCTCTACACTCCCACCAGACACGCAGGTGTAATTGAGTCCCTGGCTGGCGTGAGTGAGCGTAGGGGCCAGAGTATCCATCCTCCTTATTACCATCCAGCCCGAGGTTTACGGCGCTCCTTCCCTCGCTCTCTCGGCCTGTGACGAGGAGAGAAAGCAAATGGGATGGAGGGATGTGGAGCATAACACAATAACGGCCGGGCTTCCAGTTTGCAGGGTTTGCACATGGCTAAAATAATCAGCAATCTCTCTCAGTACCACCCGCACCATCTGCTCAGTGCTCGGAAACTAATCTCGTAAGTGAGAAAAATGTTTGGCTGTAAATTTATGAAATGTAAGGTTAAATTAAAGATAGCAGCATGTGTTTCACAGTTGAAGACGGGTTCGTAACACACACACAGCAACAAGTGTTGGAACTCCTCAAGTTCTCGAATCTCAGATTCTCTACTTCTATGGCAGCCTGCGGGTTCCTAATTTCAGATGTTTGTGGGAAACGGACTGTAAGAATTTATCCTCAACCAGCTTATTGTTAAAGCCAAGTTTTGAGTAAAAAGGACTGTGTGAATTCAACCTAATAAGTATTAAATGGTGTTTTCACGCTTTCCCTTCTGTGTTGGGAGCTAAAGATTAGGGTGATGGCAAAGAGGCCTTCCAGCCTCACGACTAACCGTAAAGATAAATCCAAAACCTGCAACATACTGATCAGTAATTATAAGAAAAGCTTGGAGGCTGGATGTTTTTTCCACCGATTCTTGAGAGTTGTAAATGGTTCATAATTTGTCAATTATTTAATAAAATACAAATTAAAATGACTCTTTTCCTTTTCTCAAAACTTACACTGCTTTCAGTTATTGTTTCTTTTGCTTGTCTCATTTCAGAGAAATTGTTAGCAGAAGGAAAACAATTAGGATCTAAATTTGTCAGGGTTGTGAATAGATTCAGGTTCTATCGCATATGTTGACTATAAAAATAATATTTTCTTAAACACACTGGAAAAATTAAGAAAATACACTCAAACAGTTCTTTTAACATTCAGTAAAGCTCGGAGATGCTTCAAGGGTAAACAAGACAGCAGGAGTACTTAAACATTTTAAAGATGCAGTTTGTTAGTAGCAGATTAATCTGTAAACAAAGGTTGCATTAGTCAATTTTCAGAAAATTCACTAACTTGCTTTGCTTTTAACCCAAATCTAAATCACTGTTTATGTAATATTTTCTCTTTTTTTTATTTTAAATCTTTTCTTTAGTTACATTTTCCTCTTAAGCTAAAGCAGGACGTTGTTCTGCATGGATTTTACGTCGACACCAATCGGATACAAAAAAAAAAATCTTTTGAATTAGCTGGAAAATACACTGTGACCAGGATTATGCAATGTTTCAGAAATAAATAGAAGATGACCATTTGTAAATGTTCAGCTCAGAAAACATCAACAGTTTGAACATAAAATGCATTTTTTATACAGCATATGCTGCAGTGTTAGACATTTAGCAAGGTATAAGTGCTTTAACATCTGTATAAATGTAAAGTTTTATACATTTCCAATAATTTAATGTATTGGCAGTAGTAAGTTGTTGACATTTAATGTAATTATTCTTAATATTATAACACTGGAAGTGATTTTTAAAAATACAGAATAAATACTTTAGTAGTTTGTGTGTAATAGATAATTCAATATGAATAAGCATCTAACACTTCTATATGTATCTCAAAAACATTCATTCATTGTTTTTTCTCTAGCAGGGCTTCCTGCTAAGGTGTACTTACTTACTTAGTTGTAATAAGGACATTGCTTGCAGGGTATCATTTGCATATTTTATAGAGGCGGTATCATTTGCATATTTTGTCCTCTTTCTCTCCCTGCACTTTTCCGGCTGGTTTTGTCACCGTTTCACCCAAGGTGTTGTTTTCACTTAACCTTTCTCACCCACAGCAAGTTTGAAGTTCGCACCTTCTACGTCTACGCCCTCCAGAGGCTGCCGGGTGTGGTGCGCTCAGGGAAACCTCCACCCGTCTTCACAGAGCTCCTTAAGAACCGCACAGAGGAGCCCTGGAGAGATTTCAACAGGTATGAACAAGACACTCCTGCTTCATTCTCATTATTTGCAGGAGTTACTTCATCTTTTCCTGTCTGCGTATATGCATGTGTGTGCGTGTGTGTGTGTGTGTGTGTGTGTGTGTGTGTGTGTGTGTGTGTGTGTGTGTGTGTGTGTCTGGTGTTTGCACATCCAGTTCCCGGGTGTACATGGCAGACCTGGAGTCAGCGCTGCATTATTCGCTGCGTGTGGAGCTGGCTCTCCGAAGTGTCATCAACGGACAGGCTCTGACTGCTCTGAAAGATTACATCTCTGTCCTGGCAAAGGTAGTCACAGCACACAGCACCTATGATCAGAGATGGCAGCATTCTGTACAAAAATATTCAATAAAAAGCCAGTGTGGGTGATGTTTTTATTGAATCAAGATATGAGAAACCAAAATTACATCAAGACTTTTATTTGACATTCTGCAGCAAAAATAAAATGTGGCACTATTTATGCATACTGTAAGTACATAAGTACATAAGTTCTTTTAAACTAGAAAATGGTCATCTTAAAGGAAAGTTAATATAATAATTAAACCTTCATTGGCAAGTTATTTTATATTTTGTTGCATTCAAGGACTTATACAGTTTCATATTTTAGTGCATATTTTTACTCTTCAATTACCTTTTTTTTTTAAAATTTACAAGAATGATGGTGCAAGTTCTGGTGTATTAAAAAAAAACATGCACGAAGGACATTGAATAAATTTATGTCTGTTTTTAAATGCTTAATTTTAGGACATTTAAAAGCGTCTTCACAAATGCATTTTTACCCATTAAGCAGTTGCAGCAGGTCACCACTAGATGGAGAGTGAGACAGCACAATGTTGGTTTACTGCGTGGATGTGAGCTTCACGTTCCCTCTTCATAACCTATTCTTGTTTTAATCCTTCTCTGTCTAATTTGTGTTTGTTTAGGTTTGCCTAAATGCTGTTGCTAAGGATGTTGTGTTTTTGTGTGTTTTTTTTTTTATTGCCGCTGTTGAAACACTTTGACTCGCGCTTTTGAAATCAGAAGTGGATGCCTTTCAGTGGGGAAGGAGCACAAAGACTCCCGTGGGGAATGGTTGGCCCTCTTTACGCTGGCTCCCAGTGGGATTTGAAGCGTGGCTGCCACCCACATGCAGCCCACAGCGACTTGTTAGTCTAAACAGGATAAACCAGCCAACACACCCCCTCCTCAGGTCTACGCAGCGGCTATCATTTTTTAATAAGTCGCTGTATAAACACAAGGAGTGTGGTTCAAAGAAAACAGTTTTTATGCTTCATTTCTTTTCTTTGTTTTGGCTGAAACTTTTTTTTCCTTACTACACATCACACACTCCTGCTTTACCTCACTCCTCAGTGAGTGTGCGTGTGTGTGTGTGCTCACCAAGCCAGCATGTTGTGATGATGAGGCCTGACCTGCTAGCCATGTCCCTGTTGGCTGTGGACCAGGCTGCTTCACTGCCCCAGTCTGCCACCAATCTCTCTGATTATATCCCACTCTCTTGGGAGGCGTCGCAGTAAGCCAGCTTCTGTCAGAGTGTGTGTGTGTGTGTGCGTGTGTGTGTGTGTGTGTGCGTGTGTGTGTGTGTGTGTGTGTGTGTGTGTGTGTGTGTGTGTGTGTGTGTGTGGAGGGCAGAGCGCCGTGGCCTCCCATTAGCTCCGGTTTGTTTAGTCAATGGTAGCAGGTCCCAGTGGTATTTTTAGCCTGTCTCCCCCCTACAAGAATAGAGCGGCCGCGGCTCAGCGGGGCTTTGTGTAGCTGAGGAGGATGTCATTGTTACGGCCGAACGCGACTTCTGACCGTCCTTATTGACTTCTGACTGAGCGCCCTTACCTCAAACAGGCTTTGTTGTGACCAGATGAGATGCCAAGTACGTTATGAAACAACGATCTCATATTCAGGCCATTTTTTTAATAAGATGCAAAGATGTGTGTGTTTTTTTTTTTAAGTGAAGATAAATTATTCAGACCTCTGGCAAGTTTAGATTTAAAATGGTTTTCAGGCGACCAAGAAGTTTGTTTCCTGTACTCTGTGATTTCATCTGGGCACCTCAAATCTGATGCAAGTTGACAAAAACCTCGTGACAAAAACATTTTAAAACATTTCAGAGTAAGAGGCGTTTGTCATCTTTCCCTACAAATAATTCATACTGGCATCAGTGAGCACTACGTGACGGCAAATGACGTTACTTTTCTTAACAACCGATGCCCTCATAAACCAATTTGTGCTTTTGGCTCTAACCCTGCAGCGAACGCAGAACATGCGGCTTCCTATCTAAAAGCAGCCAACGGTAACAAAGTATGACACACACAGATTTGAAACCAATAAACTATTTATTAGTTAATTAAATTATCTCATTTTAAAGCTGTATGCATTTGTAAAACCCGACACCTGAACTTCCTGAGTGAGTCATCTGGTCGGATTAGAGAGAAAGTGACTCGTAATGGTTTGACTTCAGGGTTTGTGTCACCGTTTCACTCCAGTGTCACGCTGGCTAATTACGACACGTCTTGACGGTGTTTTCTACTGAAACAAGCAAGTCGTCAAAGTTGTATTTGAATAAATGACTCCACAAGGGATGTTGTTTTTAGAGCAAAAAGTGTAGTTTTATCTTGCACATTAATTCTGTTCCTCCAAAACGCTCGTTTTAAGATAACGGTCACAATTACTGCTACGCTAATACGATGCTTCTCATTTTATCGAAACACTGGCAAACCTGAAAGCTCAAGAAATGAATCCTGCTGCTTAATATACTTGAGCACTTTGGAGTAGACATTTGCATTAGCAAGTAAATAGTGTTACTTTGTTTGGCTGCTTGGAGCCAAACAAAGCAGTGACAGCTTTATTGCTGAAGCCGCAACCCCCGACATTAACGCTGCAGAGGTAGGAGTTAAAAGATGTAATCCAGATTTAAATTAAACTGAAACAACTGCTATTAAGAATGGACAAATTCACAGCCAAATGGTCTTTAATAACTACATAAATTGTTATATTGCATAGTGTGATTAGAAAGGATGCATTTAAACTCAACTTGTTTGCTGTTTGTTTTGTATTTGTTTGTTGTTTTTGCTTCACACGCGTACACACACACTTCCCTCCCTTCTCCACCACAGGAAGGTCTTCTAAATGCTTCAATAACTGATTGCTTTAAGTCAATTTCTGTAATCTATTTATGTCCAACCAAAAGAACAAATAAACAATGTCCCTCAACAGGAGGTCAGAGAAGTTTTGGTTACATCAGGAGTCATACTGAGTCCAAATCTGCATCAACAGAAGCAGGATGAAACACAAAACCAACTTTAAAAATGTTCGCACAATTACAATAAATTGTTAGATTTGTTCATTTATTTGATTATTTGTTAACTAGTTAGTCAGAAATGCCAAAATAGAGAATTGAATCAAGTGACTATGTCATAGATCAGTACCAGCCTTTGTTTATGAGTTTAAAATAATAATGTGCAACTATGTTAAAGATGTGAATCGCCTCAGTCACTCAGCTACAATCAAGCAAACAAACAAATCATTGACAGTTAAGACCAACCTACTAGAAAATTATTTTAAAATCTAACTGGGAATGTCTCAATTTTCTGTAAATTGGCAGAAACTGAATTAATAGAGTTCCAGTGGCCGATACACCGGCAATAAAACTGAATTTTATCACAAAGGTCTTTGGGTCATACATTGAAGCCCTCACTGCTGCAACAGGACCTCATTTGTGGGATTTTGTTGCTGTGCTTGTGTACATGTGTGTGTAAATGATTGTGTAGCACAAAGAGCTCTGAGTGCAGCCGGTTTATGACTGACTGAATGAGTAATCAGCTGTTGCGTTTTGGCTCGTCTCAAAGACACATAAATTTGAATTCTGTCATCATCTTCTTTTGTCCAATCCACAGAAATGCTCCTAATACTCATGTTTGTAATTCTGCCGTGTCCAAGAACTACAGTACTCCCTATTGTAGTCTCTGCTGTTGTGGTCTTGTAGTGTTTTTCTGACCAAATCGTAATATATCTAGATTTACATGTCTTTTCGGGGTGAATCCGGATCTTTTTTTTTTTTTTTTTGAATGCGCTACATGTTTATGAGGATTTAGAAAAGTGGATCTCGGGAGGCATCAGGAGCATTACAGCGAGGTTTTTAAGGATTACACCTCCATCCTGCTTTTCTTGAAAGAAGCCCTTCGGCTCAGAGGGGAGACAAAGGGACAGGGGAATAAAACGGAGAATTAGGAGGGAGGTGCAGGGGGGGGAGGAGGTCTGGTCTGAAATGCTTCCGCCGTCTCACACCTCCCGAGTCCAGGGCGAGCACGCTCCACCTAAATCGACTGTCAGTGCAAATATGAGCAACTGCTAGAAAATATTTCCACTAGTTTTTACAACTGCAGGACTCTTGAACCCGTTTGTCCCTGCTGGATTATTTCCCCTGCCTTCCTCCAGCAGAGACCGGCCAGGTCGCCCTGCGGCAGCCAACAGATGCGACCCTCTCAGGACCTTCTCACCACAAGCAGCCTGTGGTTTCTCAAGTGCTGCTGATACTAATCGGATGAGGGATGACATATTGCCAGGGTGAACGGGATTGTCATGGTCCAACTGGGATGGGATGGTGGGGGCAGCAGGGGTATCTGGTTAACGGAGGCGAAGTTCGTGTGTGTTTTTAGTTTTTCTTGAGCTACATCAGATATGGATGATGCTTTCTTCTGTAGAGCAGAGAGATTGTGGAGATGATAAAAGCAGCAGCAGGGGGAAAAAAAATAAATAAATCGATAATCAGAAAGGATCCCTAATAAAGAATTTAACCACAAATGAATCATTTTAATGGTCCTGTCAGCTGAATATTTTTCATGTTTTGTTAAATATTGCTTCACTTAATGTTTATCTACAACTGTGATAGTTGATGCAGATGCATGACAGTGTGCTAAGTGTAAACTTCTATTAGTGTAAAGGAAGTATCCTGGATTAATGTTTGCAGTGACTTTTGCAGCTTTGGCGATTAAGACGTGACTGTTGACATTAATGCCTGCAGACTATATAACTCTGCTTCGGCACCAAATGTATCATCTCAGATTTAAAATACTGTGCATCTGCTAAAACCGCTCCTGCTTCCCCTTGCAGTAAATGACGGGGAGGTTTTATTAGACAAATTTAGATGACGCTGTTTTCTTCCTCAAGAAACTCGGTGGAGGTTTTATCCTCATGAATGTTGTTGCTTGGTGAGGCAGACTTAAGCCTGTTAGTGGAAAACACCTGCGTTTTCTGGTCTGCTTAAATTCATATGGATGCTAAATGAGGTTTTCTGACTGGTTGGCACTCAGACATCTAATGCTCACCTAAACCTATTATATTACTTCAACAAGTGAGCTGCAAGCATCACTAGTCATGGTGTGAGCTTCACATCCCGGCTGCAGCCTCTGGCACGTGTTCTGCTTGTGTTTGTTATCGGATCAGGCATTACATTATGAACACTGATCGTTTCTTAGTTACGACACCTGTTGCTGTATGATGATTAGAAAATCTGGGTTTGCTGAGTTTTTAAGGGTTATTTAAACACTCCGCATAGATTTGGGGTAAAACAAAGGATCAGTCTGTAATGAAACTTCATATACCGTCTGCTGAGTAAAGCAGAGGATGGATGATGCTTTGTTTTCTTCCAAAGGCCCTAAAAATATTGACATTGTAAGCTTATAAAACTACCTGTGGAATAAATGTAATTTTATTTGGATTATCTCAATTTCTCGGTGAAGAGGATTAGTTTTCATTGATACATAAAAAAAAATATCTATATTTCTTTTGGTCTGAATTCGGAGAACTATCTGATAAAGTCATAATTCTGAAAACAAAGTTTATTTTTGTTTGTTTGGGGTTCTGCTATTTTATCTGGGACAAAAAAAACATGTTTGAGGGAAAACGTTACCAAGCAAGTGTTTCTATTTGGGGAACAAACGCCTGATCCTTGTGCTCAGTCCAACTGTGCAAAAACAGAACACCTCTTTCTGTAAGACTATAAAAGGCATTTAGCTGAATACATAAAAGCAGCCCACCTTTTTACTCTGTATGTTGTTAGCAGAAGGCATGAGCTGTTCTCTTTGTTACGTTGTGCGTTTGAAGACCTGCATGTCTCAGTCTGTCATCAGTGGTCTCAGGCGCCCATCAGCTGGATTTCCTCTTTCTGTTTTCGCTCCCTTCTTGCTGGATGCCCTCTCGTGTTTCCTCCAGCTGTGGTAGTTACCGTGGTTAGGAGTAAACACGCACCAGGAGAAAGCTTGCTGAGGGCGCGTCTAAGTGGTTGTTAGTGGCTTAGGAGGTGAATCTTAATGAAGGAAGAGGCTTAAGCTTGGCTTTTGTCGCACTTACTTACGTTGTTTTTAAAGGTGCGGAGAAGAAAACCGCTCGACCCTCATTGTCTGAGCGGTGGGCAAGCCCGGCAAAACATTATTGGACACATGATGTAATCCAGGTGTGCAAATATTGATGTAAGTTTGAAGTACATAGATGAATTATGGGAAAAAAATATCCAAGCGATGAGTGAAAGATACAGGTGGACTCATCAGGCTAGAAAAAAAAAAAACACGTTATTCAATTTTATAAAAACGGTCAGGTTCTCGGATCTGTAAAATTAAGTAAATGAGAAGAACATCCTGTTTCACAAACGTAAACCTGTGCATTTCTGCAGTTTTACCATCATGATTGCGATTAAGACATGACGAAATGTGGAACACAACTCATGAATGTTCCTTCAAGGCGCTGTTCATTTCAGAGATTACTGCCATATTAATCTGATTTTGATTTTACGATTGGCTGTTAAAGTATCTGCTCACTCATTGGAACTGAATACAAAAAAAAAAATCATGTTTGAATGTTGTTTGCGAATATTAACAAGCATTCCTGTGAAATGAGTGGGCAGGATATAGCTATAAATAGTCTGGAACCTATAGTACTTCTTAAGGTATTCTTAGTTCAGTGAGGATATAGATGTAGATACTTATGAGTTGCGGTGATTAATCTACGATAGGACCATCAGTTTATGAGGCCACAGTTCTCTGAAACTTTAAAAAAATAAAACATCTACAATTGCCCCAAGGAAAAGCTATTGGAGAGTCAAAGTGCTTCTAAATCCACAGTCTCCTGTGTGTTAAGTCACACATTGTGGATAATGTATAACCTTGTGCTAATATAGTTCTCTCCTGGTTTCTTCCAACCAAATTATACAGAGGTTCTGAATATCAACCTTTGTTGACATGTGATTGGTTGCAGTGCTCCTCTTGCATTATTTTTCTCCCAGAATCAGAAATACTCTGGGTATATTTATGGTTCAGGGTAGCATATAAAATAAAAAAACATAATCTAAAATAAGAAAAAGTAAGATGGTTAACGTCTGCTTTTATTGTTCTGTTTGTCTCTGCAGTACTTCCCCGGCCGTCCTGTGGTGATGAACTTGTTAAAGTCTCTGAACTCTTGGCTACAGAACCAGAATAAAGGTCCCATTTCCTACGAAGCTTTCAGAGAGAGAGTGGATAACACAGCACAGGTATGCAAACACAAGCAGAAGCATAAAGCACACTGTTGACGTTGTAAATTGTGCTTTGTATTGTTGTGTAAAAGAGAGGGAGTGAAGTGTCGGATTTCCAATCGTCACAAAATGAGCCCAGACTGTAAAGACTTTTCATTCCTCAGAGAAGCATGGTCACCTCAGAGAAAATACTCACACCCTACACCTATCATATTTGAAATATCAAGAAATCTTTCCATGCAGGAGAACAAAATCTAGATTTCTGAAGATAAATTTGTATCCTTAATTCCTTTTAATTCCTATCTGGGAATCTGTTTTTGGAGTGAAGCCTGCATGCCTCCAGTGTGCAGCCCCTTGCAAATTGAAAGAGTCACTTACTTACATCATTAGCTTTTAGCAGACGAATCAATGGATCAATGAATCAATGGGAAGGTATGAATAGACTTCACCTCAGTGGAAATGGATTGTGCATGAACACGCAAGCGTGCACACACAAAATCTTTACTATTGACAAGAGAGTAATCCTGTCAGTCACTGCAGTGATGGCGATGCGGCACAGCGAGTGAAACGACTTTATGTCAGAGAAAATATGTTGTTTGATTCAGCTGCAGCTCTTGGTTAGAGAACTGGATATCCTCTGTTCATTAGCGGTGGGTCGAGCCATTAACCTGAGTCTGACTTCTCATTGATTGGGGAAAACTGCGTGGAACGGCCTTCATTAAGTCAAACAGGTTGGGAGTTCCTGCAGAGACGCTTTAATTGGTAGAGGATTCTCATAATTCTGTGGAAACTGTAAATTCCCTTTGTTCTGAAGGAGACACCTTTTTAACATGTCAAAGCAACAATCTGCAGTAAACTCACTTAAAAAAAAACCCTAAACTTTTACTTTTAAATTATAGATTGTTGAAATCTGTAGCAACATAAACAACTGGCATAAGACGTATTTTTCCTTTTTAAGACCACATGAATGTTAAGAGAAAAAAGGGGGTATTTGTTAAATGCAATTTTGGAAATGCAAACCATCAAGATATAGATCTTGTAGCAAGTTTATTGTTTTGTTTTCTGGACTTGATAGAAATCCATCTTTGCAAAAAAAAATGTCATACAATCAAGGAAATATTGGATCAATCATAGAATGAATGGTAATCCTTAAACCATTGTATCTTGGTTGCACATCTACCTTGTGTTGCAGCGATGGAGGAAAATGAACTTGTAGAAAATTACGTTCCAACATCACTTTTGTACACACCTAACCTTGTATCATACTTAATTTCATCACCAGCTGCAGATGTTTTGCACATGTTGGAAAAAGTGTGCTGCAGTCATAGCATACAACAACTAGATTATTTACAGAGCTGCAGCAGTGACACAATTATGACATTATGCAACATCATGCAAATGCTCTGTCTGCATTGATGAAGAGTCCTCCACCTCAGCATGCTGGATGCTGGAAACTGGTGAGACAACATGAGTTCTTATGATTTGAATAATAATTATTTGAACATTTTATGGCACTCAGGACATTGAAAATGAGATCTCAGATGACTGGTTCATGTGTAAATATGGAGGAAAAATGAGATGGGGATGCTGGGACAAAACTGATGTACCCTTTGAATGCTTTGGACTCCTTGATCATGATCCCAATACAAACATGTTATTCACATTCGGAGCGCATCAAAAGTGGTAAACACACTCTTATGATATAACTTGTTGATTTCCTCACATTTAGACCTGCATAGCAAGTTTACAAATGCTAACAAAATGGAAGAATTTGTGACAGCAGATTTGCTAATTATTGCAACATGACTTTTTGAAAGTCCTTATCGTATTCCATTTATTAAACTTTACCATTGTAGATTATTTTTCTTACTCAGTTTCTCCTTTTCTCCTTTTTTCCTTGCGTTTCCTTTCTCTCAGGTTCCAGACGCTGCGTTGCCTGAGGGAGTGAGGTGGGTGGGCTGCCAAGGTTCACAACCCCACTTTAGACGTTATCCTTGTGGGGTCTGGACCCTCTTCCACGTTCTCACCGTCCAGGCCAACAACACTGGAGACTCAGGTGCAAACATTTTGCATTTTTGTGAATAAAAAAGTTTCTGTTTTTAATTGCTTGCCAAGTCAGCGGAGGGCTGAAAAAGTGCAACACATCAGGAAGCATGAAGATTTATCGGGATTCATATTTGATGCTTATTAAAATTTTCCTATGTTGTGTCATTTTATAACATCTGAAATTGAGCCTAATTGGGACTGTGTGAAAAGGGATTATATTAGATTAGAGGAATGTGAGTGGGTAATAAAACGGGCAGATGACCAGAGGCTCTGCTCCTGGCAGGGACCTTAATCTCCCACTAAACAAACACACACACACACGCAGACACACACACCCATGAGATTCACGTAGAGGTTAATCCCGAGGTTTATGGACCATCATGAGACCTGCAGATGGACCGGTCAAAAGGGGTGTCCATCTGGACCCCCAAAGGCCGCCATCCTAATGAGTGCATGTGCTCACTTCCTCCACATGTTGTTACCATTTGAGGGATTTTCTATCAACACTTTGCGAATAACACAAAGGTGCCAATACTGTCTTTATTTTCTAAGCACCTGATAAACACACGCCGGTCTCTGTGCACACCCCGACCTGTGGCTAATTCATCTAAAGGGCCTGCTAAGCTCAGAACAAAAGCAAATGACAAAGGGGAAATATGTTTCTGGACTGTTGAGGTCCTGAGACAGCAGCCTGGCCACCATTCACACAGAGTGTTAACGACATTTAATCTGCAGATTGGGTTATCCCATTCTCAGAGATTATTCACCTCAATATGGTGTTAACCCAGCTGCCTGTCACTGTAGGCCCACAGATTCATGGGAAGACTCACTGGTGTTCAGGCTGTAGTCACTAATGTCTTAAAAAATAGTGGATGCTAAGTTAGAAGGATAAAATTGGCCTCTGAAACCAAAGTACTCATCTTGACCTCACTGATTAAACTCATTATTCTCCTCCAGATCCAAAGGAGGTGCTAAAAGCAATGAGAAACTACATCCACAACTTCTTCGGCTGCAGATATTGCGCAGAGCATTTTGAGAACATGGCGAGGGAGGGTCTGGATGTGGTGACTTCGCTGCCGTCAGCAGTCCTGTGGCTGTGGTACCGTCACAATCGAGTCAATAACAGAATTGCAGGTAAGAGTCGCCACAGCAGCTGAACTGTTGATGCCAGAGCTTCTCTGGTCCTTGGAAGACGATGTCCTCCATATTTTAGCTGTATTTTTGCTCCAATAAAACTGGAAGAGCTGAATTCACACCATCTGCTGGAGAATCCATTCAAACTAGAGGTGATTCAAGCAAGTACAGATTTCTGGGCTTTAGCATTGTGGAAACCTTTTTTGTTTTGTACATTTTAATTATTTTTAGGTTTAAAGTACCAGTAGTTTGAAAAATATGAAAGCTAGCAGATGTTGCCTACAGTTTTTTTTTATTTTTATTTAATGTTTCTTTATGATCTTAACTCTTTACTACCAGATTAGTAGAAATCATAAGTCTCTGGTTTATAGCTGTAAAGAAAAGTAGACACTTAAAACTGATGTTGCACCTGTTTTCACCAATTCACCTCCTGCCTTTTCATTTTCCCATCCTGCATTTCCCTGTTTCCAACACCAATTGGGATCAGAAGTTTTACCTTCCAATATTTTGGGTTGTTCTTAAGATCACTTGGTCCTAATTGGACTAAAGGAGGGTGAGGGGAAGAAGAATGGATCCCCAGATCAGACACCAGCTGTCATCCCCGTCTTAGTCCTCCAACTTTTAGCTGCTTCAGCCCCCCCCCCATTTTCTCCGACCCCCTCTTGGCCTTCTCCTGCCTTTGCTCTGCCCCTCCACTGATCACCCTGCAGACCCCCACTACTGTTTGAAAACTTTCCAACCATTTCTTATTCATCTGGCCAGACTTTGCCCTGGCTGTCTGTGCAGGAATGTGACTGTTAGTCCTTCAGTTAGTTAGGATGAAAGTATTTTTATGTTTGTGTCAGAAGTTTCCTCATCTATAAAGATGCACAAGTCAGAATTTTGTATAGTTCATTTCCAATAAAGATATTTTTGTGCCACTTTAATGTCTTTTTAAAAGAAATTTTTAGATTTCTCTTTTAAAACCAAATGACACAAACGGCATTAAAAAATCTGTTATTTTAGTGTTCCTGATTTGACCAGATTTTAATTATTAGCATTGGGAACAGGTGATGTTACACCGTTCATATGTGAGACGGCACTATAAAAACATGGTTTTCCTAATATTTTAATGAGAATACTTCATAACTGTTGTGCTGCAAAGTTCAGCACAACAGTGTAAAATAGAGCAATTTTCCTGTAGAAACCTTCATGTTATCACCTTGAAGTCTCACTCTCTCTCTCACCGTCATTTAACCTGCATGAACACACACTTATCTCAACATGCTGCAGAAAATCCTCTTGCCATTTCAATGGCGTCTTTTGTTTCCTCTAACTTCATTTTTAACACACTTTACAGATTTAAAGTAGCTTAGCTGGAGATGACGACACCAGTTTATCTATTTATTTTACTTAGTTTCTGACTGGTCCACCTGTTATTGCTAATCATTCTAATAATTTATCTGGTCACCAGCAGGTTTCTTTGTATCTGTATTTAATGTCCCCTCTATATGCGCTTCATATTAACTACTTGTGCTCTTCCAGCAAATTATTCTTCATTATGAAAGTGGACTTTGATAAGTATCCCTTCCTCTCTGCCTGTGTATGATTTCATTAAGAACAACTATGTCATTAACAGCCTACTTTGTTAAATCATGATCTTTTGTTTGTGTGTTGCTGTCCCCCTCCCTGGGATGGTTTGTGTCCTGGACAGCAGGACACAGAAGGACACCCGCCCCTATGCATGTCTCCTCCCCTGACACTTAAACACCATGCAGCTTGTCCTCCTTCCACCCATCCATCTTTCTTTGCCTGTCGTTCCTCTCTCTTTCCACTCACCGTCTCCTGGGACTCATAGCCTCCGCTTGACAAGCAATAGAGCTGCATCCCTGCTGGATAGCTCCCTGAGGAGAGACAGCTCTGCCCACACACACACACACACACTCACTATTCCCAAGTTGTTATATGACGGCAGGTGGCAACCACCCTGACACACGCCGCACGCGCTTCCCCTGCTACACCCCGCCCCGCCCACCAACAAAGCAGCTCATGAACATCCTCTCCGCCTTTGTGAAGGCGGGTCAGCTGCGAGGTCCGCAGCAGAGAGGCTGTGGGAATTACAGAATTGGTTGCGTTTGTTTCAGTGAGTGGCGGCGTCTTCCCTGAGGACAAGCACACTCCATCTCCCTACCCAGGCAACCCCTCCTCTCCTGTTGTTCCTGAAGTGGAGCTCTTTAGCACGGCTCCCCGCCCCTCCTTTTACAAGCAGCCATGCATGAAAGATCAGCTATTTGTAAAGCGGCTGGACAATTAATTTAGCTGGCAACAAAGAGGCCCCAGGGCCCGGGGTCCTGCAGCAGCTGAGTTAAGACTGGAGGCAGCTCCGTCCTGTTGCTGCATGTCAACAGCTGAGACTGGGACACATTTCTGCAGACAGACCAGCTCTCCAGCAGCAGGACCGGCTGCCTTCGCTGGCGGGTGCAGTGCACCCAGAAAGCATTCACGGCTCTTCACTTTCCACATTTTGTTATGTTACGGCCTTATTAGAAATTGCATTAAGTTAATGTTTTCCCTAAAGATTCCAAATACAATTATCCTATTACAACAATGTGGGAAAAAGTTTCAGATTTTTTCAAATTGAACACTAAGAAATCACATTTAGGTAAGTCTTCACATCCTTTGCTACGAAGGTCAACATTGAGCTCCTTCCACTCATTATCCGTACAACTTAAATGAAGTTCGCCTGTGGTAAATTCAGTTGATTGGACTTAATTTGGAAAGGCACACACCTGTCTATATGAGGTCAGTCAGAGCACAAACACCACGCTTTCATGTCAATCTTAAGGATTGTATAACTTCCGCGCTATAGAAAACTAGAGACGCCTTAAAGTTTTTGCTCTGGACATCAGTCATACATCCTGGCAGTCATCTACATTATTACGCATTACTCTGTGGTGTAATTGATTCTTGCTCACCAGCTTAGTGCTGATGAAGCTCGTTCAACGATGCATATTTATGAAAACGTTTGCCTGGGTCTGACGGCCGCTCGGCAACAGGCTCCTGTGACAATGTCAGTGACGCTGGAGTCGCTGAAGTCACTCTGTTCCCAAACATGGCGCCTCATTAGAATAAAGGAGGAGGTGGGGAGGCATATGAAACATGCACCAACACCAGCTAAGAAGCAGCACACGCACACGCATGCATGCGTACCAGCAGCCGTCAATCCAAGGTACAATAAAATTGATGTATCCTTTATGTAAAGCACTGTATGCAGAGTACGTACACACATGACTGAGATTAATCTGGAGGTGGTGGAGGATGTAAATTGACAGCGCTGTAAAGTGACAAACCTGCTGCTGCTCTGCTTATTCTCTTTTATCACACACACACACACACACATACACACGCATACACACAATGGCCTGCTGGTGACAAGCAATTTATTACTGGATGCTGCCCTCATTGTGTGTGTTTCTGTGTGTCCTTGTGCACAGTGGCATCTTTTTAAGCTTGACTTTTGCGTGCGTGTTGCTCATGTTTGTTCTGCCAATCTGGTCGTAGGTGTGCAGCGGCTACAAACACGAACACATTTAAGGAGAAAGTTTCCAATTCATTAGAAGGGCAGCTCCCGCCTGAGTTTTTGTCACCCTCTTCTTCAATTTGAAGATTAGGGTTTGCTTTCAGGGGTCTGTGGAGAAACATGACAGGTGGTTCGGAGCACAGAGGTCTGCCGCCTGAAAACAGCGGAGCTGCGTGTTTGTTTGAGGGGAGAAGCTGTCCACTTTGGTAACATCTATTATCTCACCATCCCTCCCACTGGGACACCCCCAGAAGCCCATCGATCATTGTTAGACCCTGTCATATGAACACACTCGCAGACGCGCACACAAACACACACAATATCAATCCATAGATTACATGCAGACAAACGCTGACGGGTGATTTACATATACACACTCAAACGGATACATTCACATATGCATATGGGCACTTAGTTTTTACGAGCTCTGGGATAAGATGTAATGGGTTCACCACAGATTGCATCCCGTCCTCAATGCACTTAAATCCTTCAGTCAACAAGGAGAGGGAAAGAGGTGACAATAGAGGAAGCGGCTACCTGGAAACAAAACTTTGTTCTTTTTTTCTAATCTGCTGTAGTTATTGAAATAATTTAGGTTTTTTTAGAGTAAAACTAGAATTAGATGTATCACTTGAAAAGTTAAATTATGATGGTGGGTATCAAAAATATTTAAAATTTTGTTTTATACGGATTGTATCTGTATAGAAGGTAAGGTGTTCTGTAGTAATTCTTAAATATTTCTTATTCCTAAGATGTTAATTCAGAAACATTTTGCAGTTTTTCACATTTGCTCAAAATTCTTCAGCAAGACTTAAGCAAGAAAAAAAAATAAACAGGAACATGACACTGATGGTGCGATTATTAGCAATGTTGCCTCTTGGCAAGAAAAGAAAATCGGCTCTGTGCGGATTTTGCCTCTGTGCATGTGTGGATTTTTTCCACAGTCTAAAAACAGGCATTTTAGTTTAGCTGAATTGCTCTTGAGTCTACGTTTGTGATGTAGATGTTAGCAGCTGGCAACAAAAGGCCCTACATTGTTACTTAGATGTTTAAATACACATTCTTGTATAGTCTGTCTATTTGTTTTGCTACTGTTTGTATTCGAAGTTCATTTTAAAATATGTGGAACATTTTGACCAGATAATAAAACTCTAAAAAAAAAATGCTCACATGTGCTATCACAATATAACATATATAACATGTTGATTAACAAAAAGAGCAAAAATAAGCAATAAGAACTGATGATAATGCATTGTATTTGACTAGAGAAAAGCAGATTAACTGTGAAATTTAAAGAAAAATGCACACAACATTCTCCCAAATTTCAGGTCTTTCTTTTATCAATGCATTTATCTCTTAGCTATTGCTTCTCTTTTCTCTCCTGTGTGACTGAGATTATGCTAAGCTTTAATACTGTCTGTCTGTGATCATCCCCACCAGGTGATTTGAGTGAAGACCCTTTCTTCCCAAAGATCCAGTGGCCGTCCCCGGAAATGTGTCCATCCTGCCACACGGTGAAGGACAACGGAGAGCACAGCTGGAACGAGGCGCAGGTTATTCCCTTCCTCGGGTCCCACTTCTCCTCGAGCCGCATCCTAACAGGTACTGTTTAATCTAGTGGTTTCTCTTTTAGGAAAGAACAAAAAAGTTCAAGAGCTTCAGAAAGTCACAGCTCTACGTCGGACTGATCAGAGAGTCTGTTCTGTCCAAGCCATCAACGTTATCACAGACAGAGGATGCATATTGAAGTGTTTGAAACCACTGCAAGGCAGTAATTATTGAAATGTCTTTTTCTGTTTCAGATTATCTTGAGGATGAAGACAGGATTTTGGAAACGCAAAGGGCAAAACATTCCCGTCAGCTGCAAGAGTCACTGGGTCAAAGACATGTAGAGAGAATAGTTAGGGAAGCCTCAAATCCCATTACATCTCCGCCGCCATCATCTGTGCAAGAAGGGGTGGAAGACGAGGGACCCCAAGAGGAAGAAGAAGGACCACAGGATGAGATGGAGGCGTATGAGGAGGACAACGAAGGCGGGGAGGAAAATCCAGCGCCTGCAGCTAGCGACCGCGGCCACCAGCGGACTCACCGGATACCGAGCATCATCGGGATGAGGCTGCGTCCGCGGAGGGAAGACATCGTGGACCTCGACTCGTTTGTGAACCAGCATTTCAAGGCCAAGGCTCTGCAACAGGCCGCTTCCAGCCTGGTTAAGCAACGCACCCTGCAAACAAAAGTAGAGCAGGAGCCCCGCCCAGCGTTCAGCCTCGGCATGGAGCTGGACGCAGGACTCGGCATGGTGGGCCTACAGCCAGTGGATGATTTCAATGAGCTGAATTCAATTCACCAAGGAAAGGGGCTGAAAAAGCGAGAGCTGGCAGGGCAATATTTCAAGAGGGAGGCTGAGTTTGACCACAAAGGCCACTGGATGTCTGTGATTACCATCGGTTTCTCAGATCTAGACATTAGCCTGTGTGTCCTTCTTTATGCCCTTTCTTTCACGTGTCTTCTAGCCATGTGCGTTTTCTTTAGAAGCCGCCTCAGGAGACGGAGGTTTAAATTCGCTCTGCCTTGAACTAAATGTGCAAAAATTTCACCTGAGCATCTCACTTTCACTGGGTTAAAAGGGAATTTGTCAAGATGTGGGAACATGATTTTTATTTTTAAAACTTTGTCAGTGTGGATGTCTTGGGTTAGTAGTGAATTGCTTCAATTTAAAAAAAAAAAATCAAGACGGTACTTCAAGTAGCTTCCAGATTTATTCCAGAGAGATGGTTAGTAAAATTTGTGCAGATACAGTAAATGTATACTTCCATACATTCCTGTTTGGGATGTTGAAACTCCTTCAGAGATAACTTGTTTTTGTCCGTTTTCCCTCTACTAATCAAGAAAAATCAAATCCACTTTTTTTTCTTTTTTTTTTTTTTAGCTAAAATGTTCTCCCCTCTTTTCGTACCTTTTGGTCGTGTTACATCTCTATGATGCTTCCATAACCCCTTTAAGATTACTTATAAACATGGTTTCGGTTAGTCATGCGAATAGTAAACTGTCTTGAACATTAGCCACCTTAAACCTATTTATCTTTCAAAGTGTTTATTTAAAATTAATTGTTTTAAGACAGCCTTCTCGATGCTTAATTTGGTTTATGTCGTCTCATACTGTAAGAGGACCGCTCAGCCTTTGAGCTGAGGAGATCAGCATCTCGGTACATCTCTCTGCTTTTCAATGACATTTATCCGATGTCTTGGAATAAAAGACTACACTTCCTAGTCCACATGGTGGATAAACTGGTTGCTGATGTGCTGTGGAATGATAAAAGTTCACACTGGAAAATGTTTCAGAAAAAGCTTGATTTGTTAGTCATCTCACATAAAATTTATATTTGCCACTCTGAATCAATAAAATTATTTTTGATATGTTTCTTGCTTTTTTGTGTTTTGTGTCTTAATCGTTAAACTGAATTATTTGCAGTTTTTGGGCTTTGTTACTAACTAACAAACAAAAATGTTGCAAACTGATGATGAGTAGCTCTTCTTCAGTCTTTCTTCCAGTCTTTGTCAGTCAATTTGAACAATTCTTGGACCGTATCAACTTTTTAATTTTATTTTTTTATGTCTTGGTGTCGAAAATACCCCTGAAATCCAAACAGTTGTGACAACAAAGTGTCATACTGGTCAATGAAGTGAAACCTATTCCGTAAAAAAAGGTTCAAAACAAACAGGCTAAGTCACAAATGTTTTTACCCCGTGTTGCTGAGCATATTCAGGAATACCAGATCTTGTTTTTGTTTTGACCAAGACTACAGGAACAAGAGGCAAGGAGGATCGGGTTGTTACACATAGAAATGGGGGCTTAAACCATCCAAGGTTGAAGGAAAAAGCCTGTTGCCATCTGTTGTGGACGGCAAGCTAAATCCTAACAATTTCATTGGGATTATAGCAAGTGAGTAATCCAGCTTTCCTTTAGGACTGGAGAGGAGAGATTACCCTTGAGGATTAGCTCCCTGCACATAATAAACTTTATTAAAACGCAATCGGCTTTCGTGGGGCCTCTTCCATCCTCACACGTACACTTGGAAGTGGGCACTTGTCGAGGGCTGGAAGGAAGGAGGGGATCAGATGAGGGGGGGATGAAAGACGAGCCGTGAGCTGGATCGACATGTTGAAGACATGGGTTTGATGTTGAGTTTACAACAAGCTCAGCTGAAGGACAAGTGATCCTTGATCTTGAGCTTTGTGCGCTTTGAAACGTTGCCTTGAATTCCCTGGACTCGTGGCCTTTTACCTCCACCTGTCTGACACTCAGGCTGATCTCATCTCCAGACCCGTTTCATCTCTTTATCGGAACCACATGCTCAGCCCTCGCAGTGTGACAGATTTTTATGGTACAACAGTTAAAGGAGTCGCTTCCACTACACACAACGCTGATTAATAGCCTCTTGTTAAAGCAGACAAGCATCAAGGCAGAGAAGATTCAGGTTGACTGAATCAGATCTCTGATACTTTCCTGAGTGATCCACGTGCTGGGTGGGAGTTTTTTTCTTCTTTGTTTTCTTTAGGCAAACATTATATCTGCATTTTTAGGTAGGAAACTATAAAGTAAAACATTAATATTCTTACAGTTGCATAAATTGCATATTTAGTCAATGCGTCACATTTGACTTTGCTCCTTTCCTCTCACACATCTGAGCTCTTAATCTGTTTAAATGGTAACCTGCGTTTGTTATAGGATTGGAGAGGGCGCTGCTTTCTGCTGCTTACTCTGCGTTAGCCTTTTATCAGGTACCTTGAGCCTCAGTGAGCTGCAGGTTGTGATGGTTCAGACTGAGAAAGTTGGTCATTGTTCTGCAGCCTTTCCCAGGTCAGCGGTTAACTTAGACCAGGATGTACACACATGGAAAATTTCCAAAAATATAGAATATCAAAACAAATGCTCTTGGAACATTGCGGTCCATCACTGGGGTAAATGTGCTGCAGTAGAGTATATTTTACACTTTAAAACAATCTTTTTGTTTTTGGACGAGGGCTCACTCTTCCTCTAGGTCAGTAAATTATTGCATTTTGATCAGAAAGTTGCTTTCCTTGATTCACATTAAAGTCATTGTGGTTATATTTACACTCTGCTTCTACACTTTCACTTGATTTTTGGTTAAAAAAAAAAGTACCAAGTAGGTCAAAAGATTAATCAGTACTCAAAAAAAAATGTTTACATTGTCAAAAGCTTTTCTGTTGTGCAATGAAACTTCTGCCGAAGGAGTGGAAACCTCACCTTGTTACCTTCTTTATGTCTTTCATAAATTAGACAATGCAGAGTTTTATAGTCACTCTTCTCCTGCGAGCTCTCTGCCTCGGTGTTTATTACCGTATTGATATTAAAATGCAGGGGGGCCTTGATGCATTTTTCTGTCATCTCTCCTTTTGACTTTAATAATACTATAAAGCTTCCTGGTGTGGACAGATGGAGAAGGTGGGAGTTGGGGTAAATAAATTATGAAGAAGAGTTTAATATATGGTAACAGTGTATATCACAGCCAAACTAAGCCAGATCCTCTTTCAGGTTTTAAATATGCACCCTTTTAAAGGCAGGAGTCAAGACGGGTCAGCTCCATCTCATTTTACTGCTTCAGTCCCTCCTCCATTCGTCTAGGTGCATCTCTTTAAGGTGAGAAGGTTTTTTAACAACCAGCCGAGGCATCAGATCCAGTCTGGTGGTTGGAAAACAGAGACATGTCATCTCCAGGCATGTGATCTGATTATTTTGTCCCACTGAGTGTTTCAGATCATTTGGCACCACAGTGGATTTTATTAACTTTACCAGAACCAGAAGGTCCTGAAGGAACTGATTTCCATCCATCCATCCATCCATCCATCCATCCATCCATCCATCCATCCATCCATCCATCCATCCATCCATCCATCCATCCATCCATCCATCCATCCATCCATCCATCCATCCATCCATCCATCCATCCATCCATCCATCCTGTGATTCAAGTTGCAAGTGGATTTTTAGACCTTCTTCAATGACTTTTAATAAAATCATAAAGAACCAACTAATGTTTTTTTAATAGCAACAGATGCAAGTTTAAGCAGTTTTTCTTTTTTTTTATTTTTATCAAGAGTTAATTGTAGTAATTAAAAAATAGACACTAAACATACCAGTAATACTTTTGAAAACTGCTTTTGCCATTAGCTTAAACTATGTGCTCCTCTTTACACAATGTTCTACAGACATCAGCAAACATTGGAAGAAAATGTATCCACTCTCTTTTCTGCAAAAACACACATGTAAAGTAAATCCAATGCAATGATTAATCACATACAATATCTTTTTTTTTAAAGGTCATGTCACATTTGCAGCTCCAAACTGGTTTTATTTGTTCGTACTGTCGGTACTGAGGGCCAAAATGGCTTTTTGAAATAGAAAGATCGCAGACCAGATGGCCTGACGAGTAGCTTGTCTCCTCTTTGGTCTTTTCCAAATCAAATATGCTGAGAAAACCTCCAAACTAAGACCTCAAGGAAGCAGGTCCACTTTGAGGCTCCTCAAAGCACTTAACAACATCTTAATACACCTTTTATAACCACTTCAGTAGGTACTCATTGATAGTAAAGGACTGGAACGCTGAGTCGTTGATCCTGTTAAAATAACCAGTTTGAGGTGGATGATTTATGTCACGCTAAACTGGTCCAAAGCCATGGAAAAATCTCCAATACCAGCCAGAACTCTCATATTCTTCCTTTTGGTTATGGTCTGATTTTGGAAAGGATATGTGAAGCTGTGTGAGCTGAGAGGATTTGAAGTCTCAATATCTTGGTCATAATACATTGTTATTTGAGCCACTGTTGCCTGTCTGTCCTCTCTGACACCAACGACGGGTGTCATCCACAGGAAAGGCTCTATTTTTTTCCTCCATTCTCTCTAAACCTGACAAAAATAAAATGAGAATGAAAATCCCATATCAGCATTTCCCGAAATTGTCAGATCATCTTGCTCAGCATCCAAAAACCATAAATCTTCTTTCCTCCCTATCCTGCACTTCAGGAAATCGTAGACATCACTTCTAGCGGCCTAAATGTTTTAAGTTGCTGCCGTGTGATTTGCTGATTTGTTATTTGTGTTAAGCAACTGAACAAGTGTAGCAAATGAAATGAATCCCCAAAAAAACGTCTGTGGTTAACATGAAATAAATAAAGAAAACAAATCCTGTTTTGTCGGGTAATTTAAAAAAATAACTTCTTTATAAACCAATAAACTGAGAAAACGGACCTAATTTGAACATCGGTTTTTTTCCCCCCCTCAAATGTTCCTTTGTTTTCATCATGAGGTTAAAGGTACCTCTAGAAATCAACTACCTCATGTTATTACCACCATTTCTCTAAATATCACTGTGAGAATATCTCCCAGCGGGACCTCGGTCACCTTAACACTTCAGCTGCTTTTGGGAAACGGTTTCCCTGCTGGTCAAAACGAGCAAGCAGCTTACAGGAAGTGTTTGGGTAATGAAGCTGGAGCAGAACCAATAGCCGTCACTCACTCTGCTGTAATTCACTCAGCTGGCATCGCTCCTGTCATTCAGTTTCCTGCGAAGATTCACTCCTACTTTCGCCCTGAATGAGTGTGTTTTTAAACGGGAGCTCTTTAGTCGCGGAGGGGAAAATAATCAGAGTTTATTCTGGATTTGGGATTTTGTTTCCCAAATTATCTGGTTCCAGATTGATTGATAATATTTCACAGCCAAATAAGTTTATGGAAACAATGACAGGCAGAGTTTATTTGATTCATGATAATGCGCCATATACAAACAACAAGCCTCGCTCTTTCACAATAGTGGACTTTGATGTCTTTTTAAAAATCTATTAACTCCTGTGTATCGCACTTTAGCGCCATTATTGAGCTGACGTTTTGGTGCCAGAGTAAAATTTTAAATATCAAGGGTCTTAAAAGTATGTGGCTTTCTGACAAAGGTGACAGGACCTGGAATTGTGACCGGAAAGAGTTTTCCAAGCCTTATTTAGGTCATATAACTTGATGCTAAATTTATAGGGGCTGTCTCTATAGTCTGGACTATAATTCAACTTCATATATAGACTCATCTCACCTTAAGTGAATTATTCTACAGAATAAAACTAATTTTGAGATTTATGAATAATTTATTTCATTTATAAACAGAGATAAAACTGAGTTTGTTTTAATGATTTTCCTCCATCGCTAGCTTGAAAAAAAGAAAGATTAGTGAAACCCTAAACTGTAGCGATTAGGTGTTTTGAAAAAAAAAAAAAAAAACTGTTTTTATTTGCTAAAAAAATGGTTAATTTTCCCAGAATTGTTCTTAAAATGAATACATGCATTTCTCAATCTAGATAAATTACCAGGACTACAGCTGCCATTAACAATATAGTAGTTGTTGCAAAAACGCCTAAAATTGTGTAAAAATGAACAAGGAATCTTCATTTTTGCATTATCCAAGTTTGTCTTTACTCCATGATAAACTTATGTGAGAATAAAACCACAGCATAGACATTCATGACTGTCATTCAGCCAAAACCGTGAATTATTCGCTTATGTGTAATGTGAGAAAGCTGGACAACAATCCGACAGACCAACACCTTGGGAAGGTACCAACCCATCAGAAAGCTGGTCCAGATACATGAAGAGTTTTCTGTTCTATTATTATTATTATTACTATTATTGTTGTTGTTGTTGTTCCTCTTCCTGCCTGCATTTGATGTCCTCCCGTTTGTTGTCAAACGAGCCTATTACCGCCTCGCCTCAACACAACAGGGTCAGGTTCAATCAGGGGATTGGAAAATATCATTTCTGACGGGGGGAATAGATTCCGTTTGTTCTACCAATCTCTCCTACTAATTACCCAAATGGACAGGAGCTGTCAGGAGACAATAACTATTCCCTAATAGAATTTGCCCCCCAAGTGCAATTTAATTTTCTCCTCGGTGCTCTCTCCTCTAAGGTTTTTTCCCCCCTCGCGTGTTTTTTTTTTCCTGCCCCTCTCTCTCTCTGTTCCTCTCCTGTTTTCGGACCAAATGCTTGGGGACACGCGGTGCCTTCGCTGCCCGAGATGTTGTTGGAAGGAAGCCGGGGGGAAAAAAGTGCGGAGTTTCTGCTTCTGCTGCCGCCGCTGCTTGTTGACGAGCGTCCCCCTACAACATGCGTCGGAGGGGAAGAAGAAGAAGAAAAAGAAGAAGAAGAAGAGGAGGAGGAGAAGGAGGAGGAGTAAAGATGGGAGAGGAGACACCCTGTATGGAACCTCAGGACCACCCATGATTAGGTAGGTTTGCATGATAAGGAGCAATTCATCTTTGCAGAGAGGAAACCTAAATAAATCCCTTACGTTGTTGACCCAAAGCATCAACAACAAAAACTCTGGGGCAATTTGTTCTCAAACTAACACATCAATGTCAGAAATACTTGTGTTCAGATTTTGATCTCGTTTTTATCTCTGAGCATGACTGACCCTTATTAGAATGATGTAATGCAAAAAAAAAAAGGGTTTTATGCACAAACCCTTGCAGAGCATAATAAATTTAGTCCTTAGCGTTTCTCTTTAAGATCACGGCAAAGCCGGCCTCCTGTACCGTTTTATGACTGATGGCACCCACAGTTGCACGCATACATTATGTGCTCCATAAAAAGCTGCTCACCCGGTGAGTCGCGGGATGCTGTGTGTTTCTGACTCCCCCAGTAAGATGGATCTGTGAATCCCAGTTGTCAATGAACTCGTCCCCTGAAATATTAGATCTAATTAGAGGTGGCTGGGTCACTGCGGTGGCAAAGGAGTTGCCCTCTGTTTGAGTTATTGCCCGAGAGCTGCTTCCTCAACAAATTATTCCCCCTTCTTTGCCCTTCTTTCGTTCTTTCTTTCTTTTTTTATGTTTTATAAACAAAACATTCTGTGCTCCAGCATGGGTTTTCTTCAGGTTATTTTCTCTGCTTCTGTCTTTTGACACAGAATAGAAGTTTTAGAATGAAAAAGATGAGATTCTTTATTTTAAAAAAATATCCACTGTTTCTTATTTATATGTCGTATGTATGGGTAGAATATTTCGTGGCCTTTTTAAATGTATTTCTTTATTTCTGTATTTATTTTTATTTTTTATTTTTTAAATCACGTAATGGTCAAATTCTTGGGCATGCCATTTTAAAGATGAGGGTGGGAATAAAAACATCCCAACAAAGCAGATGTGCATGCTCACATCTCTTCTCGTTCTGGATCCGCAATTATTCTAATTGCATTGCGTTTAGCTGATAAGAGCATTTTTTTCCCCCCCATCTCCATTGTTTTTCAGGACAACTGGGTGGCCTCAATCGCAACAATCAGAATAATTGAATTGATGGCATGCATAGTTTATATAATGTGTTGAAGGATTTCTGCGGTAAAAGTGCAGTTGTAATGAAAATAAATTTCATTCGCTTGGCATGGATGGAAGGATGGATGGCTGGATGGCACATTGGTTGATGGTTGGGTGTATGGATGGATTGGACACCTGCAGAAAATTCCTAAAAACCAACATACGCGCCTTCTTAAGCAGGCTGATGTCTGCTTTCTATTTACTGAATTACATCTCAGTATTCAGATGAAAGAGACTGAAGAGCTCAACAATATGATGTATAAAGCGATTTAAAGAATAAGTAGTAGACAGGCTGTGGCGAAGACAAAGCTGCTACACAAGGGAAATCTGCAGATTTACTAAAAGGCAAATCAGATTTCTTTATTTTCGTGCACATAATCTGAATTGCTATGCAGAAAATCCTTACATTAGCATAATTTTGGAAAATTTAGACTTAAAAAGGTCAAATACTTTTATTTTATGTTTTAGTCAACAGCCATATGTGTTAGTTATTTTATAATCTCGTTTAATGTTTTATTTTTATAGCTTTTTATTATTATTATTATTGTGGTATAGTTTTCAGTGAAATAGTTGAATAAACACATTAATTAGGTCGTTGCCCAAAATCACCAATAGGCCAATGATTATTTGAGCCGCAATCCACCTGACTGCTAAACAAATTTATTTAAGTGTGTTGGGGGGGAGGGGGGGGATTACAATTTATTATCAAAACAGTGAAAGAAATCAGAGATTTGATAGGGGTCTGGCATCTGGCTGCAGATGATTTGGGTGAAGCGGACGGGGAGCCAGGCGCCTCCGCACTGGGCGCTTTTCTTTCCGCGCTTGAAGCAAATTGGAAGCGACGATTGAGTTCATCCAGCTTGAACTAGCCACCCTCCGGAGGGACCATCCTCTCTGGAAGAGCGGCCTCAGACGACGCTCGGTGAAATGCAGAGTGTCAGGAGGGACTGCGTCCAGACTCCTAATCCTGTCACTGCCGGCGGACAGGAGCAGCTCATCCAGGTGATCCGGGTCCTGTGAATTTGACTCAAACACGGTTCCAATATCAGCCTCGCTGCGTGACGCGGCTCCATTTCTGCTTCCGTTTTCCATTGCGACCAATTTTTCCCAAACAGAAAAATGTGTGTGTGTGTGTGTGTGTGTGTGTGTGTGTGTGTGTGTGTGTGTGTGTGTGCGCGCGAGCATGTTTACAGGGGCGCTTCTAGAATAGCATAAAGGCGGAGTGCAGATGGGGGCCATTGATCATTTGGGATTTTTACCCAAATCCGAAAGACAACACATAATTTCATAAATATTAATTCAATATTTATTTATTCAACACAAATGTCTATTTATAATATTTTTATAGTATTTATAATTTAAGTGAATTAATTGGCTGATTTTTAAGGTTTAGTGTTTACAAATTCAAACTTTACCTCTCTCAAAGTATGACATAGGTCAGTGATCCTGGTATAATTTAAAATATGACCTGACGGTCTTTGAGATTAAATAATTCTGATCATTTAGAGGTGAAGTAATACATAGATGTGACTAAATGAATAGCTATTTCAACTTATGATGGTGTCATAAATGGTTGTCTTGCTCGGGGTCAACAATGTGGTAAGATGGAGGTGGACGTTGAACCTTCTGGCCTCCCTTGCGGCGCCTATGCTGTTTATACAGGGTTTATAGACGTGCATTTTTTGTGTTTCTCTATATCTGGTAAGATTATTCTTTCCAAATGGAGAAACTATCTGTAATATCATGCTACGTTTGTTTCTGTTGCAATGATACGTGTAAAGTTTGGAGGAGTAAAATAAAAAGCAAACTTGGGCTCCTTGCCAGCATAGAGCCCCAATGAGAAATACGTTCACAAAGTTCTACACATCCTCAGAAAAACAGTTTGAACATTATTCCCACAATCATCATCATCATCATTAAATCATCATTTAAAACTGATTTTACAAAAATATCCTGCTTGTTGTTGGAGCTGGGAAACATTTTTATCCACATTTTAGATGTTTACATATCACCAAGTAATACCTGTTGGGTTTGCAATGAAAAATAATAACATAAAAAGGATAAAAGAAAAAGAAGAAATGGTCAAAAGACCTGCACTGACAGTATAAAAAGTAGATATTTCGCGCTGTGGGGCGCCAAATTAAATTCTGCATATGGCGTTGTAAAACCCTGGGTAGGCTCTGAATATTTCTGCAAGAACAACAACAAAATAACGCTCGTTTGTTCTTATAAATTTGCTTAAATGAGGTTTAATTTAAGCAAGCCAAAGTGATGCTCATTTGTCTTGCTGGGTTCTCCTCTTCAGGAGCTCCTGCTGGCCCCGGGCCCCTCAGAGAGTCACTGCAGTGAGCTATTTATGGTCTCCACGGGAGCAAGGTTCCGCCTCTCCGGAGACATTTTCATATACCATCTTAAACGCCCCTCTTCCTCTCTCCTCTCCTGTCGAGGATGCTATCCACCTCTGCTGTGGCGGGGGAGAAGTAAGGTGGGGGGGGGGAGAGAGGGCAACCCTCCACCTGCGCTCCTATTGGCTCCCGGTGAGCCTGTGCCGCGTTGACGTCAGACCCCCGCCGCCTCTGCGGCGCTGAATGGACAGAGCAGCCTGTCTGCTCCATACTCCAAAACAGCTCGGCACGGCGCGGCGCGGCTCGGGCATCACCCTGGGAATAGAGAAATACCTGGAAAAGAAGGTTTGAGCGGAAACAGGCCTCAACAGCAGCTTCGTGTTTTTGAGGGATTTTTTTTTTTTTTTTGCACACAAGCGAGGACGGGGGGAGTGCGCCCACCGCGTTGCGGGTGTATGTGCGTGCGTTTGGATCACGATGATGCAAAGTGCGGCGGTTCTACCGACAGAGAGTCCTGTAAAGAGTTTACCGGAGATTCTCGGTGTGCCACTGCAGCGTAAGACATTGTTTTCTTCCCCTCACCCCCTCTTCCCATCTTCTCGTCTTTTTCTGTCGATTGCCAGTCCGGGAACAGGTTGGTGAGCGCAAGCACTTCTGCTGGGTCGGCCGTATGGAGAGGTGGGCTGACTTACAGCCAGAGAATAAGGAGAGGAGACTGAAGCCCTCACAGGCCAGTGATGTGTCATGCTGCTTATAAAACAAGCTGCAAAAGTACTTAGATGAAATCAAGTCACGGTCAGGAGATGAACACCCCGTTCATCTCTGCAGCTGTTTCTTACTGTTCTCTGCAGAAGGTGCTAATGCAGTTTCAAGCTTCCTTAAACGCTATTAATAATTTCTGTTCTGAAGCGGCGGCTTGGTGTCAGCGCGATGCATCCTCAGTGCAGAGCTGCTGGACTCACACTGAGCCTCCCAGCTGTTAATTTGTAAACGAGCCTGCATGGTCAAGAGATCAGACGCGGTTGTCATCGTCGCCACGTCAGACAAACGCGCTCTGGCTTTGACTGGCATCGGTTACCGAGCCTAATAAAAGCCTCGGACGTCTTATTCCAAAAAATAAAGGGGGGGGGGGGGGCGATAATTATCAACGAAATCTCGCAACATTTCCTTGACCTCGGCGTCAAAGGCGAGAAATATTTTACATCTGTTCGCTCGTTAATCTGTGCCAAGGCCTTTCGTAATCTGATCGTGTAAAGATTGAAGTGCGACCGGATCCGTTTCTGCTCTGACCTAATTATTCAGGGTCGAGTTAGGAAAATATACAGATGGAGCGGGGGCTAATAGGCAACCCACCCCCTACATCCCCACCCAAGAAGAAGAAGAAGGGGAAAAAAGAAAACAAAAATATAATAATAACAATGTAAGGGTGAGATAATTACTGCAACTTAATTAATCTAGTTTCAAAACATTATAAGATAAAATACTCAAAACGAAATCTATCTATCTATCTATCTATCTATCTATCTATCTATCTATCTATCTATCTATCTATCTATCTATCTATCTATCTATCTATCTATCTATCTATCTATCTATCTATCTATCTATCTATCTATCTATCTATCTATCTATCTATCTATCTATCTATCTATCTATCTATCTGCTCTTTAATTTTATGAATTGATACAGATTAACAGATTGGATAAAGATCCTGCCACTCAGTCTCCTGCAGCGCCAGGATTCATCCTGGATCTAAACCTGGATTATTTCAGGAACCAAAGCAGCCGCTCTAAGCATTTCACATCAGGAAAAAGGGAACATCTAATGGCTCTTAGGTTGTAGTGTTAATTACACATTTGGTAATCATAAATTATTTACTTAGTGAGGTGAAAGATTGGAAGCACCAGCCTTACTCTGGAAATGTGTTTTTAATTCCTTTTTATTATTATTGTTATTATTTTGAAGTTGTAAAGAGAGAAAAAAAGCGATGCAACAGAAAACAGACTCTGAGTGCTATGAGAGCCACTTCTCTCTTCTACCTACATACACCTTCAATGTTTTTATTTTTATTTTAAAAAAATAAATTCTGGGGTAGGGTGAGGGCCAGTCCCAATTATTTCTGCTAAGGAAATAATGTTTGCATCTACAATATTCCAGGTTTTCAGGATTCAAGCCGAATTTTTAACAATAAAATCCAATTTATGATTCTATTTCTTACCTTTAAAAAAAACTGAGTGGTTCAGAATGGCGATCTGACTTTTTTTTTCCATATCTGATTTTTGCAAACAAACAAACAAAAAAATCATACATTTTTACTATATTACAGTATTTAATTATTATTTTTGCAAGCATACTTCTCTCGCAGCACCTGCATTTGCAGAATGCAGAATAACATGTTTTTGTTATAGGGAGATTTTTTTGTGAGTGCAAATTTGATTTCTCTCGACAGAAAATAGTCCCGTTGTGGGAGTTCAGGCTCCTGCTCATTTTTCTGCTCACTTTCACCTCAAACTGTCACCGTCGTCTTCAATGGAAACCATGCAGATGTGTAACAAAAACAAAAATGGTTCAATCAATCATTTTATATTTGTAGACATTGACAACAATAACGTCAACCTTACTTTGCATGGAAAGATTATTTTTTTATTTTGGTAAAAAAAAAGGGCCTGCGTGCACAGAAGGAACGACGCAAAATACGTCAAATGGCTCTGTTTTTATGGCTCTGTTTTTAAAATTAAAAATCGATCAGTTGTGCTTTGGAAATAAATTCATAAAGGTCTTGTGTGTCTGAATGGACACCATCTGTACTGCTGCGGATTTAGTTTTCAAAAATGATTTTTCAAAAATTCTGAATCTAATCGCGCCTTGATCTTGATTTACGTCAGGACGCCGTCTCACCTACAGACACTGGTTGTCACCACGCTTTCCATAAAATCATTCAGGGATTAATTAAGATCGAGATGGAAGAGGCAAACCAGATTAAGACGGAGAAAATCAATACGTCGTCAGAAAGAAAAAAAAAGCATTTTTGCTCTGCAGGCGAATACCTCTGTGGTCAGCACCTTGGACAGAGACGGAAATCCTTACCGAGCGCACACGGTTTTATGTAAAGACATTTATTATATTCTGGTACAAATGTATCTGGAAAATAAGGCAACATTTACTATGTGAGGATTGATTTTCCCTAAAAACGAGAATGTACCATAATAACAGAGAAAGAAGGTGAAAACAGGATCAGGAAACGCGTTATTGGAAAACGTCAGAACGAGAGAAAATCCTGAATGAACAAATCTCCAACACATTTCAATAACATATGAAAACCTAATAATTTTCATTTATCATAAAAATGTTTTTTTTCCCCTCTGTCTGATTTATTACAATTTTTGCATTTTTTTAAAGGAGGAAACTCTTGGTTGATTTTAACAAAGGATTCATATATAAATTCCTCACCGCTGAAATTCTGCACACAATCTACTTCGGCAATGTGAGAAATAAAGAAAACCCTCTCCTTCGAAACGACTTCCTATAAATACAGCGAACCTCTCTGATGATGTTGGACCTTTGCCTGCCTTGTGCCGGTGGCTGAGTGTGACATGGCCTTCTCGTTGTTTCTCCTGGCAGAGATCCCTCAGTGTGCAGGCTGCAGTCAGCACATCCTGGATAAGTTCATCCTGAAGGTGCTGGACAGACATTGGCACTCCAAGTGCCTCAAGTGCGCAGACTGCCAGACCCCGCTGGCGGATAAATGCTTCTCCCGGGCAGGCAGCGTCTACTGCAAGGAGGACTTTTTCAAGTCAGTGCGCCTTTCTCTTTTCTCCTTTTCGTTGTGTTCTTGTTATTTTTGAAATGAGCATAATCACTGTTTTGTGTTTTTATTTTGAGTCGCACAGATTGCAGCTTTTCCATGGAGGACTATATTTAATGCATCAAAACTGCAAAAAAAAAAAAAAAGTGGCAAAATTCCAGAAATAATGCTTAGAATATCTCATGTAGCTAATATATATTTTATACATAGCATAAATATTGCTGCAGATTAGACATGAACCGGCATTCTATGTTCACGATATATGATGTGTAAAAATACAATATTATCACAGTATTGCAATATTTATAATAAAAAAAAAAACAATTATCATAAAGTCTATTTTATTCTTAGCAAGACAGCTGAATGCATCCATACCAGAGCTAAATTTTTTATAACATTAGAGGTATTATTACAAAAATAATAATCGTTTTTAAATAAATTGCTTTGTTTTTTTATGTGATACATAAATTTAAGCCAAAATACACAATACACAATAAACTGACGCCAAACTTATTAGGTTTTGAATGCTTATTGCATGAAATATACCTGCCGTCATTCTGCTCTTTGTAGAGTAACGTAAGTCCAATATGCTGGTATTATCTGGTTAATTAGTGGAATTGCCTGGTTGTGACTTTAATCAGCTTTATCATTGGCGTCTTTTTAGTTTCCATATCATGTTTGACTAGAAGTATTTTGGACCAGCTGATTTTTTTCTTGTAGGGGGGCAGGAAGGTGCAATAGGTCTCTTTCAGCCATCTGACTGGCAGTGTGTAGCAACATGTGGGGGAAGGGGCAGATGGTGAAAATCCTTTTATCTGATGTCTCATTAAAAGGATTTTAATGTGTCACAACAGTCTAATGGAAGAAAGTTGTGAAATATTTATTTTAAATCGGTGGTAAACCTTCACACTGGTTCCCTGCCTCCCTGGTGAAGATGCTATTTATAACATCTGTGATTTCCACACCCATAGATTAACTTGGCTCTGATTATAAATCCCTATTTTTCACTATCTTCTTTCTTTCTTTCATTTTTTTTTTTTTTTGCCGTTTTGCTTCTTTCTTTTAATGATTGGATTTCAGAAGCATTACAGAAGAAAATTGAGTTTGACTTTCATCCAAAACAGGATCAGCAGATCTGGGCTTTTTACTAAATCACGTTTGAAAGGTTTTAATGCTCAAAGCTTGAACGAGACCCCCGAGGAGCTCTGGAGTCTAACTGGTTGCTAACTGTATTAGCTGACCCAGGGGGCCCTGTGAGGGGGGACGTTGGCATGTTCAAAACTCTTCAAACATGGAACAACGCACATGTGGTTTTGCTGGTTAGAGACTCGAAGGCTTCACTTTGCTTTTTTATGTTTGATTGGGTGGTTTCCTGATTTAGAGCCTCTCCTCTCCTCTGTCAGTGTTTTACTGCTTCTCCTCAGGGTGGGTTTACTGTGTGCTGCCTCCCTCAACAAGCTCTGTTTAATGTCGGTACTTTAGCTGCAAAAAAAAAAAAAAAAAACAAGCATGCCAACACACAAGCAGATATGCAAACCTGATGGATTCCACCGATGCATCAGTCAGGCTTGCTGTTAACAGAAATGCACTGCAGAGCTAGTTTCCTTTTGCTTTTAACAGCAAGGACTTCAAATGTTGCAAGCTCTGTGACATATTTCTGTTTGACAATGTATTTTATGGAAGCTTCGCTGTCTGCATCATCATCATCATCATCATCATCATCATCATCATCATCACCACCTCTGCTTCCTGTTTCCCCTTCAGGCGTTTTGGAACAAAATGCGCGTCGTGCCAGCAGGGCATCCCTCCGACGCAGGTGGTGCGGAAGGCGCAGGACTTTGTGTATCACCTGCACTGCTTCGCCTGCATCATGTGCAGCAGACAGCTGGCCACCGGCGACGAGTTTTACCTCATGGAGGACGGGAGGCTGGTGTGCAAGGTGGATTATGAGACCGCCAAACAGAACGGTAGGTGTGCGCACTGACAAGGCAGAACGAGAAGAAAGGGTGAACATGTACTTCCAGCGACATAAAATGATTGTTGCAAATGTCCATCTATTTGCTTCACTGCTGAAAGGCTCTGACCTAACTGGGCCGCATCAGAATTGCAGAAGAGCGTGATAGATCAAGCTGTATGCACCTCTCAGCGAGGCGAAATAACTTCTGACTGTGGATCGTTGGTGTTTGTCATCTGGGTGTGTGTGTGCTGTTTCTGTCCCTCCCTCTCCTCTGAGATTTCCATGCGTCTCTGATTGATTATGTAAAGTGAACTGATGCTCTTATATGGTGCGGCTCCAATAACTCCTCTCCTCTGGCAAAGGGTAGATTTATGTCCTCTGCTGTGGGAGTGGGACAGATGCACAAGGACAATAATACACTGCCCTGCATAACTATTCTCTTCATTTAAAACACACACACACACACACACACGCACACACACACACACACAAATATATGCAGAGGGTTGCCACTCATGTTTGCAACTGTGTTTGCAGATGATTCAGAGGGTGGGACCAAACGACCAAGGACCACCATCACCGCCAAGCAGCTGGAGACCCTCAAAAGTGCCTACAAAAACTCGCCAAAGCCAGCGCGCCACGTCAGAGAGCAGCTGTCCTCTGAGACAGGCCTGGACATGAGGGTGGTGCAGGTAGAGCGTTCATCTTTTAAAAATTTATTTTTAGGAAATTGACTTCCAAAATGAGTACGCTCCAATTTTAGCGGCGATTGAGTGAATTCCTCTGTCATAGGACATTAATACTTGTCTCTCTGATCATCTGTAGTAATTTAAACAATGTCATTATGACTGGAAAAGTCTGCAGTTCTATCACCAGGACTTAAAATCATGTTTGCTTTATGTGTTTAGAAGCTTCTGGGTATTTTTACGAACCTCTGTTTCTTGATCATGCTGAGATAGAACATAGTTATTATTTTAATCCATTCTCTATGTTGCACTGACATTGTTTTATAGTTTTTTTTAAAAATCCTTTAAAAAAAACAATAAATAATTATTTATCTATGTTCTGTATGTGCAGAATTTTGAATTAATTAAAATGTATAGATTTATTTATAAATGTATTTGTACATTTTATAATTTTTAGTTAATGTTCTAAATTAATAAACATATTCTTATTTTTCGATTTTAAAGTTTTTATTGCAGCAAAATCTTTGATTATATCATATATTGGTAAAAAAAAAAAATCAGTTATAAGTTATTATTTATTCAGCTTTTTATAGGTGCTATAAACTGTATGCCAAGCAATTGGAGAGGTTAAATATTACATCATGTTTACATGAAAAATAAACTTGTTTTTAATGACAAACTAAAATTTTCAACCAAGGTTAAAAAAAAAGAAAAAAAAAAGGAAATTATGATGGCGATGTTATTGCTTTCACAAACTCAAATAATCTGGTCTGAATCCTTGATCTGTCTTTTTAAAGATGAACATTACGGTTTAACCCGACAGGTTTGGTTCCAGAACCGGCGAGCAAAGGAGAAGCGTCTAAAGAAAGACGCCGGTCGCCACCGTTGGACTCAGTTCTATAAAAGTGTCAAACGCAGCAGAGGAGGAACCAAAGTGGAGAAGGAGAGCTCGGCTGACGATGCAGGGCTCAGCGACAGCGAGCTGAGCTTCAGAGGTATTTTTTTTTTCCAGATCATTTAGTCCCAGAAAGGGAATTAGCAGACATATTCCTGCTAATAGGATTAAGGGAGCATTCAAAATGGTAAACCACACGAGAGCTGCAGATACCAACGTGGCTTTTCATTTGCCTGCTTGTGTTTCCTGTTGGAGCGTGCCACTTTGAGGCAAATCTGAAATGTCATACCTGTTTGGGTTTTCCTCTGCGGCCGCTGATGCCTCCTGCCTTTGTTTGTTTGTGTGATGGAGCTTATTGGAAACGAGCAACGGCTCCTTAGTGGGATGCAAATGGAGTTTTAGGCATCTTTTTGTTATTTAATATTCACAGCCCCCACCTCTTTTCCCTTTTTGGATAATTGTAAAAGTCTCTGAACCAATTTGAAAAAGAACGCTGTTTTTATGAGAAATGAAAACATGGTGACAGAAACTCTATAAAGCATGTGAGGCTTTTATTCAATTAGAGAGAAAGTGCTTTTGGGCTTTGTTGTTATTGAAGCCACACAGGGGATCGATTGGAGATGTAAACACATATTTTGTGCTGCAGTTATTGACCAGCACACAGACATAGATATGAATTTCAGGTTTAGCATATGCGTCATGTTATTTAGAAGATCAGGATCCACACATTTTACTTGATATGAGTCAAGAGCTTCTGCAGCCTTTAATAATGAAGGCTGAAAAGCAAAATTTTTTAAATCTTTTAAGTTTCTTTGGAGAGAATCCCAAAACTTCTTCTGTAAATACTCATATTGCTTGATTTGTTTTTTCACATTTTGTCATGCTGCAACCCCTAAATTCAGTCTATTTTACAATACACAAAAAAGGCAGTGCACACATTTTTTTCCCTGAAGAAAAACAATGCATTGTTTGATTATTTTTTTTGTCCACAAATAAAAACATTTGGTGTGGATTTGTATTCACTCTCCTTTTTTCTAATAGCTCTAGATAAAATCCCATTCAACCAAGAGGATATTCCCCAAAATAATATCCCAAACTTTGACAGTCTCACAAAGCTCCGTTTGATCGATCACCTTAAAAAGGAGAGAGTGTGATGGAGGACTAGCATTAATCATGCTAGTGGCAGCATCATGCTGTGGGGCTGTTTTTCTTCGAGAGGTACAGAAAAACTGGTCACAGTTTCTCGGCCTCATTGTGGAGAAAACCCGTTCACCTTACAGGTTTTCTGCATTGACCCTGAAACACAGTCAGATCTATAACAGATCAATGTACGTACAGACTGGCCCAGTCAAAGCCCTGACCCAAAATACAACTAGGAATATATGGTAAGGATTGTTCATGCTGAGTTATTTGGATGGGAAAATTGTTCAGTCTAGATCTGCCGAGCTCCAAAACGTATGCCGCAAAATAATTGCAATTATGTTTGGTTGTTTCTCCAAACCTTTTAACCTGGGAGACGTTCAAAACTGTTTTTCCAAACACCTCAAAGTTGTTCACCACTTTGAGGCTTCTCTGTCATGTAAAAAGCTTTAAAACAGATTCCCGCTGCAAAAATAAAACGTTAAAGTTGTTTGAATACTCAAGCAAAGGACTGTGTCTTACTTACTGCTCAATTAAACCTATTAAAGAAGAGAAATCTCCTGTCTTATTTCTTACTGATCTTCTTCTCTGATCTCCTCTCTAGACGACCAAGTCTTGTCTGACCTCAGCCACGCGAACGGCCTTTACGGGAGCGTGGGAGACATGACCAGCAGCGCCGTCCTGAACGGCGGCTTCTCCGTCGACGCGGCGGGACAGCCCTACCAAGACATCCGGCCAGGGAGCCCCTACGGCCTACCACAGTCACCTTCCTCCATCACCTCCCTGCCCGGCCACACGCCTCTCCTCAACAACCTGACCTTTAACATGGACAGTCTGGTGGCGCAGGGGGGCCCGGGCGGAGTGGGACAGGCTCTGAGGGCCATGGCGGGGGGCCCCACCTCAGACCTCTCCACGGGCAGCAGTACGGGATACCCTGACTTCCCCACCAGCCCGGCCTCCTGGCTGGATGAGATGGACCATTCCCAGTTTTGAGCCTCCAGCAGAAGAACCACTATGAGGATTTATCAAAAGGACACGACAGATTTTGTTTTTGTTTTTTTTTTTACATTTCTTTACTTCACACTGCGAGACTTGCTGTGCTTTGTGTTGCTTGGTGGAGAGAAAAAGCTTGACTGGAGTCCAAACAGTGAGATAACAACCAGGCTGGAAGGTGCAGACTGGACTAAAGCAGTAAAGCAACACATGAATGTTCAATCTCAACACCGCATCATCACCATCATTTTTTCTTTCTTTTTTTTTAAATTATTGCCTGTTTTTATTTCGTTCAATCTTTACAAAGGAGACTAAACTCCAGAAACATTGGTGGACTGTGCTCAAACACACAGGTCAGGGCCGTCATTTGTACCGGGCCCAGAAGGCAGCTGCATGCTTCTGATTCACAATGAGTTGAACTGCTGGCCGGCCGGCCGCACCGGAGCCTTCACATTGGCATTGCACTTTACTCTCCTCTTCTTTTTCTACGTGGACGGACAGGAGCGCAGAGGAGAGAGACGTATGCACAAGGCAAACAGTGTTTCACTCGGAGAAAAACTTACACGAGCAGTGGCACAAGCGTGAATCTAGAAACATGCTCATGTTTTTTTTGTTTTTTTCTGTTTAGTTTTTTCACGTGTTACCGACAAAGTGTTTTGAGAAATGGTCTGATCTGCTGATCTGTGCATCCAGAAATTGTTTTAATGAGGGCGTTTTGAGACAAAGCGGTCATATTTACAGAATTTAATCTGAGTAAAAGACGCTTCAGAGAAGAAATCCGTTAGTATTAAACCCTTTTTCACACAAAGGAGCCAACACTTCCAGTATAGATCATATTTCTGCATTCATTTATCCTTCAGATGCAGAGATATAAAACATGTTGTTTCTGTAATAAATAAAAACACCAACAAGTATTAAAAGCAACAAAGAAACCCCCCCTTTTGTGTTTGCTCTCTTCAGTCAGAACCAGCCTTCTCCTGATAATCTTCTCAGTCAGCAGCAGCCTCAGCTCTGCCTGCTGTCAACCTACTTCCCCCAACTCCAGATGTGATGTCGGCCCTTTGTACCAGAGGGATTAACACAGTCCGCCACATTTGGAGCTGATAATTCAGCATCCGAGCTGGATCGGCTGCAGAGATCAGTCACCGTCAGCTCCAGCTTCACAAATTATTTGCTACAAGAAGAATATCTCAAAAGTAAATCCCCCCCCCCCCCCCCCCCCCCGCTGTGAGCTGCGTTTAAGTTGTAAAGTTATCTAACAGTTTCATGCTTGTGCAGGAAAATGCATCCTCCCAGATCTCATCTCTGCTCCTGTCTCTGATCTGAGGACAAACCGGTCGATGTGAGCAACTTTTTGGAGAAAACGAAATGCCAAGTCGTCTTCTTTTCTTTTTTCCTCATATTTTACCTCATGGCAAATCAAATAAAAGGCAGTGACACAATTACAGATTACAGCCCACAAATTACAATGTGTTTACCTCTTAAAATCACAATACTTTTAACATGTGTGTGAAACGGACAAGCCAGGAGAGGGGAAGGAAAAAGTTTGGCCTTTAAAATGGATCTTTATTTCTTAAAGTGCTTATTTATGCATAATTTATTTTGACTTTTTTTTTTAATAAAGGTTTTTTGATTATTAACTATTAAGACCTTACTTAAAAAAAAAACATGAGTTAGAAAAGTAAAAAATGCCATGTATTCATGCATTCAGTGATGGCACGTAATTCCAGTTAGTTTATGCCATGTAAATAAAAAGCAGAATCCCTCCAATTATAGACGTGTGTCACAGCTTTGTTCCCTGCACAAACCAGTGGATGCGCAGTAAATGCTGCTCACGGCTGAATTACAAAGTAATTTGTCAGCTGAAATCTGGGATTTTAGAGGAAAACAACACAGAAAACCCATCATCGAAGCAGTTTTGTTCAATCTGTTTTGCCTCAGAAGTTTGCATCTTATTGTTGTAAATTTTGTACAGTTTGAAAACGTGTAGATTGTCTTGTTTCATGAGCGCTATTTACTATTATTATTATTATTATTATTATTATTATTATTATTATTATATTATTATTATTGCCATTTGTCTTTGAAAAAGATGTAAAAGAGAGCACTGAATTTATTCATTTATGCCTTCTGTGTAATGGTATGAACCGTGTACAGTTAAATCTATATGAGGAAAATAAAGCTGAATTGTCTTTGGTTACCCCTCGAGTGAGTTCTCCTTTATTTTTCACAGAGCTGCCTTGCAGTGACGAATGCGAGAGCTAAGATCGCCAGGCGAGCTTTATTTATGACGCATTTAAAGAAAAATACGTCCTGTTTGTGTTTTTATTATTTTTTGCCTTATCGAAACGCTCTTCGAGCCAGTTAACCCACAAATTCATTTACCCATTGAGAGCATTTACCACACACTTAGGCCTCTATTCAATTGTGGAGATCCATTTAGTACCTCCAACAGGCACTGGTCAGTCATTTAACAGTGATCGATGCTGTTTTCCTCTCTCGCTCTCCGAGAGTGGGGGTGACAAGAAAGATGCATGAAAAGAAACTATATGGGAGGACAGAGGGGAGGGGAATAAAACATGCACACAAACAGATGCCTTGCTGGCTGCTTCTCTGATCCTATCAGTGCTGAGGAGACACTGGAGCAGATTGCAGCACAGTCAAATCTACCCTTAATCCCTAGACTGTTAACTAATCGTAGAGTGATTTGTGAAATATGGCCAAACATGCATTGTAGTTATCAAAGAGAACATGTCTCTTATGAGAGTAAGTCAGGATTTTAAATACATCGTGCAGTGTTGATTTTAAGCCGTCACGCTTTGAGGATTTTCTCAAAGCTGACTAAAGTAATTTCCTTTTGTGGCACGTTGTTAGAGATGAAGGTATTTCTTCGCGTTTTTGTGGATCTCTGAGTCAGGAATCAAACCACAGACATTTGTGTCAACGACTAACAGTCTCTGTAAAAACGAGGCTCCTGCTCTGTAGACATGAAACTGTCGCTAAGGTCTTCAGTGTCTCACATCCTTTTTCTTTTTTCTCATGCGACACAACTATTTAAAAGATTTGTAGTTATGCAGCACTTTGGAAAGGCATTCATACCTCTGGAGCTTTTTCTCATTTTGTCATATTACAACCAAGAACTTCAATGTGTCTTCTAAGGATCAGACATGATTTTAAAAGATTTTCACAAGTACTCTCCTTGAGAAGGTTGGCGCATCAAGAGGTCAACCCCCAGAAGAAACAGAATATTTCAGTATGAATACAGCTGTTCTGTGAAGGCCTAAGAGGTTTGTTAGCTCTAGATGAACGTCTCACAGAGCATGGTTGTCCACTTAAACTGATAAGTAGATCACTATTTAGAGAAGCAGCCACTGTTACTCTGGAGGATATGCAGAGATCTGCCGCTCAGGTGGGAGAATCTTTTAAAAGGATAGTAACTATCCTCAACAGATTTGGTCTTAATGAAGGATAATTCTGAAGTCAGTTATAACTTGAGCAAAATTAATCAAATTAGCTGTAACAAATTTGAGTAATTTTTGATGCTAGTTAAAAAAAAAAACAACTAAAAATGTTTTTCAGTGACAGTACGTGGATGGACAGATGGATGGACGTACCGTCCAGTGTGTGTCCCGCTACTCCTCCTTTTGCTGGTATAGTCCGGCCTCTCTGCCACTCTGATCCAGATTAAGTGGATGTGAAAGATGACTGAATTATGATCTTGGCTAAGCATGTTTATTAAAATAATTAGAAAGAAATGAAATGTGTTATAATGAAATTACACCACAGCGTACATCGGTATGAAACTCATTTCTATGTGGGAATGTGGAACATTTGTCTGAAAGGAGGGCCGTGTAACCCAAACATAAGTGCTATCGATTGCTTTGTTTTAGATATTCTTTCAGCATTATAAAAACAAAAAGGCAAACACTCATTCCGGTTGGAGTTTGCACGTTTGCATAAAATGCCACAAATCTAGCTGATTTTTATTTAAGCATTGATTGGATGGGCTATGGGCATTAATGGATAGGGTCTAATAGAACCGGCATACAAAGATAAAGAGCCGCACAGACAGTTAGGATAATTTACACGCCACTTACAGCACTAGTATACATATAAATCTGAGGGAACTCCACCACTGTTGCTTTTGCAAAGATGACAAACACAAGCGCAAATGCCATTATCATCGATCGCAAGGCTTTTATTACAAACTTCCTAAAGGAAACGCCATGTTTTTTTTTCCCTTGCATGAAGCAAAAAGGAATAAATTAATATGCAAAACAGACAGGATTTGTTTTGGACCGAAAGTCAATCTCAGAGCATCGAGAAAGGACATTTTTCTCCTCAAGTGATTTCAATGTAGCCCTGCAGTAAACAATGATCTGCATGATGGCTGAGTTGGCTGGAGTCAAGCAGGAATCTTTCAATGACACATTCAAGGTTGTTTTAAAGGAAAACTGCGACTTGTCCACCAGATAGTTGCTGTAGCTGCAGATATTAGACAGATGACAGGTAAAATGATACGAGCTCATGATGATCTCGGGGGATCAGTCAATCATATCAATAAATCTAATTTTATCTGTACAGCACATTTCAGCAATGAGGCCGTTCAACATCATAAAGGCACAAAAATCAACAAGTGAAACGTTACATTTTTCCAAGTGCCATTGTTACACATCGAAATGTTGGTTAGTGTTTCATTTGTTATGGTCCAAAAGCAACTCTAAACAGCTGGGATTTTAGTCTAGATTTAAAGGAACTCAGTGTTTCGGCTGTTTTACGATTTTCCAGAGGTTTGTTCCAGATTTGTAGTGCACAGAAGCGAAGTGCTGCCTCTCCATGTTTGGTTCTGGAGATGCAGAGCAGAACCAGAACCAGAAGACCTGAGAGGTCTGGAAGGTTGATACAATAACAAGGATAATATTCCTAATCCTTTATATGTTTTTTTTTAGTTTTTTTTTTTTAGCTTTGATGTATTTACTTGAAACAGATCATTCTCAGAATCCTGCAGTGTAGTTTGTTATCAAAATCTGGAATCTCAAGCAGCAGAAACACTTCCTTCATCATCTGAACTCCACAAAGATGAATATGATTTAATCTAAACACCTTTCGCTCCGGCTGCATGTTTAAGGTTGCTGTCCTACTGCAAGTTGAACGTTTGCTCCAAACTCAGGCCTTTTGCAGCCTTTCACATTTATTTTCATCCATCTTCATGTTAATTCTGACCAAGGTTTCCTGCCCTCAATGAAGAAATTCATCCCCACAGCATAATGCTGCCACTGCCATGTTTTTACATGAGATTAATGTTACCAGGGTTCAGTTTGTGCAGTAGTTTGTGTGATGCCCAAAGAGTTTAGTGTTGGTCTCTTTTTTAAATATGTTTGCAGTTACAGTGACATGATTGCACATTTTCTTGAAGTACATCTCCCATAATGACATTAAGTTCTAGTTTAAAACAGAAAATAAGCGGTAAAATAAACAAATCTTTGCATAGATCTACAACTTAAATGTCATTTTAAGAAATACTCTGGCTTTGCAGTTGAATAAATAAAATTATTACATCGTTATAACTTTTATTATCATCATTAAGAGAGAAGATTTGATTCTCTTTCTTCTGACTTAGTAAGCTGAGTTCATAACATGGTGGGTTGAATCCTAATTTTACTAAACTAATAAAAACAATGTCTTACAAAAAGACATTGTAGATTTTTTTATGTTTGAATCTTTCTTGGTTATTAAAAATGTTACTTTGTTTTATATTTCTAGATAAACTCTAAAGAAGATTTAAAAAAAGGCTTTATGAAGCACTAAAGTGAAGTACACATATCTTAAACTGCTCCTGATCCTACTTTATTACTTTTCACCTGTAAAGAAACAGCATAAATATTCAGAAGGGCTGCTTACAGAGCGGTTGTGGTGCATGTGAGTCTGAGGCTTGCAGAGGGAGGGAGCTGCAGTGTCACAAGTGAAAAGCTCAAAGGAAAATTGAAGCTCCATAATGGAAGCATAATGGGCTTAGTGTCACAGTCTTGCAGACAACCCGGAGGGGGGGGAAGTATGACTGCCGTCAACCTCTCTTACCTCTATCCATTGTAACCGAGGTTCAGGAAGCAACAAGGAGACAACAGTGAGACCAAAACAAGCTCCAGAGGAACACCAGCAGCCTAATGGCTGCATGTGGATGGAATTTATAACAGTGAAATGGCCTCCTCTCCTCTTTGTGGGATTGTAGATCATCACATCCCAGACTTGCCTTGAATACTCAAAAGCTTTTGATCTCAGCTTACGTAGGGTTCATGAAAACAAATCCTGTTCTATAAATCTCATACTGGAGTTGAAGATACTTTGGTTGGATTTCACAAATGCAAATAATAATAATAATACATTCAGAAAAACAACACCAGTTCTAAGGAACCAGAGTGTTTGATTAGAAGTAAAACTAACGCTACCAAAACATCAGCTCCCCTGATGATTAATTCATTTGAGCCATTCCAGTAATCTGAGGCTGCCATACACACAAAGTAAACAGATTCAATCGATTGTGGATTTTCATATTGGCCATATAGCTCACAGCACAGGGTGATATCCCTTACTTGCTGTTGCAGAACAAGGTTTCTGTGCATTTGCAGTAGCAGGTGTCGCCCTGTGTTGTGCACAATGTAAACACTGTAGGAAAGTGTGGATGTGATGTCTAATGGCACTGAAGGTGGTCTGTTTTTAAGGAAGCATTTACTTAAAGTGTAAACTATCTAAACTGATCAAACCTTGATTCCACATTGAACAGATCTGTATTAAATACTAAGACTGATGGAGTCTTTATTTTTTCCTATAGTTTACTAATCCAGACAGCAATGAAGGAGGGATTAGTTCAGAAACCCGTTTGTGTGAGAAGTGCCACTAAGCTAGCATTTTAATTGGTCTTTATCAATATATTAATAAAGATATAAATTGATGTGAAGTAAAAACCAGGATGTCTGCCATGTTTATAATGCACTGAGGTGAGGGACACCTTGTATCTCTATTTATTTTCTCATTAATTTTTGGCAGCTTTTATGTCCCTACTGAAAAGCCCTGATGCTGCCGCATACATACACATGTCAAATGCTATCTTTCCACCAAACACAGGGTTTTGCATGTAGGTTAAAGAGTATTTCTTCCACAACTTTTTCATGTAACGTTTCTTCTTGCAACTCTTCCTTAGGGATCATGTTTGTAGAGTGAATCACTGTACTGTGTTCCTTAGTCCTCATGATGCAGCAGCTGTTATATAGAGGTACATCAGAACATCTATATGAAGAAAAAGTGTAAAACAAGTGGTAGGGTTTTACCAGGCAGACTAAAGAGTAAAGCTGAAAAAATGCACCTCTCACAGGCTGTTTTTCTAGATTTTACCCGGATATTTTTTAAATACATAACTTTCAGAAACTGTTTTTCTGTCTCAGGCTTTTCGTCTTGTTTTAGTTTCCACTTTTCTAATTATTTTAGCACATACAGCACAATATGCTACATTATCAAACAAAAATAGTGGTCAAAAAACCTTCAAATTTTGTTTAAGAAGTCAAGTTTAAGAAAAAAAAAAGACGTCAATCCATTTTTTGTGCAGACTACTGTATGTACAATCCAATTCAACCCAAGGCTGAGGGTCTGGCAGCTTCCCACCAGACATGTTGATAGTTATCTAACACCTTAAGTCGCAGCAGATTTTCAGTGTGACACTGGGCAGAGAGGGGGGTTGAGCATGGGGTCAGAGTGAACTTGTGCGTTAGATAGTCAAGGATTAAGCTTTGTCTCAAGTGCTGTGCAGAAAATCTGCTGGGGGATCTTCATGAATGTGTAGTTAAAAAATCTGGGTCAAGGTTTAGCGTATTTTCAGAGTGTGTATCTGTGTGTGTTTGAGCCAAGGCTTGACGACATGTAAAGGAGATTTAGACTCCAACCATGTGTTGGTTATGTCCAGATACGTTCCTCTATGAGATCATAGTCCAGAGGCAGAGCTGAAAACATACTGTGTTGTTTTATGCATTTACTTTAGATATGAATTGGTTACTTTTAAACATGAGCAGTATATTAAAGCTGCAAAATATTATAAACACTAGACAATATATATGTAGCATACACCTGTTGGAGTGGTTTTTAGTTGGTCTCAAATGTGTAGAAATAAATTTAAATCTATTATTTAAACTTTTACCACATTTAATGTGACATTCTGCACAATTCAACTGAATAAAAACTGAAGCAATTCAAGCACAACCTAAAACTAATACCATGTTAAAGCACCTTCTGGCTCCACTACCAGTGTTTTTGGCAGGAGTTTTTCAGTATCCAATACCTTAATCTGATCGCTCAACTATAGCTGGTAATGTTCTCTAAATCTACCAGGTGTTAAGAACGTCTTTTGTCAGAAATGAATTAGCTGACCACTGTTTCTGCTTACAGGACCGAGCAACTGACGGAGGCCAGGCGAAGCTTTAATTAAGACTTTAATGATGAAAACTTATAAATGAATGAAGCATTCCTTAATATACAACAACAGAATCATAAACTAACTCAGAGAGGACGAACGTAGAATAAAAGTGTGTCAGGTTATCAGGTTTCAGCTGGGAGACGGGTTGATATGAAGTGTCTGTATGGTGCAGTACATTATGTTCATAATACGTTATGTGGTATTGTTCATTTTTGTGGATTGTTCTAAAAGTATTTTCCCAAAGACTGAATAGTTCTCATAAATCCAGATATGTCACATCAAAATGATGCAAAATCATTTCAGTAAAATGTTTCCAAGACGTTATCCAGTTTATTAATTTGTCATATGGTCCACGTAGATGCTTGTTAAGCAGAAGTTATTCTGGGAGTGCTTCCCTCAGTACACCAAAATTATTGTCAACAGATCTTTACTGGTTACTACAATGTCTTGCAGTAACCATCATGTTATCCTGTTCTACTGTACAATCAACATACAGTTTTACAAATAACTGAAAACACATGCAATGCCCTGTTTTTGTCTTATCAGATGGGACATACATGTTCACAGATGAACTCCAGAAGAGCTAAACATGATTTCAGATTCACCTTCAAAACTTGAAAACTAAAGAACAACAAAACAAAACATCTGCAAACCGCAGAACCTAGAGAGTCTTTCCAAGGACCAAGGACGAGTAATGGGAATACCGGACAAATGTGTGGAGAAGAGACGAGAGAAGACTTGGATGGCACTATAAAGGGATGAGCTAGCCTTTCGGAGCGGTGTACTGGCGCAGGAGTGTGGAGATGGCGCTGGATTCAGTGACCTCCTCGGGAAGAGAGCCCTCCATGTCTTTGATGGATGGGTCAGCGCCGCTGTTCAGGAGGAGCTCTACAATGTCAGCAAACTCGCAGGCGGATGCTAGGAAACACAGAGGACATAATGAAGCAGAGGCTAGGAGGAGGTGTTCAAAGCAAAGTGTTGAGTTCATGAAGGAGAAAATAATTTTTCTGTAAACTGTGTCGATACATGACTAACTGGAATATGGAGATATGGAGAATTATCAACAAGTCATATAAAAACAGAGAACAAAGCACGCAAGCTGTATGTGTTTAGACAGACATGTTGCTAAAACATACATGTTTTAGCAACATGTCAAGATAACAATTTTTGCTGGACGACAAATTGTCCCAGGACTCATTGCGATAAACTATAAAACTGTTGTTTTGAGACCAATTTCAAGTAACATAATAGCAATAATGGCATAATAATGCCAGAACACATTCTCATGGATCAATAAAATTTTAATTCTAATGAACATTTAAACAGTGGAACTGGAAGACATTTGAAATATCCAAAACAAATAAAGAAAACAACAGAAACAACAAATGACATTAATTATGAAGTCTGTGTAAGCAAAAATATCTTTTGAAAAAAGGGATAGTTGAGACCCAAACACCAAACTGAAGACTTTTATCAGTCAGTTTTTAGTAAAAGGAGAGGGAATACAGAAAAACAACAAATAAACCAAATGGAAATGATTGAGTTTCTTTTAATTTATCGTGCAATTAATTGATGTATTGTTTATTGTGACTGGCCCAGGTGCCATGTTAGAACATTGCAGCTTAGTTGACCTTGTTAATTTACCATCATATCACGGCTGACCTGCAGATGATTTGCTAGGACAAAATACCGGTTGGAGTCAAGAAAGATGTAACATTCTGAACAAATCTCCATTGTATAATTACACAAAGGTAATACTGAGAAAAAGTAGAGTCCAGTTTTACTGCACAGTAAAGCCACTTAATGCCTTAAATAACAGTAAAGAAGTGTTGCACTAAAACATTTGGTGCATTCCTTTTATTAGAAATTTGGTTGGAATAAAGATGAGCAAGAAACATAGATGGGAACAATAAACCTGCCAGAAATAGGTTTCACTTTAGATAGAAAGATAAAAAGAGTTGTTTTACTTTTTATATAATTAACTAACACTTAAGAGTACTATGTTTTATTCAGTAAGTATTTAACCATATATGTTTTGCTAAGCTATTAATATGATAATTAATATGCTTTAGGTAAACCTACCAAATATCTTTTCAACAGCTAGCATTGTTTAATATAGCATATGTAGAGGATTGAAGTTAATGAAAAGCTTATCTGCAGACCCTGCAGTGACACTAGCCTGGACCTGAGCCTCCTTCAAACACTTCATTTCTGCCCCACTGGCAATATGTGGCCCGCTAAAAGGGTCTTCTCTCTCTCTCCCTGTTTCAGTGCAGAATAAAGAGGAGAAGGGACAGCTTGCACTTTCCTAACCCAGTTAGTGAGTCCCATCATTCCTGATGCACCTCTAAACCCTGTGGCACCCCCCCGCCCCACCACCTCCTCCCTATCCCTCTCTTGTTGTGAGTGCTCTTCTCTGTCAGTATCAATCGCAGGCTCCTTTTAAAAAGCAGACTTTGTGCTGTGCCACGTTCGCTGATGTCAGCAGCTGCGGTGATTGACAGCTAGGCCTTTTAACCTGCAGCCCAGAGGTGGCTGACGGGCCTGGATGCTGGTGGGTGTCCAAATGCGCGAGATGTGATGATACATCGGAATGCATGTGGGCAAGTAAGCAAATGTGAGTGGCACGTATGAATGCGGAGGTGAATGAAGTGTTAAAAGCTCAGGGAATCAGCCAAATCAGACTGAGCTCGACTGCTTTTTCTTTTTTTTTTTCTTCCGCTTTTTACAGCTTTGCTTGCAGCTTTCCTCTTGTTGCTCTAAACAGTATTTTATTCAGCCAGCCGAGTGCGCACGTGGCGGGTGTCTCGGCTGGGCCTTGAGCCGTAAAAAGTGGCCAGCCCTCAGGGGAGCAGTAGAGGAGGAGAACAATTTATGGTGAGCAGTAAACCCTCAATTAATCACTTGCCAGCCACTGCGGCCCTGTGCAAAGAGAGGTAGGAATGAATTTTCATTCTCTGCTATTTGTCTCTTTGAGTTCATCGCTTATGTTTATTAGTCATCTTTTTATACCACATCCTCAAGGGCTGCTCTGATGAGTGCATGTATATGTGTGTGTATGTAGCCTGCTGGTAGGTGATGCAACATGCCCGCTCCGACGCCACCACGCCGTTGGAGGACAGATGGTGTAGCAGCTCATACACACATGCACGCTCATAAAGAGGCTCAAAGGACGTGAGCACCGCCCATCAGGGACACGTGTGTTGGGGCACGAGAGGGTCAGGGGAGTCTGAGGACCACTGCTGATTTCCTCTGGGAGGTCTGGCGATTATTACACACACACAGAAAAGTGTGCACACACAGACACACACACACACACACTCAGCTAAGGAGGCACACATACAAACCAAAGAACAGAGAAGAATCACAGAGACTTGGTGAAAAAATAGAAAAGTGTTGAAAATTAAGATGAGGAATGGAGCAGAGAGTGAGAAGAAATATGATAAATCTGAGACAAATACGGGCAAAGGGTGTGTGTGTGTGTGTGCGTGTGTGTGCGTGTGTGTGCGTGTGTGTGGGCAAAAAACAAGCTGCTGTACATAAAGGGAGGACGCATGCAGACAACATAGTCATGACAATGTACGTTTTTTCAATTGCAGAGATGAATACAAGGGGGGCTCCTTACCATAATGTAGCGCTGTCTGCCCTTCATTATCCTGAAAAAGGCAAAACAAGTGTTTACTTCAGCAGACCCATGACAAAGGAGCAATAAAATACTCCAGAGTGAGCAAATTCAGAGAATAATCAGGGTGAGATGCTGCATCTTTGCACTGCATATTGCAAAAAAAGTTTTGAGCAGTCAGTGTCTGTAGTGGAGGACATACTGACTGCTTTTGTTCACTCTATTTTCTCTGGTTATACTCTCCATTTACTGTTTACTGCTAACATTAACTTGAAATTCTCACTTTGTCTACCTTCCCATATAGACGGATGTCTTACTGACACACTTAGAAGTCAAGATCCAGCATGTTATAGACACGTCTCTGCATGGACACATCTCCAGCACGTTATCAAGTGTTCTCTTAATTTTGTCATTGTACTGTTTTTTTTTGTTTGTTAATTGTTTTGTGGGTTTTTTTTTTTATCACACAAAGCACTTTGAATTGTCTTGTTGCTGTCCAAATCAACATGTCTTAACCTTGTTAAAGCAAAGGTCACAGTTAAAGATTGTGTTTACTGTTAGATATGCTGCTTTTGTCCTGCTATAAAAAGAACAGGTCACGGTCTCACTTACTATTCAAAGCTGCGTTTTTCAGCAGATTGCTGCTCAAACTGAGTCTGGGTCTGCAGAGTCTAAAAGTGACAGTCTGTGTCAGAAAGTGTGCAGAAAATCCACAAAGGGTCGAGGATTTTCTGTGGACGAGGATGACTCTGTGTCTTTATAACAGTACAAATGGCATTTGGGGTCAAAGGGTCAGAGGTGGAGATGTAACTCTTGTATGAATTGTTTGACTGGGGACAAGGGTGGGGAAATATGTGTGTGCGCAGGTATAATGAAGCAGAATATATGACAGGCAACATCAACAGCAGAATCACTTCTTAATCACCACTCCAGACTGCCTTTGCACCTCATAATTGAGACAAATGGATCAAACTGTTGCCACTGGTCTGAGAAATGAAGAGCTTGAACTGAGCACAGTGTTTTGAAATGCTCAGGAAGACAAATTGATTCGTATTACGCCAAGGGAATGCAAATAAAAACGTTGCAGGAAAAAAAAAAAAAAAAAAAAACAGAAATAACCTCCTGGTATATCAAAAACAAGCAAAGCGTTACATAAAAGTTTGATACATCACACAATATGAAGAAAGAAGCGGTAATAAGATAAAAACCCAAGACATGACAAAAATGATAGAGCTTTTTTGACATTTATGAAAAACCCGTAGTAAACAAAAAATGTTTTCTGTCCTGATTTAAAAGTGTCAATGGTTCCTGCGTGTCTCAGTCTTTTGGACAATTGGATCTAGAGTTGAGGAGCACACTAGTAACTAAATGTGCCTTGATGTGTTTTAATTTGAGGTTTAAATTTGCAACGATTCCTAAATCTATTTTGGTCCTAAAGGCCTTTAGTAGAATAAACAGACAAACAGGCAGAGAGAAGAGAGGAAGACATGCAGCAAAGGTCTTAGGGACGGGAATCGAACCCAGGACGGCTGCGTTGAGGCTTCTACCCTCTGGATGTTGCACTTGCTCTACCTGTGCAACACACAGCGCCCCAGCATTATTAAAAGTGATATTAAATATCAATTTTTAAAAATATTTTAGAAAACCAAATGTGCTGTCTCAAAATGTCTTAATTCTTTTCATGTGACTGTGTTCCTTCTACTTTTCTTCAGTCCTAACATCCACCTTTCTCACTCTGCCTTTCCGTTTCCTCTTCACTTTCATGTCCTCTCCCTCTCTTTTCCACCCAGCTTCTGAGGCTGGGAGTCGGTGCATAGTGAAACCATTGCTGTGCTTTTCTTGGTCCCTCAGGACCAGCACTTTGGGGACCCGCTTATTGGATTAGCGCTTGGTATTCCCTCTGGGTGGATTTCAGAACACAGATGTGAATCGCCACCAGTGTGGAAATCAGTGATGTGATTCAACCAAGACAGCAATGCTGTCTGTCTGCAGGTAAAAAAAATCACAACTTAAGATGTTCCGCACAAATTGTCCATTTTATTTTTCTGCTGTGTGTAAAGCAGAGTGGAGAAAAGTACCATAAAAATATAGCTTTTAAATAAAGATTCTTATGGCAACTGTCATAAAAATCTGGTTATAAATATAAAACTTTGAAGGTAGTGGAGAGGGTATTATGTCAAATCAACTTTTTATTTAGTTTTATGTCATGTTATAATGTTATTCCCTCATCAAAAATATACCTGGAGTTCAGCTTTGATTCTTTAATGCAAATTTGAGAAATCCTTGAATCTCCCATGGTAACCAATCAGGGGTGCGTAAACGAATACTCCCACAAAGCAACATCTATTTCCATGCAGTCCGCCTCATAGAGCATCCCTCTCCTGCAACTCTGCCCTCTCTGCTCCTACAGACTAGTGGCAGCAGTCAGCAAACATGTGGAGGAATTGTAAGTACTCCTAAGAATGGTTGTAAATGGCATCATGGAGGAGCACTCAGGTCATGATGGGCGGAAGAGAACGTGTTGGAAAGTGTAGCAGCTTCTTAAAGAGATAAAGACCAATTTCAAGGTGTAAAATTGCATTTCTATAATAACTGATGGTAACATAGTTACCTGATTATGGTATAATATGGCACTATGTGCCTAGAAAATACAAAATGTCCCTTCTTTAAAAAAAAGTTCCTTGTTTTTGTACACATCAAACAAAAGCAAAAACAGTGAGATGGGGACTGAAATGTAAAAACTGAAGTGTGTTAAATCACCTAACTCCATAGCTTTATTTAAAGTGAAAGGGATTATAGTTCCCATGTTAATTTTTTAAAACACATTGATCTCTTAGCTTTCTCATACAAAAAAAGAGTAATAATAACAGATTATGAGCATATTTGAAGAGGATTACAGTATATGTAGGCAGTGCAAATGCAGCCTAAAGCCTTCTTGCATGACTGTGGGGGTCATTCTCCGCAAACTTTAATGCCCCTGGATTCAGGACGGAAGCTTGATGGAATCACAGGAAATTGGATTGTCTTCTATTTGCTTTGGAAGCAGACACTCCCCCTCCGACCCTCTTACCTGCAGTCAACATCCCCCACCCCTCGCTCTCCTGTCTCCCCTGTTCCCATCCCATTATGGAAGCATGTCGCACCAAACCTTTGCTTTTACATGTCATCCAAAGTTTCCTCTTGCAAAACAGAAACGCTGGGCTGGATGTCAGCAGAGAGCTCAATAAAGTACCATAGTGGCAGAGGAGACCCGGCTCAGAGTGCTAGTGTATCACGCTCATGGGGAGGGAGGAGGCGGGAGCAATATGCTTAGAAGCTGCATGGATCTATCAGTCTGATTACAGTTTTGCTGAATTCAGGTCCCACTAATCTATCATTTCTACCACACAAATGATGTGAAGCAAGATGAATGTAAGGAAGAGAAAGTGAATTAGAGGGATATAAAAAGAAGGCAAGCAGTCTTGTGAAAAAAGGAAACACTGTAACTAGTCCAAAGTTGTTTGAAAAAAAAAAGAATAGCAAAGAGACCAAATAATAATTTTAACTTAAAGGAGCAGTTTCTGTTATTTTAAGTACAAGAACAGCATAGGTCAAACAACTAACTCCGTAACTCTAACTCAGGCCAGTAAAAAAAAGAGAAAAAATACAAATCTATTTCGCTGTATTTTTGAAATACCAAATATACAGCTAGTGGTTCATTATACTTTGTTCATTTTCTGAACTTGTGGCTCTAAGCAAATAAAGCTCTAGCATTAACAGAGTTTGGTGTCTAACAGGGCTAAGCTAGCCTGCCACATATTTTTTTGGACATATAGTAAAACTACACAGCACTAGCGCAACAACTTAGAGACACTATTTATAAATTGCACATAATTGTCACTGCTACGAAACTAAATGACATGCAACAACTTTTGCAATGACAGAAGAATAAGGTTGCTCCATATCGTACCACAACATGCCAACGCTCTGTCTGTACTGATGAAGTACAACTTCTCTCGGTATGCCGAATGCTTGGAATGGTCACAGTAGGACAGCTTGACCAATTTTCTGATTAATCCAGCTAATAAAGATTGGACAACTTGAGACAACTCTAGACCAACTCTAGAATGGAGGACAAGATTTTTTATTTATTCATTATGAAGACTCCTTTGAAGACTCCTTATAAGAATACACAAGTAAAATAAAAATGTGACAAAATTTGATGGATTTGTTTACAGACATTAACATATGTACCAAAGCAAGCATAAGTGAGATGATAAGTGTAAAGTTTGGATGCTTAATCATTCTACAATGTATTCAAAAAACAGAAAGATATTGCTATTGTTCATTTGCAACAAGTAAAAATGTTGATGCATACAACATACTGTCAGAAAATTTAAATACTGCCCAAATTATTCAACTTGCTGAAATTCACTGTTAATAAATAAACTAATTTAGAGTATAAATATTGCAGTTCACTAAACCTGTAGTCTCTCTCAAGAAGACATCATGATGTCCAGAGATAAGTACATAGGTTTTGTTGACAGTTTTGTAAAGCCAACCAAAAATATTTTAGTTTTTATTTCTAGGAACTAACTACCAAGGTGGAATGGGCTTACATATTTGTCTCATTACAGTGATCTTTCCTGTAGCTCTCTTTTCTTAGCTCATTTTTCTGTGTCGCAGTAAACTTTCTTTGGGCTTTTCTTCCTCTCTTCCCTTCCCGCCTCCTCCTTTTCTCCTCCTGCTGTCCCTGACAGCAACATTAAACAAGTAGGGAAAAATGAACAAGCAATTATGATTTATGATCAATGCATGCAGCAGCTGCTGACTTTTATAATGACAGTGGTTGGGGGGAGGGAGGATGAATGTGTGTGTGGTTTGGATGAGGGGGAATCAATAGGGGCCTGGGATCATTGGTATGCAGATTCCAAGAGATAGGGTTATGACGAGTAGGTGCCATTAATCAGAAAGCCGAATGCAGATCAGGATGGAAGAGATGATACTCCTATACGGCATCATAAGTAAATCTGGAGCAGCTACTACAGAGCCAAAAATCAAAAATCAGACTCTGTGTGCAATAAATTACACAGTTTGTGCGTGGCATCCAGTTTTTAAAGATTCTGTGTTTAAAACATTCAATGAAAGCTTCCAAAGGAAAAAAAAAAATCTTAGCAAACTTCTTCCTGCAAAGTGAGATTCCCTTATTATTTCATGCATCTTACATCAAATGTATTAATATATATTAATGATATATGGGTGGCGCAGTTGGTAGAGCTGTTGCCTTGCAGCAAGAAGGTTCTGGGTTCGATTCCCAGCCCCGGTCTTTCTGCATGGAGTTTGCATTGTCTCCCTGTGCATGTGTGGGTTTTCTCCGGGTACTCCGGTTTCCTCCCACATTCCAAAAACATGACTCTAGAAATTGTCCCTAGGTGTGGGTGTGTGTGCATGGTTGTGCGTCTCTGTGTTGCCTTGCAACAGACTGGCGACCTGTCCAGGGTGACCCCGCCTCTCGCCTGGAACGATAGCTGGAGATAGGCACCAGCAACCCTCCCAACCCCACTAGGGACAAGGGTCTAAAGAAAATGGATGGATGGATTAATAATATATATATTAGCTTAGTGAGATTATATATATGACATTTACAGTGAAAGACACTGAAGAGGATCCTGCAGATCCATCTCTTTGTGTTATGATCTGTTTTAAGTACTGTAGTCTTTAAGTACTGTAGTCAAATATTCCCAGGCAAATCTTGTTCAAAGCAACATGCTAAGTTTATTAGGCAGTAGAACAATTTTTAGATAATGGCACTGAAATATGTTATAAGCCAAGCCATCAATAAGTCACATCAAAACTTATAACTCAGCTGCTGAAGGTGTTCAGTATGTTCTATATAAAATCCTTGCAGGCAGGAGCAAATCATAATCTTATTAAAGATTGTAGTTGACAGAAAATATCTTCCGGAGTAAAGAATAAAGGCTGGCATGTTTCAGGTGCTCCCAAACATTATAGTAAATTATAAATTCTGACATCTACATGGCTTAGCTTTTAAGAATTATAATAAGGTGTTGGCCTACAAATACACAAGCCATCATATCGAAAACAAAAAGTCTTTATCAATGCGTTTCTGAAAGTAGGTTAGACATAGTCTTGCACATGAATTTGCCCTTTGTATTTGTGTGCAGTTATCCTGCTGGTGAGCGTCTGAAAAGGCCCCCTCTTAAAAGGATCTGGGGCCAGCCGTAATCAGATTTAGGCATCTGTCTGTGTGCAGGGAGAGGTGAGTTTAACCATTCATTATGTGAGCGCTGCCACCCACGGCCAGATTAGCCTGACACCAAACTCCCTGCCCTTCACATGTCCAGGAAGTGTCCTTCACTTGCCTGGAACTTCACCCTGCCCCCTCTGATTCAAACCACCGAAAAGAAAAAGAAAAAATACACAACTTCTATAAAACAATAATAATCTATTGGATGTTTTGGATACTTTTCGTTTGTCTTTTCTTGATGGAAATGCCTCCCTGTAAAAACCTTGCCAGTCTAGGACAATAGCAATGCTTTATCTCGGTCAGGTTTATTGAAATATCCTGAACACGTCATTACGTTTTGACTTTCTGGTCCCACCAAACAAAAGAAACTGGGTTTTCATCAAATTTGCTTCTCGATCTTTTTCTTACATGCTCATCTTCTCCCCCTACATTTTTCTCTTCCCCCTCCATGTCACTGGGCTTGCTTATCCTCATGGGACACCTTAGCCTCCATTAAAGCCATCAAAAGAGGAGGATAGGGCTGAGGCTCAGAATTAACCTCACCAGAGGCCCCGTCTGTCCTCCTGCGGCTCATCGATGATGTTTAAAAAGAAATATATGAAATAAATAAATACATAAAAGAGTGTAATATGAAAATCAATGCCAGCAGTGGGGGCTGTGGCTGAGGCATTTGGAGAGAGGGACTCATAAAGCTGAGTACTGCAGGAGACTGATGGAAGGCAAAACACTTACTTTGTTTATTCTCTCTCCTCGGCCCTGTCCCCTCCCCTGGCTGTCTGAATCCAGCTCGCACTCCCTCACTCTGCCCCCTCTCTCTGTCTGAAACAGTCGAGGACAGCTTTAATGCGCTTGACAATTTATGTGGATGGTTAAGAACGATGGAAATCAAATAGTTGAGTGTAGGCAAGGCCCAGTGAGTGGCCAATAAGAAAGAAACAACAGCTGATGATGGCAAAGAGGACTGTTACCTGCTTGAATGGCTCTTTAGGCTGCACTATTACTGTCAAGTTGCTGGCTCTTTTCTGAGTGCTCATATTATAGATTCATAACTGTTTCTGTGTCTGATAGGCGCTTTTAACACAGCTTGGCAACAGCTTCCTCATTTCATCGAGTTGGACTAATGTGCAGCAGGTACTAAATATGAATCCCATATGAGCAGCTTACAGTGTCACTTATAAAATGTCAAAGGCGGTGTGAGGTGGATATTGTGCCTTTTGTGTGGCTGTATGAACTTTTACAGAGGTATGCATTCATTCCTACTTCATCAGAAAGAACCATCTTGAGCTCGACCAATGTTGCATTGAAACCAGAATAGCTGCTAAGCAGCAAAACTGCTGTTCTAGCATCAGCTAATCTTAGTGTTCATGTGGACGGCTTGGCAAGAATGCAGGCAGCCTTTTAAAATAAAACAAATTTAGATTGATTTAGATTGAGCATAATATTTTGCACTTTGAGTCTACAAGTCTCCTTAGCTATAAATCCATCTTTCTTGGAGTTAGACCTTCACAAACCTAAATATTAAGCTAAAAATAATACTTATGTGTAACATTTAATAATGTTCACTTGGACGTAAGTGCAGAAGAAAACGTTTGAACAGCAAAAATAGCTAAATCATAGTGTTACAAATCTTGCAATTTGAATATTATGAGTATCAAACAAAAATAAAATGTTCTCTGTGTTCAACAAACAATGCAATGGTGTCCATCTCGGAAATATTGATACATTCCTTTGGTTTGGCTACTTAAAAGTCCAGGCATTATATATATATATATATATATATATATATATATATATATATATATATATATATATATATATTTATTTTAAATGTTAAAAGAAGCCATGAAAACTAAAGCAGGACCTACAACGCATTGTTTCAAATCGCTATTATCACATACTTCTCCAGAGATTTCAATTCTTTTTAGCCCAGCTTTACAGTTAAATCTGTAAAGCTGGACATGATGGACAGACTGACAGACGGATGGGAAGAATTGACAAGTGGATGGATAATTTCACCCAGGATTATTTATCCTGGTTGGAAGGATAGGTAATTAGAAGGATGGATAAATGGAAGGATGGACACACAAACAATAGACGGATGAATAACAGGAGTGGTGGACTGATCAACAGATGGATCGTTATGTTTCAAGAAAGATGGGAAGTTAGCTTTTATTACTTCGTCATGGAATTGCACACACTAAAAAAAAAAAATATATATATATATATATATATATATATATATATATATATATATATATATTTCTCTCTTATGACTTCATCCACCTGGTGTATTTTTGTGCAGGCTCTTCTGTCTAATTCTCTAATTTCCTCCATTTTTCTCTATCTGGGACATTTTAAACTGCTACGTTTCAGGAGAGGAGACTCTTGGCATCACTTGCTGCCTACCAGCCAGCGAGCGCACGAAACATCTATAAAAATCCCTTCATTTACTACGTCCCCCCTTTCTCTGTGTAGGTTTCTGGTACACAAACAATCGGGTTCTGTTGTAGACGGGAGACGTTCAAACAAATCCAGCAATTCAAGAGGTGAGCAGAGAGAGATGTGGATGTTTCTTTTTTCCAGTTTAGAACATAAAGTTTGATAAATTATGTTTTATTTCTCTGATTTACTGTTTTGTACAATTACAACTGGCTGCAGAAAGCCTCTTTCAGGCTCTTTCAGCAAAGATAGGGTAGAAGTGCAGTGCTTATAAACAGCATCTGCTTAGTCTGCATCTAAATGTGCTGTTATGGATTTTCTTTGCCTTTCTATGGATCCATCACATTATTGTGTGTATATATATATTGGCATGTAAACATGCTATATAATGTATCATTTTTTTAAGGTGATATAGAGAAATTGCAAAAACCTAAACAGCAACTTAACTGTTCCAGTTGCCCAACTTAAAAAGGCAAAACGTGAGAATAGAGATCATGAAATACTTACCAATATTGCCTTGGTATTTTTTCCATCACTTTTATTTTACATCTCATTTTGATGTAAATTTTTCAGAAGCTTTCAGTTGCTTAAGTTCCCACCTTTCTGCCTTTCCTCTCTTGATGACCCTTTACATTCGAGACGATGGGATGCACAATTACTCACACACAAACACACATGCACACACACAATTATGACGAATCTTGCTGGATATTTGTTATGACTGGGCTGACTGAGCCATTAGTTATAGGAGGCAGTGCTGGGAAAGGGGAGGGATACAAATGTGTAATAATGCCTCCGCCGTAGAATTTCAATCAGCCACCAAGGTGTGTGTTGGCCGATTTTATCACACAAACAGTTGATAGGAGTGAAGAAGACGCAGATGAGAGGATTAGGTCATCTCTGTTTGCCAAGAAACGACCCGAGCTTTACCTGAACAGCTTAATCTGCACACCAGATCCATGCAAAAGTAAAAAAAAAAAAAAACTTTAGTTTTTTTTCTTAAACATCAAAATGGTATTTACTTAATACTGATCAACTTACAACGTTTGTCACAACATCCTGCAAAACTGCACAATGTTTTATCCTGAATCCAACAATTTAAGAAATTTCACATTGTCAGTGCTTTAGCATCATCATATTTAACTTGGATCAGTGGGAACTACCATGAAGATTTAAATCTGTTATGGTTTACACATTAGCTTCTGATTTGTTTTCAATAAATGTATGGTTATGTTTGGGCAACAAAACTAAGGGCTGAGAATCTCTGGGCAGTTATGGGTGAACAATGTTTAGATCTTCTAAAACCTTTAAATGTTTTTCCACTTTCCAAGATGTCAGGATGGAAGGTCCCACAGAAATACCCAATTTTGATGAAACAGTTAAAGCCCAACTGGCCCATTATGTTAGGAGGATTTCAGTTCATCAGTAAACAGTTATTTTGACTTGTTAGCTTCGTCTTGTTTCTGGCATCCAGGCTCTTGCTACATTAAAACATTTCCATCATTTTAATGAGTAATTAAATGGACTGTAAACTATATTATTCGCAGTTAACAGATCTCCACATAATTTAAAATCTGTTTTTGTTTCCTATGGGAATTACTACAGAATCAGTACTTCTGCGTTTAGCCTGGTTTCTTCCTGGACAAACCCATTTACGGCGATTTTGATAAACTGAATCCTGCTGTATTATAATTTGGATTGAACTGGACTCAAGGTAAATAAATCAGAATTAAACTATAGGGCTGGAATGAACTATGACCAATATTAATTCTATTTAAATGGATAAGAATTTGATCAGTTGGCTTTGCAAAATGCCCTGAACGGAGATTTGTTGTGAATTAGCCTTAGAGAAATAGACTGAATTGTACTGAATTAACAAAGTCAGAACAGTCAAATGAGGAAACTTTATAAGGAGGGAAGTCTTCCAACACTTCAGCAGAGTGTTAGACCAGGACTTTATGCAGTGTGCTATGGTCCGACACCTTACAGACAACAACTTGTGTGCTTCTTTTTTGTTTGTCAAAAAAATATTGATATACACAGATTTGAGAAAGACCTATTTGACACACACACGCACGCACGCACGCACGCACGCACGCACGCACGCACGCACGCACGCGCACACACACACACACACACACACACACACACACGCACACACACACACACAAACAATAAAACTGTCCACATTTCTGTAAGGGGTTCAAGTGCAAACTGTGTGCATGAGATTTGTTGTGTATTCGCCAGCCACCAACTGAAGGCCACCCAGTCAGATATTTATTACTATTGATCTAGCTGGTCCTGGCTGGAGACTTTTGTTCGTTCGGCTTGAGGCTCTGACCTCAATTAAGTTATGAATTTCTATCTGATAGACTGAGAGTGCTTGGGGCCTGCCGTGGCCGAGCCACCACGCTGGATTAATTAGAATTAGCGGTGCTGCGAGTCGCTCTCCCCGCCTCATGGATCATGTTGTTTTAATACAAAGCAGGGGCAAAGGCAGGGAGAGTTGGATTGAAGGGAACCGGGGTGCGGGGGCAGGGCTGAGTTATGAGGAGAGGATGAGAAACAGAGTCGTGCAAAATACAGAAAAAAAAGGAAAGAAAAAGCAAAAAATCCGGAACAAGGCGAGTAGAAGCATGTGACAGACATGTGCTTAACACCAGCGCTGCCTTTTCTTCCCATCAGCCCCCCTTTACGTCAAACCTTAATATTTCCTTCCTTCCTGGCATTGTGTTCCTGTTGGGTTAACCTGTCTCTCACCTGTCTATCCTCTTTGTCACCCTAATCCCCACTCTCTGTCACACAGCCTCTCTGTAATCACAGACTAACTCACGTATTGTGAATGTCTTCATTTGACCATTTTTGGCCATTGTTATCACCTGCAGCATCACAGACCCAAAGCACCCAAAGCGAGGCCTTTTTTTTTATTTTTAACCCCGTTTCATATTAATTGGCATGTGATATCTTCACATGCATATCTCCATAGTAACCCTAAAGCTTGATGGTAAGGTTAGAAGACAGGTTAGTATTTCCAACTGGAAAACAAAAGCAGTGCATGTGTGAGAGACAGAGAGTGAATGTGTGTGTGAGTGTGCATGAATTTGGGATTACTCCACTCGCACTGCAATGACCACCAGCAGAGCGAACTCGCACACACTTCTGTTGTGGAGACTCTCCATTGACAGAAAGCATTCCCAAGCTTCTTACCGTCACCTTTGACCATTTTATTTATATAACTAAATATCTCAGTCCGTCCAAATGTAATTACAACACACATCTTATCAGTAAACTTACCCTAAAAACAAACATGTCCCATTAAATATCCCTTAGACCTAAATCATACCTTATCGAAGGAGTCCTATTGTTCTGTTAAACCCAGCAAGATGTTGCACATCGTTTGCAAATTTGTTGTAGAGAGTGTAATGTCTTCTGCCATCAGGCGTTTCTTCAGAGCTGCTGTAGTACTGACTGCTACAGGAGATCCTTCTGGCCCTCAGCCATTAGCATCTATAGCAATTCTCAGAAGAGAGCTTTATAATATAAGTTACAGCAACATTTAATCTACATTTGGGTTTAATAATGTATTTTTGAACTGAATTTGAATTTTGTTCTCAAGGAAAATTGTTTACTGTTCTCCCTTCAGATTTTATTGATGCACAGAACAGCTTTTTATCCAAATTAGTCTATTTTTTTGCAATCAACTGAGTAGTTTTGTTTGCTTGATTTTTTTTTATCCTTTTGAGACACAGTAGCATATTTTCCACTGCATCAAGGTGTGTATTTATACATGGTTGTTCAGTTTAATAAAAAGCTACTCGTCAAGCAGAGTTAGTAAACTTTTTGTCTGTGTAGTTTTTCTATTTGAAGACACACATCGCTTCTTGGTAAATGAAGATTAAATTAAAAAGTACATAATAAACATTATGCATGCATACATCATGCTTCTAACATGGGCAAGCCTTCCAGCCCTTTTGGAGGATAACAATATAATCTTGACATTCTTGAATACTCAATTTGACCTGTTCCCAAAGAAAAACATTACAATTTGATTTTATGTTTACTTGTTTTATATATATATATATATATATATATATATATATATATATATATATATATATATATATATATATATATATATATATATATATATATATATGTAGCACAACATTATTATCTCACAAGAAGGGGAAAACATGGTTACTATGTTTTTAGATCTGCTGTAGTTCAGATATTTCTTATTTAGATCAACCTGTAGTTAGTAGCCCATTTATATAACTGAGCATAACCGAAACCACCACACCGCCTGTTTTAGAACATCCTCTCATTTACCTAAGCTTAATACGGTGTAATAAAAACCAATGACATTACTGACAAAATCAAAGAGCCTCAACAACAATTTCAAGATAGCTACAAGTCAACAGCTCTATTAAGACAATTAAGAACACAACACTTGTTTTTAGCAGTCTGTGCTAAAATGAATGTAGCACAAAATCACACAGGCTGCTCTACATTTACTGGCACCCCAGGGAAATATGTGTAAAAATGTCTATAAAAAGAACAAACTAATCAAAATTTGTCATCATCACCATTCAGATTAACAAATATGTGGGTTTTTTGTTTTTTTTAAAACTGAACCTGTGAACAGAGGTGGACCAGGTCAAACCACTATGCAGTCAAATCTGCAAAGTTCACTGTCAGAGAATGCAGCCGCTGTTACTTAAAGGTTTCTACACACATTACCCAGGGGGGAGTTTTAAGGATTTTTGGTTTATCTAAGCATATTTCAATAATGCCTGCAAAAAAAAAAAAACCTGCAGCTGGATGGTTTGAAAATAACCATACTGACACCAAACTTATAAAATCTTAATCATTTACGACCGTTTTCCTGTGTGGATCAGGTTTTCCCTGTTGCTTTAGAACGAAAGCATGCTGGATATTTACACTCTACCATTCATTATTACGTACTCTGGCCTGAACAACAGGTCAATTATTCAAACTTCAGTTTACAGCGTTTTGTGAATTAAGGTTTTACTGCCTCTGTCCCCCACAGTTGGTGAAGCCTGCCCCACTTTTTCAGGGAGTATTAGCTGCGGGAACACGGCGAGGTTTAATGTACCGTACAAACACCAGAGCCGGCTCTACAGCTGGCAGGTGGCAGATCTGTGATCTGCGTATTCAAACTCACGCAGCTACCTATTGTGGTCCCTTGATCCTGGATTAACTATCAAACGAGCTCTTAATGCAGGTTACCAGGGTTTGGGAACAATTCGCTAAAACAATCAGTTGATTACTTTCCAACGATTTTCCTCCTCTGCCAAGCAAATAATAATACTTTTTGTTTTAACTCTTAAGCCCCCCTCCCTGTTTTAATCAACAAATTAAACATAAATCATGTTTGATCTTTATTTACTGGTTGCTCAGCAGTTGGTAGAGGTCAAGGGAGATTACTGGATGCTTTAATAGCCCGAAAACAAGCCAAACATTCCTCCGTTTCTCTCATGGACATGTACAACCATAAAGCGTCTTTGTTTCATGTCAGAGGCTTTGGGGGAAAGGACACATTTATAAAAGTCTTTATTACATGTTTTTTTAAATCTTCCCCATCTCCTTTGGTTTATTTTGGCTCCTCTCAAAGTAAAGGATGTTCAAACACGTTCTAATTGAGAAGTGTACTGTTTAGTAAGCGATACATAGTGAGATAATTGGCATCTTGACAGAGTGATATGATTTAGCTGATTGTACTTTGCTCTCTGCCACCACATAAATCTGTCCCCAGTGACTCCAGTGGAAATTACCAGTTTTTTTACATATTCAGTCTCCTCCACTGAACAGTTCCTCAGACACCTGAGAGAGCGGCAGGTGGAAAGTTCCCAATGACCTGAATTTATGAACAGATCAGTGCTTTGATTTCCTATGAAATCTCACTTCTTAAAAAAAAAAAAAAAAAAAAAGTCCTGAAGTTTTCCATGAATGGACAAAAAATTGTTCATAGGATCATTAAAATTAAAATGTGGTGTCAAGCAGTTCACTGCAGGCCAGCTTGAGCAAATTTCCTGACTAAGTAGGCAAGGAGAGGCAACTTTATTTTTTTAGCACATTTCAGCGACAAAGCAATTTAAAGTGCTTTACATAATTAAAAAGTTGGTAAAACAACAAACAAGCAAAACATGACATCGCAGTGGTAAAACAGAGGAAAGCAATGACAGGTTGAAAAACAAACTACAATTTATGATGGTCCAGTTGTTAATCAAAGGCAGCTTTAAACAAATGGACTTTTAAACGATACAAGAACTCAGTCTTCCAAAGTTTGTTCCAGATTAGTGGAGAAGAAAAGCTGAATGCTGTTTCATCAAGTTTGGATCCGACTCTGGGATTGCACAGTCGACTTGAATCAGAAGAAGGAAGGTTGACGCGCTCAACATGCCCTGTGACACATTGCATAGGTCCTAATTTTCATTCTAAGTCTTACTTTTATAAGGGTAAAAAAAAAATGCAAAAATAGGTGGAACAAGCACTTGAAGCCTACAGCTAAATCAGCGGGAGCTTCTCCAATAAAAAATAATTACAGATAAATCGCAAATATTATTATCACAGTAATAATCAATGCCATACCATAATAGCAAAGGCATAAAAATGATTCTAAAATGTGCAACATTTTCTGCTTTAGCTTTTTCGTGAAAGTATTTTGATACTGTCATATTTTCGCTCAAAGTTGCCATAATGTGAGACTCTAATATCAGCCAATGTTCACATTAATCAGAAATAAATTACTGTGAATGTGTTACGTTTTGAAAAGAGAAAAGAAAAAAAAAAGCCTCTAGTTTCACACGGGTCCAGCCGTGCTTGAACCATCTTGGTGAGGCTGTAAATCACGAGTGAATTGTTTTGTACTTATTCCACTCTTACGTCCACCCCCCTCTCTGGGAGCATTCACAAACAAAAGGGGCCACACATGACCACAAAAGAGAAAGTCATTTGTGAAATGTCCTGATTATGTGGGTTGTGCAACGTAAAAACAATTTGCCTGATTACTTCCAATTGATTTGTCCTCGCAGTTAAAACCTCAGCGAGCAGCCCGGTGAGCCGCCCCGTGCCACGGCGGTGGGCAGGGGGAAGAGGAGTAATTTCTCGGATGTGCAGCTGAGCCAGCTTACTGCCTAAGCTAAAGCCCGCTGGATGCTGCTAAACCTCTGAGAGTCTAAACACCAGGCTAGCTACCAGCTAACAGTGTCTGCTAAAGCCCTGAGGGATTTATGTGTGGAACAAAGTGAATTAAAGGTGACCTTCTGAAAGGGATGGAGAGACAAAAGGGACGGCTGATGGGGGGTGCTGGGGATTTCACAGGTTGCTCATGCTTTACCTGAGCAGATGCAAAAAAAAAAAAAAAAAAAGCTCTGCTCCATAAAAAAAAGTCTCTCACAACTTTCCCATCTTCCCTGTCATTTGGAAAAATGTCCTCCAAATACATAAGAAATAGCTTCATTAAATTAAACTGAAGTAACTAAACAGTTTGGAAAAGCAGATCTGCTCCAAAAAGCTTTAGATTTAACAAGATCCTTAGAAAAAGAACAGAAAAAAAATGTCCACATTGTGTTGCTCTTCTGTAAAGGGGATCTTTACCTCCCAGATATATCTGAAAATACCAACTCAGTGGCCACTTAAGCGTCATTGCTGATTGAGTGCATAATAAGTTTACTTCGCTCTGGATTGACGTAGACCGCTCTATGTTCGACTGCAAATTAGGATCTCTACTTTTTCTAAAGAAAGCAAAACCCTTAATTCTGTCCATCTCTACTTTTTCTAAAGAAAGCAAAACCCTTAATTCTGTCCGCAAATAACCTGTTTTACCCCAATTTGCAGAAATTCAGCTTTTTTGTTCTTACCTGGAATAATAGACAACTTTCTAAATTCCAGTGACAAAGAAAGATCCAAACTGAATAACTTAATGAAATAATCTACCCTGTTGTCATTTAATTAACTGATTTAAAAAATAACGTTTCAAAAAGGACTTTTTCTGGTAGTTACACATTAGGACTTATGAAAAATACTACACTGTTGATTTTTCAGGGCATATTAGATACAGTAAGACAATTTATTTTTACAGCGTCACCTACTTCTACTAGCATATTTTACAGTGCTCTTAAATGTCTCAATGCAGGGAAAACTACTCACTTGAAGGGAGTGTGGGAAAAGGGAAGTTAACTAAAATTACAGATGGTGAATGGAATGATGCCTGGAGAAATGTAAAATCTTTAAGTGTTTGCAACAGAGTCGAAGCAACTCAGCTTACCCTTGCACATTGCTTCTGGTGTTGTACTAAAGTGAAACAATTTTGACAGATCATTGGTGAGGAAATGAACAAAATTCTGTTAACTAAAACAATAATCTTCTATTAACTATTAAAATAACTTACCCAACTACTGCTGATAAATATAAAAGAAAGCGCTACAGAATGCTAACTTTCTGTTTGAGAAAATGCCTCTTTAGCTGGATTTTTGAAAAATATTTCGTCCAGGATACAATGGCAGAAGGTTATGCTCAGCTATGTCTCTCTTGTAACTGTCACAATTTTTTTTTTTACATGGTCTTTTGTATTATAAAATAAATACAGTGCATGGTTCAGCACTAAGAGCTACATTCGTAACACCTGACTAGGACTCTTGAGTGTGCTTATGGGCTAAATGTTTTTTTGTTTGTTTGTTTGGTTTTTGTCTATCTACTATGTAGATGTTGAAAAACCCTATAAATATAGAGAGAGGATTTCTGGATTACCTGACTGTTGATGTCGGCTTTGTGCTGCAGTAAGACAGACACCAGCTCCTTGTGCCCTCTGTCACAGGCCCAGTGCAGGAGAGCCCGACCCTGCCAACACAAGCGCACAAATCACACAAACTTGAAGAGCTGCATAATTGTGAAGCGGAATAATGATGACTGATATTCAAGTGTTTTTTTTACAAATAGTAATTTCACAAGCATAGCCTGCACTTATATCCACAGCTCATGAATCAATACTTGGTGGAATCACTTTTTTATTGCAAATACATCTGTGAGTCCTTTGTGCCAATCATCCTCCAGTTATGGACATCTAGAGACTGTCTAGATGTCTCTAGATGGACAAAATGAAATGTTTGTCCATTCTTCTTTGCACATTACCTCAAATTGAAGGGAAAGTTGGATGAGTGGCAGACAATGCTGGAAAGTGGAACATTTCAAGTCTTTCACAGCCTCTGACATATTTTCTTTCACCGTTGCTCAGCATTTAGCTCCATCCTTCTTCCCATCAACTCACGTGTCTGTCCCTGTTAATTAAAAAATAACCACCGCATGATGCTGCCACCATTTTTTTATTTTTTACCATGGGGGCTGTATGTGCAGCTTATTAGTCTTAATCTTCTTCTTAGTTGAATGCAGGCCAAAAAGTTTCATCTCATCTGTGAGATGAGATGAAACTTACAGACGGCCTTTTTTTCTTAAAGGTTCCTTTTAAACACAGTTTGTTTCTGCGCCACTCTTAAATAAAGGCAAGGTTTGTGGAGTGCACAATTAATAGTTGTTCTATTAGCGTATTCTTCCACATGAGCTGTAGGGCTGTGCAGTTCTTTCAAAGTTACGGGGGGGCCTTGTGGCTGCTTCTCTTTGCCCACAACCGGGTCCCTAACCTGTCGGAGGTGTTTTTTGGTTCAGGATTAAGCCGTTTGTTCACTGATGTTCTCTAACGAGCCTCTGAGCCCTTCACTGAACAGCTGTCTAGCACAGCTTTGACTGAGATTCATTTACAAACCTGTGGACTCCATTTACTAATTACAAAAGTTTGAAGATGGTTAATTGAACCTAATTTTTATTAGGAATAAATGACTAAAAGGAGCTGAATACATGTGCATGTTACACTTTACAGAATTGTATTAGGATGTTTTTTTGTTATTTTTTTTAAACCAATGCTTTTCTTCTTCAGATTCATGCACTACTTTGTGTGGACTCATCACATAAAATGTCAATGAAAGATAGAAATGTTTGTGGTAAAATGTGAAGAAAATATGAGGGGTATGAACACTTTTTTGAGGCGCTGTATCTTGGTTTGTGTGGAGAAGAATTGGTTAAAAGCCACAAGACAAACTGCAGAATCAAGCACTTCTTACGCATACACTATCCCACAGCCCTTTCCTTGGGTCTAAGATTCTTGTTCTAATAAAACTTCAAGAGCTCATTTTTCAATGAGGCCAATTAGGTAAAGCAAACTCTGCAAGTCCACTTCTGTTGCTTAAATCATATTGATCACCAGGGCTGCATGTTAAAATGGCTACTTATAAGTCAGGTCAGAATACCGATGTTGCCTTCTCTCACTCTCTCTTTAAGGTGCTCTGCTGCAGAGTGTTGCCTGCATTTTCACTGCACATCAGAGCCTCATGGTTCAAACAGGAGAATACAAACTCAGAAATATGATGGCTCTCAGGTCCAGCAGTGATAAAACCCTAATTAAATCATGTAGAAGACTGAACTGGTACAATAGATCGCACTAAATCATGACTAAATTACTGGAGGGAGGTTTTCTTTTTTCTTTTTTTAGCACTGTCTTATTAAGTAAGAAAATCGTATTTTCTTAATGCAAAGAGTTGGGACATGTTCCAAAAAAAGAAACACATCTCCACAAGAGAATTAGCAGATAATAAAGCTGGCAAAGGTTATAACATCAGAAAAGAAAATAATTACACATTTATAAACACCTGTTGTGCAAGCCAGATGTGAAAACGTGTTTTGAGTCCTCCTGTCATTGAAACATTGACATCTTGCTTCAAAGGTGTGTATGTTACAACCTTTCTTTGACAACTCTGGCATTTTACTTGCGTGAATTTGCCAAGGGGTGGTTTAAGATTGCACTTGTTTGATGACAAGAAGTAAAAATAACATGTTTTTATGGTTATCATCTTAATTAAAAAAAAATTATATAATGGAATTACTAACAGCTTGTCAACTAAATCAGCAGCACCTTAAAAAGCTTGATTAGTGATGCTCCTTTTTATTACCAAACGACCGATTACGTCTTTCTAAGCATAGCAGCCTCTTTTTTTAAACTCAACTGACTGCCAGTGCATAGCAACAAGTGGGGGAGGGGCAGCATTGCATAACTCTATTTCTATTCCATATGAAGTTATCACAATACTTTGAGAAAGTAAAGTCTTTTTTTAATGTTTTGTTACGTGTTTTGCTGTTTTCATGCCTTCCAGGATTATTTTTAACTGTCTTTATAATCATTCCACTGCTTTTGCTTCACTGACAGACACAGGACACACAGCAGCAAATTGATTAAAGACAAAGTTAAGCCATTTCTTTTCACCTGCTGAAAATATACCACAAACTTTAACATTAACATTCAACACAAGAACTGAACTGAGGTGATATTTCTGATACACACTCATAAAACAAGTGTTGAGACAGAGCCCCTTTCTTTTAACCTGCATTTAACACTATTTTGAGCTGAAACGTCACCACTGCCCTCTGCTGTCTAGTGGGCAGAACAACAAAGAATTAGAAGAACACAGTAGTTGTGGCTAGACAAGCGTTTTCAGCAGGGATGGCTCAACCATCTGGCCTTTGACTGTGAGCTCAGCGGATGAATGCCTGTTTATTGTGAAGAGTGGCGGTGATTGAAGAAAGGGCAGGGGGCCAGTTGGCTCGTCTGATAATGAATCAAAAGCAGACGGATGGATTTCATGATCCATCCAGGAAACACCTGATCACCGCAGCGGCGGTTTCTGCAGTTTTAGAAATTTCAGCCCTAACTATTGGTCCTTATGTCTGAGTGAGAACAGAAACCTCTATGTGTAAACTAAGATGGAGCTGCATTGTCTGCCACTCATTAACAGGTCATATGCATCTTTACAGCAGGTCCAAGCAAAGTCACTGACTGTGGACACATACAGCTCTGGAAAAAATTAAGAGACCACTGCACTGAACCCCATTGAAAACCTCATGGTTATTCCACCAAATCTTGATTTTTGAACTCTTCCTGAGTTAAAACATTAGTAATGTTGTTTCTAAATGACTATGAACTTGTTTTCTTTGCATTATTTGACATCTGGAAGCACTGCCTCTTTTTCGTTATTTTGACCATTTCTCCTTTTCTGCAAATAAATACTAAACTTTTGCTTGGAATTTTGGAGACATGTCAGTAGTTCATAGAATAAAAGAACAATGTTCATTTTGCTCAAACATAGGGCTGAAACGATTCCTCGAATGATTCGAGTACCTCGATTACTAAAATTCCTCGAGGAAAATTTACCTGCCTCGAAGCTTCGTTAATTTATGTTTTATTATTTAGCGCACCGTGTTCCGGCCGGGACTTCATTTGCGTTGCGCGGAGCTCTCACTTCCGCCTCTGAGTTGTTGACAAAAGCTAAGTCTCAGTGGCATAAAGTCCAATCTTCAAGATTGGCCCGTGGGGATTTTATTGATTGATGATAATGCCCGACTTTTTATCGTTTTTGGAGAACCAATAAGCATCCTTAAAATGACTGGGGGAATGCCTGGAGTACGGCAGCATTTCTCCTCCGGGGCTGCTGGTTGAAAGCGAACGGCGGGAAGAGCGCTGAGGTGAGCGGATAGACTGAACAGGGCGGGCAGCTGAGTAGCTGATGCTTACCGTGTAAATGTAGCTTTACCGACGAACCGCACAATAAATTTCATATCCCGGTCAGAAGAAACGGGTGGCGGAGCGCATCGTACATGGCTGGTAGATGAGTTTCTGAGTGTGACCAGTGAAGGTGTCGTAAATATCCCGTATTGCTTCCCCCCGTGTTCGTCCCCCGGTCTAACGGTTCGTCAGTCCGCTGGTCTATTTCCTCCCCTCCACCCCATGTTCGTTCATTCGCCCTCTCCTCCCACTCCAGGCGGCATTTCCCGTATTTTCAAACCCAAAGCGTGACAGGTTAGGTGGCTTCAGTGAGTTTAATTAATCTATTAAACTCACTGAAGATGAATACATAAACTAAAAGCTGGATTGTAGACATTTTTTATAAGCATATTTGTGAGCCTGCCTCTTTGTTATTAAATTCAACAGAATTTCAGATTTTTCTATAACTTTTCTTCTGGTTAACTTAGAAAGTGAGCTATTATTGTTACAGGTTAGTTTTCTAAACTACAAAAAAGCAACTGTTAGGGATGCTCAAATATGAAAAAATGGACTGATATTGATATCTGATAGTAACACCGGTATTATGCCAGATTTACCAATATTTCATTTTATAATTTTTTTTTATCCGATTACTCGATTAATCGTAAGAATAATCGATAGATTACTCGATTACTAAAATATTCGTTTACAACAGCCCTACTCAAACATGTACCTATAAAAAGTAAAATCTGAGAAACTGATCATTTTAGGTTGTCTCTTAATTTTTTTTCAGTGCTGTGTATGCAAAATATTGGTGAAAGAGTCCTCAGCAGGACAACTTTGTAGAAATAGCAGTCTAATAATAAGTAATAATTTGTTGGAGTAGGTCTATTTACAGCAACTCTCACATGGAAACTACGTCAGCCTTTACATGCTGTTTTTGGAGCTGTACCTCTTCGTCTTTGGTATTGACATCCAGTTTCTGCGTGCTGATGGCATTCCTGATGTGCTCGATGTTATTTTCTCTGCAGTAATCAAAGATGTTCTTGTCTTCTTCCCTGAGAACAAGATAGGAGGAAAAACAGAAACAAAAACAGTTATGTTGTCATTTTTCTTTTAGCAAAACAGGAAAATAAGGGCAATAATTTATGATCACTAAGTCTGTAAATTAGTGGGTAAATCCCTGTGCAACTCAAGTTTTGATACAATGTTTTTTTCTCATACATTGTTTTTGGTTACTTACAGCTTGCAAGAAATGCATTTGCGAAAACCATCGATGTCAAAGTTATTTCCCTGCTCAAAATACTCTCCAACATATGTGTCCTTTGCCAGTCAGTGAACTTAAACTTCCTTCCTGGTTCATACGTCATCCAGACATATGCCACATAAGTAGTAATGACATCAGTTTTGAATCATCAGAAATTTAACACTATCAACATATGATACTCAACCATCTGATATCACAGCGGCAGACACACATGCCACATCCCCAAGGGACAGAGGCACGCACAGCGGCACCATCCCACCTCTAATTATATCTCTCTGTCTCTAATCACCTTGTTGCATTGGGGACAGGAAGGAGTGCTTTGGGGGTGTGGGGAAGGTGGGAGAGATGTTGGGTAAAAAGGAGGGGTGCAAAATCTCATTTAGAGCTTTACGCTTTCCACTCCCTCTTACCCACCCAAGCCATTCAAATTAATTGAATTTAGTGCTCTATTGTCTGAAAGAAAACCTGCATATTTGACACTCCTACTGCTCCTACAGAGTCACTCAGTCAACACAAACCCCATAGTTCCTCAAGTTGTCTTCCTGTGCTGCTTTGGGCATGGAAAAGTCCTGAGAGCCCAGCTAGCTTGAGCCACACTTACACTCCATGAAGGCTAAACATGTTCAGCACAACTGAACCATCGGCGGGTGATACAGTTAAGCCTGAATGTTATTCATACTCTTAGCAGATTTTGATTTTAAATGATTTTTTTGATGAAGAAGTTCCTTTATGGTAGAAAATGAGACGGGTATCGCTCAAAAAAATAACAAAACAGCATAAAAGAAAGCAGCTGAAACAATAGTCATTGAGTTATATGATGCTCAAAGAGCAGAACAGCTCTTTTCTGCAAGTTTTTTTTCTAAACATGATCTACTCAACTTGAACTGAAATATATGGAGTGAAAATATTGTCAAATAGCGTCAAATCAAAATATGGTAAAAATGCTAACATTAACCAATGTTAGCATAAACTACATAGTGCAGTTTATTTACGACAACTATGTATGCACAACCACGCACACGCACAAGCACACACATTTGTTTGAGTAAATTACACAAGACCTAAAGTATAGCTTTCAAAGCCTGAGGAATTTTGCAAAAACTATAATTTTCATGCTTATTTGGGTAAAAGAAGACAGTACAGAAAAACAAAAACAAAAAAAATGTTGAGTAGCTCAGATCAGTTTAACACCACACTGAGGGGAGATTAAACTTGAAATTTAAAATTTAAGTATGTTACCTTTTTCTATGAGAAAAAACAGATACAAAGAGAGTTTTCTCAGTGGTTCCTTCTTTTTTTTTAGTAATCATCACTTCTTTTCTTTCAGTTTCTCAGTTACATCATCTCTCTTTTGTCTTCACTCACTCTTTTTCATCTGCTCCTGGTGAATGATGAATAACTCATCACGCTTTTAGCAGAGGAGGGTTATGTATCAGCACATTCATTTACATACTCCTGATTACTGCAGCTATGTTTATTCATGAAGCCCTCTGGTGGACCACGCCCACTTCCTTGTCTGATGGCCATCATGACCCCAATGTTTGCCTGATGCGTGGCCACCATCCGTCTCCCCCGGCAACTAATCAATAGGCCGAGTCATCCGTCTTTAGTTGATGGTGAGACAGGGCTGGCATGACACATACATATGAATGACGATCAAGAACCCACACACACGCGTGCATGCACGCGCACGCACGCACGCACACACACACGCAGCAGGGAGCTTTGGGGTTATAAACAAGCATTAAAATGATTTTACAAATGAAGGCACACACACACAAACAATTATTTGGACAACAACTTTTAGCACAATAGTACAAAGGAATCCAAATACACAGACGCAAAGCAACAGGCCATATTCAAACAAGTGATTAATGTGGGCCTTATAAACAACATGACATCCACAGCAGTGCAAAGCATGCTGGGAAGGTCACAGGCTACTCTGTCATCACAGCAGCTCCAAGGTTTTTACCGTTTGTGTATCTAGGATGTGCATGTGTGGGAACATTATGTGCTCACAAATGTGTGTATATCCAGTGTGGTGTACTGGCAGATATGTCCTTCATCCATCAGGCCAAACTGGTCACACTGGTAAAAAAAAAAAAATACTCATCTGTCTGGCCTGAGTTTTAGTGATCAGCAATACGGCCACATAATCCATCAAAGGCACACGTACACTCACACAATCTCTCGTCTTGCTCCCTCGTAAGACCTGAGCTTTGATAGAAGCACCTGAAACAATGAGAACTGAAATAACAAAGGTCTGGCTTCCAGCAAAGAGCTCGCTTTTATCGGAATCCATCTTGCAGGTGGTCGGCAAATTGCAAATGCAACATTCGAACCCTCCGATCAGCTCAGCGATTGCTAATCAATCCTGTTTTCATCTATAAACGTTCCACACACACACACGAGTGGAGGTAGAGTGAGCAGAGCAATTAAATCTGCCTGGTTAACAGGTGTTCAGCTGTTTAATATGGAGGCTGTTTATGTGTGAGAAAGAGGAAATTGAAGAGCAGCAGAGCAGTGAGTTCATCACGTCTGGGAGGTTATGCATGACTTCGGATGATAATCACGTGGACATACAGCATGAAGTGTATGACTCTGTCTGCTCAGGTGAGTTTGTGTCATGTTAATGTCATCCTTGTGACGGGTTCCCCATGAGTCTTTGCTGCGACTGGATATCACCAGGGGAACATCGTCCTGGGAAGTCGTCTGTAGCAACCTCGCTCTGCTGTACTCGGTGCATCTCCATAATCCTGCCTGTGTAATTGTGTAATTAAAAAGAAAAAAAAAAAAAAAAAAAAAAGTGGGGAGGGGGGACTCCGGGCACTTCTTACAGAAAATATGCATACTAATCATGTACAGCCATTTAGGAGGAAACCTGCAGGATTCACACATCTCATATTCATCTCCAAAAAGCTCTTTTTGCATTGAAATGAAGATGGGGGTTTCCAAGCTTCAGTGAGTCTGCCAGGCAGGAGTAAATGGAGAAAGGATTTCATTAACATAAATCAGAACTGCGTGACATTTCCAGACCTGCGACTGCAGTTACCGTCTGTTGAATATAATCAAATACAGCGTCAAGTCTAGTGGTTAACAATGCCAAGATCACTAAGTTGACCTGAGAATTAAAACAGGGATACTGCTCCACAAAGATCTATGAAATACTTACACACAAGACAGTACAGATCTCTATGCGGTGAACACATATTTACTTTGAATATTAGACTAAAAAGCAGATTCTGGTGTGTGACTGAAGAGTTTTGAGCCTGGTTTCTGATCTCCAGTTTTCCAATTTCAGTCTCTCTTTAAGAAAGTTAATATATGAGACTATATGAACTGCCTTGCAGTCAGAAGGGGTCATATAATATCAACAGAGGCGACATGTGAGTAAATTCTGTTTTAGTCATAGGTATATCCATACATTAACTCTGAGATTTCCAAAGCTCAAAACAGTTAGCTTCAGCCTTCCTTTTATCTGCCGAAAGTCTTGCTCTCTCTCTTTTGCAGTATGAATATAAGTTGAGTTCGGGTCGGTTTTATTTATACAGTGCTAATCCACAACAAATGTAGTCTCAAGGCACTTAACAAAAATCCTTTCAATTCAATCACAAATACATTCCAATTGATCCTAGTTATCAAACAGTACAGTGAGCTCAATTAATTATTTAATTAAAAGGTTTCTATCTCAGCAGATTGCATCAAGTCCTTGACTTGCAGCATTCACTGTACTGCATGGCATCATAGGTTGGAAAATGTGGCTTCCTTTTAAATTACTTTTTACATTTTGAAACATAACAATTAAAAAAAATACAAGTTTGAACCCAACAAAAATAAAATAATTTAAGAGCCACATTTTCAAGATGAAGGCATCTTCAAAGTATGCTTCTTCTGACTTTATTATTAAAAACCGAAAGCGAAAATAGCTAAGTTGGAGTCTTCTTTCTTTAGAAACATCATCCACAATCAGGAGTGATGACAACAATAAGTGCTTAGGTGTATTGAACTTTAACACTGCTAAATTGGTGCATCTCAACTTGTATGTGTTGCCTCCGATTTAAATACCTTATCATCTCCTCCTGGTATAAAGAGCTGACCGCTGCTCCTCCGAAACCTGTTCTTCTTTCTGCTCCTCGTCGTTGCTGTAAGAATAACACAGAAAAATCTGAATCCAGCTTTGAGTCAGTTTTCAGTAAAATCTGGTATTTAAACACACAGATGTAAGCGACAGTTAACCAGTTTACAGTGCAGTGATGGCTTGTCTCAAGCACGACCATTTGTGTTGACCACCTGTCAAAGTCTCCACCCTCTCTGAAGAGAGGCTTTGGCCTTGCTGCTCTGTATTGACTCGACACAAAGAGTCAGACATGTCTATTCACCATGAATGCCTCCACATGTAGACCCTCTCTAACAGTCTGTGCATTCCACATCCTGTATGTAATTTTGTAAATACTCAGAAACTCCCGTGTTGTCGGTCTGACCTCATTCCCGATAAATAAGTGCCAAAATGAATGCAAACATGATAACGTGTACTGCGCCTCGGTTTGTGACTCTTGTTAATCATCTGTGTTTTCATTTAATTCCATTGAACATCCAGTTGGGCAAAGAATTTATTACCTAGACTATTCTTCACTAACCAACCTTGACTCACAAAAGAAGCAGCACAAATCGGATTTCAGGGAACGGGGAGAGAGGGAGCAAAACAACTATGCGTGCACTTTTGGGACAAACTAATTCACTTCAGAAACTCAGAATATTCGCTGATGCACCGGCCCTGCTTCTCTGCCTTATAATGTAATATAAAGCCAGTGTCTGCTTAACAATTGAAAGGGGAACAGAGGTCAAATTGTGGCTATTATTCTCTCCCCTGCTCCTCTGTCTATGCACTCCTACTTACACCATTTAACTGTGCTTCCAAAAGAATGGCTCCAGCCATGCCATGACGCTTTGTTAACACTAATGCAATCAGGTTCTTTTTCTTTTTTTGAAGGCGTGGGTGGTATGAGCTTTTGCTGGGTTCTCCTCTGTTGGGCCGAGTCAGCAAGTATTTTCCCTGCACAGAATGGCTGAAGAGAAATGTGACATGGTTTCAATTGTGGTGGACAGTGATACTATTAAAAAAAAGGGGACATAAAAGAGGAAGAAATGAATAAAAGTGAGGGACATAAAGAAAAAGGCCACTGGGGTTAAAAATGGAAAGATGATTTGGGGGCACAGACACAGAGCGCTAGTGGACGATAGAAAGAAAGAGAAGGAGCTTAAGCACAACAGTAGGTCAAAAAGAACATGTGAGATGAATCCGCTATTCCTTTCTTTTCAGAAGGAAGAAAAACAACCTTAAGCTGATTTGTCAGATATACTGCTTGTAATGTTTGTAACTTTTCATACTTACTCCTAGTGTTAACAGCCAAAAGTTCACTTTTCTATTTGTTCTTCGCAATTTTCAAAGTGTAACCAACATGTAATGATTTTAGACTTTCAAAAACATACGGTGAATGGTAGAGATATTCTTTTTTTTATTCCCATCTATCTGCTCTACATGCAAACAGCTTCATAATCCTCTAGAGCAAGGAGAGGATCATGAAACCTCTCCTACAAATGCTTTTATTATTATTAGCTTCCTTTACTCTATTTCTGCAGCAGGTTCCTGAATAAAGGTAGTTTTGAATCTAAAAGAAAATGAACCCTCTGCATCCCAAGTTATGTGTCAAAGCACACATCTCTCACCTCTTCAGATTTTTAGCAAACTGAAAACCAAATGCACTTTGTGTGCACTGTGGAAAGTTCAGGGTAAATTCCTCCAGTTTCTCTATGAGAGGTGGTTAAAACTTACAGATCAACACAGACACATATAACTGACTGTAGAATATAAATAAACCAACCACAAACAGTTACCTGTAATCTGAAACTGAGTCAAAGCGTAGATGAAACACGTACTAAAGTAAAATTCAAACAACTATGGACCAAACTGCTGTGCTTTCTTTTTGACTTCCAATAACCACCAGTGTATAATGAACCACCATACAAGGCTCAATAACTGCTTCTTGGAACTGAACTTGTTTTAAAAATCTTAACATTTTGATGCAAAAAAAAAAAAAAGTCATCCAGCTCTTGGTTGTGCTAAACAACATAAATGAATGTTATGTTGGTCATATCAATGCTGCTTCCAAAGCCATTATTTGAAGCGAGCAGCAGATAAGAGCATGGGTTTTTAAAATGTGTTAAAAGTCTTGATGGAGGGACAAGAAAAGGGAATGACTGCCAGCAATGTTGAAATTGGTGTGATGAGAGACAAAGGTGTTTTTTGTAAAACATACACTTGATATGTACTCTCCTATCCCAAAGGACCATGCGTCCATGGCAGCATAACTCTCATGACAGTCAACTCACATCATGCAGTGGGAAGTGAAAAACTACATACAAGTTGACTGACAAAGTAAGATCAGTTTTACTTATATTTATTTCTTTTAAAGCTACTGCCAAAAGAAAACAAACGTATTTCAACTTATATTTTTTTCTTATGCTGCATGTACTGTATAAAATAATTTGGTAGCTAAAAACTGCAATATGACAGTGGCATCTGCTGGCAGAGAAACTACACTACATCCACTCAATATGCTTTGCACATAACAAGGTTAAAAATGTCGTAATGAAGGACCAGGAAGGCTTTACAGAAAGACGTTATATTAAACACAGATGGATCTAAACACTGAAAATGTAAATGTCTCATAATATTATTGGTTCCATTCTTAGAATACCAAATGTATCCAGAAAGCTTGATGAGTCTTAATTATTGCACGGTATGTCAAGATCCAGAAAACTGTAAATGACCATCTCGGGATGCTCAGAAGTGGTTGTGGTTTTACCTTTGTGGCGCCCTCGGGATCTAACACATTGACAAGGGAAATGTATTCTTGCATTGCCTGTTCTGGCTGCATGTCTCCAAGCTGCTTCCAGGCTTGCCTGTCACGATAATACAGTGTTGCTTACAATTCAGGACCGCTCCATTTTAGATGCTAAATCTAGGACTAGATGGGTGTTTTAAGAAAGACTCAAAGTAAAAAAAAAAAAAAAAAAAAAAAAAAAAATCTTACAACATACATGACCAACGAAAAAGATTTTAGCTGTCAGAATCTACAAAAGCCTGTAATACTGAATGTTTTGTTTTTTTTTTCATTTTTGCATTAGGCCAATTACTCTTCTTCATTTTTCCTGTCTTTAACACAAATGCAAACTTACATATGAATTTAATTTTTCAGAAAACTGAATGTTGCTTGTTGAATTGCAACAGACTGAGAATTCTTAACTTACCATTTCCGTTGTCCTTCAAAATCAAAGAAGCCAGGCTTTGATGTATTGCACTTTCCAACTTTGACCTGTTAGAGGAAAACAATTAGCAGGCATAATATCTGATGAACTACAAAGGTAAGCTAAAACAAGTAGGATTAAGTTTTACTACAAACCTCCAAAGAAAAGGGAAAGTGCTGATGATATGCACTACATTTTGCTAAAGGAATTATTCTCATTGAGGTTTTACACATTTTCTATGTTGCAACCACAAAAGCAGAAAGAAAAAAAGATCAATGGTTTACATTTATTTAAATCAGCATCAACAGCTCGTGTAATGGCCATCATATTGTTTTGTATTTATTTTCAAGTCCAGTTTTTAATCTTTAACTACATTTTTAAAAAGCATATGCTTTCTTGTCATCTTCTGGTATTTGTGTTAAATCCTCACATATTTGTGACCACACTTGGGGTCAAGAACCTAACTTTGGGAACTTCTGCTGTCGTCGGCTTTGATTTTTGGTATTTATGCAAAGCACTGTGTGTTTATAGAAAACTAACATTCCTCATCAGTCTGAACACACCATACAAACAGTGAAACATGGCAATAGCAGCATTATGCTGTGGGAGGACTTTTATTCAGCAGAAAGCAGGGGCAGAAAGCTGGTGCTTGATGGGAGGTTTGCTGAAGCTAAACCCTGAAGCTAAACTGGGAGGGGAGGAGGGATATTTGTATTCACAAATCCGATAACCTCACAGAGAGGGAAAAAATTAAAATATATTTGAATGGTGTTGCAAGACACTGAAGCAAACATTTGCCATTTTGCCTGAAGCCACATGGTGTCACTACCTACATCCAACATACACCTTTCGATGCCACTGAAATCCAGTTTGGTTTAACCCACACACCTGTTTGTAGCGGGCGTACAGGTAGAGCAGCTGGTCCCTGCTGGCTGTCTGTATCAGATCCTTCACGCGGTCGGCTGCAGACTCAAACTCCAGCTCCAGCTCATCTCCCTCCAGCTGGTCCCCCATCCCCACGGCGCTGCAGTCAAATTTACTCAAACCCAAGTCCGAATCAGAGTCTGAGCCCGCTCCACCAAGAGGCTCTCCCGTATCGGGCCGGGCTGGGTCCGTACCGGAGCCCGTCGCAGTGTCCGGAGAGGACGACGGGGAACCAGAGGCCATTGTTATTGTTTACAACGAACCGTCTCAGACGACCGAGACTGTTTTTTCCCCCGTGCGATAAACGTTGACAAGAGAGGCACGGCGGTGGCAAACTGCAAATCAATTAACAATTTAAACGAGATTTTACCATTTAATACGCTAAAATTCCACGAGAGAGGGATTTGTTTCTGCCGTTGGTCCGTCTCTGGTACTGTCATCAAACGGCGCCGGTGTTTCACTAACGCTACTGAGAATAGTTCTGGTTCCACTTTGAAACGTTCAGTTGGTAAGAAAATTAACATTAAGGGGAATGTAACAATTAAACAAAAATATCTAAAAAATAATATTATTTATATCATAAAAAAAAACGTCCCGTGGGATGTTTTGTTTTTGACGGATAAGTCAAGTTAAGAAGACAAAGAAGAACAAATGTAACTAAATGTTGCATTACGAACTCTAAAGTTAGCAATCTGATCTCTTGTAACATAATTATCTGAAAAGCTTTACTAGTACATTATTTTGGAGCGACAGCAATTTCAATTTTGTAAGATATGGTTAAAAAGTATTTTTACTATCTATTATGAACTACAGTACGTAGTCAATAAAAACCCCCTTCGGACTATACTTTATTGTAATATTTTAGCTAGCTAATAAGCAACTATTAGACTCCTATTAAACGGCCGTGTTTTCAATTAGTAATTAGTAAATTATTTAATTTCTATTCCATTAGAGATCATCTTCAAATCAAAGCTGTCATAGCAAATGGGAGAAATTAATTCATCAAAATTTGGTAGGTATTTATTTTTTCACCTTGTCTTTTTCGTGTTTTCAAAGATCGTCGGGGTGACAAGCTTTAGCTTCAAATGTCCAGGAGATGGTGCTATTGGAACAATCATTTAATGATAATTTGTGATTTTTGGAACTGGTGAAACAAGGCTTTGGTCAAAATGTTTAAAAATGTACTCAGGTCACTCTCAAAACGTATACAATTAAGTTACCCAAATAAATTTAATTTGCATAGCCACAATGAATATTTCAATTCAACAAAATTCTTAAATGTCTGCATGCATGAGATTCTCACAGTATCTTAATTAAAAATTCCAGTTTCACAGTATCAGTGTACCACCACAAAAATTTTGAAACAAAAATGTATTTATAACATCATCTATCTACTTTTATTCAAATCAGGAAACATGCTATATGTTTCCAAATTCTATAAACATAAAACTAAAATTATGCTTCATTTAGTTTGCACACCATGAATGTGTGTGTTTGTAGTAACCAGAAATGTTTTCAAACAAGCAAATGTGTCTTTCTTGTAATAGAGGGAGAACTTTAGCCTCCTTATAACAAACTGACTGGCATTGCTCACTGGCAGGTGGGAGAGAAGTAATCTTGTATTATTTTCATGAGCCAACAGATAGAGAAAACATGGAATAGCGGTGAATCTTCACAAGAGTGGCTGGGCTGAGTTGCCTCAGTAAAGATCTGTGTTTATAGCTTCCCAAAGGAAAAGGTTTCCCATAAAATGAAGGCAAAAGGCAACTTTTTTCCACTGGAGCTTTATCTTTAGGGCCCCAGACTCTGGAACTTTCTACCTTTGGACTTAAGTCTTGTTAAAAATATATATTTTTAAATCCACTTATTATTTTTCTCTCTTGTGAGTCACTTTGTGATTTTATAGAATGAAATGTGGTATAACATTTACTAATAAGAAAAAGACTGGGCAAAATGGTGTCAGTGGGACAGTTTAAAGTAAAAAAAAACTACTTAAAAAAAAAGAAATTCATACCGTCAATCAAGTGTGGTGGTATTGTGATGGTCTGGGGCTGAACATTCAGAACCTGAACATTTTGCTGTAGAGCAGCAAAATGAAGGTCATCTTTGTATAAAACCCAATGTTATCAAATTTGTTGATCTGAAAGGTTTTAATGTGATAAAAAAAAAAAAAAAAATTAATGAATCATGACATAGCCCACCTTGTTTCAAACAATTTTTCATTGCTGGGAACTTTTTCCACTAGAGCAAGGGTTTAAATCTGACTTCATAATAAAGCTGAATAACCCAACTTTTTAAGGTACGGTAATTTGTTTTTCTTCTTCCACCATCATTAAAGTTTTTTTTTATTTATTGCATCAGTCAAAAATCAGATTTGGAGCATGATGAAAAGTTTTTAAAAAGATAAAAGTAGGGGTTGCTTGTTATCCTGTTCTTGTAGAACTTTATAATGGGATACAAACAAGCAAAACAATAACTCAAGCATCCAATTTGTTGTTGCAAATAAAATTGGTCAGTCCTATCCATGATAATTAATGAGATTATGAGTCAATTATAGAAACAAATCATGCAACTCTGTAAGTCTATGCTTTGGCTTTCCTGTATTTAGAGGGAAATTAAAGCTGTAGCATTTAGAAGAAAAAAATAATATGATCAAATAAGTTCATTATTTTATGCTTAGTGAAATTTATTCTTCTCTAGACAGTAATGTTCTGAGCGAATGCTTAATTAATTAGTTATATTAATTCACTTGTTTAGTGTCGAACCTGAGCAGGTGTTTTATCTGGGAATTAGCTGCAGAAAAAAGGAACTCTTCTTCATTCATAGAGTGTAACATAATTTCTGTTTTTATTGCAGACAACTCTCCACACTGCAGTATAGAAAGCCTCTATAAGGACACATTTAAAAGTAAGGAGTAGATATCTGGAGTAGCAACAGTTATCCGGAGGTCCCAGTAGCGCCCGGTGCCAGAGCGCGCCCTGCTGACGCAACCACGTCAGTGCTGTTCACTGCATGGCCGTCAGCAATGTCCCCAGAACGTCCCAGGGAGGGACCGAGGAAAGTCACTGAGCCAGCCTCACATTGTGCCGCCGGGCCACCTGTTAAAGAGGAGCCGCTGTCATCGTCTTGGTCCCCGTGAAGTAGCATGCGGGACGGGATCAGCTCGGAGCGCACTGCGTGGGACGAGCCCAAAGTGAAGTGAGAAGGAGCGGAGAGAGGCGCGCTTCCGCACCGCATGTTGAGCCAGCAAGTTGCCTGACAGAACAAAAGTCGCGTCGACGGGGAAGGGGAGAGACGCTCTCGGATTTAACAGAGCTTTCCAGGGACACTTGTTTCGGCAAAATGAAATTCGCGGAGCATCTTTCGTCCCATATCACCCCAGAGTGGAGGAAACAATATCTTCGCTATGAGGTACAGTCAAATTCAAATTGCAGGCTGTTTAAAAATAAATGCATACTGGATGAGGACGCAGGCGAAGATGTATTATGTTTTAATGTCTTCAAAGAAACTAAAATATAACAAAATTATCTATTTTTTTTAAAAGCACCTTTACGTATTTTTTAAATGTATATTTACTTTTGAAGTTTATTCTTCTCTTGAGACCAATAAAAGACTGGAAAGATAGGAGATGCCCTATTGTTTATGGAGGGGGAATTGACTGCGGTTAAGAGCCAAAGGGAGCATTCAGGGTTTATTGTTGGTAGCTGAATGTAAAACACCTGAAATTAACTATTCAGCCTCTTTACCAACTGAATTCCTGATCAATATCTATTGTAGAAACATTTTTTCTTTCATTTTGGCCATTCCTAATATTGTATTTGTGCAACTATACATTTTTTTCTACATAAGCACTCTCTTTTATTTCAGATCCCAGGAATAAACCTTGAATTTTTTTGTTTGTCTAGTTGATTTATGGGGTTAGCTCACAATTTGTGCTGTAATTTGTTGCAAAATTGGCAATTTACACTACCAATTATTAATTTTTTTATCATAATATAAAAAAAAACAGAAAATCATGTCTTTTTTCTCATTTGTTATAGACATTAGTAATAATATTGTTACATTTCAGCAGTGGTAGTTAGCTCTATAATTATAAGAGTGTAATATTTTTTGTCAGAAATGTCTGCAGACATAGAAAGGTAGATCCTTGTTAATACTCATGCTCTTTGTTGAGGGATGTACAGGACTTGGGGAGCATGCTATTTTTCACAACCTACTTCTTACCGGAGAAGCTTTGGTGCAGACATGCTGCTCAGTTCCATTTAGCTGTATGAATTATAGACAAAGACCCTGTTCTCGTCACCCTGTGCAACCTACACCCCAGACTCAACAGGAACTCTCTGCGGCAGTGTTATTTTGGTAACATGCACTGGATATTAATATTAAGTTTGGAAGTCCCTTCAGTAGGCATGGAGAGCTCTCCATCTTGAGGCAAATGACATGCTGCCGTGTTCGTGTGATTAACATGTCTTTAGATAAACCCGTAAAGGCGGGAAAAAAAAGTTGATAATTTATCAAATGCAGTGGGAAAAGGTTCATCCTAAAATAAGTGCTATATTTAACAGAGTTATTAATTTATACACATGCACTCCAAGGCTGTGTAGTGTCGCTACATGTATATGGGGAAGCACACCGAGCTTGGGGACAGATGCATGGCCATACCAGCCATTTTACACCTCCAGTATTTGCCAAAGCACTCACTGACCTGAGATGGATGATGACAGATTTTTTTTTTTTTCCATTTTCCGTGCTCAAGCGTAATGTTCTTAAATGGTTAGAATTTTATGTTTACATTTATAGTGGTGTTATATTTTGGCCAAATACAACGAATACCATAATAAAATAAATGTTATAGCTGGTTCATTTAATGCACCATATAAAGACATGGGTGCGCTAGAGATTCTACTCAATCGCTTATTTAGAGCTTAAGTAAATATAGTTACTACTAGTAACCGTAGTCTATAAATATCTTGTTGAATATTTGACTCTTTTTTGTTGTAAATAGTTAAATAACAGAAATGCTCTCATGTTCATGTTCTTTGAGTTTATCTCCAGTCTAAGATGCAGACTGTGGACCTTGAAGCCTTCAGTCTTTGTCTGACCTGTAAACACCATCAGCACTTGAGTGGGTGGCAGCTCGATAGCTGCTCTGTGCTGATCATGGGCAACTCAATTAAAGTCAGTATATAAGTTCAAACAGGTAAAAACATTATTTGAGTCATTCTCAGCCATTCAGCAAATGTAGGTTATTGTTTATAAACTAGAATATCCACAGGGTGTCTGAGAGTGTGTATTCTCATGCAGAAAACATCATTTCTGTAATGTCATGCAGTTGTCAGTATTAAACGATGCACTAACGTATTGTCTCAACAGTGCAGGTGTTTATTTGACCAGGACACAATGCAGAAAAAGCGACACCTGTTCACGTAGCTGTGTCTTTGGTTGGGTGGAATATTACAGCTGTTCAGATCCAGACTGAATATAGTTGTAGGTGACATTCTGTCTCCTGTGTGCTGACATTAATTAACCCACTGCCCAGTTTTCACTCTTCATTTTTTTTGTGTGTGTGCTCTATTGTGTGGGGAAGAAAGAAAAAACATACGCGGTCTGGGTAGATTGGTCAACCCGTTTCCATGCAGATTAGAGAAATGCGGCAAAGTGAGTGTTCTGTTCTTGCAAACAATGCCTTTAGTTGGTGAGGCACTTCATTCAAACGTGGGAACATTGACAAGATGATTGAGCGATGGAATAATTAGGTGTGTGCTTTACCCTGTGGGACTGTAGGTATAAACCTGTATGCTAAGCAGCTGCTTGTTATGTAGGCACATGTCCTTCCATCCCAAGAGTTTTGTCCAGAAGGACAGTAGATGTATATTGATGAGAAAGATTTTTCCTTTAAATGCAAATCTTACAACGAAGCAATTAATTTAACCTTCTGAACAATTATTGGATTTTTTCCCCTACATTTTACATCCAATATGGAGGTGAAAACAAAAGCCAGATGTGATGACAACTGTTGAATGTACTTGTATTTTGTCTAGCGGTGGAGTCTGAAAAACACCATAAGAGATAAAGATGTAGGTATGTTTGTGTGTGGGCGAGAGAACAAGGTCTTTATATGCATTTGGCTGTTCCGTCTAATCATTCCTGAAAACCCAACGAGGAGGAGGAGAAAGCATGACTCCTGCTTACAGATTACAAACCAAATTACTGTCTCGATTTAAACTGAACATAGATGTGATTTCACTAGCTTGCTGTCTGTTCAAAGGTCAAGCATTGCACCTTGCCTTTATCTTAATTAGACTGAGTATAGTGGTTTAGGCTTCGTAACAACTACATAAATTATGTATTCTGAGCAGTAGAAATGTTATTCATATGCAGAATACTACAGTATGACCATTATGTATACAACAAGCATTGCATGGCAACTGCTGAGAGCCCCCCTCCTTTCTATACCTCCCTCCTCCCTCCCATCCTCACCTCGCCGTTCCTCCCCCACTGGGAAGACATCTGGTCCCTTACCAGACCTGCCCTCTGCACTCCTCCTCCCCTCTTTCCAGCCTCTCCTCCCATCCTCTCCACTCCTCTTAATGTACAGATCCACTTAGACACAGAGCTGCCGTTTTAAGTGATCCATTGGCTTTCTGTTTGAGCCACAGATCTCTTCAGGCCCGGAAAGGGTCACTTGCATGTGATTATATAGCTGTCTGGCACTGAAATGTGTTGGTTAGTTTAAATTCAACACATTGCGGCTTTTTAAGGATTTGTTCTGAAGATATTCATTATGAAAGCCATTCTTCTGCTTTGTGGAGGAGATTTAATCCCAGTACTTGTGCTGTATTTGTGTTTGGTTTAAGTGTGCCACATTCCTGCATGATCATCAAAGCTGATCCTCCCATAATACTTGACTTTGGTATTGTCCACAGGCTTTGCAAATAAAAACGGTAGTGTCTGCTGGATCAACTCAGTTACATTTAAAGCCACACTCACAATGCTTCTTATAACAGCCATGACCTACAGCTTAGCCCTGCAGGTTTATGTCAGATATCAGAGTTTCCCATATATCAGTTGGTAGGTGTTTTCTAGTCTTAAGCCAACCTATGACATTCCCTATATGTCTGTAGTGGAGAGTGTAATTGCTTCATCTCTTCTGCCATCATCTGTTGGACAGAGCCAGTGACTTAGAAAGACTAAACAACCTGATAAACGGTTTCAGTGACTGCTGTGGAAGCTCTGGAAATGATGGTGCAAAGAAGGATTCTTCATAAAATCTGTAAAATTATGAACAACCCTGAGCATCCTCTTAATGAGACTACTTTCAGTCAGAGGCTTCTTCAGGTTTGCTGTAATACAGACTGCTATTGGAGATCCTTCCTGCCCAGCATCCACAACAAGTCTTTGAAGAACCTGGGCTAATATGAGTTACAACAACATTTAATTTCCCTTTTGGATCAATAAAGTATTTTTGAATTTGAATTCAGAGTGCTCCAATGCTACTTAACAAAATGCTTAGTTCTTGGTGGACGCTTCAGTGTCAGAGCTTCCGTCTGCTGCCGTTTTGCGGGTGGGGGGGACATTAGTATCAGCTATCAACAAGCCTAATGCACTTTGATTCTCACCCACACATAGGATTTCCCACAGTGCTCCCTCACTGCTTTGTTGTTAAAAAAACTCAAGGATGAAGTGACAGCAGACTCTTTTATAAATAAACCTAGGTTTTGGCTCAGCACTAGAAGTTTCTCATATGGATGTACATATTTCTGCATCTTATTTAAAAAAAAAATTTTATTATGAAAGGCTGCTTGAGGGAACATATATTATTTCCTTTTTCAAATGCTTAGATCTTAAAAGCTTAGATAACTAAAACTTTCCATTTGTAAGTTATGTTACCGTCTGCTTGCTGCAAGTTTGCTGTATCTCTCATGAGGAACCTTTAAAATATGCTGAGGCTCCGTGCTTGTCCATATATGCTCCTTACAGAAGCAGTATTTTCAGTTGAGATGTCCCACAACTTTAAATACTCCTGTTTACTGTGGGGGGAAGAGTGCACTGTGTACAGTCTCAGGGTTTTGGTTACAGCAAATATGAAAGGTTCTGTGCTGATCCATAGTGATGGTTGCTTGTGTCATTATAGAAATTTAAAACATGCATTGAGTCAAATCTGTATTTATAATTGGTAAGCAGTATTTCAAATGGAACAGCAGATTGAAAACCTTTTACAAATAGTTATTAAATGATCAAATGATGTCTGTCTGATTGGATTGGACTTGAGTGACCTGAAGTGATTAAAACTGAATCTCAATTGTGTATACACTGATATAAATTCAAGGCGTTTGTCTTGTCAAGACTCTTGAGGTCGCATTTTGTGTACGAATTAAAAACTTAACTAAAACACAGAGATGTAAACCTTAAGCAAACACGAGTTCTTTCATGTTTTCTGGGTGCATGTCTGCAGCCATCCATCATTTTAACACTCATGTCTTCACCAGGCCTTCAAGGAAATGCTGTACTCGGCCCAGGACCAAGCCCCATCCATAGAAGGTAAGGACCCTTGCTGTTTGGATAAACAAACCCAAACACACAGACGGGCAGAAACACTCTCAGACACACTTACATGCCCCCTGTTTGGGCATCCCCAGAATAACAGCCCTTCATCTGCTAAAAATAAATTCAAATTACTGCTAACTTGTTGCCACACTCTACACTGTGTGACTCAACAAGACCAGAGTCAATTATTATATCATTACTGTCTGCTTTACCTTCACTTTGTTCACTGCTTAAATGAACAGATAACATCACAGGAGAAGATAGAAAACACCTGACTTGTCTTCATGGATGATTGATACAGTTAATGGATACATTTGTTCCGATGTTTATTTTATTCCAGAATTGGGGGGAAAGTGAATGTGTCTGTAGCAAATACATGTATAACTGTTAAAATATCCTATATTGTTTAGAGCCATGCACTGCAGGCCTGAGTGGCATAACAGAACTTGGGTTCAGTGCCAGCTTTGCCGAGCATTGCTGCTACCAGTGCAAAGATAAGAAAGGGCACTGGCTATAATTACTCTGTGCCGCTGGATTGCAAGAGATGTGTACTGAGGGAAAGAATTCAAACCATTTGCTTTTTATTTCAGATGGCCATTTGTGGAGGTAAGCAACTTTCTTTAGTTGCAGGGTGGATGTGTACTTTATGACGACACGGCTGCACCGGCTGTGACTGACAGAGTGTGCCAGATCCAGTAGAGAAAAAAATAGTACTTGACCTACATGTGGCAGCACAAACATGACTCCTGCCATTCTCTGTTATCTGTATTAGATAAAATTGTGCGGTTGGCTCACTTTTTCAGGTCCCCTCATAGAGCTGCAGCTCTGCTCACTGTGCAGACCTGATATGGAAGAGAGTGATGTGACTCTTTCCATGAGCAATAGAGGTGCAACATAACCTCACTGGGATGACCAAACTTTCAGTTTGTGTGAAAGCTGGAGTGTGAGCTAGCTTGATAAAATCAGTTTCAGAAATTTGCTCATTTGTTTTTTGATTGCTGCAGGTGTAAAATGAGACCTTTGGCATGCGTAATGAGAATTTCTTGATGAAATGAGATTTAAATATCACATGATTTTAAAACCTGCATTTATTTCTGGAATAGACAATTCATGCCTTGATGGTAACATATGAGGCCTGTCTATCGTTTGACTAGTGTCTCTAGGAGCTGCAGGGCAGGCTCAGTGTGCATGATAGATTATTTCCTGTCCTGTGTATAAACTGTAGTCATAGGTCAATGTTCTGTCTCTGTCAGCCTAGGATGACATACTGCGCAATTTCCTTTGAAAAAATACAGAATCAATCAGTCAACAGAGAAATGTGTCTTCAAGTCGGGTTATTATAACATTTCCAAATTTCCCCGCTCAATCAACCTGATTAATATTCATATCACACTTTTGCACAGAATGTATTTGCATAGACATTAGTATCCTTATTAGCATTTTTTGTGTTCAGGGTTTTTTTTTTTACTGTTGATTAGTGATTAACATACAACATTTTGAATTTAACAGAAGTTGAGTTGATTTTGTCCATTTTGCTAATCAATAGGATGTTTGTTTTTGGATTAGTGTATTTAATTCCTTTAAACATTCATCGTAATATCTATAAGTCTTAACTTAATGAGACACAGCAGGGTGTAAGTGTAATCCTAAGATGACAAAATTAAAGTACCAATATACTTATTCCATATGACTAATATTGCAAGATAAAATTTGTTTCTGAAGATATTAGACAATTGTCATTTGTTTTGGTATTGTCAGGGGAAACAGGCTGTAATATAAGCAACAGCAGAAACAAATAGCATTATTGAGCCCTGAGAAATACATTCTCCTGCGCCTTGGTTTTTTTCCCCTTTTCATAAGACAAATAAGATCAGCATGTGTTATTAAATATAGACTGACTGCAGCACTTTCTCTTACATTAGATTAAATTTAAAGTAGGACAAACCAGTCGATTTTCTTAATACTTTCATTCTTTTTTTTTATTTTTGTAGCAAACCAGTTTGTAACGACGGCAGCAAAAATGGGAGTTTTGAATTCAGGACTATTACATCACTAATTGTGTAGTTTAACAAAATGCATGGTGCTTGAACAGTTTAATGATCACTGTATTACATTTCTAAAATGTCCTTTGTTAGAGGAATACAAACATACCTGGTTGAGTAAAAAAAGATCATAATCCTGCTTATTTTACTTTCTACTGAAGGTAAAATTATTTAACAGAATTTCTGTCTTCCTATTTTTTTTTGTCTTTTTTCATGCTTCAGCATTTTGATATTCAGAAAGTGTATCGTTTGCCTGGGGGAGACAGTTTATTGAATTATAAGAACTTGCTCACCCACACCGTTTCTTTCCTGGACACCCTGCTGCAGCTGATTAAGATGTGAGCGGTGCAGTAGTTGGTGAGTGCTTAGCAAAGCGCATTTCAAAGCCTCCTCTATCTAAGTCTCCTTATATTGTTAACAGATTGGAAGACTAGTGATGCACAATATTAGGAAGACAATAACAACCATCACTGCAGTGAGCGTGTGCAGGAATACAAAGCAGGAAACCAGACCCAAGTAGTGTTCTGTTAACCACTGCATTTAAAATAATTAAATTATAATATCTGTTTTAAATTACTTCATGACCCTTTATCCCTCAAGTCTTTATTCTTAATGACCCCATTTTCTTTGGTCCATGTATAACTGTAATTAAAGCACACCTGTCATGTTTTGAGTGCCAGTGGAAAACAGAGAACAGCTGGTGCCCAGTCTTCTATCCGTTGGAATGAGCTAAGCCAGTTCAATCACCCAGATTATTACGGAGATAAAAGTGCTATGATATTATATGCAAAGCTTTAAGATGGATCTGCATTCTGTAAAGGTGTGAAGTAGTATCTGGAGCAATGCTCAGATTTATGTTGTGTTTTGGTATTGAAGCCATTCATTTTGTGCTTCATTCATGTGTTCATTCACTGAGTCTTTGTTTCTACCACCACCCTCTTAATGGCCAGTGCATTGTTTTGATGTTATCTGTGCAGGGCTGTGCTGCTTTGCTGAGCAGTGGATTTGATTATTATTGATGGTGCTGGTTTATGCACAGTGAAAGTGAGCTTAATTCTCAGTGTTGCTATAGTAGGGTGCCAATTATTAACATGGACATCCACATTTTTAGCCTGTAAATGATTTTCCAGTCTTTATCCCATGATTGATGACCATGTAAGCCACAACCAGGAAAACAGTATACCTCAAACTATTATTAACTTGTTTTGAGTCGTATGAAATATTTGACATGTAGGGAGTGTCCACACAGCTGCACATCTGTAAAATAGCAACACAGCAACATTTAACAAGCAAAGCTTGATATAGTTGCTTTCGTTGTGTCTTAAAGAAGTTCCTACCTTTTTCCTAAAGGTAGGAAAAATTAAACAAACAACAGGAAGGGTTGTCTTCCCATGGGGACAGAAGTACAGATGAATAAAACCACTCATCAGGTGAGAACAAATCGACCTCAGAGTCAGACGTTCATCGCTCCATCTTGGACACCTGTTCCATCAAAGCCATCAAAGCTTCCTGCACTGCAACTTGTTTTTGTTCTCTCAACTCCCATAAATGTATAGTTCCTCTCTCTGGCTGTGAGAGGAATGATAGAACATTTTGCTGCTTTTAAAAGCATGACTTGTCTTAACAAATTCTTGGTATATCTTGATTTACTTGGTATGTTATTACTTGGCTTCTGCCTTTTTGGCACTGTCTGTCAAGCTTTAAACTCTAAACAGAAAAGTCAGCCACCACACTCAAGCCTACAGCCTGGCCACTTTGACCAGGTGCCAATCTAAACCATTTCCTAAGGGATATTTTTGTGTTTGTGTCTGGACCTTTTATGCCTAGTCAAAGCACCAGCATGAGCAATGAATGTAAATCATGGTAGCCGTTTTCTTATGTGGCTGTCCATGGTGTTTGCTCGCTCGCCATTTTGTCTGCTGTTTTCACACCCATGATGAGGGGATAGTTGAAAAGCTGCTTGGCCGTATAATACAGAGCTGATTGTTATTCTGCATGCGTACATGTGTGAACAGCCGCTGTTATTACTGTTCTTGTTCTTTGTTGCCGTCGTCCTGCGCCCCATGTGGAAAATTACATTCCAATTTATGTGATAATTTTTTTTTGAGCTTCAAAAAACTTTTTTTTTTGCTCAGATGTACATTTAGAAATACTGATGCGTAATTTCTCGTTCTTTTAACTCTTTGTGTCAAAAATGAATTTTATCCATTTAAGATGAAGACAAAGTGCACATAGTTGCATTAGTACATCCAAGATCCCCGGAAATAAGCCTAGTTGAAGAAAAAAATTGCACATTTCAACCAAAACAGACCAGGATCATGTTTGCGTCTGGAGTTGAATTATGAATGAATAAATATTTTCAGGTTCCCTAAACCTAGCACTTGAGATAAAGCATACACACATCTCTGTTGTTATACATACAGATAAACCCTGGCAGGTTTTCCAGAGGTCAGCCAGTCAGTGAGATAAAAACCAGAACTGGAAGGGGGACATATGGACATGCAGACAGACAGGTAGACAGGCAGAGGAGGGGGTGGTGGGACAGTAGTTTGGCAGCCATGGTCTCCCCCCAGCTGCATTATTGATAGCTTCTTTGACAAGCTGCTGCTCATGCTCACCTCAAGCACTAACTGGTGGGTTTTTGTGGGGGTTGGTTCCATGTGTGGTTCTTAATCACGGTGCCACCCAAGTCAATATAGTCAGAATGAATCAGTCTAAATCCACAGAATGCTGTCTTATATGGCTCAAAAAGCAAGTAAACTTAAGCTCCTAGGCCAGTTTTGAGCTATGGAAGTTATATACTAGTCATTTGATGAAGTCTCAAAAGGGAAAAGATGCAGCAGGATCTGGGTCAATACAAATCTAGGATTGCTTTTCCAAGGTCAGGGACTCATTGAACTGAGGTAACGAGCAATGATAAAGGTATTGAGTAAGAGCGTAATGAAGAAAGAGTGAGAACAGTCTGGGCTTTGTGCTTGCCTTGATGGGTATAAAAATAATAATGGTATCCATTTAAAAATAAAGGACATTGATAGCAATTGTCAGGATTTTGTGTGGATCAGGAAAATGAGACAGAAACTGAAGGAAAGGAAGCAAAATCCTTTGCACAGCAGAGAGACAGACTGAGTGGGAGGTCTCTGGGCACATCTCCAATGCATGTTGCCCTGCATTAGCACTATAGCCATCCCGCAAGAAGACGGTGAGAGAAAAAGAACCTCGGCAGATGAAAGTCTTCTATCTGTCCATCCATTATTCATCGATGAATTAGATCGTGCATGAATGAAGTTGAGGAGGAGAGAGGAGGAGAAAGAGTAACTGAGGAGAAAAGGATTGGGTTTGTTTAGATAAGATCATAATGTTAAATATTAAACGATTTTTAAAAAAAATGACTTTTTTTTTTTAGATGTGAGGGTTTCTACCAAAAAGAGCAGGTTGCTGAGAGGAGGACACATGAAAGAATGATCATGATGTGGTGTATTCTGGAAAGGCATTGGGTGAGGGACCGAGGTGAAGGAAAGGGTAATGATGCTCAAAGGAGTAGAGGTCGTTATAAACCTTTACACCTCCTAAGCAGAACTATGAGGGTTTCTAAGGCTCATCATGGGTCCTGCACTCATGGCTGTCCCCAGTTAGCACTTTATGTAGACATTCAGGACATCTGCACTTCTCTGACTGAATGCTGGAGGGAATAAACAGAGAAGTGCAAATGGAAATGCTTTTCCAACTATTTTCCACATACTATTAGACTGCAGTTGTCATCTCTTCAGCCACAAAGACAGAAGGTGCAGAAGTGCTCAAAGAGATGTAAAAAAAAAATCTGTCCATCCATTTCTATACCTCCTTGTCCTTGCAGGTGCAAGGGGAGCTGGCGCCTATCTCCAGCTATAATTGAACCTTGAACAGGTCATTAGAGCAACACAGAAACACACACAGGACTGACTTGGTACATATGCTGTAATAGCGCTTATATCTTTTTATGAAGTATTTTCTTTGTTCCAATAGGAACACAATTCTATAAATGTGAAATAAAATTAAAATACAGATTATTGGATTTGGCTGCCATGTAGCCCAGTTGGGATCAGGTATTTGAAGCACCAGTGATCTCAGCAATCTCATGCATGGTAGGCATGTGAATATAATTAGATCTGTTGTTGTTGATTATTTTTCATGTTTTAGCACTTCCAGAGCCTGCAAACTGTAAGGTAACCACAGTTATTAGATAAGTTGTTTCATTAATCAAATGTTAAGAATCTTAATTGACAGCTTTGGCTGCCAGCCAACAGGTCAGCAGCCTCTGCAGGACGGAAGCTTGTGAATTTATTGTAGCAATTAAAACAATGTGCTGAAAACGAATTTACAGCTTTGGGTGTCATGTACACTACTCACATCACATCTGTGTTTTAACAGACCAGATGAATGGTTAATAGAAAATAATGCAAAACAGGAGATAATGATAGAAAATACACACTCATGACTTTGTATTTCTTTATCTTTGGTTTGGTGTTTTCACATCCAGTGTGTCTTTGCTCTATGCCACGCTCACATACAACTTGATAAAATAGGTTTTCACATACATGCGTTTAGTGCTACTCACGCTCACAGAGGTAGCTGCTCTATGCAGAGGGAGTGGGTGTGATTGTGAACCACGGGTGATGACAAGAGCGCCATATGCTGATGTATTTTTATTTTTTATAGTGCTCTATAAAGAGGAAAACCACTTACTTGTTTTTTTTTCTACAAATGTTCTGAGAATAGTAGAAAATCTTAATTTATATACATTAAATTATATGTATATAATTTAATATATACATATATTAAATTTTATACATAATTTAATATGTATATTAAATTATGTATATAATTTAATATATACATGAAATTATATATATATATATTATATAAAGTCCAGGATTAACAAAGTCTAATCCTGGACTTTGTTATTTTTACATTTCTCAGCTCATTTTACCTGTTTTGATTAAAAAAGTTGCGTTTCTCATGAAGCATGCTGGCCGTATGGTTTAATTTATTCTTTATGTGTTATTAGGTGATTACTGTCTCTGGAGAGAACTTGTTTCAGACTGGCTCAAAGGCATGAAAACTTGGTTATGCTGGAACATCGCATTGCTCTCTTTTTTCATCTTTATAAAGCAGTATTGCCGCTCAGATGATTATTGGGCATATTACAGGTGTCACCGCCCCCAACTGACAACTATTACCCTGTTTTCAAAATTATTACAATGACCTTTCCTTATCTACTGATGATTACTGCACAGTTATTATATTTTAACGAGATTGACCTCTTGAAAGTCAAGGGTACACAAGATGAATGCATGCTTGATTATTGGGCTTTGAAGGTGGCATCCAGTTCCTTGCAAAAGTATTCATATCGCTTGAGATTTTCCTCATTTTCTCACCTTACAACCCAAACCTCAATGTATCTTATTAGGATTGTATGTGATGCATCCACACAAAGTAGTGCATAATTGTAAAGTGGAGGGAAAATTATACTTACTTTAAAAGCCTTTTGTCTTAGACTTCTAAATAAAACCCACAAGTTTTTTTTTCTATCAATTAAAATTTTGATAAGAAAAATAAAAAAAAAAACATTGAATTTTGCAGAAGAAAATGTTCAGCAAGTGTGACTACTTTTTTAGGGCAATGGTTTTGTCATTCTTCTGGATTTAATGCTACTTTATTTTATTCTTTTCTGCCCCTGAGATGAACGAAGAGACGTTCCAAAAGGACCCAAAGTCAGTGGGAAGTGAGGGAGAGTAGAGGATTCTAGAATGAAAAGAAAAAAAAGAAAGGTGACATTGGTGATAATTGAAGGAAAAGAAGCTAAATCCTGAGGGAGCCTCTATTCTGAGATGTTACATCTACTTGTATAAAATATGTGAAAAAATGAAAGCACAGGAAGAGCCTGTCAGGAAGGAGTTTGATCAATTTTGATTCCTTTTATGTTATCACTCTTTTCCATTTTTGTCAGTACTGTAATTTAGCTTTAACTTGTATGAGGAGTAGGGTTTTATTCAGCGAGTAGAAAATTATTAGTCTAGATTTATTTCTTCTCTTATTTACCCTGCATCATCTTATAATCCTGAGACCAGAGGAGAGAGATCAATAATTCACAACTATTGTTTCCCCCCGGACAGCCTGTCTGTCTTTATATTAAATGATGAATTATTAACAATGTGTGAGATGGGAAATCTGCTGAATTTCCCTCCTGATGCCCATGAAATTAAAAAAAAATTTGCTCTGGCACTCAGAGGCAGCCATAAGATCACAACAAGGAAGTTTTTTAGTTTTATGTTGTATCAGGGACAGGTGGTGGTGTTAGACACTGAAAGAAACACCATGAAATCATTCCTTAAATCTCACCAACATGTGTTGAGATTTGTGCAGCTCTTCTTAAAATCATCATGTCAGACCCTAAGCAGACCAGTGATCTGATGCATATTTTATATTTCATTGTTTGAAAAAAATGTAATCTGCAGTCTGCCTTCTTGATTATGCGCAGACCTCTGACAATCAAGCATGTTTGTATCTGTTGGTATGTTCGTTGACTTGCATAGAAATAGTCTCAGCAGCAGCTGCATCATTACAGAGACATGAGTCCTGAGCAGTTTTTCAACAGAAACAACTGTTTGTGTCTGTTTTGCATTTTGTCTTCAGGCCTCTTCTCGACAAGTGCCATCTGATAATTAGGCCCCCTAATCACACTATTAATATGCAGCTCAATTGAGCAGAGTACAGCTTATTGTTCCCCTGATAGGGTAATAGCAGACATTTAATATAAAATGACTACTGAAGATTTGTTTTTTAGGGTTTTGTCTGACAATTAATTTTTTTTTTTTTTTTTTGTGGACTGGGGTAAATTGTAACATTGTTAATCTCTAAAGAATTTCCTTTTATTGCAGCTTGCAAATGGCATTGTGAAATTATAAAAGTGTTCATAGGGGAGGTAGTGGGATTGTGTATGTTTTAAAATCACAAAAAAAAAATCTCAACCCTAATGTCGCTACTGTTGTGTTGACAGAGAGCTGTGTCTAACTTTTTCTCTTATAGTTACCATGGCGCCACAGAAAGAGCCTGGAATCATTTGAGCCTCATTTAGTCCCCGTGACATTCAGGTTTCAAACACAATAAAGCCAGAACATGCAACTAAAGGGCTTGAGTGGTGTTGTGCATTATAATGGTCTCTAGTGAATTCATAGTGGTCCCTCCTGAAAACTCTGAAAAAACCCCACAGAAAATAGGAAAAAATCTGAATAAAAACTGATACAAGCAATGTAACTAGAATTGGTTGTGAAAAAGTTCAGTATTTTTTGTCACTGATTTCAGAACTTGCTTGGGCCTCCTCTTGCAGGAATTACTGCATCCATGCAGTGTGGGATAGAGGAGCTCAGGCTGTGGTTCTGCTGATGAGTTTTAAAAGGCCAGGTTACTTGGATAGCAGCCTTCAGCTCATCTGCATTTTTGCGTCTGTTGTTTCTCATCTTCCTCTTAACAACCCCATAGAGCCTCTATATGGGTCAGGCTTGGCCAGATTGTTGGCCAATCAAGCACAGTAACCACCATTGAACCAGCTTTTGATCTCTTTGATAGAGTGGGCATCCTGGTATATGGCTGCATTGATTGTGGATTTTAGAAAACACAGTGGATGAATGAGCACCCAATCATCACTGACTGTGGAAACTACCTATTGGACGTCAAACAACGTGGATTCTGTGCCTCTCCATTTCATAGCCTAGTGTACCAATTGCCTACATTTCTTATGGCAGATTCCTTCATTTCCCACAATCCAAATGGATACTAGCGAGTTTGATGAGGTAGTTGGGCGCCCAGCCCCATTTCTTCTCCATCAGCCACTGCGTAACTGTCAGTGCGACACAGAGAGCGGCAGTCACGCTGTGCGTCCTCGTGACCACTTGTACCTACTCCCAATCTTATCAGCTTGTTGTTGCATTCAAAACAGTTTGATGTGAACTCTGTTTCCTACCGGGCAGTTTAATGTGCAACACGAGTATGCGATTGCAAAAACTGACCTTTGCACAGATGTGTCTGACGCATGTCCGCCTTGAGTATGGGCAGACCTGTGCGGAGTGAAGTTCACCTGAGTATGTGGGAGTCTTAAGTCTGCAAGGAGTATACATAATTTTTGACTAACTTTATGTGCTGCATATCATGTTTGTGTGTATATCACATGTTAATAAGGGGCAGACACAATCCTCAAGGATTGGATCCATGCACAGAAAAAATAAAAACGATGTCTAGGTATTATTTGCTGCAGGGGTCTAGGAGGTTTTCAGGAAGGGCAAACACACACACACACACACACGCACACACACACACACACACACACACACACACACACACACACACACACTTGTACAAGCACACATACAGATCTATCACTCTGATACCGCTGCAGGATTCAGCCATGACTATGTGGTTATTTTATGAATGTGATGAGTGGGAATTCAATTCCCAAGTGCTCACTGATGTTAGATCCTGTCTGCCTCTTTTGATACACACATTTAGTGAGCAGCTACTCCATGCTGATCAGTGGCATACACACAGTGTGAAAGAATCTCACATATATGCATCACACACGTTACATGCAATACCACATGCATGCATACTCTGGACAGCATGCTTAAGAATCAAGCCATGTGCCTCATGTGTTTTCTAAACACCATCTTTAGAGCGTACGCTGCACTGCCCAGGTTTACAATAACATTTATTGGGTCTTTAAAGAGAAGGGAGATCATGAAGTTTCTGGGTCAGCAAAAGGACCATAAAACACTGATTGCTAATCAAAAGTTTGCATTCTTAGTAAACTGAATAGTTTCTATTTGTTATATTGACAGTAGATTTTTTTTTCTTTAATGAATGGTGATTGAGGTTAAGTATGACATTCATTCCCCCTTTCTATACCTACTGGAGCATGCATGTACAGAAAGGTACTCAGACTGTTTCTAATGTGCTAAATAGTTTTGTATTTTTTATCTGTCATTGTTTTGGGAAAAAAGTAAACAAGGTGCTTCCTGCTCTTCTAAATCATGTTAATGATATGACACTGAAGCACCCCAAGGTCAGTGCCCACCTAATCAGATTGAGTCAGGAAATTGCTCCTAATCTAATAACATTAAGTATTGGATTCCTTCCTGCTTCCCAGGACTGTAAAGGTAAAATGGGCAGTATGACGGAGCATTTATGAATTAAGAGTTAACATTACAATGCAAAAACGGAAACAGAACTTCAATGCAGAAAGATGGTCTACAAAACTGAATTAAAAATTGATGGTACTACTTTCTGCAGCATGCATTATTCACTTTGCCTTTGTTTATGCTGATGGCCCAGATGAGTTTCTGCATGTATTGAGAATAATATCAAAGTCAAATGTTAAATGTCACAACTATTCAAAAACAAATATTTTGAATAGGTTTCCTACCATTTTGGGGAAAAGGTTTGACTGGTCATAAATAGTTTATAATAGGAGCAGGAGTGACAGCATGGGGAAAGAGGTGGTATAAAGGGGGTTTATTATTATTTTAAAATAAAGACAAAATTATAGCTCGTGGTACTTTATGATGTCCTCAGCATCCAAATTAAGGGATTGGTGTTACTAGGATTTCTAAAACAGTAGATTCCCTGTGAATTCTTTAGGACAGGAATGTCCAAAGTGTGGCCCAGTAGGACCTGATCATAATTCAAGAATGATTGTTACAGCGTTTGAAGCTAATAGAGACAATTTAGAAGTTTTTTTGTGTGTATTTGTGTTATTCATTGTTTATGAATCCTGCTTTTTGATTTGACTTTCTTTTCATAGTAAATACGATCACTATTCAGCCCTCAAGAGCACCGTTTACAAAATAATACATTGTGTGGGAGTCTTTTGTTGACTTGTCAATAGTTTTTGTATCTTATGCTTTGAATGAGTTGGTGCCTGGTAAGCAGGACGGTTTGTAAGGAAGAGAATTTAAGCACGTTGTTTTATATTGAGATCTCTCTAACTATAAACATTTAACAAAGCTTAGTACATTCAAATAATGCATTAAGTTTGAAAACCACTGAGTAAAGCATGATTTGAAACGGAGTGGTTGTGCTGTATTAAGAAAGACTATACTAGACACCCAATAGTACTTCTTTATTTTTGAGGTTTTTTTTCTTTCATGTCATTTTCAACTCGTAATATTTATTTTCTGTGTTTACAACAATCACTTTTTTTTTTCCTGTGTTTTGTATCCGACAGTTTCCTTGCCTCAACTGTTTCCCCATTACTTCCTTAGTCATTCACTAAGTCTATTTACATTGTCATCAGTGGGACTTTACACTTAAAACTGGACTTTGCTGATAGTAAAATGGATTCGAGGTGACCTTGGCAGGTGGGCCAGCCCTGCCTGACGGAGGATTTTTCAGATTGGACAAAATGTGTTCATAGGAAACGGCCTTGTTTCATCTAGATTTATCCTCTAGCTTTTAAATAGCTGCCATGTTACAGAAATATGTCTGTGTGAGAATATATCAGTGTGTATGTGCAACTCTTATCGAGAAACTGCAGCTGCTGTTGGGAAAGTGGCATGGTGACTGGGAGGGACATCTTTATACAACGTTCACACACCTTGGTTTAATTACACCAAGCTGACCAGACATACACACCTAAACAATTATGAATAGTGTCCACATTTTACATTTACTCTCATATGAAGAGCATTAAGAAAACGACATTGTTCAGCTTGCAACTAGTAACCTTTATTTTGTCATCAAGATATTTTCACCACTCTCCTTCTCTGCTGCTACAATCTAAAAGGGCTTGGGCATCAAAGGAAGTAACCAACTGGGCAAATGTATTATTGGAATGCGTAGTGTGAATGCATTTCACTTGAGACATATTAATCTCCTCACTTTTTCATCCAGGCAACCCTTTACAGTTGTGATGTTGCACATCTTGTGATTTTATGTGTTGTGTTCCTCCCTCCTAAGCATAAGGAAATGAAGGATCGTTTCCCCTCACATGTTTGAAGAAATTTTGTTTTTTATTCAATCCCCTTCTAAAACATGTGGTGAGGAATTCAGTGTTCTGCTTTATTGTGACTGGTATGTTACTTTTCTGTGGCATTGCTGTGTCATTTAATTATAATTTCCTTGTAAAACTAAGAATTTAAATTCTTAGTTAGCTAATCAAGCAGTAAAGGACCCTATCAGATTTATTTACAGTTTCCTACAGTGCTTAGTATATACTGTGAGATTCAACAATGATGTTATTGGGTCATTGCTACAATGTTTCAGTTGCAGTTTCATCGATTGTGTTGGAGTGGTGCACGTGTGTTACATGACATGAGAAAATTGCAGTACAGCAGCATATCTAAAATATCGGTGGTAGAAAAACGATGCATATGTTACATGTTACAATGTCAAATTTATTAAAAGCTGATATTGCATTATGTTACTGTCACACATGTTTCCTACACCATTTAAGCAAAAGGCAGATAGGCAATAGTGTGACGGGAATATAATGTTAGTTCCCTGACTCTTTCTGTTATTGGCATAGCCACCCTGTAGGGAAACGGACAGCAGATTTAATCTACAGCTGCTGTGCACTCTCTCAGCATTTGTCATGGTTATAGTAGAAAAGCTTGTTCTCTTGTTCTGCTTAGATTAATGACCTCAGTTTGGACTATTGACACAACACTTATCTGTTTTTATGAGTCCTGTGGCTTCTGTCTATAAACCCCAGTGACACAGGAGCTCACACACTAATAATAGTGTAAGTGAACACTCACAAACACACACACACCTGGCTGAGACCCACATACATTTCTTCCAATTATTTCTTCTGTGTGTCTAAAACAATGTTTTTACCCCAGTCCTGATAGATCTGAGCCTAAGCTACAGCAATAAGCAGAGCCGGTATTTTATACAGCAGATCCTCTAAATCTTAACAAAGCATATTGTCTTTTGATTATTTAATATAAATAATAGGAGGAATTTTAAAGGAGTCAACTTTTTTTAGAGGTATTGTTTGTTCTCTTTTGTGTTTGGCATAAATGATGAACAGTAAAAATCTGGAGTATACAATTTTGAAGAAGTTATATTTGTTTCATAAAGGTGTGTTTTAGATTAAAGTGAAAACATATTCTGTTTTTTTAGATGGTTTGACATTTGTTTTTTTAGAATACAATTTTGCTCTTGATTTTGACCCAAACTCTAAAAAAAAGTTAAATCTTAAACCTTAGCATGTTATTGACATCAACCAAGATGATACAAATATATAATTTATTCCTATACTCTTGTTGTCCTGTTATTATGAATAAATTAATTCAAAATATGTCTGCACAATCTCACTAGAGTCCACCAGGAGTCCATTCGGAGTAAAAATTGGAAACCTTTTCAGAGAAAAGAGGAAAACAAATGTAGAACAATACTGCAGTTACAAACATATTTCCCAACGTGTGTACTTGTAATATTTGTATTGTTTTGCAGCTATGTTGAAGATAAGAGACAGAGAGAATGAGAAAAAGCAGATGCATTGTCCCTGAAGGCTCTACTTCCTCTGTACCTACAGGATCAAACACAAAGAGAGAACTGAGCATCACAGGAAATGTCAGCCACAGTTAGGATAACAGATTGCCCTGCCAAACTTATGTCTGTCAGAGAGAGGGAGCCGATGCTTGTAGACAGTGGAGAAGAAAGTAACTGTGTTGAACACAAACTGGTTCAAACACAAACCGTGTAACATTTATTATCGTTACATGCACAAATACAAACCAAACTAAGGAAAGTGATGTTTTACTCTGGAGAGACTCGTGGTTAAATCTTTCAGATCTAGATTAAGCTTAAATGCAGGTTGCAGCATATTGCTATATAGTCAAGCTGCATAATATATCGAATCACAAATGTTAGCGCAGTTTCAATGTATCCAGTGTCCTAATTGTAAAAGCTCCTTCAATGCAATATTTGGTGGCAATGAAAGCTCTGCTACCCTTTATTATATTTGTTACAGATTTTAGTGACAAAGATGATAAAGCTCAAGGAAGTGATAGGGCTAATGTGATGATGGAAATAAGAGAAAGACGGGGAAATGTGAGTTAATCACCATCAGTATTGTACGGTCATCATAATACTCAACAATAATATTCCAACTTTATCTTTCTAATATGTTGCAGCCCTGTGGCATATCCATGTGTTAAAAGACATAAAATATTCTAATATTTTAAAATAACAGTTTAATAGCAGAGTTTAAATATTATTGTTTAGCACAAAACTGTGGGTACTTAATCACTGTAGAAAAAGGTTCTGTAATTAATGCTTCATACACAGATTCATTTAGTCTCCTAGCACCTTTAGAGGTACTCTGTTGAGAGTTGTAAGTACTTAGATCTGCTAACAATCAGGTGTATAATGAGTTAGTTGGATGTGATAATTGTGCCCTGTTGAACAGCGGCTGCTTGACACCAGTTATGATTGGCTAAAGTGGAAATTGAGGCTTGCGATTGGTTAGTTGTGGCTAGACTTGGATACAGGCTACTGACGCTTGCTGCCCAGTTGCCTGGAAACAGCCATCCCTCTCTGTGTTAGTGGCCTTGGCAAAATGACAGACAGCATAAATGCTCTGCAGAGGAATGTGTCAATCTGTTGATTCTGCTGAAGATTTCTTTATCAGTCTGTGCTGTGGATATGTGCCATTCCATGAATCACATCTTTTTTTCCCTCATGTTCAGTGTTGTGGTTTAAAGAAAAAAAAAATACAGTTCAGTGATGAGAAAACACAACAGTGAACCAATAAGAATACAATTTTTTGTAGTAGTAATGATTTTAATTCCAGCATCAGTTTCTTTTTTCTGTGACAAGTGGGCTAATAATAGAGAATTTTTTTTTCTCCTTGACTAAAGGCATTACAAACTCACAACCTTTTTGCTTTCTACTTATTCTCCAAGGATTCTAAACAATTTTGTTCTTTGAGCTGTTTCGATGTCAGGGTCTTTAGCTTCCATATTTTTATTGTAATACAGCCTCCACTTTGAACAATGCTGCTTCTGCAGTTGTCAGGAAATGGAAAGTCACAAACATCTTCAGACTCACATTCTTGAATTAAATTTTTAGTGCTGGAATTGAGAAACTTTACTTTCATGGCTGTCAGTTAACTTATTTAACTTAAAAAGTCCAAGCAGTTTTTGTTTTTTGCCAGTACAAACATGAAAATACTGCATGAAAATATTATATTTGGTTGGATAGATTTAGATTTATTTCCCTGACCTGACATAGATTTTAGTAACTGAGGTAAGAAAGAAAAGAAAGACAGACAGACAGACAGACAGACAGACAGACAGACAGACAGACAGACAGAATGTGGATATAGTGTAGTTGTCATCAGCACTACAATACTTACAATATTGCAATTCAATATTGTACAACTCTAGTGAGCCTGTAAACTTTAGGGTCATATAAGGACCTAAAGGATGCAGCAGGTGGCACAGCTAAACTTATATTGTTGCTAAATTATAAAAACATTGTTACTAGTTGCAGTCAAACAAATCTATAGTCTCTGTTAGTGTTAGATGTACAAATTGACTAATTAAAAATAAATATTGGAAATGATTTGTAAATTTTAGTCCCTCTGTCCTTAGTTGACTCAATCTAAGTCACGCCACTCTGTTTTGGAAATAGAAGTCACTCCATGCCAACGTGACCTCTTACGTCAGACAGTATAAATAATGGAAAGGAAAAGGTAGAACTAAATCTGAAATTACTTCTGTTTTGCAAGCACTGTTTAAGTTGAGACTTCAAACTGCTGAAACCTGTCAGCCTGCATTGTGGCATGTAAGCACATATTGGTGTCATCATGTCTGAGTCTGCTGTGTTGAAGCTCCCCACCATTTGTAGAAACATAATCAGAGTGACTATTTTCAAACCACATCTCTTTCAGGCGGCTTATTAAATCAATGAGACAGCAAAAAAGTTTTCATCTGAGATCATCCAAACAGAATAAGGACACCAGGACTATATTAAAAGTTAAAGACCTGCATGAGCTTTCAGACCTGAGATCATTATCTCTTTAAACTATGCATACTCTGGCTGGACTCCAGACTGTGGGCCCAACAGACTGCCTACTAATTTGTTATTCTTGGTGGCCAGACATAAAAACTCATGACTGCACATTCTCCTGTACACTTGTGGTCTGTTTTTGTTTGTGTCCCAGTTCCTGCCACCTCACTACAGTCGGCGTGTGTGTGTGCCCTCCAAGGAAGGCATTGGTTTTTCTCTCCGAGTGCTTGGCCACAGATTGCTGCCACACTGTGTGTGTTTCTTATGCTACTGATTTGTATTGCAGTCACATTGCTGTTCTGCAACAATCATCAGATGCTCTTCAGTTCTTTACAGACTTATTTCTAACTTAAAAATAGAGAGATTTTACAAGACTTTGAGACTAAAAGACGTGTTATAATTCTGACATAGAAAGACACAGAGATTGATGTGAGAGATCCACTGTTATTTATGTGCAAATACACAAAGTTAATTAGCCCATTAAACCTAATACACTCAGCGGTCAGCAGAGTGGCCGCTGGAGCATAAACAGGCCTACAACAGATGGTCCTTCTTAGCTGAACTCGAGTTAATAACTTCATTAGGACTTCTCTGAGAGCCAATTGAACACCTTTGTGCTTCACACCTGTTTACATATTTTGTGTCAATGAATGTGTTTTAGTTTCCTGCATATACAACTAAACCTTCCTGCACTTTGGCCTTTATGGGGGAAAAAAGCCTGAAGGCCTCAGCCTCTGGTGTTGACATTGCTGTTGCTACCTCCGTTACCTTAGCCACTCCCTCGCTGATTGTCTCTGAAGGCCACTGACACGCTCCCGTTGAACCCTTTCCTCAGTTGCCTTGACAACTGTTCTCTCACTGGGCGGGGTACCACTCACTTTCCCAGTGATGGCGCGATAAGTGCTACAATTATGTAAATTCTGTCGAAACGAAAGTGTTTTTGCAGATCAATCATTGCAAGCTGAACAGCTCCAAACTCAATGCTTTCAGCGCTTAAGTTCTATTGATAATAATCCGTCCTGCTTTGTTGAAGAATGGCCTGCCTCCACTTCTGTCCTTATGTTTTCTATAGTTTTAAATTTTGTAATGATTTTGGAAAAATTGTGACGGTTTAACAAAAAAAAAAAAAGATACAATTTTTAAGTTTTGAATGGAAATGGAAATATTTTTGAATCTCCTACTTCTGTTCCACAATCTCTCTCTGCTCTTTAAAACTTTACAACCAAGTGACAGTGTTGGTAGAGATATAGTTTTTGTTGGCTGTGCATGTGTTTTTGTTCTTTTTGAGAGAAATCTTGCCCTCTGGTTCAGCTGCAGCATAGCTCCTCTGAGGCACCTTCTTAGGGCTTACAGAGGCTGTACAGATTTGGCACCGACTCTCCCAGTGTAAGAAGTCTCAGTGTTTCCCTGGAGAGCAAAAGCTTGCATCCTGATTTAGTGTTGACATTCTTCTTTCTGTTGTCTCTGTAGCTTTGCTTCTGTTTGAATCAAGGCTGAGGTTAGCTTTGCAGGGCAACATATTTTTGAAGCCCTACTTTATTTGACTCAAAGCTAAATATGTTTGTTTCTTGTCTGTCCATCTGTCCATCCATCCAGCGATTGTCCAACATGCTCATATTTGCAGGGTTTTGAGGAGGGCATGTTCATTTTTTAATATTAAATATTTATAGAAAATGGTACCAAAAGTGAAAGGGCTGATAAATTAATATGAAAGGAAACATTTATAAATATTTACCTTCAGACATTGCCAAGGCATAATAAAATTGTACATCAGAGATTATTATTTTGTGTGATATTTAACAAAAGATAACAAAGTTAATGTCACCTGTATAATAATGCAGGTAAGTTGTGGCCTTTTTGATGCAGCAGCTCTCCATTAATTAGTTTCCCTATTTTTTTTTTATAGCTCTATGTGCTTTTATAATAATAACTTGGTTTCATTTTTAAAAACGTCCTTATAGGGTGTGTAATGTATTACTATTTTAAATTATGGTTAACTAACTTGGAATAAGAAAAGAAAGTTAATCTTTTTGACAGTTGTACAGAGGGTGAAATACTGTTTTTTCTTCTGCAATGTGTGAATCAAGTTGATGTTTAAATTAAACAAGAGTTTATGAGTATATCCATAAGGCAGACTTTTGAGAATGCACCTGTTACTTAAAAGAAGGAGCAACATTTTTACAAATGCTCATGAATATACAATTAGACTCATCAAGATTTTACAGCTAAGTTTTGCTTAATCTACAGCTACACCCTCTATGTGTGAAAATGTATTTTCCACTAGTGGATAACAGGTGATTCACTGAGACCATAGATGTACCGCATGCTTACATGTTTGTGTGTGCATGTGTAAAGGGGTCTCATGAAAGGGCTCTTTTGAACTTCGGGGTAGTGCTGGTCTTTTGTTGTCTGTCTGTTAGTCGCCCACGCTCTCTGCAGCCCCCCTCTCAATCATGCAGTGTGAAGCCATCCTCTCTCTCCTCAACTCCCATCCTCCAACACAGCCACAGGCTCTTTCATCTAGCCTCAGTTGGGCAAAGGAAGGACTATGTGCATGTGTGTGTGCGTGTGTGTGTGTGTGTGTGTGTGTGTTTATCTCTACGTTGGATATGTGGTTCTCCCACAGTGGGTGAACAGCAACACAAATAAGAACATTTGACCTTTCACCTCGTGTGTCCTTGTCATTCATTGTATGCCATCAGCTATATGAACATGACAGCGTTGCTGCGGATTTTACATGAGCAGAAAGACCTACATATTGAACGACGTGTGCCAGCAGTAGGGGAAGATCAATTTTCCCCTGGTGTTCCTCTAAATGGCAATAGAAGTGACATTAGAATACTAATAATCATAATATCATTCCCTGAATGCTACAGATGATAAAGGGCAGTGGAGCCAATGCAAAGCCTGCATTAGAGTCCTGGCCATAGTTTTCTTATTTCACTAAGTATGGTATTTATTGATGTAGTTTTTTTTCCCCAAGACAGTTTTGTGTTCACCAAAAGAGTCTATGGCTGCCTAATATATTGAGTAGACTTCTATTGATCCCTAATTGAGAAAATAGCCTAGTGTTACACAGTTTTAACTTTGGATCGTTCCGCATTATTTGAACTCCAAAGTCAAAAGAAGCTTAGAACCTTCATTTTTCTTTCTACTCATTTAGTATTCTCTTTTACCAAATGACCATTAACCAGACACAAGAAAGCTACAGCGTGCCACTTATTTTCAAATTTTAAATGTTTCGATGCACATTACACAATGGTTGTTATTTCTTTATTTCTCTCTTGCAACATAAAAGCAGTAAAACATTGTTATGCTGCCTGAATAAACCCCCCAAAAAGATAGCTTTTATCCTCTTTGCCTTTAATAATGACCAAAAGCAGAAATTCACGCTTAATTTATTTGATTTCATTGATATTTCTAAGAATATATTTCATTGTAAGTGTTGTAAAACCCTGCATTGTGCACAGGTCTAAGTCCGCTATAATCACTCCTCTTTAGCCTGACAGCCCACACAGGACCTTTGCACTGGCACTGCTTCACCTTTACCCCATTGCAGGGTCATTCATAAACACACTGGGAGAAATGCTGGGTAGGAAATATCTGCTGAGCAGACTGATGTCATTCAGACTGTTCCTTCTCTCAGATGAAGTTACCAGAGCACGTCGCCTGAAGTCTGGATTTGCAGAAAGCAACATACAGGCCAAGACCCTTAAACTGGGTGAATGTTTATTATTCCTCTGGTTATGTGAATACAACAGGGTGATCATTTCGGAGAATATGCTGAATGGGCCTTTCTTTGTTTTGTAGTACAGTTTGTGTTTACATGTGTTCTACTGCATGAGGACTGCATGTACTTTTCCTGGTCTCGAGCAGAACAGCTGTTTAAAGCACATTGTGGATGCCAGAGCTACAGGCACACATGTTGCAAAAACTCAGACCTCACACATGGTTACAAGTTAATGCAGTCCCTCCAGAAGCCTATAGGTCTACCAGAACTAAGTTTACTTACTGAATTTGATCCAGTTTCATACACATAGATTTGTAAATAATGTTCTGTGAGACTTATGAACACTTAAATAGGCTCTTAGGTATATTCACAGATGCTTTGTTTTTTCTTAACGTTTTCTTATTTATTTTTCTGTTAGTGTTCAATAGATACAATCCATCAGTACTTAACTTGGTTTTTGAGAAAAAATTTAAAGGTCAGTGTAAATGCCACTTATTTTGAGAAGAAAATAAGCCACAGAAAAACGCAGAAAGATAAACAATTCTGTTAGTAAAGAGGCCCAAAGTAACAAGTTGTGTAAAGTAAGACGGTTTAGGTCTACTGGTAAAAAGATTTTTTCTCACTCTCACTTGCACCATTTCATTTCATTTAGACATATTTTCATTTAATCAAGAAGTTTATTTCTGTTAGGAAATGAGAATGGTATCTATCAAAATCTGATTAACGTATTTAAAAGGACCATTTTATAGAGAAATAATTGCTTTGTGTTTTACACATTTTATTAAAAGGGGATGTTGAAAATTATTTAAAACGTACTAAACATAAATTTGCATTACATCAACCAAACCCCTCTTTATACTTGCTGACCAACTTTTTGCATGTTTTCACTGGCAAATATGATCCTTTTTGGTGAGATGCTACAGATCTTAAAGACTGGAAATTCTCCATGTCATCTTCCTAATTTGCAGCTACTTCCTCAGACACTTGATTGAGTCAGAAGATTGGGTGGGCCACTGCACCTAAAATCGTGGTTCTACATCCAAAATTATGTTTCTCCTTATAATGTATACCATAAGTGTTACATAACATAAAGAGAAAGACATTAGTAAAATTAGAAGATTATTTTAAACCTAAATCTGTCAAGGGTATGAATAATTTTGGACTTGCATGCAAACAAGTCCAAAATTGGACTAGTTTGCAAAATTGTTCACAGTAAAAATTTTACAGCCAGTGAAACTGTTTAAAAATCAAATATTGTGTTCATTCAGACAATTTCTAATGCTTTTAATATTTCTCTCAATTTAGATTCTTACAATGAATGCACACAGTTAAAATACAGGGTTTCCCCAGGGCATTACAGGGCTGGCGGGCCACCAGAGTTTACCTGCGCCCCACCAGGCTAAACATAATTTATCCTATTTATTTATAGATTTTTTTTATACACCAGTAACAGTGATAGTAAAGATGGGTTAAAGAGTCTCTTTGGTGAAAAGGTTTGAAGCACAATGGCGACGTAGTATGGTCAGTCTGTGAACACGTTGAGAGGTTGAGGTTAGGTGTCTTTTTTTATTCACCAGAACGTTGTAACCACTTCCTGTTTTTACAAATCGACACCCTTACAACCTCAGCGAATAAAGATCTAACCATTTTGGACATTTTAATTAGGATGAAACTGTTAGGATCTGTGTTTTCTGTGTAGTTTTTTAGGTTTTTCTGTTAGTCCAGTTTCTCCTGTGAATCTGTCTTCCCTGTTGATTGCTCCCGGCTGTATCCAGTTCCCTGATTACCTTCCCTGTGTATTTAACCCCACCTGTTGTCTTTGTCTGGGTCGGATCCTCGTCGTGTAGCACCCTCCTCTAAGTCTGTTTCCCTGTGGACTCTTATCATTAAATTCATCATTTTCACCTTCATCCTGGCCTGCCTGCGTCTCATCTCACCTCACCAAGCCCTGAATCATGACAGTAGGATCCGACCAAGCAGAAGGTGAGAGACGCGTCATGCGGACAAGACGGAGTAGCGCTTGGCGGTGTTTTGGAGCGGTCCCCTTGGAGGAGTTTTGTGGCGGAGCTCTTCTGTGGGGATCGCGGCTGGCGATCCCCCTGCCTGGAGTGGAGCAAAGCCGTCACCGCAGCCCTGAGCCGCCGGAGGTCCCGGCCCCTGGGCAAAGCCGTCACCGCAGCCCTGAGCCGCCGGAGGTCCCGGCCCCTGGGCCCCGCCTGCAGCTGCCTCCGGTCCCCGCACCGAGGCAGCTTCTGTCCCCGCTGCCTCCGGTTCCCGCGCCGAGGCGGCGTTTGCTTCAGCCCCCCGAGTTTCCTGAGTCTGCTCCCCCCGAGTTTCCTGAGTCTGCTCCCCCCGAGTTTCCTGAGTCTGCTCCCCCCGAGTTTCCTGAGTCTGCTCCCCCCGAGTTTCCTGAGTCTGCTCCCCCCGAGTTTCCCGAGTCTGCTCCGTGCGAGCCCCCAGAGTTTCCCGAGTCTGCTCCGTGCGAGCAGTCCCCAGCTCCAGCGTTCCCCGAGCTTCCTGAGTTCCCTTTGGCTCCGCCCCCTGAGTTTGCGGACGACCCCGATCCCCCAGAGTTTCCCGAGCCCGCTCCGCCCGAGCCTTCAGCCGGCCGTCCTGCCGGCGCTCCAGAGCCTTCAGCCGGCCGTCCTGCCGGCGCTCCAGAGCCCTCTGCCGGCCGTCCTGCCGGCGCTCCAGAGCCCTCTGCCGGCCGTCCTGCCGGCGCTCCAGAGCCCTCTGCCGGCCGTCCTGCCGGCGCTCCAGAGCCCTCTGCCGGCCGTCCTGCCGGCGCTCCAGAGCCCTCTGCCGGCCGTCCTGCCGGCGCTCCAGAGCCCTCTGCCGGCCGTCCTGCCGGCGCTCCAGAGCCCTCTGCCGGCCGTCCTGCCGGCGCTCCAGAGCCCTCTGCCGGCCGTCCTGCCGGCGCTCCAGAGCCCTCTGCCGGCCGTCCTGCCGGCGCTCCAGAGCCTCCTCGCCCCCTGCGCCGGCGACGCCCGCCGGACCCGCCTCCGGGACTCCGTTTCCTGCGCCGGCGACGCCCGCCGGACCCGCCTCCGGGACTCCGTTTCCTGCGCCGGCGACGCCCGCCGGACCCGCCTCCGGGACTCCGTTTCCTGCGCCGGCGACGCCCGCCGGACCCGCCTCCGGGACTCCGTTTCCTGCGCCGGCGACGCCCGCCGGACCCGCCTCCGGGACTCCGTTTCCTGCGCCGGCGACGCTCGCCGGACCTCTTTCGAGGGGTCTGCCTTCTGGGTCTCCGCCCACCCTGATGGGTTGTTTTTTGTTCTGGACTCTAGCCCTCCTTCCGTCGCCCCTCCGCCCACCCTGATGGGTTGTTTTTTGTTTTCTGTTGGGCATCTGGTAGCTGCCCTTGAGGGGGGGGTACTGTTAGGATCTGTGTTTTCTGTGTAGTTTTTTAGGTTTTTCTGTTAGTCCAGTTTCTCCTGTGAATCTGTCTTCCCTGTTGATTGCTCCCGGCTGTATCCAGTTCCCTGATTACCTTCCCTGTGTATTTAACCCCACCTGTTGTCTTTGTCTGGGTCGGTTCCTCGTCGTGTAGCACCCTCCTCTAAGTCTGTTTCCCTGTGGACTCTTATCATTAAATTCATCATTTTCACCTTCATCCTGGCCTGCCTGCGTCTCATCTCACCTCACCAAGCCCTGAATCATGACAGAAACAACTGAACTGCAAAAAATATATATATTTATTTTATTTGGGTTTGTTTACCTTTTTTTCAGTCTTCATAGTTGGTGTTTAGGTATTGATAATAATGCTTCCACTAACACATAATTACCTGGTCGTATTTTCAAATTACCTGTCACCTTCAAACACTTTTTTAACATAGGTTGCTGGATGATTGCCCTTGCGCCACTGGGATTAGCAAGTTTAAACTAATCCCAGTTTTCTGTTATCTGTGTTTGTGTTTAAGACCAGCAGCTGTACGCCTATACTTCACAAGTATCGGCATACTTTTGCCTTGTTGCACCTCCAGCTGCTGGTACCTGTGGATCCATGTAGGCTGAGACTGCCACATCCATCAAAATAAAGGTTGCATGTGTTGAGCACAGCTTTACTCTGTGGCATTTTAGGGTCCTTAAAGGACAATTGAAGCTCGCTGTAATGAATAACCCATCAGCTTTCCTGAGGCTGCCAGCAGCCACAAGGGCACTATCTGTCGCATCCATCATGAAAGGGAGGGGTCACTCAGCAAACACACAGGTGTGTACGGACAAATAGGGAGGTTTTGTTTGAACCTCTTAGATGCTGTGTTTTGGAAGGAGGGCTAGAATCTAGGAACATAATTGGTAATGGGGGGCGGGAAGATGATGATGAGGGGGTTAGAAGGAGAGGTTGTCCTGGTCCAGAGGGGTTTAAGAGACACAAAGAGCTACAGCTCCCAGAGGACCTTCCTCCATCAGCCCACCCTGCATATATTACCAGCTTGATTACTCTCATGCTCCAGCCAGTGATGTAGCTATAATATATGTTCTCTGTCTCCCACACAAGCTTTTCACAAGCACGCTTACATCCCCATGGGCAAACTCTGTGATCTGTCACATGACTGGTTCCCATGGTTATCTTGATGTGTATTTTCCTTGTAATTATTCTTAATTGCATGCTTTATGTTTGCATATTTGTTATTCTTTAACAAGAAGGAAAAAGTGAAAAAAAATTGCTGTTGTAATAAAATGTGAAGAATCTTGTTTTATTTATAAACATCTCAGTTTGCTAAAAAAAAAAAAAATCCCCAGAGAGTTATGTGCTAAGATTGAGGAAGACAGTTTTATTTCAGTTTAATTATGATTATTATGCCATTATATTGCACAGTGGCTTTGCATAACTCTGGTAATAATTACATCAAACATACTGATAACAAATTATTTCTTTTTCAAATAACTTAAATACATGAACAGATTTTTTAAAAATAAGAATACACACACAAACATTTCCAATATAAAAGGATTTTTGTGTTTCTGTGCTGGGGTTAGGGTAACGTGTAACGTGTCAGTGATTGCCTAAAGGTTTGAAGGAAGCCGCTGGAGATGTGAACCTTATTTCATATTTTTGTGGGCTGTCTTTGAGCAAATGGTTGTATTTTTCCAACTATATGAATGAAAACTGTTGATTTATTAACCTATCAAGCTTCTCTTGGAGTATGTCGGTTTTACAGATGCTTTCTAGATGTTCTTATTGTAAGCCTGGCTCTGGAGGAAGCACACACAATGTCTTGTCTCCATCTAAACTGATCCTCTCTCATGTCTTTTCATAACAAAGATCCAGTTTAAATCACATTCTGGGAAACAGGTTGTGCAATATTAGTTTTATTTTGCCATCAGTCATGGAGCAGTGCTTTTTTTCCTTCTCATTTCACAGTCTGTTGGTGTGTACTGCTCTTTTCCTTCTGCTCTCTGAGATTTACATCTAGCCCGCATGGAGATCCCAGCATTGATTCTCTGCCACACAGAGATGTTGTTTGCAGTACAAAGGTACTGAGCAGACCTAATCAGCACATATTGATTATTTTATGCTGACTGCCTATTTCATGTGCATTATTTTCTGTTCTGTATGGCTGCTGTGAATTATTTCTAAATTAGAATTTTTTTTTTTTTTTTTGGTTTGATCCTCTGAGGATGTAATGATTCCTGAAATATTTGTTTAAGCACACATCTCAAATTGGGAATAAATTAGGAACAGTGGGATAGAATTTTATCAAACAATCAAGTCAGACACATCCAATCATGTCACTATCACTGGGTCACAGATGTGAGGGTAAACACACATACAAACAAATAGGGAACACCTGCTCATTCGCATGCGTGTGCACAGTCACACGGTGATGGGAGAGCAATTGGCTGCAACAGAGGAGAGGCCAACTCCTGGAGTTGGTTGCTAATGGCTACAGGATCCAGGGGAGCAGGAAAAGATGTCGATAATGACAATGTCACTCCCAGCCAACCAGCTCCTGAAAGAAACAGGATACTTACTCAAACTGATTCAGGCCTATTGGTCCATTTTTAGTGTGCACACACACACACACCTACACAGATGCACAACTACACAGTGAAATGGAGGAACAATTTTCTTCCAGCAAGGTAGCTGTGTGTTATTATAGCTGTCAGAAATAGGCTCTTCTCCAAAGGGCCTTTTTGGCTCTGGCTACAGTGTTTGAATTGATTTTTCTTCCTTGGATAACTGAAAGTATTTTTATCTAATACATTTAGCATATAATTTCCCCGAAAAGGAATTAAGTTTTATGCATAAATTGCAAAATAAAAAAATCCTATTATCTGTCACCTGGCCAAACTAGGTTCAAGATTGTTCAGTGCGGTGAAAAGTATCTTTAAAAATGTGTTTGGTTTTTCTTAGATGCAAATTTTTTAATACCAGACAAAGACAGGGTGTAGTTTTTAAATTATTTTATTTTGCAAGAGAAAATTTCTATTGAAAACAACGTAAACCTACGTGACAAAGTGATTGTCTCCTGAACCTGATAACTGGTTTAGCCAACGCTGACACAGCAGAAGAGAGATAACTAGTAATGAAGTTTTGCCAGAACATCTCTAGAAGATATAAATCTGTAATTTGATTATATCACTCTAATAAAGCAGTTTTTTTTTCAATTCTTCAAACCATTCAAAAATAGACTAGACTTGTTTATTTAGATTATGCTCTGGGTTTTTGTTTACTACCTGCTGGAAGAGTTCTGTGTGCTTTTAGGGTAATTTTGTTAGCCTGGTTAATTATTGTTTGTATGTTTTCTACATGTGGATAATACCTCATTGTGGTTCACTGGAGCCCCAAAGTCTTAGAAACGGCTTTGTGACCCTTTCCAGACTGACAAATGTCAATGTAATTTTTTGTAATTGAAGACATGATGCTTCTTGTGATCTTTTAAACAACACAATGTTGTCACACAGGTTCTATTTGAGATGTTTTTTTATTCCAGGTCACTGAGTAATCGAATATGACTGAGTGTGAATAATTACAGTTAAAATATGACTGAACAAAAACAGTTATATTTTCACTTAGAGCCAGTTTAGTTAAGTTTTAATCCCTTAATTTGTAAATTAAATACCTCGGGTATTGTAGACTGGTGTTAATTTTGATCTGAATCATTTAAATGTGATAAAAACAAAAATAGAAACCACAACACTCTTCCAGCTGTAATTTCCATATCTAATATGTTAGCCTGTGTATTTTATTAAGTTTGTCTGGGTCAGTGGGTGAAAATGAATGCTTCGGTTATGAAAGAAATAATTTCCTTACTCCATCCATCAGTACTACTGTCCCTTGTTTACAGCAAGCGAAACCAAATTATGCCTGGAAGTATCAATGTAGTTTTCACTAAGCTCCATATTTAATATAGAGCGTGAGTCTTATAGTTTTTTTATAAAATCTATGGGATGGATTCAGTCATAGTCGGTAAATTAGAAAATGCATTTCAATGAGGCTTATTTGCCAAATTAAAAGTAACTTTTTTATGTAACTTGTAAGTAAGTATTAAACATACTTTTCATTAATGCTAGATTTCTGTATTTAAAATGTCTTTTTTTTACTTAGCCTGTTGTAATATTCTAATCTTTAATGATGAGTTTTCATCAGCTGTAAGCAGAAAGTAATAGAATAAGCTTTTAAGCAACCAGTGTGTGATTATTTTTTTTACATGTTTCACTTAGTGAATGTAGTGAAATTAATTAACTTTTCAATAAGTTGTATATAACTGAAATTATATATCATTTCAGTTGGGCAGTTTTAATTTAGAGCCCTTAATATTTTAGTAAATATTAGATGGATTCATGGATTTATCTGAGATGTCCATTTTCTCATGACACTTAATTTAGCAAGTGTAACAGCTGGCCCATCAGATTAAAATACCACAGAAGAAGATGATGTAAGGATATGCAACTCTATTGGACAGTTCCAGTGCTCTGCTGTTGAAATTATTACAATATTTCAAGTGATAATAGAAAACTAGATCTTTTTTTGTACTGCGACAGTAAGCTATGTAGTTCAGTATAGTTTTCAGCAGGACTTTGATTCCCCTGCAATCTTTCACTTGCTGTTATTTTCCATGTGAGTGCAGTTAGGATACTGCAGTCATTTCTTCCACTTGGCTGCCTGTAGATCAGCAGAAGAAGCTCAACGAGGAGGAAAGATGAGAAGAAGAGTATCAGTGCACAAAGGAGGTGAGCGTTCTGAGATGAGCAGAAAGTAATGACCGGACAACAAAGGTGGAAGGATCGAAAAGAGATGCTAAATTGACGGATTAGCACTTCCAGTCCTCCATCCTCTTTCCAGCAAAGTGTTGCAATGAGGCATGAGCCACATATTGCTCTGATCTCTGTTGACTAGATGATGATTAATATCAGTCATGTTTGCTGATGCTGAGAGCAGAACATAAACCTTATTGTTGTTCTAATGAGCCATGACCATGTAACAAGCCCTGACTAATGGGGTTAATCTGATGGTGGACAATCCTGAAAGAGATTTCACTCTAGATCTTTTAGATTTTCGATTATAAGGGATTATTTTAGCTCTTTTTCCTTTTTTAATTTACTTTGGTTCTTCAGAGGAGTTAAGTTTGGGAGAGAAACAAGTACTGACCTATTAAGTTAATGTTAATAGCTATGAGGAAAGGTTTTAACCAAAGGTTATTGAGTCTGTGCTGCTGTCTTCATTTTTCCACCTCATTGCATTAGGGAAATCATTTTGTGGCAGCGGCTAGATGTTTTGCATTCATAAGACTTGTACGACAGACCTCGGTTAAATGCACAACAGGCTCATACATATGCAAGCAGGGGCCGTGCAGTTAAGTGTTGATGTCTAATCATTTAGGGAAACAGGAATAGTCAAAAACCAGAGACTACAGTAGATGGTGGAGTTTCTCTGTTGTTTTGCTGCGGTTGTCTCGTGCTTTTTTTAAGACACAAGTGTAAGATTTAATGTTGCAGTTATTCAAAAGCCCCAAACTGTTTTTAAAATGTTATTTATTTAATCTACACCTACCTTTCAGATGTTAGCAAATGTAAGTTAACCAAATTTAAAACATTTACTTCTCTTTTAAACACATGAATATTGAAGAGACTGACTCCTTGATGACAGATAATGGAGAACATCCCATTTCTAACAGGCTAAACCTTAAGTGTATAGGAGCAAAATGTAGTGCTACTAATGTCATCTAATAATTTAGAGATAAGTGTCTTTGTTATACCTTTGATCTGCCTGACATTTATACTAGAACTGTGTTTTCAAAAGGTTTCAAAAGGTTTTATAGCTGTAACATAACTAGGGTATGATGATCTTAAGGAAAAAAATACCAAAGCTCTATTGTATCACAATATGAAAACAAAATGTATGACATTTTCTGATTGTTCTATTTGAAAGCCAAAACATATTCTTACTACTGGCGTTAATATTGGTTGACATTAGAGGTATCTGCTTATATTATTCCTACAGAATGTTTCCGCAGTAACGCTTCCCTTTAAAACAGCTGGAAACAGATCTGTTAAAGAAAATTAGATTTTCCTTGGTTATTATATTATGAGAGATCTGAGCAGTATGTGAGTTTGCATACTAAGACACTGATACTTGCCCATATCCTTTGTTAGACTTCTGCCAGTCATAGCAGACTATAGGATATGTGAAATTGATGATAACTATCAGATTATGAGAGATAACGCTGATGTGGCTCAGGATGCAATTACATTTATAATACACACTAATCAAAAGTTAGTTGAATCGGAATAGATATTACAGCTCCCGTGTCATAACGCTTTAGGGCAGAACATCTGCACAGTGGAATTTATTGCTTATATATTTTAATGTTCTAGATTTCACGGGCGCAGATTGTCTGACAAAGTTTGAGAGATGTGACTGAAGCTAAAATGTCCTGGTGATCGTTTCAGTGAATGAGATGAATCAGAATTTATTTCAAACTGTTATCGGTTTGCCTTTTTCATTCAGTCCGTATCTACCTGGAGAGAGATGCAGGAAGTCGGTGAGAGTCTCAGAAAAAACGGTTCAGATCTTCAAGGCCCTGTTCAGTGCTGGGAGGGGAGAGAGAGAAAGGTCTGGGCCAAACTTTCCCCTCGTTCTGTCTGTCAGAGATAAAACTTCACAGCAGCAGCTTTGGAAATTAAGGAGCAGCTGAGAAGAAAGGAGAAAGAAAAAGAAAGAAACTGATAAAAAACAAAATGGAGGAGAGCGATTCAGACGATGCACAGAGGGACTTTGGTGTTTTCCTTTCCTCAGAAGTTGTTGGAGGCAGTAATTAACTTTCATTTCTTCATCTATGCTGTGCCATTTGTTTGAATCTTACATTGCATGGTCCATTTCTGTCCTCTGTCAGCTTACTTCCATCCCAACTTTATTCCTATTCTCTTATATATCTATTTAACCTTCTCTTCACTTTGAACCCCTGCACATTTAGGCTTTCATAAAGTTTCAACCACAGTGCTCTATGTTTCAGTAGGATGCTGCCCTAAATGTGTGTCCATTTTGAGTTTAACAGACCTCTTTCCCCAGTCTGCAGAGTCTGTATATTGAAGCTTAGAAATGATAAGGGAAATCTTAATGAGATGTGGTTTGAAAAGACAGACACACTCAGCATGCTGTCCTCTGTAACTCGGTTGTCATGTATTGTTTTGCAGGAGACATTATGGAGAAAACCAGCCTTTGAAAAACATGACCCATTTTAATGTTGCTCTCAGGAACTTTGCCTGTTAGAGTAATTGTAGGAACTTTATTTGAGCTCTTATTTGGGTAATTGCTGCAGAGAGAAAACATTTCCATTTTTTATATGTATTCAGCTCCATTATTCTGAATGAGGAAGCAATTTTAGGAGATGCTTTTCGAGACATTTGTACAGTACTACGACTCCAGTTTATTTCCCCTTGCCTTTGATTATTATTTACTGATTTACTGACTCTGTCAACAGTAACAGTCTGCAATTTGACAGAAGAAACACCAATAAATTAAATGTCGACTGAACAATTTTCAGCTTGTTTGACCTGACCAGTGACTAGTCAGACCCAAACTGAAGATCTTTTTTTGAACAGTAAACAAATGATGCTACCAGATCTTACTGACAAGATGTTGTTGAGAAGACTCAAAGTGAACTATTTCAGTTTCTGTAAGCTTTAAAAGATGAAGTCAGAGAAAGCTGTTTAAAGGAATGTATTTTTTTTACATGCCGACACATTTCTGAGAATTAGAGAAAAAAAATACTTCAGCAGATAACAAGAAGGCTAAATACAGGAAAGTTGCTCTGTCTTATCTTTTGAGTTATCTTTCTATTAAAATGGAGAATTTTGTCATTAATAATTAGTTGTTTGCAGGTCTTTCTTTATAAGAAAGTGTACATTTAAAAAGGTTGGGCTTGAAAATAAGGACATCAGTAACTTTCTTAAGCCTGTCGTTAGTTACCACAATGAAACTGAGCTAAAATTGACAAATCTACATGTAAAATCACCAAAGCAGTGAAGATCTATGTGGATTATGAGAAATAATCCACATAGATCTTAAATTTAGTCTTCAATTAAACTTAGTGAAACATGCAGTAATACTCTTTACAACTATTATTTTCTCATACACACAATGTGGCATTACTATTGTTCCTAATATAAATAATAATGGCAAGAAGGCTAGACAAAATATTTTAATTTCTGTCCTCATGGCTTTTTGTATTTTATAGTTCCCAAAGACATGATTTGTTTAAAACTCTATAGGATAATCAAACCTTTCCAAAAAAAAAAAAGAAAGATCAGACATAATTCTGATTGTTGCATCTTTAATTTTGAGGATATTTAATAGAAAATCCATGAGCTTTGCATGGGCAACAAGACATTAAATTGTGTTCATACCTGTTTTTTTCCCCGAAATGTAAAAATAGTCAAGGAGTCCATCATCTGATAAATTAAAAATAACAAATAGGTTTTTTTACAACACGTAGTTATTTTACATAAAGGCAATTGTTTGTATCATATTCTTCAAATGAGATTAGTCTTAATGTAATCTAGCGTTTGGTTGATATTCCTTTGCTTGCCTATACTTTTCAGGTTCCACCATGTCTACCAGCATCTGAACTTGTGCAGTGATTTGAAATTCTCTCCATCCAGTTACAACTTTTGTCTCTGTCTCTTCCTGTATCACATTTCCGCTTGTATTCCACCTTCTCTCTGTCTGCTAGACTCTTATATAATTTTCCAGTGTGTTTGGGTGTTGGGTCTTTTCCCTGTGGTTCCTAGGATAATCTCACACCCCATCTGGCCTCATGCCTCTACTCCTTTTTATTCAAACGGCTGCTGGTAATTTGCCCATCCCATGTGTCTCTTATGTTCTTTCCCTTTCGCTCGTTCGCTCATCCGCCAACACAACTAGCAAAACAAATATATTTAGCTCCTCTCTGAATATGTTGGACATAGGATACTGTTCACTATTTGATATCTCTTCTTAGTTCAGTTTTCTTCAAACTGCTTTGCTTGCATTCTTGTTGTACAAATAGTATACAATGTATTGGGATCAACAGTGGCTCTTCATCCTGCCTCCGGTCATGTTTGGCTGGCATCCTAGCCCAGAGAGTGTGCATTCTTAATGCTCCCCTGGCCTCGATGAGAGAGATGATTGGTAGAATTAATTGTGGCTGGAGGGCTGAATGGGAATAAGTGAGAAAAACAGGCGTGATGGAGGGAAGGGGGGCATCTGGGGGCTGGTATTCGTGTTGCATTCACTTCCTTAAAGCCTGCCAGTGGAGGAGATCCAGTTTATTTTCCTACATTCAGGTCTTTGGTCCCTCTAGATTAATATCAGGCCCGAATGAAGTCAATCCTATTCTCTTTTATAGCTCAGTTTGTCTTTCCCTGTGATTTAACACCTGTGGGCTTGCAGGAGGGAGATAACAGCATCTTCTAGAGCAACAATCATACTGTAATGGCCTGCTCGCTTCCCCTGAGAATAATGTTATCTGAGAGGTGTCATTAAATGGGATTAATAGGCCTTAAAATCAGGGACATACAATTTGCGTAGGGTGTTCTCATGTGTATAACTGTTTTACCGGACTGTAAAGAAATACATCCTGTGTTCACCCTCTAGTGTAATGAAAGATTACATTTGAGATTTTAATGAACCATACATTTTCATTAATGGTAAAAGCAAAATTAAAAATATCATTACAGGAACTTTACAAATGAAAAATTAACCATATTGAAGTTCGGATTTGTCCAGTTTGTCTCCAGATCCTTCTCCTGGTCAGCAGGTTTAACGGTTGGTGGTTTTATATGGTGGTTGACCTGACCTGACCAGTCAGACAGAAACTGAAGATCTTTTTCTGAACAGTATGATGCTTACCTGCTACCAGATCTTACTGACAAGATATTGTATGAATGTTGTTGAGAAGACTCAAAGTGAACTATTTCAGTATCTGTGAGCTTTAAAAGATGAAGTCAGACAAAGCTATTTTAAAGCAATGTTTTGGGGTTTTTTTACATGCCGGTCGACACATTTCTGAGAATTAGAGAAAGAAAAATATTTCAGCAGATAACAGGAAGGCTAAATGCAGTACAGGAAGGTTGCTCTGTTTTATCTTTTGAGTTCTTAATATCAAGTCCATACAGGCGTCCTATACAAGAACGCCTGTATAGGAATATAAAAAGCTGGGGGGTGGGGAGTGTGTGTGTGTGAGTGTCTGTGTGAGTGAACTGTTTCGGGGGTGAGTGGAGTGGGTTCTGGGGAAGCTGTCTCATCATTTATTTATACAATCTACAGAAGAAGGGGTTAGCGGAGAGAGGGAGGCTGCCGTCTACAAGCCGCTCTGGGAATACTGTAGGTCAAGAGTTGTTTTTCTAGCTACCAGCACAATTCTTTGTCTGAAAAAAAAGTGAAGCTCCCAAATAAGCACAACATACTCCAATGTGTGTAATGCATTTTTTCTCCAAATATCTGGTTTTTAATGATGCAGAGTTTCACCTTCTTGATGTCACATGGGGTCCTGTTTTTATTATATTTCGTCTGCATTCCTATCAGACATTATGCACAGTTTAAACATTGTGACCTTGAGCACAACAAGTATAATTTTCATTACTCATGCTGTATATGTATAAAATTATGGGTTGAATTAGGTTGACTTTTTTCCCCCCAAAATGTTAGTATTTTTTAATCTATGATTTAGTTTTTCAAACTCTCTAAACTTGCTGTTAATTTGTGCAAGCGATGGAAAAACAAAATCCCCAGATTTTACTTTTAAACAATAAAGGTTTTCAGCAATAAAAAATCACCTGAATAATTTATCAGCCTGTTTAGAAGTGAGACAAAATGGGCCCTGTAGTCGTGTGTCTGTATATTATAGTCATTAAATGTTGGTAAATATAATTACAACATATTAATGTTTTGTCTTTGTTAATCTGGATGAAATATATTCTTTATAAATCAGTAGTTATAATGCTGGAATTACACACTCCTATAGAAACAGGCTGTTTATTCCCGACTGCTGTATTAAATCTTTCTGTCACACACATGCAAGACTAGAGTTTCCATTACCTTTAAACAGTGGCTGGAGGAAATGCTGCAGGGTTCCTCTTTGTTGCTCTGCTGTCTGAAAGTCAGTTTGGCTGCAACTATCCATCTGCAGACAGCCAAGAATGTCATTTACATCTCAGAATAGTGTTGAAAATTATTACCGTATCATGCAGAAGTCTATAAAATGCTATATTTCTTGTTTAAGTTTCTGCTGGGTATTGTTCCTTATCATTTTGCGAAGATTGCTGAACTTGTGAATGTTGTCTCTGCCATCATTTCTCCAGATAAGAGATAATTAGAAACCATGCTGTTTGACATGACAGAGACTCTCCCTCCGCAGTCTACATGTCGAATTACCTTTGGGAAGGAAACCAAAATGCTGACTCCTTCTCCAAAATGTACAGAGTTTACGCTAATGAGGTTTAGATCTTTCTGTTTGTAAGCATAAGGAGTGTGAGGTTTAGAAGAGGTGCATCAATATGGATGCTCTAATAATTTGTCAGTGAGGTTTAATTGAAAACAAAGAAGTAGGGGTGGAATCGTAGATTGTCACCTTCATTGTTCTCATTGGACTCACAAATATCATACAAATATAATTTTATTAAAACAAAGAGATGTGGGCACATTCTGTGTCTCAGTAATGGTACTGATGTATTCCTAAGTGTGCCAGCAATCTAGCAATGCTACATGTATTCATACCGAAGAATTTTGTTACAGCCCATACGGTTCAGTAAGGCATGTGTACAAGTCGTAAATTAAACTTTTACCCATTCAGAGCATTTTTGTATGAAACTAAAGCACACAATTGTACTTTCCAACTTAAAAAAAAAAAGAAACCTAAACAAAGCAGAGCTTTAATAAAGTCTGTTTTCTGGGAACTTTAAAGGAACAATTGAGTAAAAAGGTGGCCCAAAACCAAAGCTTCACTTCAGCATTTTTCAACAGCAATGAGCTAAACTTGATTACTCACCTGGAATAGTCAGTTGAGTGAATCGTTTTGTAGTTCCTCTAACACAGTTACTTTAATTGCAATGTTTGGTATAGATTTTTAATGTTCCACTTTTCTCTGCCTCTTATTCTACGCCTCATGCTTCACTGTTGTTTCAGGGTTTTCATTAGCCGTGTAACCTTTTTACTTTGAATTACCTCACCGTATGCTTGTTGCCTGCAGGTCTGACCAAAGCGGTGTATTAGCCCATCAGTCATTGTGTCAGGCTGCACTGGCCAGCTAGGTGCTCGATCACTTTGCCGAAACAGCTAATGTTTGCTGGCCAATCGTTTAGAAGTATAAATGTGGCTCCCTCCATGCCGTCATCCATCCAGCCACCTGAAACAGCCTGACATGCAGCGTGGCAGAGAGCAGATCCTCAGGGGCTGCAAAGCACCAAATGCACCTGTGTAGCTGTGTCATACTGAAGAATACATCTGTAAACTGATATTTAGAGTTAGAAAAATAAATTGTGAAAATGAGCATTAAGATTTAAATCAGTCAGTATTGGACATATCAGAATTAACATTTATCTCAGCTTTTTATAGACTTTTGTCTTTGTTCCGAGAACATTTTTAAGCCCCTTACAGGTTTGTAGTCCTGAACTAGAGAGTAGTTTCAAACTGCACACTGAACTGACCTTTACAATGTACGGTATTGTTTTTCCTTAGAATGATTATTTGACTACTTAAATCAATAAAATACAGAATTCCTTTTTAATTAGCACCTGTGCGTACAACAGCATTTAAATCTTCACTGTTGGATAATTGAGATGTTAACATTTATAAAAAAAATTATCTCAATATATTTGTGTAGTTTAGGATTACTTTGTGTGATATGTTCGGTTGATAAGTAAATATTTTACTATTTGCTCACTTAAAATCAAATAGCGTCTTTTTGTGTTTTGAGTAAAAATTTTAATTTTGAATAAAACTCTGGGCTGATTAGGATTTGGTATCAAAAACTCTGAGTAGGTTTATAATTATTACTCAGTATGTTATTTATGATGAAACATTTGCTGATTGGAAGGCTGCTTAAAAGACAATTGTAGGTACTTATTTGTACATCATATATGTGAATGTGCTTTTTTTACAGTCACTTTCCTTTGGCTGCATGTTGAGCTCTGTAGGGTGTTGGGTAGCCTGCTGTGAATGAGGCAGAGAATTGTTTGAGACAGCGCATCAATACTGATTGAATTGGCATGTCCTGAAAAAGACAGGAGGGTTTATTCAGCCATGGAGAGGCAGGAAGAAGCTGTAGGTCTAATTCAGACTTGAATGAAAGTCTGCTTGCCTGAGGTTTCCTGAACTCTTAAAGGAATTCTCAGGGTTACAGAAGGATTAGCTATTTAAGTCACCTAATCATTAATGAATGCCTCGAAAGCAAAACGAGTTACTAGCTCAACTCTATCCCATTTTGGATGTTTAATGTTCTATTAATGTAGTGGTACAGATGGCATGGCCAAATGTAGCAACAGTAGTTGTATTGCCGTTGGAGAACTTCAAAGTATTAATATTAAAAGGTATTAGCTAATCTGCCTTCATTTACATTTGAACACCAGTGGGTTCCCGTTCTTAATCTGTAAAATGTTCAGTTTTACCTCTTTCTGAGGTAAAACTCAGAAAGAGCTTATTTCTGACAGTCATCCTAAAAGTGCATTTGTGAGGTCAGACACTGATGTTGGATAAGAATATCTGGCTCTCAGTTTCACCTCTAATTCATCCAAAAAGTGTTTTGTTTGGATGAAGTTGGGACTTTGTGCAGGACAGTGGAGACCTTTTTACCCCAAACTCACTCATCCACAAGTTTGTGGACCTTACTTTATGCACAAATGTCTTGGAAAAGGAAGGGGTTGTAAGTACACAGTCCCCACAAACTTTAGAGCATAAAATAGTACAAAATTTCTAGTCAATTTGTATTGACTAGAATGTCTCCACTGCTATACAGTTTATTGGCAAGATGCTTTACACTACTCCATCTGACATTTGGATATGCAATTGGTGATGTAAGGCTTGAATGGTTCTTGTACAGACATATAGTGTAAAACACCATCACATTAGATGTCTACTTCTCATCACATCTCATCTCGTCCTTTTCAAAAGGTCTTAATAAGGTTTCATCCTTCAGCGCCTCTCAGCTTAATATAAACTAAGCTTTCCCACCTGTGTTGTGTGAAAGCTATGGATGGACTATGAAATGTTATAGTCTCTTACACATACTTGTTTGTAAAAAAGTCAATAACCTTCTGTCTGCTTGTTTTTTGCTTTTTGTTCCAGTCACAGATGAAGACACAGTGAAGCGATACTACGCTAAGTTTGAGGAGAGGTTTTTCCAGAACTGTGAGAAGGAGCTTCTGAAAATCAACACTTTCTATTCAGGTACTACTTTACTCCACAAATTCTCTGGGTCATGAAGATAAATAAATCAGTTGGGCATTTCTTTGGCCTGTGAATTTGAATAAGTCTCATTTTGGTTTGCAACAGGTTACATGTTGTAAACGTAAATAGTTTTTTTTTTTTTTTCTACAAATAGAAAATCAAGCTCCTGGCCGCTCAGCACTGGCAAACTTTCAAAGCTTCTGCTTGTGTAATTTTATGAGCTGCTGAAACAAGCAACTTTAGATCTGATCGAGGCTCTGGTAATTTTTTATTATGGCTCTAATATCAAAATTTAAGAAATCGTCACTGTACCCATACCTTCTTATTGATCCAGTTTCAAACAAATATACTGAAAATCAGAATGAATCCAATCAACGCGGGGATAAAATGTTATTTCTTTAACAACAGTTGTACTTGATTTAGTGAAAGCCCGTCTTTTTCCTCAGAAGAAAGAAACATTTGCACGAAAATATATCAAAAGTCACAATTAAATTACGACTCTTGCACAAGGGGTTTGTAACCAGTTTCATTACTTGGGATGCAAAGGAAGGAATTGCTAGATAACACTGGGTTTAGCCTTAGTCATTAGACTCAACAGGTCAGTAGCAGTCATGCTTACGGGAGAAAGCATGCATGTATTTCAAGAAGTAAGTGAGACTGCGTGTGTGTGCTGTGTAATCTGAGATGTTCTCCATAATATATTCTGGTACCAGACGGATACTTCTAGAACTTGAGTTCATGGAAATGTGTCTGTAGTAAAGCCAGGCGCTGCCTCCTCCTGAGGCCATCTGTGAAATTGCGTCCTGAGGTGGGTCAGCGCAGGGACAAGGTTAACTGGAAAGATTGTTCCTGCTCATAACGATGGGACAGTACAGGCTGATTGATGGCAAAAGCAGTAAAATGAGTATAAGTCACTCGGCTCATAGTTAGAAAGATGCTTTGTTACTGAAGTAATGGAAGTTTTTCTTTCCCAGCAGAGTGGAGTAAGCCATTTACCAGTATAATAAATTACAAACTTATGTGAATTGAGAGGACCTGTAATAAAGTACATTTTACTATTTAGGTCCATTATCTACTGTGGATGACTACAGCAAAAGTTTGGTCCTTTTCATAAGTATTATGCTGGTTAAACCTTCATAGGAGCACAGCAATGTTGAATATCTTAGAGATTTTAAAAAGAAAAAGCAGTAAAGAATGCATCCTCTTCATTTTAGTGCAACAGCAGGGGGGGTCATGCTATATCAGTACTAGAGTTATTCGCTGTGTCTTCAGCAGGCAGTTTGTCTGACAAGGGTAAATGTTTAGCATGAAAACATTATTTCACCCAGTTTGTTTGCTATCAACACAGAAGGAGGAAAGAGGAAAGGCCACAGTTTTGCCCAGCAAGTGCGTTTATCTCATGTCTGTTTATGTGTGTGTAGGTGTGTGCGCATGTGTGTGCGTGTGTGTGCTTGTGTGTATGTGTAGCTATTTAAAAAGGATTTCAGGGTTGATTGAACCGTGGAGAGATGGAGATAAATGTGTGCTGACTTTACATGAACAACCTGCCTCCACATTGCTCTGTGTGCCTGTATCTCCCTCTGAAAGGGGTCCTTGACCTCTTAAAGCCATCCTACTGCATTGCGCTAAAATCCTGACTGTTGGACTGCAGGTTCAATATCACAATCCAGGAAGAGGACTAGGTTTTGTCAACATTTGCAGGTGTTTTATTATTACACATATTCACCTTGTCTCCAAACTGAGGTCAAATAAAATGGTTCACTCAACCCACTTTGGTTGAAATTTAAACCACCAGCTGCTGTCTAAGGTTCATTAGCCACATAGATAAATGTCCTCTGTTTTTCTCCTTCACTCCAGACTCCAGGTTTACTCTAAATCTGCTTTCAGAGGGCAGTGGGTGTACTGGCTTCTCCGAGCCTCCTTTTGTTGTCACGGATTGTTATTACGGACTGCACAGTTCAAGCAAGAGGATTACCGAGAATATAGTTGTCAATAAAGAGCCGTGGCATTCCAGAGAGGGAGGTAGTGTGATTGTGTGTCAGGGTGAGTTCAAGCAACAAAGCGTGAAAGTCACCAGTGAGCCTTCAGCATCAGCAGTGTGACTTTATTAATTTAAGGACGGGTAGGAAGCCGCTGTAGCCTTGATTTCCCAGACTGTCAGGCTGACTGCATGAATCATAACATAATATATGTGTGTCTTTTACTTGTCTGCGGTTGCATACATAACCTATTTTCACCACTGTCTGATGTTAAATCTGACTTCCTGTCTTAGGTCAGTTAGGATTACCATATCAATTTCAAAGTGTTTTCGTTTTATAAAGCAAACTTGTCTTTTTCAATTCAAAAAATTGCATACATTAAGATTTTGATCCCTTCAAATAAAGAGAAAATCCTCATAATTATAGGTTTAGTATTAATTGGAGCCAAAACCTGTAGATGCATTTTATGACAACACCTCAAACACATCGCCTTGACCGACTTGGAAAAACACAAAACTCTTCCAAAGTTTCAGGTAGAGAAGTCTGGTTTCATTTTCATTCACCTGAAAGTGTCAGGGTAATATGTTCAACCACTGAAATGCAAGTATGAACACCAGGAGAATCTCCAGCCATCTTCAGGAAACAGACAGGTTCTGTCTCAGTTTGACGACAAAAATTTTTACTGGAAATAGTGAAGTAACATATCAAGCATTAGACAGGATGTTCAAACTTGGGCACACATGGATGCAAAGAAACAATGACTCCAAGCGCAAAATATCTCAGTTACGTCGTTTTTGTCTGGACGACTTGACCAAAATTCAATCAAACCACTGCGAGAAGCTTGGAGAAGGATACCCAAAACATTTTACTCTAGTCATACAGGCTACAAGGAACTATGTTACTCCTTTGAGGAAGTGTTAACCTATCTTTGACCCACATAGTGGTTCCTCACTCTCTATGCAGCTTTCACATGCCATCTCAGCCCATGTGCTTATGTTTCCTGGAAGTAACGGGAGAGAAGAGAATTTTAAGATTAGCACGTTCCCCATTGCTCTGCAAATTCTTGTAGCTTCTTGATGCTCTTTGAAGAAACCTTTCCTCAGCATTTGGAACAGCTGAAATGTCTCCTTTTTAATGATCAGTACCAGATTTCTCAGTATTTCTATATTGTTGGTTTTAGTTTATTACTTTATCGTCCTGATAAGAAAAATGAATCACTCAATGGACTAATGCTTGCTGCGATTTCTGCAGACTGGAATATATCTGTTCCTCTCTGTAAGCTTTCTTCTAAAGATTGGTCTGTGCTGTGCGAAATGCAAACTAACCTTACAGTTTTCAGCACAATCTCATCATTCTGTCTGCAGAAAAGCTCGCTGAAGCTCAGAGACGGTTTGCAACGCTGCAAAATGAGCTGCAGTCATCAATGGATGCCCAGCGAGAGCGCAACGCTCCGTCCGGCCTTCGCAAACGCAGGACGTTGTTCCACCTGAGGCAGGAGGAGCGCTCCAAGAACCACAACATCATGGACCTGAAGCTAGCCTTCAGCGAGTTCTACCTCAGCCTCATCCTGCTCCAGAACTACCAGGTTCCCTTCACATACACACACACACACACACACACACACACGCACACACACAGAATTGTTTCACCGTCTTTGTCCTGCAGCAGCGTGTCTGACTCCTGTCTTAAATAACGTTTTGGACTTACGTTATCCTCAGAACCTGAACTTCACTGGTTTCCGTAAAATCCTGAAAAAACACGACAAGATCCTGGACACGACTCGTGGAGTCGAATGGCGTCTTGCTCATGTGGACGTGGCTCCGTTTTACACCTGCAAGAAGATTACTCAGCTCATCACTGAGACAGAGGTGACTGCTCACATCTCCACAAACGCAAATACAAAATAAAGATTATACGCTGATGATATCCTTCTGTGGCTAGACTCTGGTCACCACAGAGCTGGAGGAAGGAGATCGTCAGAGGGCCATGAAGAGGTTGAGAGTTCCTCCTCTGGGGGCAGCTCAGGTCAGTAACAACTGGTTATTATGTTTACTGCACTTTTGATTCTGACATTTCTGCTGTATTTATTTTAAGTTACACAGGTGTTTAGGAGAAATTGTTTTCGGGAGTGAGCGAATCAATCGGAGAAACGCGCATTTGTCTTTAGAAATTTTATTTAGAAAATCAGAGTAAGTATCAGAGATCAGCGTGTGAGAAAAGAAAAGCAAGAGAGAAGAAGAAGAAGTGAAACTTAAAACATGCGATTCTGTTTATATATCTCTTCCGTCACGTACATGGCGCCTTCCACCCATCTCTCTTCTGTAGGGAGTTTCTCTCAGTTTCTCCCATCTCCGGCTAATTGGTTCAAAGGAGTTTCGGTTGGACAAGGAGTTTCGGTTGGACAAGGAAGAAAAACATCTTCACTGAAACCTCCGTTATCAGTTCCATAAGAAAAAACATCTGCTCAGAAACCTTCGTTATTAGCTCATTCATCCAAGTAAACAAACCAAAGTTTTATTTTCCAAGACAACAGGCAAATACGTCGATGTAACCCTACAATGCCAACACAATGTAAAAAGGTTTTTATGAGCTAAAGTGAAAGAGTAAGAGAGGAAACCATCCCTTCACGCTATTCATCAGACAAGCTATTGTTTGGATAATACATGTGTTTGTGGACCTTTTAAGCCCATTTTACTGTTATTTCAAAAAGAATTTGTTTGAGATCCACACACATAAAAAGTATGCATGTAATAAATTGAGCATATGAAGTGAATAAAATCAGCCATATTGTTTCTTTGTTTGTTTTTTTTCCCCTTTAAAACATGGAATATGGCTGAGTAGCACCTGTGAGTTAGTTTTTTAAGCTAAAGTGCATCATTGAGATGTCTGTATTAAACACAGTGGCTCTGTGTTTTCTCTGCCCGGCTCAGCCTGCCTTGGCCTGGACGACCTTCAGAGTGGGTCTCTTCTGTGGTTTCTTCATCATTCTGGTTGTCGCCTTTGTTCTCACTGGTGAGTCATATTTTAAATCATATATATATATATATATATATATATATATATAATCGTACCGTTCTCTTATATTTCATTGTTATGTGTTTGATATTTTTAATTAATCTGAAGGCTAGACCATCCAATTTTACACCTGCTCACCTCTAGTCTTCACGACCGAACCGGCCCACATCAACCGGGTCGTCCAGGACACGTCCTAAGAGAAAATATGTTGCGTTGCATTTATGAAACATTGAGTCATGAATAACTATTTAAAAGTTTATCGACACAAAGATCTTTTATTAGTAGGGTGTTCTTTTAAAGGACCATTGTATATTTGCTTTATAGGATTCAGAAGAGATACAAATATGTGTGGTACCTGTGATTTTGTGAAAATAAATGATTTAAGAAATGTTTAATTAAATTAAAAGTAGTTTTTTTTCTGTAAAAAGCCCAAAACATACATTTATTTTAAAGTTTATTACATATCTTTACCACAGAAGCCAGTCTGGGAGATTATTTTCAAGCTCACTGTTTAATTTTTCATCTCTGCTCCGGTTTCTTTTAGGTGCTGTTTTCATCCGCTACGAGAACATTTGGCCTCTGGTGCGGATCTATCGTGGCGGCTTCCTGTTGATCCAGTTCCTCTTCCTGCTGGGGATTAACACCTACGGCTGGAGACAGAACGGAGTCAACCATGTCCTCATCTTTGAGATTGACCCGCGAGACAACTTGTCTCACCAGCACCTGTTTGAGGTTAGCCCAGGCAGAAGCACAAACTACTGAACACAGCCAGACGTCTCTTCAAAATTATATTTACTTTCATATTAATAAAAGCAACATTTTTATTATTCTCCTGGATTTACTGATGTTGTTTAGTCCTATTGAAGAGCATAAATGTTATAAAATAAGTTAACCCTGCAGAAATTTAAAACCCACACTTCTCAGTTTGTGTCACTCTGTTAATTGTTATGAAAAGTTATTGGCGCTTTCCTTTAATGCCGCTTTCCTTTTTATGTTTCTGCTGCAGATTGCTGGTTTCCTGGGTGTGTTATGGTGTCTCAGCATCCTCTCGTGTCTATACTCAGAGTACACCTACCTCCCCATGCAGATCAACCCTCTCATTCTTTACGGCTTCATGGTGCTCTTCCTCATCAACCCATTTAAAACCTGCTACTACAAATCCCGCTTCTGGCTCATCAAACTGCTGGTTGGTCACCATCTTAACTAGAGTCCTTTTTTAATTTTCTTTTTTTAAAGACCTTTTATAGTGTTTTTATATAGTGTAGGCTGGTCACGACAACAAATTTTGCTGGATGATAAATTGTTCCAGAAGTCATCGCGATAAACGATAATATTGTTGTTTTTAGACATTTTTTAAGTAATATAATGGTAATGGCATAATAATAATAATGCAAAAACATATTCTCAAAGATCAGTAAACTTTAAAGTTTAATGAACATTTAACATTGGAGCTGGAAGACATTTTAAATATCCAAAATAAATAAATAAAAAACAACAAATAAAATTAATTTTTAAGTCTTGGAAAACAAATTTATCCTTCAAAAAAAGGGCTAGTTGAGACCAAAGCACCAAACTGAAGACTTTTATCATCCAGTTTTTAGTAAAAAGAAAAAAAAAAAAAGAGGGAGAGAAAAAGCACAATGAATCATGCCAATAGAAATGATTGAGTTTGTTTTAATTTATCATGCGATTCATTGATTATTATGACAGGCCTATACATGTGTTAATAAAAAGAATAAAACTGCTCTATTGCATTGTTTTATATCAGTGAGCTGTTTTGACATAAGTCTCACTCCTAACTCCATCCAGCCTCTGCAGTGCATCGGATGCTCTGAAATAAGATTGAAGATGTCTGAATAAATCTCAGTGCATAACGCCCAAGGTCAGAAACCGCCAGAGCAGAGTCTAAGCTGTGCTTCAAAAGTATCCGCCGTGCCACTGGGATCAATATAGCCACACAGGCTCCAGAGCAGCACCATGGCATCCAGAAAAGTAACCCGAAACTCTGTTATGTAACATGGAAGCAGTTCATCATCTTTGTACAGCAACACATGGACTTCACTTGCCATGTTCATGGAAAATATTCCTGGGCTTTTAGTCAAAACAGGCCTTTATATAGACAGGAAGCACTACAACTTAAAAAAAAATAGTCTGGAAATACGGACAAATTTCAATGGACAAGTTCATCTTTTGAACCATTTGGTTGAATTTTGGGACAAATTGATGTTTTGGAAAAAAAAAAGTCCTTGCCCCTGATTTCATTGGCAAACTGTAATGTCTTATAGTGTTTTATGTTGCTATATATTTTTTAGACCTTTAGGCACCTGGTAATTGTAGTAAAGGATGAACCAAACTTGTGAACGTCCATAATTCTCGTCTTGATATCTCGTCTGATTTCAGATTTTTTTTTATTTTTCCCATAATGTGGGAAAAATAAAAGCTGTGTGTTCAAGGCTTTGCCTTAAAAAACATTACCACAGCTGTGGCTTCATTTAAGTCAAATTTTGTGAATGAACCTTATAAGCGTCTAAACCCATTGTGTCATCATCTGAGCTTTCTTGTGTTATTTAAAGGACTAGTAATCTCAGTGCATTTAATCTCTTGAATTTGAAGAAAAATCTGATTTGTTTGAGCTTTGCTTGTGTTTTTTTTTTTTTTTTGATAGAGCTGTGTATTTTCCTGCTGTTATGATTTTCTGAAACTGAAGCATGTACTGACAGGGTGTGAGGGACGTGTGTGTCTTTATCTTATCTTCTCAATGAATGCAGGTACAATCCAGATATCTGTTTCCAGCTACATGTTTATTAAACCCCCTTCTTTGTCTGATCTGTGCTACATCGCTGCAGAACAGAGGATGGGGTGTGTGTGTAGAAGTGTGTGTGTGTGTGTTTTGGGGCGACTGGAGTGAGGATGGGGCCAAAGGGGTGAGGAATAATAGAACGGGCCTCGTCTCAGGGGAGATGGAGGCTGTGACTGTGCAATCATTACAGGCATAGATCTATCAGCATGCTGATGCCCTGAGCTCCTCTGTCCCTCGTCCTCCTTCTCGCATATACACACCCCCCTCCACATATCTTGTCCTTGCTTCTCAGCGCCCCACAGTTCCTAGTACTCTCGCTCAGCCCTCCCCCAGTGATGAGGCTGTAATCAGCCTTGATTAATTTGGCACCATTACAACCATATGAAGGGTTTTTAGAACAAAAATGACTATTTTTTATTATCTTAATGCAGGATATCTCTTAGGAAGTACAGGATTTACTAGATATTTCAGTCTGCAGTTCACTGGACTGTATGTTGCCATAAGAGCTCCTATATGCTTTATTAATAGAAACCACTCATAAAATGTATTAGTAGAACAAACTGCTGCAGTTGTAACATGCAGTAGTGTTTATTCAGCAAATGAAAACCTGACCATACAAGCACCGCAGGATTAGCCTCAAGACATCAACGCAGAGTGGAAATACGTTCAAAATCCTCCTGATCAATACATACTTTGATTGGCACGGTCAGTTTTTTCTGAGGGTGTGTGTGGTTTTTCTCTCAGACTGTAAATGGGGAGCAGCGTACAGTCACCGGCTGAATGTCAGAGGAGGCCTGCGGGGTTAATGGAAAAAGTCGAGCAGGGTTGTATCATTTTACAAACGTGGTCAATAGCTGCAGCTCCTGCCAAAGCCGTATCCCAAATAACATTCCCATAGACGCAGTTCCTGGCTGCCCGCGCATTACTCCACTGATTAGCAACACAAATAAAACATGAACACCAACACAAACCGTGACTCACCACAGCATCCTGTGCAGGGCCGATAAGGCAGTCTGGAGGATTTATTCCTTTGTGTCTCCAATTATTCAGAGCTTTTTTTCCCCCCCATCTTAAGGTTTCTCCAGAAATACTTCTCACTAATTATTGAATTATTTTGTCTTCCCGTTGGAGCAGCTTCAGCTGAGTGTGACATCCGAGCTAAAGCTCGCTTTAGTAAGGTCGTCCAGGTCGTTTTTTTGCTGAAATGCACCGACCGTTTTCCATTTCAGCAGTTCTGTGCTTGTCCTCTCCTCACCTGCTCTCTTTCCTGCTCTGGTTTGTCTCCAGTTTCGTGTTTTCACTGCACCGTTTCATCGGGTGGAATTTGCAGACTTCTGGCTGGCAGATCAGCTCAACTCTCTGGTGGTTGTACTCATGGACTTCGAGTATCTCATCTGCTTCTACATCTTTGAGCTGCAGTGGAGCAACAGCAAGGGGCTGCTTCCGCCAGGTGAGGTGTTGATTCAGATTGGCCCGCAGCTAAAAGGTTGCTGCGCTGAATTTTGGCTCGAACCTTTCAGTGACTCTCAAAGCTGTGTTAACCTGTGATTCAGGTTAACCTGCCCACTGACTGGTGTATTCCTCTCAACATTTGTTCTTAGATATGTATATATGTTTTGTCCTTCACCTTGAATTTGTGAGTCAGATCTTTAATTTTTATGAACTCTTCTTATAAGAGCTGCAGTTTAAACTCTGGATGTCCAGCGTTTATTTTTGTCATTCTTGGAAATATTTGCGGAAACGCCCACTTTGGGTAAATTAATATACCAGGGTCTCACATCATTTCTACAATAAAATATGGTCTTTAAATTTAAGCAACCTCAGCTTAAAACGAGGAAACGATCTTGCGTGAAAAACCGGATTCATGTTTAAAAAAGGAGCACTTTCTTTCTTTTTGTTTAGTGGGTGAGAGAATTGATCCTACAGAGAATAGAAATCTGTATCTAGATGAAGCGTAACACTGTGATGCCTGTAGGTGTGAGTGTGAGTGTGAATTGTTGTCTGTCACTTTGTGTGATCCCGTTCATTGATGGGAATCCACTGTTCACCCTGAGACGCTCCTCCTCATCTTGAAGCCTTCTAAGTGATAATTGAGCGTTTTCAGTGCCTTGCAAAAGTATTCACGCCGCTTTAACTTCTAAAGGCGCACTGTGAGTGAGCTGGGTGTAAGGTGTTCAGACTTTTTGACATAAAATATGACAGACATGCTGCTAATTGGTGCCCTCTGCTTCCGTCCTGCTAGTTAACTCAGAGCTAATGGCTTGTAAATGTTTGGCGGCACACAGGTCAATGTCTGACCCTCATAACGAAGACCGTTTCTGTGCCCTCTTGCTGTATTGTATTCTAGATTCCAGTGACCACGTCTGCCACAGCTACTGGTACGGCCTGCGCGCCATCATCCAGTGTCTGCCCGCCTGGCTTCGTTTCATCCAGTGCTTGAGGCGTTACCGTGACACCAAGAGGGCCTTCCCACACCTGGTCAACGCCGGCAAATACTCCACCACCTTCTTTGTTGTCACCTTCGCAGCTCTCTACGCCACCCACCAGGGTAAGACTCGGGACAGACGACGCACTAAGGCAGGGAGATGTCCGTTTTATGACTCATCTCTTCCCGTACTCGATTTGATTTGTGCTGAGCAGACATGATAACACATCGGTTCCCAAACGCGTTGCTTGCTGTAAATCCCTGTTTTGAATCATTGCAGACACACTGAAGAGAGATGTAAGACTTTCTGAAGCTTTAAATCAGCAGTACCGATGTGCTGCTGTGTTAGAGGGGCATGTCTTTGAGTCTTTTGTGTGCGTGCGTGTGTGTGTGTGCTCGGGAAGCAGAGGTGACCTTGAGTGCAATTGCTGGAAGCCGGCGTCGGTTTCCTACTCTGTGCCCAGAGCTTTATAATGCAACAGGAGAGGTTTGTCAAGCCGAGCTGCGGATAAACAAGATTCTGCTCCCACAATGTGGTTTCACTCTCAGGGCAAGAGGTTAGAGAGACCAGAGATGTACTTTGGACAACAAATACGGAGAAGAAGATGAAAAGAGAAACATTGCATTTCAAAATCTTTTGGCAGGAGCATAAAAACCATGAAGAAGAAGTTGCATCAATAGTCCGGTCACTCTCTGGCTGACAGCCTTACAATTAGCCTGACATTATTCTTATTGGTAAGACATGCCCCATAGAAGCTTGTTTTCAAAAGAGGAAAAAAATAAATCATAATTATTAGGTCAGTCTCCATCAAAGACTTGGAGATTTGTCCCCTCTGCCACGTTCAAAGCAATCATTTCACCCGACACGTATTTAATCTCTGGCATTTTCCCTGCAAACAGATTTATTTTTCTGCAAAATGCCAGCTGTGGAACCTAATCTGCAGCCTTTCAAAAATGCTAAATGTTATGTCTCGCTCTGACTTTATTCCTTTGCGGTAAAAACTTGAATCAATACATTTGCTTCTCATGCTGACCGCCGGTCGTATTGAATGAACCCAAGCTGAGAGTCTGAGGCAGACAAATCCCTCTTTTTAAACCCACTGCTCGGTAGGAAAGACGTCCATTAAACCATATCCTTCTTCCTCCTCCGGTCTGAAGCCTGTGCGCTCTTCCATTAATGGCCTCTCTTCATGTGTTATTCTCTGTGAAGCTGTCTTTCATCCTGCATGTAATGGAGACTAAGGCTGAGTGTTGGTTAAGTAGAGGAGGAGGTTGGAATCTCACATGGATGATGATGGTTAAGGAAATTGCCTGTTGTTGAGATATTTTAAGAATCGTGTGCAGCAGCAGCTCCTCTGGATTTTAAAGCTTGTTTAAGGGATCAATTCAAGCAGCAGAATCAAAAATATTCTGCATCTATACTCTAAAAACTCTTCCAGCAGCGCTTCCTCTACGCTGGCGCCAAGTCCTCCTGCATCACTCTGCAGCGCCGGTAGAGCCGGCGGCCTCTCAGTGTCATGTTCTCACCACCGGGTCCAGCTGTAAGAGGTGCCTCAGATGCCAGTCGTTATCTGGCAGATGTCCCGGTGTCTCGTGTCACCTTTGCTGCTATCCTGATCACAGCCGGCAGGTTTACGTGTTTCCTTGCTGTCAGACCACCCCCCACCCCCAATGATTCGTGTGAGTCAGAGCCCACATTTAGATCTGGGAAAGCAGGAAGAGAAAAATACATCATGATGCCAATAAATCATGGAGCACTCTGCTGCGGAGCTGAGTTTAATTAATTGACCAACGACACCGTTTACAGATCTGAAGCTGCAGAATTAGAAAGGTGTGTTAATTATGCATATATCACTACAAGATGCTCTGTCTGTGTTGGAACAGAAACGATTCACATGCTGCCCAGAAGCCTGAGCATATTTCCTTTAGAGAGTCCCTCGCTTCACTGCTACGAGTGACTGACTGGACTCCATCATGAAGCTGTAATCTCAGCAGGTTCTTGTTGCATTAATGATGATTCTGGATCCTCTGGGTTCTGCTGGCATCCCAAATCGTGCTGAACATCGTTGGAGGCCTCACACTGAAGCAGAAACATTATTTGGATCGATACAGGATCAGATTTATGCCAAGCTGATTTATGACCTTTCTCATTGCAGGGACATTACAAGCTAATGCTAATTTGAATGTTTGGGAATTGTTCAGAAACGATCACTGAAAGCATGTAGTTTACTGTTCTGGGGTGTTTTATTTTTGGTGAGATCGGGTGCCATAAATAAGATGTAGCAACCTACACAGCACTTTACACAATTACTGGAAGATAAATTGTGAAGATGCTTAAAATGCTTTAAGATAAATATGTAGTCTTGTGCTGAAGCATCTAGAAACATCCCAGCTTTAAATTTCAGAGAAACATTTAGGAATAGTAATGATGAGAAATTGTTTGCAGTTTAGTTGCTCAAAAAACCTCCTAAGGTTGCTGCGGGCTAACTGTAGCATCGACCAACATCTTTGGTTCACCATGTCTCCATTATTTAAAAGCTTTTGTTTACTTCTTCACTGGGGATGCCAGTAATTATTGAGGGCTTCATAGACTACATGTCTCTGTCTGGGAAATCTACAGCATATTCCCAAAAACCAGGCCTGCTGCTCTCTGTGAAGAGTACGGCTTAGCTTGGTTTGCTGGATTGGAGTATAAAAATCTCAGAACTGTCAGCTTTTGTAACTTAATTTCATCTGCTGACCCCTTGTTTGCTATCTGGAGGAATTGCTGCACTCACACCTTTACTGATAAAGATGTTTAGTCTCTGACTGCCTCCCTGAACTCCGATTCGCCAAAAGCAATCATTGCATGTCTGGGTTCAGATTCAGGCTGAAGGTCGGACGGAAGTGTCTCTTTTGTGTGGGCGAACTGCATCAGAAATGTTGTGAAAGGTAGAAATAAAGTGTGGTTAGATGAAACAGATTGAAGCACATTAACTGAATCAGAAAGACAAATTCAGGAAAAATTAAATGCCTTATTCTGAAGCCGAAACCTCACTCAGCCTCCAAATTTAATCAGAATAAATATTTTTAAAATGAGATGAATTTGGTTACCTTATGTTTTTGCCAGAGGACGATTCTGTATTATTAGCCATAATTTCACCTCTGACAGCTCAGAAAGACAAAAGGTCGAAGCAGCTTTGCAGGAAGAGTCTTTAAGCCAGGAGCTGAAAAATTTCCATTATCCATTAGTTCCCAAGACGGCCCTCCATTCCTGATAGCTTGACTTGAAATAACAGGATTAGGACAGGTGTATTATCAGTGTCTGCATGCCGACTCTCAGTAGAGTATTTACAAAACGAGAAGCTCTTCAAACTGCAGTGCGGCTGTTCTAGCCCGACCACTTTAAGCCCAAACTGCTTTAAAAACGAGCTTTTGCACCTTGTTGAAGAACCGTGTTCCCATGGGAACAGATGAGATATCGTTGTAACAGCAGTGACTGACTCTTCTTGTTTTGAATTTATTTCGGTGAGATGCTGGATAAAATGAGTTCCAGCTAAATCGCTGTATCGGCCCAGGCTCCCGCGAACAATCTCTGCTCTGTGTTTGAGGACTGAATGTGCGTGACAGGAACCAGTGACCAGCGTTTGCCCTAACTGAGCATCCAATCAATGTCCATCTCACCATTTTAACCTCCTAATGGCTGAGCGGCCTGGTGAAAAACGGCTTCGGCCTCCGCAAACACCGAGGGGTTAAATACCTCTAACACACTGAGGAAATCACCAGTAGATATTCTCCGCTGAGGGGTCTATTGTGGAGGACTAAGTTTAATCTACATCTGGGAGACGTGTGTGTGGCCGTAGGGACTACTTCCATCCCATTGCTCAGCAGACGGCACAACGGAGGCAGCAGTTAACGGAGCAGTGCTGCAGTAATTCTCCGTTAGAGACGTCGCCGCTCTAATCCCCGGCGTCTTGTTGGCTGGTAGCGGGAAGAAAACGGTGACGATGACAAATTGGAGGGAGCCTGGTCTCCGTCTGGAAGCCGGTGTGAGTCACAGTGAAAGGCCACAGGGCGCTGATTTATATAACAGCACCTGCTGAGCAACAAGCAGATCACATCCACAGTTCGTCCGTGTAAAGCACCGCGGTGCTGCTGAGGACGGCTAATTACAAACGCTCCCATTATACGCAGCAGACATCTGTAAACCGATTTGACGATCTCTAGGCAAACCGAAGGCACCACAGTGGTCTAATTGTTACCATTACAACCCAAATGTAAAATGTTGCACATGATGAATCCTTTCCTTAATTTCCATTCTGATTAATATTTTTCGAAGAGCAGTTTTGTTTGCAGTGACATCATAATCTATTTTATTTATTGTTTCTGTTGTGTTTGTTTTTTTTTATTTATTGTTTTTGGTTTTTGTGTTTTATTGGATGTCTAAAAGGTCTTCCAGTTCCAGTGAGGACTGTTCTGTATAAATTTAAAGTGTATTAGTCTTTGAGAGGACAAACTTATTATCCCGTTATCAATATATTACTTGAAGATGGTCTCAAAACAACATTATTACTATTTGTTGCAATAATTTCTGGGACAAGTTTGGCCCAGCAACATTTGTTATAGTGACAGGCAATACTCTAGAGCTGTGATCTCAGCAACTGATTTTAGGATGCTTAGCAGAGTTAGTTATGAATGACAAACAGAATCACCAACTGATGGAGGTGGATGGTATTTATCCTTTAGATTTTTTCACAGGTTAGTTTATATCAGTTCTTGCTGATAAAACTAACTGAATAAGAGGCCAATTGAACCTGGGAATGGAAAAAATATATAAGAGAGTGTCAAATCTTTGATAATTTACTCATTTTGACTTTGATATCATAATCATTTTCGTTGTCAGGACATGAAATAACCATCCTAATAGAATAGAGTAGGATATTCTACCTACATATGGCCATATGTGAATACATGAATACAAATAAAACTTTTGTATGAAAGTTTTAGGATTTGGTATTTTGACAGGCTCTGAAGTGACATACTGATTATTTATTCTTAAAAATATTTATATTTCAGGATTACTTTTTCACAACGTAACAGAATTAGAAGGTGAACAATTAATCGCAGTGAAATATAATATTGCTCTTTGTAAAGCGCTTTATATTTGGTAAAACGCCACAAATTAATTGCCATATTTGCCTTGTGCCTCGATAAGAACGCTTTGCTAGAGCAGTGGTAATATGTGGAAGATCCCCAGTAGAAATAGGAAATGCAGGAATAAAGTTAATTTGAGTTTTTATTCTGAGTATATGCTCCCCTACGCATCCGTGGATTTTTGGTGATGGATATTTGTTGGTGATTGAAAGCAGACAAATCAACTGAATCTTTATGCAAATGATAAAAATAAATCCCAACTTGGGGGCGGAGGGGGGGGAATGAAAGGGTTAAAAGCATGTGCTTCAGGTCATCTATCATAACCGTCACTGCTGTCGAACTCATGACTGTAGAGCTCCCCCTTGTGGACATTACATTGAAACATTTTTTTTTATGTCAATTTATCATTTGACATCAGTTGACTTTTTTGTGTGTGTGTGGTTATTTCAGAACAAGGACACACGGACGCAGACATGTTTCTGTACCTTCTGATCGTGTTCTCCACCATCAGCTCCCTCTACACTCTGACCTGGGATCTGATTATGGACTGGGGTCTGTTTGATCGTGGAGCTGGAGAAAACACTTTCCTGAGAGAAGAAATCGTTTACCCGCACAAGGTAAAGTCACAGTGACGTCGAGTCCTTTGTAAGACACAGAAACACCCAGAACTTCTGAACCTATCAATCAGTAAGTTTAACTGTGTAAATATTGGGTCTGTGTGATCTCTGCATCTCTCGCTAAAGAGACAGCGCTCCCCTGCAAAAGAAAAATCAAGTCTATATATCTTTTACTTAGTACTACCCCCACTCTTCCACACAGTACGCCAGAGTGAACACAACAACTACAGAAAAGAGACATTTAACCAAAAAAAAAAAAAAAAGAGTAAAATGCATCTTCATTGGAATCTGGGAAGGACGTGGCTTTAATTTATGAATTCCAAAAGCTTTACTGCTTATCAACATGAATATGATGAATCTTTGGTGAAGGCAACACCTTAATTGTTTAATTTTCCCCTGTATTTATGACCTCAGTTTTTAAACTCTTACTATTTAGATCTTTCTGTGAAGCACTTTGAATTGTCTTGTACACGAAATGTGCAACAGAGATAAATTTGACTGCCTCACCCATAAGGAGCACCCACTGAGCCATGCTCTCTGTCTGTCCAGGCCTACTACTACTTTGCCATCGTGGAGGACGTGCTTCTGCGTTTTGCCTGGACGATCCAGATCTCGCTTTCTACAATGACCGAGCCTCACTCTGTGGGCAACATCGTAGCCACCATCCTGGCTCCTCTGGAAGTCTTCAGGTGAGTCTAAAGTACATTTCCTCCTCACGTTGCTAAACTTTCCTTGTGCTCCAAACAGTCCTCCCCTCCTTTCCTTTCCAAAAGGCGCTTCGTGTGGAACTTCTTCCGTCTTGAGAACGAGCATCTGAATAACTGCGGCGAGTTTCGAGCGGTGCGAGACATCTCGGTGGCGCCGCTCAACGCCGACGACCAGACGGTCCTGGAGCAGATGATGGACCAGGAAGACGGCGTCAGGAACCGCTCAGGCAAGTCCTGGAAGAGGAACCACAGCCTGTCCATGCGACGCCCCCAGCTGTCCTCCTCACAGTAAGTAACCACCGACTGACGCATGCGGGACACTTTCAGGTCCCACAAACTGGTCGCATATATTTGGAAGTGTGAACAACCACGGCAAAAAAATCTGATTTGACAAAACAATCGGAATTGGGTCACTTGAGGCTGCAGTGTGAACGTAGCCTAAGTGGTTTATACGTGTTGAGGAAGAAATAATGTATATGAAGTAACCTGAAATAAGCCGTTATGTAAATATTAGTTCAGTAACAGCAAAAAGATTAACATAAAAGATGTGAATAATAAATAAGTGTATCTGATTTTCTGTTTTTCTTTAGCTCAAAGAAGGACACAAAGGTGCTGATTGAAGATACGGATGACGAGGCCTTCAGCTGAGTGCACTCCAACATCTAAAACACACACACACACACCATGCTATACTTATAAGGACCCGCCTTTCTTTTCCTCCTTCGTAGTTGGTTTAAACATCAGCGTAATCGCTTAAATGAATAAGAAAGCTCCTCACCTTAACAGAAATTACCTCATCTTCATAATCTCTGTGTCTAGAGTTGGTCCTTAAAAGTATAGACAACACAAAGTACAATCCAGAGACACACAAACACGAAGAGAAACCCGCTGAAGCACAAGCAACTCGTTCATCTCGGTGCTGTTGAGGAGAGAGCCGACGCCACATTCACACTGATGTCAAAGAAACCTTCTTCACTTAACCTGCAGAAAGCAGACCACACTGCCTGGGATGATTCACTGCTTTTATCGACAATGACTTCTTTACTATATGTTTGGGGTTTTTGTTTGTTTTGTTTTTTTACGTTGAGATGTTTTGGGGTTTTGTTGAGTTTCTCTTCAGGACGCGCTGCAGACGACTGTTCACACGCCTTTCTAACACCTCCAGGATCAACAGGGAGAAGACGAAGCCAATAAAAGACTAAACCCAGGAATCTAAGGAAGGACTGAACACCATATCTAACAAATCAACTGGTTTCAACTTGTTGATTTTTTTTTATACTCCTTTTGTTGTGTGTTGTTGTTTTTTTTTTTGTCTTTAGCTGTAGTGAACGATCGCAACCCTTGAAGCACTTGCAGGAAAAGTGTGTTTACAACATAAAACGTGAAAAAGGTTCCTTGAGAAATATGAAAGATGTTTCGATTCAAACACTTATCTTTGACGTTTCTTTGTTATATACGTTTATTACTACTATAGATGTTTATACTAATCGACTGTTGATGTTTTTTTAATAGCGTTAAATGTGCCACGTCTTTTCTTAGAAACACAAAGCCCTGAGGTACTCCCCGACTTAATTAGAGGATTTTAAATCTCTGATATCTTAAAGTGCTCTTTTACACTGACTTCAGCTAAGGTGCATGGTCGCAATTTACACTGGTTACCAAAGTTTTCTTTCTTATGAATGTGATTCAAATGAGGATAAATCTGTTCATCATGTCTGCCTGATCGAGTCGAACGATACCAGAGCCGGAGTTTCGTTTACCTGCTGCACTCTGCTTCATTTTGTAGTCAGCCAGTGGCTTGTTGGAAACACGAGTGGACATTTAATCCTACAAAAAGGTCTTTATATAGGTTCATCTCGGTGAATTAGAATATCACAAGAAAGTCTATTTAGTTCAGTAATTCACAACATTAACCTGATGTAGATTCAAACTCTGTTTGGTCCACAGCAAACAGAAGAGTGGACCAGCCAATCTCCAGTATTTACTACAAATACTTAGCTGGGTCTCTTTTCACATGAGTTACTGCATCAGTGCGGCGTGGCACGGAGGAGATCAGCCTGTGGTTCTGCTGAGGTCTTCAGGAAGTTGAATTAAGAGCCTCCAACTTGTTTGTATTGTCTTTGGTATCTCGTCTTCCACTAGATAATAAATAGCTTCTCCATTAGGTTCGGTTTTGCTGGCCAGTCGTGGTTAGTCATGACTGGCCAGCTCATTGATGAGCTTAAGCTCATCAATGTAGCTTAAGCTCATCAATGAGCAGAAGCTCATCAATGTAGCATATGCTCATCAATGAGCATAAGCTCGTCAATGTAGGTATTGATATCTTAGATACCTTTGGCACTGTGGAAATGAAATCAGCATCTCGAGAAAGATTGAAACATGATTTGATCTAAAGTTTTCTGGTAAATGGTTGAGTTCTGTGCAGCTCGACTTGGTTTTATTTGAACTTTGAACAGCAGTCCTTTATTTTTCTCTTTATTCAAGTTAAGATGATTTCGATGTCTCTTGTTCAGGAGTGTTCAGAGTTAGCCAGTGTCCTTCTGTGTGTGGTGTTAATTACACAGTCATACTTTTTCTTTCCACTCAACTTTCCATTAATGTATGGCTGTTCTTCCCCACAACTTTAACTTTACATCTGCCAACTGTTGGTTAAGCCACAATCATCAGTTAACAGAAAAAAATGCTTGAAAAGTTTCCCAGTGTGTCATAAATAAATGAGTTTCACTGATGTTCTAATTTACCAAGACGGGCATTAAAGGTGATGCTAACCAGCTAAAAACAGAAACAAAATAATTTTCATGCGCTGTGGTTTACTGTCCAGAGATGAATACATTGTATAGTTTTAGGACTGAAGTCTTTGTAACAGTTTAAATTAGAGCTTCTTGCTGAATTGGTTTCTGTTTGCAAACAGAAACATTACTGGAAATGTTTGTGCGTGCTTTGATTTCTGTGCTCACAGCACCAGGGTGCTGATGGAAACCAGGATTTCTCTCTGCTGCCAGATTAGTCCTTATGTTGACTTTTGAATAAATTCAGAGGCTAATCTGGCTTTTTTTATTTTTATTTCTGTGAATGAAATATTTGCCGATTGTCAGACTTCAATTATTCTGCGCTTCATTTATGTTTTTGATCTTCAGTGTGGCCTCGCCTGTTTGACTTCAGGTGTTGTGGTTTCTTCAGATAAATATGCTGATGTCTGCTCTTATTTCTCCGCTGGCTTTGCTCACACACGTTTCCAGAACCTCTAAGCGAGTTCCTTCTTCTAGTAACGAGCCCTGGCTGTCCTAGAAAACACGACGCGTCTTTTTGTTGCTTGCACTCCCTTCCGATCTTAATGTGAACTGGAAAGTTTAAAGGGTGGAAAACCTCTCTGTCCACATTGATACTCTGCACAGACACCAGACATTCGCACACACGCTGACACCTCACATTGTCTCTCTCGTCAGTTTTGTATAAAGGTTTTGTCGTCTTGCCTGCATGCTGCTCTTGTTTTTACTTTGTACAGAGCTCTTAATTTATTCAACATAGTGTTTATATTAGTAATATTTGCACACACCGACAATGATGAATTTTTATTTGTAGCCATTTGTGCTCCTGGACAAGCAGTATTTTTTAGGCAAAGAGGAGCTTTTTGTTGATTGTGTGCAATCCTGCACTCTTATTTTGTTTTGCCTCTACCTGTGTAAAGCTGTTGAAACGTGTTTGTAAGAAGAAGAAGAACCGATGTTTCGCTGTGTCTTGTTGATGGTTTCTTTAAATTTAAAAGCCTCACGGCGGGGGGCGGGTGACGGGGGCAGATTCCTGAGGCTGTTATGCTGTTTGTACATTTGTGAAAGTGCATGAAAACATTTGTGACATCTGTTGTTGGTGACTGTCCTGCAGACAGAAGCACTTTGACACATTTCAGTTCAGCCCAGGAACAGACTGTGGTCCAAGCAGAAGTCGGTAAACTGATCCCAGATCAGTTTAGATGACCTGTGTCTGTTCATAGATGCTGAAAACAGGGTTGTTTTGTACAGTTTCGTGTTTGATGATATGATGGTGAAAAACCCTGACATCCCGTTTTCTGATTTTTTTTTTTTTTTTTTTTTCTTACCCCCCGCTTGCTGAAACCTTCATGGTGTAAAAGTGCTTAAATGTGTGCACCCCTCACTCCCCGATTGATGTCGTTTGTACCCTTTCTCTGAACTATTTGAACGTGCTAGTACCCGTAGTTTGGTAGATGGATGTTCTGCTTTGATAACTTTTAAGAAAAACAAGAAACTAAATGTGATTTTAAGAGAAAATGTCTGAACATTTCTCCCAGAGTCGCTTTTACAGAGTAGTTTGTACATGTTGAGTGTTTACCAATGTTCTATGATGGTTTTTCTCATGGTCTTTGTATTTCTGTAAACACTTTGGTGATCCTGTCATATCTGGGTTTTATAAACCATGATTATTTTTAAAACTCACTCTGCCTCGTGACCCTTCTTTCGCCTTCTGTTTTTAGTCTCCATCGGATGAGAAGCTCTGCCTAGGGACATTTTCAGCTTCAGTGGTGCGTCGCTTCAGCTCTGACCGACCTTTTGCCTGATTCACAGGTACTTTAGAGTGTGTTGGTTTCCTCTTTGTAGCCGGCTGTTTGTTTTTAAGGTCTGTGTGGTATGTCTCAGTCCAGTTCAAAGCCAATTCTTCAGCATTCCTCCTCTTTTAAGCTGACTGGTTGGCAGGATTTACAGATTGGTGACGTTTTTTCCTTCATTCTTTGTGTTTATAGAAGTTAGTCACCCCTTATTGCCTGAAAACAGCTTTTTGGTGGAGAGAAGACTGAGCCCAATTAATGTTAGAGTTTGTTTTGCCCCCAATATTAAAAATGCCCACTCATATTCCAGTAGATTTAATAAATGCATCTAAAGTCAAGATTTACTGCAAATTAAGTTTGTCAAAATTACTTTTTCTAAGCTAAACATAAAATGCCACTTTTAAAGTTGCAACCTGAGGTTTAATAAAAGGATGTTTGCATATTTCTTAAAACCGTCACTATGTTGCGACATAAAATTAGATAATTTGCGGGAAAAAAAAAAAAAAAACCTTGTTCGATTTGCCTCCTGCCAGTGCTACCAAAGACAACCATCCCCTTCATGACCAGTATCTTTAGTTCTTATTGCCTCCCTCCTTTCATGACCCACTACAAATTATTCCTGGTCAGATAGCAGCTTCTGGCAGAAATCCTGAGGCAGCAAAGCCATTCTCCTCTGTTTAATTAATAACACTGATGTTTTTTTTTAAATGGTAATAAAATCAGGCAATTAGGATGTAATTTGAAACCTTGGTGGTTTTTAGATCAGTTTCCTGTTTGAAGGTCCGAGCTTCAGGTTCCTCACAGACATCTGGACATTTCTCCCAGAATTTCCTTGTGCTTCTGTGAAACCAGTTTTCCATCAACATGCTTTGCTTCATTTGTGCCAGAGGAAGCAAAGCAGCTCCAGAATACGTTCCAGACATTATTCACTACTGAAGCAGCAATATTCTGCTTCAAACAAATGAAAAACATGAAGATGAATGCAAGAGCAACAGACATGAGAAATGATCCCATGTTCAGCCTGTTACATCTGTCCTGCTTCAGAAATTATTTTTAACAGCCATGTTACAGTCTGGTCATCTAAAATAATTATTCTACTGCCTTTGAAAAAGTCCTGCAGACTTTAGAGATTATCCGGTTTTAATCAGCTCCTCATAATTAATCTTCAGGATCATGACAAAACCTGTCATGATCAGTTTCTATTTAAAGTCGGAGCCCAAGTCCTACAACTCTGCATCACACTCAACACTTTGTTTTGCATTAATCCTGCTAAAAATGTTCTCCGTCACCCTTCATTCAATATCTTAATAATAATAAGTGTCTAATTTAGAAATACAACACTAGAATTTACCATTTTAAAGTAACTTTTCTGCATAACCGAAGGTAAAATCATTAACTGGACTTTAAATCTGTTGGGTTTGGATGACGTACAGTGAAGTTAATAATGTACTTTATGATGCGTTTGAGTGCAGCTGCGGTATCTCGTGTTACTCCTGCAGCTTCTTCGTGGCATTCAAGCTGATGAATATCTGGAGCAACAAACAACCCGTCAGTCCAAGTCTAAGAAGGTCACAACTAGGTTGTTTATTATCTGATAACTGATACAAGATAAACATTATACATTCTTTTTAACACTGATGATACTTTGCTTTTATTTTCAATGTCAGTATGCAAAAGAGAACAATGCAAAAGAAATGTTTTGTGAAATCATGGATAGTACATAATTTGACTGTTTCATTAATATTAAACCCATTAAATTTAAGCACTCCTTGTTGCCCCGGTGATAACTCATTTAGCTACAACACAAAAAGGAAGAATACAAAAATAAAAAAAAATAAAAAGAAGAGGAGCACGAACATCAAGGTTGGCTGACAACAAATACTTTCAGGAATCACATGATCTTCTGATGTATCGACTTGTGTAGATGCATATATAAAAATACAGGATCCCTGTATATATGCACATACAGTAATAATGTAGATACTATAGTTATAAAGCCTGTTCTGGACTCACAGACAAAATGTAGAGAGCAGGATACACATACACACAAACATTTACCATTATCTCTCCATATAAACACGCATGAATCAACCAACAGGCAGAAGGCTCTCTGGCTTCAGAAGCTAAAAACTACACTCAACATTTAAAAAAAAAAAAAAGGAAGACATTCACATTTCTGAAACAAACTCCATGATCTCTCGGCTGATCAACCATCAGTCCTGTTAACTCTAGAGCCGGGATGATAGATCTGCTGCAGATGAGCTCTGTTTGTGCAGTTGCGTCCGACCGATCGCATCAGTCAGAAACCGTTTGCTTTCATTGATTACTTCAGTCTGTTGGTCCTTGCCCTCGCTCTGCACGCTCACTCACCGACTCGCAGTGTTTCTGCCAGTTTTATTCATCCATGAGTGACCATGTGGGAGGGAGGCGGAGAAATGGGACTGTAGCTGTTCATGTCTGTTTAGTGTGCAGATGTCCTGTAAGTCCATGCATTTACCTGTGAGGGCGCCGCAGGCTGCCTGCCGATCTTCACGGCGAGGACGGGGCTTTGCTACTGCTGTAATGAACCTGGTATCTGTTGACCGCCTGTCCTTTCAGCTCGGTGGACAGGCAGGTGGTCTTGCAGGGTATGAAGTCCTCCTCCTCCTCGCCCATTAACCAGTTCTGCACCGAGCGCTCGGCCGAGGCCGGGACGTGACTGGCCAGCCAGCTTTGGTGCCACTTGTCGAAGCGTTCGTGTTGGCACGCTGCGACTTGGTGCTGTGACTGTAGGAGAGCGGGAAGACGGTCAGCGTCCTTCACAGTGTTCAGGTCAAACCTCCACAGCTTCTGCTCATTTTTTAAAGGGGCAGTATTGTGTGTTTTACAGCATAATCAAGTAGCAGTGTTACCTTCAGTTGTTAAAAAAAACAACATGCCACATATATCAAATATGATGTGGAAGAAATTGGACTTCCTCATGTAAAGCCTTAAAATTGAGTCTCTGTTTCTTTAAAAACTCCTGCTCTTTCTGAAACTCCGCCTTCAGGAAGTTGTCACAACATCCCTCCTCCATTAGCCTTTAACAACCTTCTTACCAGGGATGTTTTTGATGAGGGAATGACATTAGATGATAAAGGTAAAAAAAAGTTTATCAAGGAACATCTTTAAGGTTTCTAAATAAGAGATCTTCCAAAATCACCAAGAAGACGAACAAGGGAGGGAGGGAGAGAGGGAAGGATGGACGGACAGACGAGTTGATAAAAGGACAGAAATATGAAGATATATAGGCCTGATGCAATGGGGGGAATATATGTAGTTACATTAAACAAGTGACAGCGAGTTATTTATGTCACTTAAATCCTTTCAGGTCTAGTTTTGCTTAAACTTTTGGGCCAATCATATTATAACCAACTAATGTACGCAGGAAGTACTTCAGCAGAATGGAAAAACCAACAGTTGAATCTCACATGAAGTATTCTGACAACTTAAAGACATCTTCTGGCAAAGTGGGTGGGACCTTTCAGGAGAACCAATTTGTGCAGCTGAGTCAGGTCAAAGTGTCTTCAGCGCGTGTGTGCAATTTAGACGTCTCTGGTATGTGAGGTGAGGAGCAGCACCTACCTTCCTGGCCTTTACCAGCGCGCCGCGGCGGTACATGTAGTCCTCGGAGTTCATGACAAACACCATCTTGTGAGTGTTGAGTTTGAACCGACACTCCAGACTGCCGGCATTTTCCACGGCCAGCTGCCGGTGCCACTCTCTCCTGCAGCGCATCGCCTCCACCTGCCGCACCTGCCAGCGCCGGAAACGCCGCAGGTTCCTTTCCAACAAAACACATTGATGAAGACTTAAAAAAAAAAAGTGTTGGTTTGCATAATGCTCATTGTTCACACAACTGTTCAATCACTCAAACTTTCACAGTGTTGCATTAGTTACATTTTATTTTCAGTTTCTTCATCTAAATCAGACTCTTAAATCCAAATACACGAAACGGAGAGTTTCGATGCTTCCCAGCCAAATTGTAAGATAAAAACCTGTCGATTCCTGGTAGCGATGTATAAAGTAAGACATTTTTAAAGTGCATCCTGATGTAGACTTTATAGTCAGATGTAGCAGACATTTTGGCTAAAAAATGTTGAACTGCTTTAATCCCCAGAAAAGTATGAGGAACAACCCATGAAATTTGTTAAACAAACCATCTACTGGTAACCATTCAACAAACCAGAAGGGAAATGCTCTGCAGTGGCATAAACACATCCTGTTCTTTTCTGGAGCTCCTACCTGGGCAGGAACACAGGTTTGAAGAAGTAACCTTCTGCCTGAGAGCACAAACTGGACTCTGTCCCCACAAACTGCTCCATGTAGCTCGACAGGCACTGATGGAAACAAGAGTCATGTTTAATCATTAACTTCAGACGGATTGTTCTTCTGTGTGTAAACATGTTTATCCATTAGCATGGCTACCTGAACATCTAACGGATCATCAGCCTGAGCTTCCTCGGTGTCCAGCAGCTCGAGGGTCATCGTCACCTGACCTTTATTTTGGATAAACATGACCTGAGAAAAACAAAACATTATCAATCTGAGCAAGAAGACGATTCAAAAAGTGCTTCAACTTTAACATTTAAATTCTCCTTTTTGTAAGGACCTCATCCATCCCAGTTTCCCTGCTGGATGATGTGTTTTTTTTATTTGTGCACAGCAGCATTACTCCTGCAGAGGTTGCTCGGCCGCCGTGACGGTAACAACCTCTGAGCTGAAATGCTGTTCACTAATTCTGTGCTGCAGATACGAGTTAATGTTAACAGGGTTACGACTCTTCTATAACACTGCATACTGTTCAAGGGCTCATTTTTATTATTGCATATTTATTATTTAAAAGCTCATAGTCGATTTATGGCAGGTAGATGGGAGGAAAACAAACGGAAAAAAGAAGAAAGAAACGAATGGAGGGAAGAAAAAATTTATTATTTTTAACTAGAGGTGTGCCGATCGATCGGTCACCGATCACAATCGGGCCGATTTTCGTGAAAAAGTGCATGATTGGTGATCGGCGATCATTGGCTCTTGTTGCCGATACCGATCATCTCATTTCCAACCTGCCTGTGCAGCTGGTCTCCTCTTTCCTTCACTGCGTAAACGCGCAGCAACAAATCCTAAGCGATGAGGAACTATAACGCACTGAGTGAATGGGGAAGTTTGCGTGTTGCGGCGGAAAATTAAAGCAGGTCAAAATGCATCAACACAACGAAGCTAATAATATGACGTAAAACATTGCCATACTTGAGGAGTTTGGCTACATCGAGGCTCACTGCAGTAAAAAAGACATACGGAGGATCAGATAGCAGGTAAAGCAGCGCACAGCTACAAACACTCACCCGGATTAGCATGACGGTCAGAAAGCTAAACAAATAACCTGGAAAATTATTTAAGTCTTCGAGCTGCGATGTAAGACGCTGGTTCTGCTCTCGCTGTTGAAATGCTGCTACGCTACAGGTAGTAATGTTTCACAGACGGAGCTTCGCTTCTGCTCCACCTGGTAGTGACTCTCACACCGAACCTCTGATTAAAGCTGCAGCATCTAACTTAAAAAAATACATTTTACATACGTATTAAAACTTTCGCTGTCCTAACATGAGACAGATAATCTCTGAAAAAATAATCGATCTCCTCCCTGTTCTGCATAATTACTCCGCTCAGTCAGAAACAGCCAATCAGAGCTAGCAGTAATCAGCTAGCCGCCATGCTAACAGGAAGTTTTCATTCAGTAACTCTGGATTGTTTATTGTAATGGAACCTGTTTTTGCCTTTGAATGTTAAGTTTTATACTTTAATTTTTTTTTTTTGGCAATGTTGAGAGGTTTTATTTTGGCTCTTTGCATTATTTAGCCTCTTCAGAGCCTTCATACGTTATCAGTCTGTTAAAGGTAGTATTATCAATAGCAGTACAATTCGCACAATGCCTTGTTTAGTTTAGTTTTCTTCTTGAAAAAAGTTATTAAAAACAAGTTTTTGTCTAAATTAAGGTGAATTCATGGTTCCTTTTTCCACATAATGTAACTGGTAGGGTTTATGATAAAAAATAATAATAATAATAATTATGTGATCGGTATCGGTGTATCGGCCCTCATGAGTGATCGGTATCGGTAGGAAAAAACCTGATCGGCACATCCCTATTTTTAACATTAAAATAATAATTGCAACTGGTAATAAAATTATTCAAGCCCAGAGTTCACAGCATCAATTTTGATTAATTAATAAAATTGCAATACATTAAGAATGTTAACGCAGTTAATCGCATATTTTATTTGGTTCACTTATAAATCCAACAGAAGCAAAAACGGCAAACAAGGCAACAGGATTATTTTTTGCTGAAATCATCACGGTTGACGTCACAGAAGCACGGCGTTTATGGAGGTAATAATGGATGCCGCTGTCTATGGGTCAATTTTAAAGTTATTCAGAGCTGGCAGTATTGTCCCCAAATCATAACGGCACAAAGGAAACTAATAAAAAGAAAGCACAAACAACAGTGCTGGCCTTTTGCGCAGCACTGAGATTCAGTAGAGAATGTTTGTTTGGATGTGCGGTCAGACCAGGAGTGGCGGGATCGCGATGTGATGGGCTTCACTGACACAGACTTCTTTCATCAATTCATAATTATAATTTTCAGCCACTGTTTATGTCCTGATTTGCTGCTTCTGGCTTTTTCTGAGGCAGAATGATGACGCATGTCTCACATCAATGATGTAAAACTCATAAAAAAGGCGACATGACCGCTCAGACTGCAGATGCTTTTAAAACTACCAGATACATATCGGAAAGAACAAGTGGCACACACAGAAGTGGCACAAATTAGGTTTTTCAGGGAGTGAAGAGATCGGCGTTGGGCCTGGAAAAAGACAGATATCTGTCACATCTATGCACAAAAAGTTGGCTTTGCGTCACACAGTGCGTTTGTGTGTGATTTAGGCTCGGTTGGAAAACACAGCAAACAGGTAAGGGATGAAACTGTGGAGAGGCTATGTGGGGCAACACAACAAACATGGAGAGGAAGATGGTCTAAGACGAACTTTTTTGTCAAAACCGACACTGAACAGACCATGTTTAAAGTAAAACAAAAGGTGGCAGAATCATGATGTGGGGATGCTTTTCATCAGCAAAGACAGGGAAGTGACCAAAGTTGATGTAAGAGCCATTGGAGATGAATAGAGTTCAATACTGAAAGAAAAGTCGATAAAAACTACTAAGGATCTGAGACAGGGGTGGACATTCATCTCCCAGTTGGACGTCGATTACCTTAGAGGTTCAGTCAGAGGCAAAGTCAACAACAAAAAAAAAAAAAAAAAAAAAAAAAACTAATGTTTTCCCAGCAGCCTCAGAGGGATACACAAAACGGCTTTATTTACACTGAAAATATATTGCAGAGAAGCATACTCCATTTCTGAATTCAGTTTGTTGCAGTATTTGTGGGTATTTGAGTAAAGAAGGCCTGTTAATGTAAACTTTTAATCTGCTTTAGTTTCACTCGGGGTTATCCAGCTCTACCTGCAGCAGCACTGTGCTCACCTTGAAGCAGTTCTCTTCAGCCATGATCCGCTCAGCCTTCCACTGGTAGCTCGTCTCCCAAGCTGCTCTGACGCACTGGGAGGACAGGTTCCCGCCTGCCGCCCCTCTCTTCCTCTCAGCCAGATAAAGGTCCACCACCTGCAGGCACACTTCATCGCTCACCAGGTGCTGCAGCTGAGGGCAGAGGAGAATGGGTTACAGAACAACTGCTTCAAAGCGGAACAAGACCAAGCTAAAAGACAGAGGCGTAGAAGCATAATCACCTGCCGGATGATGTTGTGGATGACCTTGTCGATGGTGAAGCCGATGTAGGCGTGGATGGTGAACATCTCTCTCAGCGTGTCTTCATACTGTGTGGAGTCCAAGTTGCCGTCCAGGAGACTGCGCACCATGTCCAGGAAGGCTGGATAGTACTCTTCTAACTCCACCTCACCTGCGGACAAAGAGGCGATGTTACGGGTTTTCACACCGTTTCGTTAAAGAGCAGCTTAGTCATTTCCCTCCAGGTAGAAGTCGGCGTGTATCTGAAACCCAGAGCTGTGTGTGTTCTGCAGGGTTGACATTTACAGATATGCAAATCTATTCTGGGGCGGTTTTAAAACAGATCTTCAGATTTAACTGGGTATTTTTTTTCCTATTACAGGAACTACACTTTATTTTAAAGCACCATTTCATGAACAGCTCTAACTTTTGTCCTATCAAAAACCTTAAAAGGCAATTTCTACTAGTACTAGTATTTAGTTGTCCAGTTTGCCTGAAGTAGGGAGCAAGCAGATGGAGGTTTTCCTAATTGCTAAACAGTCAGAGTTGGTGCTTCGAGTTAGAGGCAGCAGGAAGTTGAAAGGGTTGGAAAACTCCTTAAATTAAGCAAGAAAAATGTTTTGCTGGAAAGAGTTTAACTTTAAATTATCTTTCCTGTCCACCATTATTAGTGAATATTAAGGGGCAGGACGCGAGGTTTAAGCGTTGCATGTTCCCAAAGTAACAGAGCACCAGTGGTTAGCTCTGTTGTAATAAATGTTAAGCTATACATTCAGATTTATCAACCCTTTGACTTATCTGATCCAGTTCCAAACATCCAGAAACTATCTCAGTTCTCTATAATCCAGCAACAATTTTCACCTCCTGGTCTGCTAGCAGCTCATCACTTGCTTTTCTCAAAATATTGCAGCAGGGTGAACGTGAGTAAGCAAATCGCCCGTCATGGCTGCCTGACAGTCAATGCAGCCCCACCTGTATATTTGACCTCAATTAATTTAGGGAGAAGAGTCGATCTATAAAAGGCGACTACTAGATGCATTGATCAACTAATACTGCAACAAATGAGCAATTCTGAAACTTGTATGATTAACAGATTATTTTAACTGAAATCTGACTTTCACTTTCTGAACACAAACAAGCCAAGTAATAGAACAGGTGTGAAGCGCCAGCTAACCACTTTCTCTCAGCTTCCACACACATTTTAAGATCAGGGATGCACAAATAGATAGATTTGAGCAGATATTAGTATTCGATAATATTGATTTTATGGCCAATCAAAAAATATCACTTGTATGCAATATTTCACTAACAATTTGATACCTTGGGGAAAAAAAGGACCAAACCACTGATCCTACATCACCGTCACTTGACCAAGATCCTCTTCCTCCAGAAACAAATGGGAACCATATTAACAGTGAGATAAATATTGCTGTTAATATTAGCCCTGTTTATTTATCGTACCAAGACTAGGGCTGAAACGATTCCTCGAATGAGTCGAGTACCTCGATTACTAAAATTCCTCGAGGAAAATTTACCTGCCTCGAAGCTTCGTTAATTTATGTTTTATTAGTTAGCGCACCGTGTTCCACTTCCGCCTCTGAGTTGTTGACAAAAGCTAAGCCTCAGCAGCTTAAAGTCCAATCTTCAAGATTGGCCCGTGGGGATTTTATTGATTGATGATAATGCCCGACTTTTTATCGTTTTTGGGGAACCAATAAGCATCCTTAAAATGACTGGGGGAATGCCTGGAGTACGGCAGCATTTCTCCTCCGGGGCTGCTGGTTGAAAGCGAACGGCGGGAAGAGCGCTGAGGTGAGCGGATAGCCTGAACAGGGCAGGCGGCTGAGTAGCTGATGCTTACCGTGTAAATGTAGCTTTACCGACGAACCGCACAATAAATTTCATATCCCGGTCTGAAGAAACGGGTGGCGGAGCGCATCGTACATGGCTGGTAGATGAGTTTCTGAGTGTGACCAGTGAAGGTGTCGTAAATATCCCGTATTTACTAAAATATTTGTTTACAGCAGCCCTAACCAAGACAGATATGTTAAAAAAATCACTGGGTGATGTCGATGTTATTTATGCATCTCTATGTAGGATCCATGATTTTTCAGGCATAAACTCCCACTCTTTAGTCTTTTTAACCCATTTTTTTAACCCAACAGCACAATCAGAAAGGTTCAATTAGGTCTTTTTGTTTTCCAGATACTTACATATTTATATTTTTAATAGCAGAAAAAGATACATAATCTGGTACAAGGGATAGGGAATAAAAATCTTTCATCCTTTCAGATCTGGAAATGACTTAAATTAAATCCCAATCATTTCCAGACTGCATCGTCTGCCATCATATGATCACATGCACAGCAGGAAATCTGATTCAAACCTACCTGTAGACTCAGAGATTATTAGATTCACATTTTCTTTACATCACATGTGGCTAATGTTGTTTAGATGAAGGCTTTTATAAGAATAAATTGAAGCAACTAATCAAGTTTGAGTCCTGTAAATCGGCTGGTCCCTGATTACAGCTCTTTAAAAAGCCTGACCGGACGATTCCGATTTTACCCAATACCATTTTGTTGGTCTGACATGTTGCTAAATATAGCAAGAAAGTTTCTAAGTTGGTAACAGTGGGGTGACTATTGTTAACTCCGAATGTGCAGACATGACCTGGTGGGCGGGGCTAACAGTCAAGCCTCTCTCATAGGGGAGCAGAAAAGGACACTGGATGATTTTTAGACCTTTGCTCAGGTAGATAACATCAGTGGATAAGATCAGCTTCACATGCAAGTATCAGCCGATCATTAATCTTCCAAAACTAAAGAAATCAGTGCTGATAAGTCAGCAAAGAGGAGTCCTAACCTCCTCTTTGCACTGACAAATACTTACTGGGCTGTTTGAGGCGGAGCTCCATGGCCAGGTCGCACGCCTTCTCCCTCCTCCCCTCCGCCATCAGCAGCCTCTCCCGGCTCTGTTCCGCTCGGTGCTCCAGCAGCTGCCGTTCAGCTTGCCGGTAAACCCGCAGCAGCCGCGAACACAGAGTCTGGTGCAGCCGCAAAAAGAAATACCAGTTGTTGTTTACAAAGAAGAGGTTATAGACGCCATCCAGCTCCTTCTGGTGTTCTGCTTCTGGGTCGCGGAGGTCCACTTTTTCTCCCACGGCGCTGGAGCTCGCCTCCATGGGAGTTGAGCCAGGGGTGGAGGAAGTCGTCACTGCAGGTTGGTTCGTGCTACTGGATGTGCTGGAGGGCTCAGTGTCCGTAGGCTGAGATGGGCTGCAGCGCCTCCTCCTGGACTCACCGTTGAATTGCTGCTGCAGTTGGGACTGGTTCTGGTTCTGGTTCTGAGCTGGCTGTAATGGAGGCTGACTTCCTGTGGCTGTTGCTGCTGCTGCTGCTGATCCCCCTGACGCACTGTTCAGATGGCCACTTCCTCCTCCAGCTGCTGCCGTTGGTACAGAGGCTCCGCCCCCTCTTTCTGCCCCGTCCTCAGGCTCCGCCTCCTCATCGGTCCATTCTTCTGTATCACTGAGCTCACCGCGGCGAGAGAAGAAGAGGTCGGGAACAAAGTGCTGGATGATGCGCTTGATGTGGTCCTTGTCGTCCTTGTGGATGGTGGGCTGCCGTTTCACATGATAGATGATGAGGGAGGAGGCATCTTCCAGAATCTGCTTGTCCTCATATGTGAACATCATGTGAGGCTCGCTGGAGGACATCGAGCCCGAACCGTTACGGCTCTGATGACCAACGCCTCCTTCTTCTGTGCTCTGCTCCTGACGCTGGAATGAAGGAAAAACAGTTCAATAAAGAGATAGTGAGGAAGATAATAGAGGTGCACTGCAAAATCACAAATAAGTACACTTGAAACAAGGCAAAACTAACTTACAAGTGACCTTTCAGGACGACATAGAAGCTTGTTTTATGTCAATAATTACTTAATGCTGATTTAAAAGAAAGCAAACAAGTCCCAGTTCCACTGTCAGATTATTTCCCTTCCAACAAGACATTATTCCCAAGTGAAATAATCTGCCAGTAGAATGACTACGTTATTAGTATTAAGATATTGACTTAAAACAAGCTCCTTTATCTTGCTGAAAATGTACTTGTATGTTAGTTTTAGCTTATATCAAGTGTACAAACACATTTGCACAAGAAACTAAAAATACTTTGTAACACTTTGTGTTTTTGCAGTGTTTATAACAGGTTTCATAACAATGATGAAATTGTGAAAATAAAACAGCCCAGTTTTGCCTTTTTCATTAAGTTGCTCTAACCGTCAAGAAGTCCAGTTACATGGCTGTGAAGTTTCATACCTCAAATCATCACCTACATTCAAGAGCCATGGTTTTAATTGAAGACATGTGTCATGATAATTCCCTAAATGATGATTTTTCATCTTATGTGTAACAAAAAACTAGTGGGAAAGCTCAACTTGAAAATAAACAAATGTAAACAGAACAAGTCTGTTGGATGTTTCTTTAAACGTTTATCAAGACGTTTACCTCATCATAGATGCTTTCAATCTCATTGAGGAGACTTTTTGACCGCAGGGCCTTCATGTCATTCTGCTTGAAGTTCACTCCTTGGTGGTCCAGGGACTTCAGGTAGGCTTTCTCATACTGCTCTCTCCAAATCTTGTTGAAACCCTGCTGGGCCTCTCTCCACTCCTCCTCCTTGGCTTTCAACCTTAATGGTGAAAAACATAACAGTGATGCATTGTATGAAACACAGTAATAAATATTAAGTGTGCAACCAGATATTAAAGCATTTGGAAAATTCTTGCTATGGGCTTTCAGTTCTCCATACAAGAATGCAGAACAAATGCAGAGATGTTTTGAGCTAAGACTGATACTTAGGGCGCTTAGGCCAAACAAAAAACCAGACAATAGAGACTAAAGTCTGCCGTCTAGTCTGATACCGAAGCAGTTATTTAATTTTGCATCTGGTCATTTTTCTTTGTAGTTGATTGTTTTAATGTATTACAAGAGAAAAATTATGCAAATTTTCTTTTTTTTGCCCCCCAATAAAAAATAATTAAGTCCAAACCATGCTCTATAGGTTACAGGATCTCAGCCACTTAAGAAACACATCAGGTGTTGCTTAAAATCAGTTGCAGTCCTTTCAACAGGCCTATTAAAATGCACAGCGTTATAGTCAGATAGTATCCTACCAAATATTTCATAGAGCAGTCCTTTGTGATGGAGATATTGCAAAGATCTACTTGGCACTGACATAAAAATATTACAAATCAGCACTTAAGTTGATTCAAGCTCCCACAGCATGAATCAACATCCCAAACCATAAAACATAGAGTTTGAGATGTTCATTAGCGTAGATAACAATCCTACAATGTGAGCAACAATGCATGTTGATGTAGAGGATGTTGAACTTTTAGAAAAGATGAGTAAAAAAAACAACAACTTGAAGTTAGAATATAAAAAGACAAACCTCTTAAGCACCACAGGCACAGCGGTGGCGGGACTCTTCTTCAGTCCCTCAATGATCTCAGGGGCCTTGTCGCCATAGATACGATACACAGCACGGCGCTGGATGACCTCAGAGGTGCCACCCAGGCAGTCATCTAATCTGAATCTTTCCTGGTCCTCTGGTGACAGGCGAGACAGCTTCTTCTGTACGCTCTCCAACACCCTGATGGTGGCCAAATTCGTCTCTAGCACAACGTCCAACTACAAGTTTGACAAAATGTGACAGACGGAGCATTTAGATGAGACAGTCGCATGTTTCGCAACAATGGAGTTTAATAATGAGATATTTTAAAAGACCTAACCTGCAAATAGATAAAAAATCATATGCTTTATTAAAAAAAACATTTCACAATAAATATTATGGTCACCTCAAATCTTTCATCCTCACAGCGATGCAGTTGCTCTTCATACGGAGTCTTCTTTGAGCTAACAAAGGTCGAGTCCTCCGACCAGGAGGGGAATGAAACCCATGTGTCATTTAGGACCTTAACATGCACAGATAGAAAAGATTATTAATCTGCAATCAAAGATTTGCACTTGCAAACAATATTTAATCAGAATTTACAATATTTTATGTGAGAAAAAGACGGGGGAAGAAAGTCTTCAAAACAAAACAGAATAATACTATGACGACTTCTGATTGTACCTCTTTGCAAAGAGCAGTGCGCCCACTGCATTTTGGCTGCTGATAGGTCTTGGGCAATGCTCTGTAGCTCGAACCCAGGCGTTTACAAGAGGCATAATCCACTTCTCTTCCACCTCCTCCTTCCATGTAACGATCAGCGAGCCCCGACACAGCATGAGAGAGCTCTTTGTCCCCCAGAAATGACTTGAACTGAGAGTACAGCTCAGGAAACTTCCTGCAAGATGTCACGTATGGAGAGAAGTCCAGATGAACGACTGAAAACATTCTAAATATGACAGGATTTTAATTATCCAGTGATAGTCGTAACAGTCCTCTAAATTAAATTTATGCTAATTTACAAAAGTATGAATATTACAGTGTGAAAATTAATTTATAGATATAATTATGTTTAGTTCTAAGTTGCACCTGTTGTAAAAATGGGCTACATTTTTAAAATTACATCAACACTTGAATAGTGGGCATCTTTCTTATCTTCCAATTTTATTTATCCATATTTTAAGCCACTCACCCCAGGAATGGAGTCACTAGCTGTAGCAGCTCTGCCCCAGAAACCACTTCTTGGTTGAACAAGGCAATGCATCGCAGGAAGTTCTCGTACACCTCCTGGCTTTTAAACAGGCGACGAACCTGAACAAATGGGGATATGACAAAAACAATTTAAAGAATTAATACATAAATAAAAACAAAACAAAACTGATCAACCACATAAGAAGAAAAACCAAAGCAAAATCTAACAAAAACTCATGAAATCTGGTACCTTACCTTATCAAAAAAGGAGAATTCTCTTAAGACACCATGTTTCCCGACAGAAGCAAAAGACTGATCTTTGGCGCAGGGATACTTCATCTTTTTCTGAGTAAAAATAAGACAACTGAACTTTAATGTGTCCTACTGCTTTTTGTTCAACTCGTCTCAGTTACATCTGTAAACTCTGTATAAAACAGGAGATTATGTAAATATATTCTCCCAAACTTGTCAGAATAAAAAACTGCACAAAAATATTAGGAAAGAATATTAGAGCTACAGGTTCAGTGTTGCTATTCTTTGTAAAACAAAACATTTTTCAAACGTTCACAGATTAAAAAAGCAATTAATCTGTGAATCGCCAGGAAAACTTCATCAGCACAGAAAATTTACCTTGAGCAGTGGGGACATATGCATCAGCAACGGTCTGGGCCTCTTCTTGTTCTGTTTGGTTATCGGGTCTTCTTCCTCTGACTTTTTCACCTGCTCTTTCCCTCCTGTCAGGGAACTCCCTGTGAACTACATGAGAGGGAGCAGAAACAAAAACCAGGAGCTCAATCATAACTCTTCAATATTAGTACAAGTGCAAAAGAAGGCGACATTATACACAAAATGTAAAAGATCAAAAAGTAGTGGATTCTGCCAGTTTCAGGAAGTTAAACACTTTTTAAAGAGCTTTTTAAAACAATTATGATCTAAATTTAAAGATCAAAAATAACTTAACTTTCTTCACAGCCTAACTCCATTAGGAAATAATGTTGATGACTTATTGGTCTTTTTTTGCCTTTGGCAGCTTTGTTGCATACAGGAAGTTTAACAGTTATTAACCAAAGCTTTTAGGCAACAACTACAAGCTGTTTTTAATGTGGACATTGTTAAATATTCACTCTTGAAGGTGTGTAGTAAAAGCAAACAAGGAGCCAAATTCATCAAACATTTTCTTTGAAGTGTTGGAGGAAAGGCTGAATGTTGGGGCATGGATGTTTGCAGTCCTGCATGAATCTTTATATATTTGTAACTAATTAACTAATCAATTCCTTAGCCTGAACTACAACACACAGAATAAGAACAAATTTTAATTTAAAAAGAGAAAAATGAATGAAAAACGGCAAAACAAATTTAAGTTAAAACTACCAACATTTTTTAGATTATTTGAAAAGAACTATGATATGCTGGAAAGACAAGTGAAAATTATCAAAAAATATTAAGCTACCATCTGCTTCAACAGTGGATTAGTATTTATCTGTGTCCATTTTTGCTAGACCTACCAGTGATCGCTTGGCATCAGGCAGGAACTGTCCAAACTCAGCAAGTAGGTCCTCTTGTCCCTTGAAGAGACTGGCAACTTTGGAAAACACCTCATCTTCGGTCATCCCGCTGCTGCCTCGGCCGCCTCGACTCTCCTTCACCTCCAGCTGCTCCTTCTGTGGTGTTTTGGAGGATTAGAACCAGAGGAAAGTTTAACACTTTAGTCCGGCTACATATCACAGTTACTACTTGCGTAGCTGTAATTGTGCTTCAGAGATGCGTTTTCTGGAATGCGTTATGTTTGGCTCCATTTTAAAAATTAACACAAAGTAATGGAGAACATAATTCATTCCTGAAATACCAGAGCAACAGTAGTCAGGTCTTAAAACAACCAGTAAGTGCTGAAATCTGTGAGGTGGAAGAGGACAGGATAATAAATACAGCCACTCAGTAACCACAACATGTCTTAATATTTGGTACCTGATATGTATGAAGGATTTCTAGGAAGGCTCTATAAATCTCAGGGTGGTCCAGGAAACGGTTTTTAATCTTGTTTACATAGCTAATGGCACTGTCGAACTCTACGGGGCTTGTCTCTGAAGCAGGGGGGGAGATAGACGAGGTGGTGGCCTGACTGTGGCCCTCTTTGCTCGTCAGGGGAAGAGAAAGTTTGCTGGGAGGCTCTGAAGGTCCTGCTGAGGTTGAAGATTGGTTGTCTGATGAGGCCGCCTTGGTGTCACTGGTCTGGGCTGGTCCTGCTTCTGAATGAGCAGCAGGGACACTCCCTGAGGTGGCAGCCACTGCAGGAGTGGTCAGACTCTTCGCTGGCTGTCCAGGAGACACCTGCAGGAAAGATGAATGAATCATCACCTTCAGTTGTTATAAAAATGCTATATTTATCAAACATGACTTAAAAGAAATTTGACGTTGGAATTTAATGTCTTTAAATTAGGCCTCTGTGTCCTTAAGAGGTTAACGCTCTTTCCGACATTCAGCACATCAACATTCCTCTATTACAAACTTTCATCAGAGATTCTGGACTAAGAAGTAGCTCAATAAGCGCAGCAGATGCTCAGTTCCACAAAGTGTTTACTAATTGCTGCTGCTGGTTTGAAGGAGCTGAGTGGGAGAGGTGCTTTGTAAGATCGAGGAGGAGCTGCACATGGAAGGTGGTTTGTATCATTGCCACTAGAGATTCAAGTATGTCTCAAACATGCATTAAAGAATCAGAGCAACACTCCAGGTATGTTTTAGTCAATTTTAAGTCAATTTCACATTCATACTGTTAAAATGAACAGCAGTAACAATGTTTCTCATATGTTTTAATTGGGGTTTGGTTTATATCAGATTCATTATTTTATGCTTTGAAATGAAAATGCAGCCTATTTAGGAGTCTGAGAAAAGGAAGCACAATCATAGCTACAGCACACAGAAACATAAAACAATAATTAGGTAAGCAACTATGTAATGGTGGGCATTTATTGTATCATTCATCATTTTTTGTGATAAATTTCTTATAAGAATTCCAATTTGTTGTCACAATTGTTGGTTATTTTCTGCACAAAGGGAACATTCAGCACCACCCTCTGACAGCCAGTAGGGATGAAACTGAACTATCTGAAATTAATAGCTTTTCATGCATTAATTGTTTGCCAAACGTTGAATATGGGAGTCACGTATAACACATTTAGGAACATGTGACTTTTACAGAGCTTGCTCGTGCCTAACAGGTAGGAAGAGGTGGCACTTCAGTCCTGTAATCTATTTAATCCCCTAAATAGGAAAGTTTCATGGTACATTTTAATGCAAGTTCTACTTAAGCCCACCCAAATCCTTCCAAAAATGTAAAAGTTCTCTGGGCTTAAACATTAAGGACCTTTTAACAGAGGAGTATTGATCCAAAACTACAGTCATACAATGTCTTTGGGGTTTTAGGAGATAAAGGATGTCTTACCTGTGTAGTGAATGGTGACTGAAGGAAAGCCATCCCATTCTTGGGGATCTCTATCCGGTAGCCTGGTGGCAGGAAGGCATTAAAGCCCAAAACGAGGTCTGGGTGCCCATGAAATAGTTGTGACACTCTGTTTATAACCCCCGGTGTGTCGATGCTATTTAAGAAATAAACAAACATGATAATGTAGCTGGCAATAATAACCAGCTTCTCCTAAACATGAAAACAAATGGAGTCTAAAAAGTATAGTTTAAAATAAAATATAGTTTAAAACAATCATGATAAATTATCTATGTTAAAATTAACTGGTACATAATTAGAGTAGGGTCCTTTCTAAAAAAAACATTGATTATCTCTGAAGCAAGCAGGTGATTCTTGGGTGTTAACATTCAAGCAAAGTAGCTAAGCAAAGTAAGCAATCATCTAACGGCTCCGTCAATATGCCAAAGAAATAGTATTTTTACATGAGCGTTCCTCACAACTACGGATTTTGAATTTCTCGCAGTCACTGCTTATCGTACAATATTACAAGATACTGCTAAAGAAAACTGAAGTTACTGAGGATTCATCTTTGATACAATAACTGAATTTGATTGAAACTTTAAAAAAAGGGACTAAAGGCTTGCCAGGCAAGTAACCTGTATGTAAATTATAATGTGTAAATATTACTAGCCTGCAGCTGGTAACAATAATTTAAGTTCATAACAGGAAAGTACAGAAGCGCCAAAGCACTTACTGATCACCTTTAGTCAAGGTCAGGTGACAAAAAGTTACAGACTCAAAGAGTCGGTATAAGACATTTTGAGTTATGTCTAATTCACACAGCATGATTTTTATGCCAATTCATATCATGATTTTCTGCTCCCAGCAATCTTAAGGACGCCCCGATTATTGTAATGACTCATAAGACGATCTCAACAGATATTCCTGCAGTGTGTGGTGTGCAAGAGTGATCTGGTCTGCTCTGAAAGACATCAGGACTGCTCTGATCTAAAAATCGGGAAAATTTAACATGTTGGATTGTCTTAGCCTGATTGGGGTGTGACAGGCAGTCAATCGGAAAGAAAGGTGATGGAAATATGGAGGGGAAACTAAAGTACAGAAGATTAAAACCCTGCCATAGCACACTAGTAGACATCATGGAAGTCTTTTTCAGTTTATTAAACGTTGCTTCTTCCATATTTGCTTTCTCTGAACTCGCATTTGGTCTTGAGACGTTTTGCGAGATTTCCCATAATAAATCTGAATGTTGGCGAGTGAAATCGATTCACGTATGGTGTGTTGCTCCTGCCAGGTGGCTCAACACCATCCACTTTGCAACCAAATCTGTTAGACCCAAGATTTTTTGTCGTGTGTGGGGTCTCTTAAAATCTTGCCATGTAAACCAGACATTAGTGTTTAGTTTTTGATTTCACTGAAGATTCCTTAAAGCTCATGACACTGAAAGCTTAAAATACACAAGTTTAGTCTATTTGGATGCATCATCAGTGGTACCTCTGTGACTTGAATTCTTTCATGATGTCCAAAAACTTGTTATATATGCCAGGGTCATTCGCAAAGCGAATTTTAACTTGGTCCAGATATGACAAGGCATCTTCAACCTAAATACAGAAGAAACAGGCAGAAGGGGGAAAACACAATTAGTCTCAAACAGATGTGTAAATCATAGTCACAATATATAAATGTGTGCTACTGGTGAAATGAATGTGACAGATGTTATAGACAATTGGCACAGAACTAAAAAAAAAAAAAAGAAAAAAAAAAAAAGAAAACTGTACAAAACTTTTTCAGATTAAATTTCAAAAACCTCATCTTTTATTAAATGAACCAACTACAACCATAAAAAGATTGTGAGAATGCTTTAATTCCAGTGGGTTCAAATGAAGTCAGTTTCTTTAGATGTGTTCACTGCTGCTGATCTAAAAGCGTTCTGCTAGAATCCTGATCAACACAAAGAAAATGGAGCACAGTAAGCACAGCACTTTAAGAACTGATATCAAAAATCCAGAGAAAGAAGTCAGATATGCCCCTTTGAGATCCCTCAGGTCATCCAGGACTCGTTTACTCAGCATTCCCAGGTTTAAAACTAACAAAGGGAGACAGCATTTACAGTTTACATTTTCCTCACCTCTGAAACCACCTCGCTGTAAACCTGAGACGTCCAGGATGCGTGGACTCCACTACAGATGCACCAATCAGTCTTTTTCTGGCTTATAAAGATAGTTTCTGGGGGGGGTTTTCTTGCGTACCAACACTTATTTTAGCCAATTATGATTTTTGTTTTCCTCCAAGAAATGCAACAAGAGAAGAATGTATTGTAGGTCTTTTGACAGTTGGATTTTTGATCCAATATCAAATAAAAGAGTAAAAAAAAAAAAATCAAGACCAATCTCTAATATCCATCTGATTTTTTTGTTTTGTTCATTTTTTGCCTTTTGTGCATTTTCTCAACCATTATTTAGTACTAATCATGTTAATTTAAAATAAACTTTCCTTTTTTTAAATTCTATTGCACTTTGAATTCTATTGTGTGCAAATGGTGCAGAATAGCTTAATAATTATAGAATGGTCTCAGCAGTGTTTTAATAATACTTTTCAGATGAACCAAAACATGCAAATATTTTTATCCGTTATGGTGTTAAAGGCAATAAAAGGTCCACTATTTAGCCAAAAGTCCTGCACAAGTTGCTGGTAAATAAAAGTTATAATTGAATACAATAACCCAACCGCCAACTTTACTACTCTACTAATGTTTTTTTCAAAATAAACTACTTTCACAGATAAAAGAAACCTCTCTCATTGACAGTTTAGAGGCATTTATTTATTTTGACATAAAAGTTAGAGTCAGATAATTATCCCTTTTGGTGACCAACAATTCAAATACTGAAAAAAAACTTTCCAACTGACTGAAAACTTTAAAACTTTACTTCCTGCATTTTAAAAACACATTACTTTTAAAATTCTTCTTAGATATCTGAAAATGGTTAGACATGGTTTAATGTAGAAAAGATGATAACCTTCTAATTCCTGTTTGCTACTGAAATAAAATACCTCAACCATCTGGTACAGCATTTGTTTCTTGTTTTTTTCTTTTTGTGTCATTGTACTTAAAATGATTATCAGTTTCTGTTATCATATCCTTGATTTATAATGCGTGCATCTATAGTTTGTTACAATAGGTTTTGTAAACTAATCACTCACATGGCCATGCATTTACTTAATCCAAGTAAAATCAAGGCTGAAAATACTGTAAATTTCTTGTAAAGACAATAGTTACAAACTGGCGTACTAAGGCTTTGTTTTAAATATGCATTTTTATTGCTTTATTTGTCATATGTAATGGCTTAACTCGAGCAGCAATGTAATCATTTTTTTGTAATGCAATCAGAATAACCTTGTGTATAGTTAGTATGTTAGAAAGCTGCAAACCAACCTAATATGTTAAATAAAAGCATTTTTTGTTTTTTTTTTTAAAAAAAGATTCAACGTTGATCAACCTAACCTCGAAATAAAAAGCAAAGCTTTGTTTCCAACAGTCTAGAGAGGGTTATTGCGGCTAATGTTAGCCATAATAAGTCCCCTAACACTAACTACACCCACCCGCATACACATTTACACAATACGTTCAGTCCCCTCTGGTTCCTGGCCAACTGTATTGTGTCGGCAGGAGCAAACCGATTTAATAAAACACCGCAGCCACAAAGACATGTGAAAACGAAGCTGCTAATCAACCGAAGTAGCCTTTTCTTGGCTGGCCTGGCTTACGTCCTCCACTTTGTTCGAGCTGGCTGAAAAAATCCAACAAGAAGGAACTTCCCACAACCGAGCTCAGACTAAATGTTTGCTCACAGCAGCTGCCGCTGATGGCGTAAATACTGAAAAATAAATAAAAAAGTAAAACAAACTGAGTCCCCCGAGTGTGAGTTACGCATTTGTTGAAAAACAGCTTCCACGTCTAAACCTACATGTCAGTCTTGTGCTAGTCAGCGATGAATTACTTTTATTATTAGCCCAGTAAGCTAACTACCGTTAGCCAACCGTTCCTTTCACTACTCTCGACGGTAAACCCAGAGCAACAAAATGGTTGAGACACCGACACTTTTCTCTCATCTTGTCCGTTGTCCTCTTACCTTAAGCTTCTGGAAGTGCTGCTGCTGCACTTGCTTTTGTGTTATCACGTAAGGCTTGTCTTGAATTTGGTTTATTTGCTTGGCGGTGCTGTGCGTCTGAATCTTCGCCATTATATCCCCGGCGTAGGGAGGCTTGAGAGCCGCTACCACAACTTGAGAGGGAAGCTTCGGCGTTACCTCCAGTTGTTGGCTAGGCGACAAACCGTCTTCTCGGTCGGGAAGCCAGCCTGCCAGCGAGCAAACCCTACTTTGCCTAGCTGGACAGTCTCGACGAGCAGAGAGGGGGGAAAAGCAGGCAAAAAAGAGAGACTGGAAACCCAGCAGAGTGGAGAGTGATGACAGACAAGCTACTACTCGCTGCGACTTTGACTGAACATCACGGTCGAATTAAGCAAACGAATGCACGAAGGGTCGGTCTGTAAGCTCGGAGACAATGGTTGTCGTTTTACGTATTTAAAATAACTATCGCCTGTCTCTTTAAATTCGGCGGCAGCGGTCTATCTTGGCGTCCGGAAGCCAGAGTAGGAGTGAAAAATAAGAAGAAAAAAAACGGAGTGAAAAATTGAAGTGCGCAGCCGCAGCGATGGGAGGAGCCGAGTTCACAAGAATCAGATTGCTCCACTCCCCCTTCACTGCTACAAAAGAACAATGTTGCCCCGTGTAAAATAACAGCCACATACTCGCTCACATTGGAAATAAAACTGCAGGAACGAAGCTCTGCATGCAAGGTACACCAATATTAGAGTATGTGTATGCAGTTGACACGAATTCAAAAAGCACAAGATCAAGATGTATCGATCTTCAGCTTGTTTGAGCTCAACAGCGAAGGCATTCCTACACAAACTGGGTTAGATCTTAAAAACATAGACGTTTATTCAAAATGCGTATTTTAATGTCTGATATAAACATGACAAGTGTTTCAAGTAACAAGCCATATGTAAAATACAAAGGAAAAACAAACAAGAATTTAATTACATTTCAGAGTTTTATAACTCACAATGTCAGAATGTATTTGAAAAGTGACTAAAACTATTAGTTGTGTTTTAAACCCTTAGGGTATAAATTATGAAGCTTTTGCTTTAAGTTTCCATCTCTGAAGCCACTGTTGGAAAGTCAGTCCTCCTTTGCTGAGCTCAGGCAGAACATGCTGGGCTGGTTTGTCCCACCTACATGTTTGAAAATACCAAAACAGATTATTATGGTTATGCACAATGAGCTGCAAAGGGAAAGAAAGAAAAGCAATTCAATAGAACAAGCACACTGTAAGATATAGAAAAATACTAATGTCACCTTCCTAATACATGTGGAAAAATAAATCATCTAGTAGATAAGAAATAAAAATGATAGAGCATGAAAATTTGTTTGTCAAACTGGGCAAACCTATTGTTCTGGATTGGCTGGTTGTACATTTGTAGACTTGTTGTCTCACGCCTGACTTTCAAGTACAAAATAAAGATTTCTGCAAACCGTTGTTTGTTACGCTCTACTTACAATGTACAACATGTAAATGCTATATGGACTGAATGGGATAAACAATATGATATAAAGTTTTTAGATTATGATATTCAGTCAAATTTCAACCGTCTTATTATGAAAAGAAAAACTGATCTGCAGCAAAGTGCATGGAAACCAAATGGTTAGTTTACAGATACAATATGCATAAAGAAAAGAACAATATGGCACGAGTAGAAAATAGAGGTGTGAAAGTCAGACCAGGCCAGCGTCAACACTTGAGTGTCATAACTGAATATTTAAGGGTGTATTAAATTTATTGCACTTTGCAGCTACAATCTGAAAGTGGTTGTGATGATGTTATTGGGGAAAAATGTAAAGGGTTATTAGTAAAATGCTGCTGTATTGACAGCCTGTGGCTTTGATTTTACCATACATGTGATTTAGGTAACAAACATACTGCAAAGCTATCTAATGGAGAAAGGACATTACTGGGAGAACAAAGACATTTTGAAAGCACAAGTAGGTTAAAAATGGTTGTTATTATTATGAGTATTTATTAAGAAAAAGAACTTCGAAGTCAGCTATCTACTCCAGAAGTATTCCTCACCAGTAAGAGATGGCGGTCTTGACTTGAGCTCCATAAGAAAGACCCTGAGCGCAGCGGTTGGTGAGACCTCTGGCTCTTGGCAGCAAAGACTTTAGGAGCTTTTGATCCACCTCCCTGACTTTGGACAGCAAAGCTGGGATTTAAAAAGAGAAAAACAAAAACCCTTTTATTAAACATACTGTAAGTTTTTCCAGCTAAACATAAAATTCCCTATTAGATCCAGCTTTTATAAAAAAAATAAAAAAAAGAAAAAAAATATCTAAGAACAGCTGTCTGTTTTCAATTTCCTCTCATACCTTTTTGATCAGATGCATGCAGTTGTTCAGAGTCCTTCTCTACTTTCTGCAGCGTGGCTGAGTAAAGCTGCAGCAACTCCCGGAGAAAACGCTGCTCAAGCTGCTGGGACAGCAACTGGAAACACAACTCCTCTGGAGCCTGAAGCATAGGCATGGAAAAAAACAACAAAAAAAAACATAGTAAATGTCTAAATCACATTCAATCAAAAAAAAAAATGTGAGGAAATAAATTAGAAGAAGTCTTTAATGAAACCTTAGCCTCTAAAAAATTAAATCTAAGAATATTTAAGGAGGAGCCAACACTTTGTTACTGAAAATGTTAAAAATAGATTTTATTGTGTTGCTGTTTTTCTGTATTTTTATAGTTCCAGTCCGGTTTGCCTTTTTACTAGTTTGTACTCTATTGTTGCCATTTTTGCTCCATACCTTAAACAAACAAGCCACACACAGTGCCTTAACAATGGCATATTGGTTTATTACTCCTCGTAGTATTTTGACTATTTATAGGGATAATTAGCAACCATAATGGTAAAGTTTTATAACTTGTTCCCTGAAAAATAATTAACTCAGGGATGCAGAATATATCTTCACTGCAGGACTATTAAAAAGGCAATAATTTTTGAATATTATATACCAGGTGTGACAAATGTACCTTAATGAATGGCCACAAAATATTCAGCTTATTGAATGAAGCCTCCCTGCCTTAGATGTCACCCCGTGATACAGATTACGGTGTCCAAGACACTAAAGATTACAACCACTGCTGCAAGCACACAAGTGTGGATTTACCCAAGATAATATAACCAAGTTCAATATTAAGTCATAAATTAGCAAAGCAGATCCAAACATCCTCAAAGTGGTTTACCTGAAACTTCCATTTCCACAACAAACAAATACTTTTGGTTACCTTTTTTTTTTTTTACCCATTTTGCAACAGTAGGTGTGTCTGTTTATTTTTTTTTTTACATCTATGTGGACCATGAGACTGTAAAATAAAAATTGAAGAAAAGGCTAAACCATTTGACCTCCCAATACTCACTTTATACAGAGGGAACTTCAGGCTCTCACGCAGGCTGCTGAAGTTTGAGGCCTGCAGGCGGTGAATGGACAACCACGACGCAGGAACTCTGTGCATTCTGAAACGAGAAGGGAAAAAAATAAAGTGAACACCATCCCAATACCAACCAGTTTTTATCATGTACAGCGCTTCACATCGAGTATTCATTGAAAAGCGTGGCATGTATATGGACCTATTCACCTTTACTGAGACCCCTAAATAAAATCCAATGAAAACAACATCTATCAGAAACAGCCTTTTACGTTAACAGAGTCCATCTTTATGCAGGTTTGTGATCTTAATACAGCTGTTCTGTGAAGTCCCATATGTTTGTTAGAAAATATATACAAGTGCTTGGCCAAGACAAAGCCCCAACATATGTCCTATTGAGAATCTGAGCAAGGCTTTAAAAATTCTGTTGACAGATGTGCGTCATCTAATATGACTTTGAGCTATTTTACCAAGAATAATGAGCAAGAATTTCAATACCTAGATGTGCAGAGACTGTGGAGACATAACCCAACAGATATGCAGGGGTAACTACAGTGCAAGATAAACCTACAAAAAAAAAAATCGTTCAAACTCATGAATACTTTTAAAGAAGTACAAAGTACTTTGCAAGACACTGCATTACTTTTAGTCATGTGTTGCTAAATTTACAAATGTACCATTTTTTAAGAGAAGTTGTTTTTTTTTCGGTGTAGTATTGTTCCCTGTTCTGTGTAACTACAATTTATCTCAAACTCAACAAGTTCAGCTTCCCATTTCAAGTAAATATTCTTGGACACTTTCAAAATTGCTTCAGGTCTGCATTCTGTACATATCATCCAAATGTGTTTTTACCCATCCATGGTCCTGTGGTCCAGAGCAAGAAGTGAAACTGTTCCGAACTGTTTGGCCTCCTTAGAAACAGAGTTTCGGAGATTGTTGGCTGCGCCAATTACGTCTTCAAACTGTGGCACAAGCTTTGCCTCGATAAATTCCTGCAACTGAAGGAAACAAGAAAACAGAGAATAAGCATGCATCAACATAAAAGGAGAAATGTTCCAACAGTAGTTCAGTCATTTACAGTATTTTGTAATAAATAGACTAAAGCATTAGATCAGACCTCTCTGTGAACACTGATCAGCTGCGTCTTAGCCGACGAGTTCCCCTTAATCAGACCTCTTAACTGCTCCTGTCTTAGAGCCTGCAGAGAAACAACAGACACCAGATACGTTTATGGCATCTTGAAAAAATAAAACCAATACACTTGGGGAATAAACCAATTTTACAGATTTTTTAAATTTTGTGTTTATGAAGATTTAATTTTGGAAAATCTGGATTTTTTTCCACCACTCTTTGGAATTTCCGTAGTTCAGAGTGATGTCGGCCCACCCAGGGCCTATTATCTTGTTTAACAAGCATGTTTTAACATCTTTCACTTATTTGCACTTTGAATTCAGATCCACTCCCAGAAGGGATGATGGAAATAAAAACAGATTTTAGAAAATACTTCCTGCCATTTGTAATTTCTTCTGAAAGCCAGATTTGGTTTTATACAGATTTGATTTTATTTTTAAGCCATTTTGCCCGGTCCTAGTAACTGATGATAAAAACGTTGTGCATTTAGTATTCCTTCTCACCACTAGCTCTCTGAAGTCCAGAATGCTCTGCCACTGGCTGCGAAGACTCCTTAATGCCTCCTGACGGTTTCTGGCATGCTGGTCAAGCTGAATACAGCGCTCTCTGATGTGATCCCGAGCGGCTGCCTGCATCACACACTGCAGCTCCACCTCCAGTGTTGACCTATAAACAATTTAGAGATGACATTTGAACTAAGCACGGTAAATTAAAACAATCAAAATTCACAGATTATTTGGCACCAAATTACAACAACACTTTTTTTCCCTATTCAATTGTTAGACTTACAGTGCTAAGCTTTCATTGAGGTTCTCATCTGCAATACTGGACACTTCCTGCTCGGCCTCCGTCTTACGAGACTTCAACAGAGTTTTGAGCTGCTGGATTCTGGAGCGAGTTTGGGACAGCTCTGTGAAGCTCTGCTGCACCTCAGTCCAAGCAGCCTGAAACAAGGAACATGAATAAAATCCAACATGTAACAGAGCAGAACTAACACACACAAAAAAACAAGACTAAATGTTAGTGAAGGTTTCACACCTCTAGGAGAGTCTGAACAGGCGGTAGCTCATCACAATCCTCTGCGGAAATATCCAAAAGGTGATCGCTTTCAAATCGAAATCTGTATGGAGATGATAACTCTGTTACTAAATACTGCCGATGTGAACAAAACCCATTAAAATAACGTGAAGTTTCTCTTGCCGAAGAGCTGCTACATCCTGCGCCACATCCAAAGAAGCTAGTTGGTCCTGCAGAGCCTTCTGCTCTGTCACTGCTAGATGCTGCAGCGCTGAGAGGACATGGCTAGGAGGGTAACTGCTCAAAACTTTCTGATGAAACAACAGAAAACAGCATTTTCATAAAAGGTAAATCATTTTTGAAGAGGAGCTTTTATCTTAAAAATATCAACTTAGTTTGCACAACCCAGAAGACCCCTAAATGCACCAACCTCAGCAGTACTGAGCCAGTACTGAAACACGGCCGTCCTCTGCTCACGAGGCATGCTAGAATTAGACAACAATCCAGTAAATAAGTGAAAAGTCAAAAAGTCATAGCTTAAAAAAAGAAAGTCTGATCTGATAATAGTTGTTACCTTTTGGGTGCAGATTGTTGCGTTTTCACTTCGCTCTCCTGTAAGCATCGAAAGAAGTGGACTCTGTCTTCACTCAGCTCTCTCAGCTCACACTGACAAGCAAAAAAGGATAAAGGAAATCTTCTTCAAACAGAAAACGAGATTAAAATCTGCACATTGAATTTTCCTATATGATTTGAAGTTCTCCATTTTGTTTTTGTTTTTTATTTACCCGTCAGCGCAATAGTGTATCAGATAATGTATACTTCATAAGAAATATAACCAGATTTCTGCAGCTCCTACCAGGACTTGAGGTACTGCCGCAGCCTTTGAGTTGAGGTTGGACGGCTCATCGCCAAACAGCACTTCAGTCTCAGCTTTCCTGCAATGCAGCAAGATGATTAATGACAGATATTTTTAAATATTTGTAATCAAGTCTATTATTTAGAAGGATTTTTGCCTAACCTAGCCATCTGCTCCAGCACCAGGCAGTGGTCGTTGATCTTTTGCACATCGTCAGAGAGAACCTTACGGTTGGAGACACTGCGCTGTCTGAAAGCCTTCAGAAGCAGTTCCCGGGTCTGGTTCTCCTCGATTTGGACCCAGATGCGATTGATAGATTGCTCTACAATTAGCAGTGGGAGTATCGTTTTGCACAATATTGTTACTTAAAAGAAAATACAGTGAAACACATTTAACAGTTGCAGCACAATATTTGAACTTGCAAACATCTGTCCGATACTAAAGTGTGTAATATTACAATTGCAAGCCTAAGGAGAAAATATTTAGTAGGTTATCACAACCACAGTTATTCTTGGTCAATCTTTGCTATTATGCCAACACCTGATAGATGACAGCGATCAAGAGGTAATGATAGGAACACAGTGATGTAGGAAAAGAAAGACAAGGATGAGGAAAGTGTGGCTTATTATTACGGTTTAATGTTTATTCAGAAGCTCATCATACTCCTTACTGGCTTCTACTTTAAGCCCAGATTTTATGTCGGTGACAATATTCTCACATTTTCTTCATTAATCTCCATTTACATTGGTCAGCACACAATTCCTCAACTTAAAATAACATAATGTAAATTTACATTGATTCCTCTTTGATGTACATACACCACAGGAAGGACAAACCTTGTGTTGCCATTTGTTCCTCTGTTCTCCTAATCTGGGAGTCCAGGTGACTGATCTCATCCCTCAGCTGCTCTATCTTTGTCTGAAGCTCTTTGCGCTTTGCTGCCTCACTTTGGCCTTCAGCTTGCATCAACTGAACACATAAATAATACACCAGAAACCATGCTGAAATTCCAGTGATGGTGTAATGAACTGGACATACTGGGAGAAGGAAAAGGCAAAGCCTACCTCTTTGTCTTGTAGTGTCTTGTACCTTTAATGATCGCTAGGTGAAGGAAATTGCCAGCAAACACAGTAAGTAACACACAGATTTACAGGACTGCAAAGAGAAAGGCGCTGTTGATAATCTGTAAATGTGCACCACACTTCATGAAGTTTTACAAAAGTAAAAAAAAAAAGTCAAAACCTTACCAATCCACTACAGCGTTCCTACACTTTAATGTGGCAAATGAGGCCAAAGAGTTCTCTGTCAGCTTGTTGTATTCAGTGTTATTCTATACATTTTTGTGTAAATAAATAGAATAATTATGGATTTTTCCCCCCCAAGGTTATTGTACCATAAAAATCTTATACCAAATTATGCTTATATATAAAATGTATTAATGTCATTGTTGACAAATTATCAAAGATTTTTGTCCACATGAACCCGCACAAACTGTTTTAAACATGCCAAACACATTGGGAACAGTGGAACGAAAACCTAAAAGCGTAGTCAACCAATCAGAATCCTTCAAAACAACCACCACTTCCTGGTAAGAGTTAAACATGGGGCCAGGAGGTTAATTAGTGTGGCAAGATAAATAGGTTGAACTACTTTTAAATAGCGAAATCAAGAATAGAGTTAACACAAAACAATGTCGACTGGGAATTGTGTGGATATATGGGTGTATTATTTGTCGCAAACACAAATATTCTCAAATATCCACTTTGGTCGGAGTTTTTGTAAATAATCATTATTAATGGCATGAAACTGAGTTTTCGTGGGACCAAAACGAATAAAATGTATTCGTTTTCCCAAATAACCTGCTATAAGTGTACTAGGTGAAAGCCACGAAAGGATACCACTGAAGATTGCCACGCATGATCCTCACAGTCCTTGGAAAACAGAAAATTCATCATAAGTCTTTAACACAGGTAACAAGAGGCGTTCATGCTTGAGGCTTGCAAGAACCAAAGAAAATCATCAAAAAGAAAAACAAACTGACCTCTGTTGGAAAACATGTTGGATCATGTACTTCCATATTGACTTCCCAGTCCCAACACAAAGCCTAGGGAAAAAAATAGATTACGCGAAGACTGCCAATAAAGACGTGTTTCATATTTTGTAATTCAGAACGTAACTTACGTTTTTAAATAGCTTTCATTAGGTAGGCTGTCGGGAGGCAGATTGAATTCCTCTGTAGCCCAGCGTTTCAGCTCCTTCACCAGATTTCTATCCGTCATCCTAATTGCTAAATATTCTCTGCTAGCTAAAATTAGCAACAACTAGGAAGCTCCTTTAACTTGCTTGAGTCGTGTAAAGGTCTTGGTGGCTTACATTTATAAGACCGCTTTCCATCTACTAGAAAGCGGTCTGTTCTCCACTGACTATCCTGACAATAATAACATACAGGTATTTGAAATATTTCCCGCGCAAGTATTTAATCTTACTTCCGGGTAGTATTTCCGTTGCGACAGCGCCACCTCTCATTACAGTCGGGCTATGGTTACAGGATTCCATCTGTGCAACAGTTCGTGTATCATTTTTGGCTCGGTAAGTTTATTTTTATTGCAGAAACTATAAATTCTCAATGAAATATAATGAAAAATGTCAATTCTGAGACAATTGCATCATGTTTCCAGTATATCAATCAGTTTTTATGCGTATTTGTGTCAGAAGAAGCACAGATTAAGTAAAACCAAAACCAGGTTTTGATGCTTCACTGTTAAGTCATTTTTAGTGCTTTTCTGTATGGAGCCCTTCTGGTGATATTGCTATTCGCAACTGTCTGAAGAATGTGATTATAATTAATTCCCAGATTGAAATAAAACAAAATGAGATCGGATTTGTCCATTATTGTCATTACTAATGATACTAATTAATGTTATCATTAAGTCATGGCCATGATTTTTATCTTTTTTTTCTTCAGGTCACCAGATGGGCTTAGTTCTGTGGTATGGACTGAATAGATCTTATAACTCTACAAAACAAAACAAACTCTAGAATAAAACTCACCTCTACCACAAAAACACAAGACACAAAGCTGAAAGGAATGCAACAAATGTTAAATCAATCCATCCAGTTTCGCAGATGTGTGATTATTTATTTATTTTTTTATTTTTTTATCTCTACATAAAATGTCTGGGACTAAAAATGTTTTACTCATATCGATTTGTAATAAGTGGGCTATCAGTTAATGTTTGTTTGTTTTGTTTTGTTTTGTTTTGTTTTGTCACGGGATTTAAACAAATTTTATACAAAAACAAGTTGGCTATTGAGATCCTTGTAATTTGCAGGTGTGAAACATAGAGGGCGCACCTGATCCACTTTAAAATCTGATTCTACACCCCTATGAAACCATGCAGCGATCTACTTGCACTTTGAGCAGGATGAACTGTGTTGAAATTTAAAATTCACTCAAGTGGTCACAGATACCGTGTTAGAGCTGGGTGATTCCGATTATTGCATAATTGCTCAAAATACAGAAATTTTTTAAGTAAAAGATAAAATAAAATCAAATTGACAAAAAGAAAATAGATGCTTCAGAGAAAATAGCTGAAAACCAGGGAATCTGTAACAACAGTCTGTATTCCACTAATCCAATGCAGAAAGATGAGTTTCTTTAAACACATAGTTGCACTTATACTGTAATTATACAATTTGTGCAGAAAAAAATAGTCTTCGAATGAGAATTTGTCAATGAGAACGTGATAATTAGTTGTGTAAAATGCAACACTTTGTTAGTAGGAACATGTTTTTGTGAGGTTAATGTTGCAAAATGTGAGTAAAACATTTAGTGGCATCATGGAGCCCCTCTTTTGACCAGCTTTGGGTGCATTATCTTTTGCAAATCCTACTAAATTCTTTCTAGCAAAACCAGAAGTGCTGTGAAAAGAAAAAAAAATTCTCATGCTTGATGAAATGTTTGATAATCTAATCAAGTGTAAGGTTTATTTTTAGATCCACTCTCCAATTCTAGATTATTTTTCAGCCAGATTAGACGTTCATGCTGCCAGTGTGTGAATGTGTGTAAGGAAGGATTTAAGTATTACTTTCATCCAAAAACTGACCAATTTTGGTACCACCGTGTGATTTAGACCAGAGGTTATATATTGAATTATATATTGAACTTTTTCACATTTTAATAAGTTGCAGATATCTCTAGTGATTTTTATCTTGATTTCATGTGATATAGACCAACACAACATAGTGTATATTTGTGAAGAAGAAGAAAAAGAGCATATAGTTTGCTATATTTGCTAAACTACCAAATAAGTTTAAATTACCAAATCCAGTTCCTTCCTGTTTCTAATTTAATTTCAGTATAACAACTATTCTGCAGTGGTTTTAGAGGTTGGTTAGGGAACATTAATGAACAAACAGGAGTTGCAGAGATCCACAGTACAGTTGTGATAATCTCTGAAAAGGACAGCTATTAACAGAATAAATGATATTACATTAATTTTAAGTCAGTAGTCTCTGAAACGCACAGATAAAGGGAATGCATCTTTCACAAATCTGCCTTTAATGTCGCCATTTGTTTTGATAATAGTGACACAAAGAGCCCCCCCCCCCCCCCCTGTGAACTTCACTGTGTGTTTTCTGGTGAGTGAGTCTATTGAAATTTACCACATTAGACACACAACATAGTTCCAGAAGTGTGATGGAAGGATAACCCCCTTAACAACACACACACACGCACACACACAAGTCACACACGCCTTGCAGACACACCCCCAAAGCACTGGCGCCAACAGCTAAATCCCCCCCACCCTCACCTCTCCACCCACCCTAACTGACCTCTAATTATGTCATGCGAAAAAGCTGTGTCCCATTGAAAGGCTCTCTTAATCAAACCCAATTAATTCTGCTATTTTCCCTTATTATCCTGTGCGGGGAACGCGTCTTTCCAATAAGACTGTTAACTCCAGCCGTGGTCCTCTCAGATTTACGAGAGTGCAGGAGCAAAATAATGCAGTGCACAATTAATCAATTAGTCTTTGTCATCTCTGTTCTTCCTGCTGAATACGGTAACTGTGTAGCTGAGGTGAGTCAGGATGTCTGCACAAGTGTATCTCCCATTATCCAACAAAAACTGTGTTTTGGCAGGCGTCCTAATTTCTGCTTATTTATTTGAGAGAAAACCACACAGAAAAATCCTGAACTCTTCTTCCTTGCTTTGTAGCATGCACATTCTTTGGTTATTTATATGACCAATTCATATGTTAGAGATTTTTTTGCATGACAAAGTTCCACCTAATTTCTAAAGCTGCTATGTATGTTCACAAAAGTGCTTTTATATGGGACCAAACTTTGTGAAAAAAAACAAAAAAACTTTTCAAATCAATTTGATTCAATTCAATTCAAAAATACTTTATGTATCCAGAAGAGGAATTAAATGTTATCACAACTCATGTCCTCCAAGTATCATCAAACAGTAATTAGATGGTGATGATGTTGATAGGAATGATGTCAGGTAGCAGTCAGTTTTGCAGTGCATCTGAAAACGCCTCTGACTAGAGAGTCTCATGACCGTCATGACATGCTAACAGCTTAATATCTGGGAAGCATGAATGACATTTCATACCAAATGTCCTGTATGACAGACTCAGTTGTTAGCAAGCTCTGTTAATCTACTGCATCTGCTTTTGAATACTTATTTTGCTCATTATTATTTTGAGGAGAGATGGTTTGAAACTTCATCCTTCTCTTTCTGCTGCTTGGTTCTGTCTTGCATTCATGAAGCCTCCTTTTCGGCTCCTCTGGGATTTGGATTTGCAGTTCAGGTTTTGAGATATTAATCTCAAAACAAACAAACAAAACAGCTTGTTGCCATAGTTACAGATCACAACTGTCCAAAAGTTTAAAAAAAGTAAGAAGAAAAACCGATCCAGCTGAACAGCATCAAAAACAAGGGGGAATAATTGTCGAAAAAATCAAATTTGTCAAATTGTAGAAACATGTAAAATGTTACCCTTAGGTTTTTGACATAATAGCATAGTTTATCTGGAGATCACATTACATTTACTAAATAATTGTTGTAATTTAGTGACGTTGGATGATTTCTCAAGTATGAATAGAGTGTTTATGGTCACAATCTCTCCATGCAATTTAAATCGGGACTTTGACCAAGTTTCCACAGAATGTTAGATTATTATTTTACAATTTTACATTGTGTTGATAATAAATTATATTATATTATATTGTCATATTATTCTATTGTCATATTAATTATTTATACAGTTTGTTTTTCCTCCTTTGAATTGATGAACTCTCGTGTACGGGAATGTTTTCACGCCTCTTTCCAGGTTTTACACCAGTAACCGGTTGTATGCCTTTATTTATAGCAAACGGCACATGTGTAACCCACACCTTTAATCTCATCATCTCATCAGCGGGGTTTACCTGTCCTCGTATTTGAAGTGCACATGAGGACTCCAAGGCCTAATTGAGACATCTGACTCCCAAGTTGCTTTCGAAGAAGTCATAATCTCAGAAGTACTCTTACCTCTGCCAGTCTGTCACTTGAGGTCATGAGTTGTGCTAATGTTTTATCAGTTTAGTCAGGTTGTGTTTGTCTCTACATGTGACTCAGGTGATGACGACTGAATCACAACTTCCAGGAAGGCACAGCAGAAACCCTGGTAATTCCAAAGCATTCACCAAAAGGGTATTTGTACTGTTTATGAGAGGGTTTTGAACAAATTGCAGCATTCAATGTGTTTCCAGGCTAAAAAAAATATTTTTGTTTTTGAAATTTCAAATGGGCAACTGATATGTCTATGCATATGTCAATGCATTTTCCCATATCAGGGACTGATAAGATGCACTTACATTCAAAAATGTTGTAGCGCAAAAGTGTGAGCTTTGGATTTTTACTTTTTGGTGACACAAACCTGCGTCTGCATGTAGTTTGGAGCAGTTCCAGTTGTCATAGCTTTATATTTCTCTGAATGTTTATATGTTCAGTTTTAAATTAGTTTTCAGATTTATAAAGATTTACTCATATCTGCCTCATTTGAATTATACATTCTCTTGTGTTATAAATACATATCTTGTGTCATAAATACATAATTGTATTAAGTTTGAAAATTAAATATATCTTTCTGATCTTGAAAGGTAATTTTTTAATGCAACTCTTTTTCTGTACTTTTTTCCAGGCTTTTCTCAGTGCCACTAACAGCTCTGGGCCCTGGTTTTTTTGTCCCAAAGCAGGGTAGTGCCAGGCAGGCGAATTGTTAGTAAGTTTCCGCCTGGACCCGGGTTGACTCAGCCCGGCCTGGGTACTAATCCCGTAGCTCTCAGAAGACCCCACTCTGAACTCATCCTGCAGCACAGGAAAATGCTCTAATTGGGGGATTTTCTACATCATTAACCCTGATGAGCACCCTCCCCTCTTCTCTCTTCCTCTTTTCTGTGTGTGTTTTTCTTACAGTCCCACACTTAATCTCCATCTTAAGGTTTTCTCTTTTTCCTTTCTCCCACTGTGACTCCCTTACATTTCTTGGTTTACTTTTATTGTCTCCTATGGAAAGTACAGATTTTTTTCCCCCTCTCTGTTCTCTCTCATATGTAAATTTGTAGTAATATATGTAATAACTTGTGAAATAAAAAAGGGGTGATTTGGTAACAGATTCTCCCACCTGAGCAGAGGATTTCTGCAGCTCCTCCAAACATGTAATGAACCTCTTCACTTCTTATTTGATTGATGCACACTCTAGCACAGTTTAGGACGGCCATGATAGGTTTGCAGCTGAGCCATATTTTTTCCGTTTCCACATAATGTTTTGAACAATGAGACGCTCGAAGACTGAGATATTATTCTGCAGACTAACTCTGTTTTAAATCTCTCCACTACTCGATCCCTGACCAAGCTGCTCTGTTAACTCTGTTACTGATTGGCTTCTGGAGGCATTTGGTCACACTGAATTTTAATTATGAACATTTAGTGCTCGATACAAGTGTATATTTAATTATTTTTATTTATAAAGATACTAAAACCATTTATTTTGACTTTGCAATAGTTTACTACTTAATGAAAATGAACACAAATTAGTGTTTGTGTCAGAGAGTCAAGGCCGCTCTAAAATATAAAGAAGTTTTTGCAGAAAGGTTTAGAGGGTGTGAATACTTTTGTGAGAAACTTTGAGTCTTTTTAGCTTTACCTTCACTATCCAGTAAATTATATCCAAATGATTCCTGCAGATAGCAGATTTCTTGTTTTGATGTTTTAATTGAATTTCTTTTCTCCAATAATAAACTGATTAAACTGTTGTGAATCACTTGAAACCAAATCTGACTTTGAAATCAAAACGGCAACTCTCTTTAATTAATTAAATGTCAGAAAATGAGACATTAGCTTCAGAATAAATACTGACCAGGCTGATGTCTTTGTTAGGGAACTAGGAGACTATGTAATATGTCGGCCATGTGGAACTAAGAGCTGGAGCTTTTCAGAGCTGTTTTTAATACTTTTAGGAAAATTACAACATTAAGCTACATGAAAAACGCAGCTTCTTCAAGACGGCTAGCTCTGCATGACCTGTTTGGCAAACATTGCAGCAGGCTCCATCTAATCACTTTACAACATGTCAAAAATCATGCAAACATTTCATGCGCTGGTTCATCCATATGTTGCTCAAAGTTTGGGTCTATTCAGAAACTCCATCTGTTTTGGAAAGTGACTCACACTTTGCAGAACGCTGATGAGCGCGGCGCCACCGGTCCCCTCTGTGAACATGTGCAGCAGCGGCTGGCCTGCTGGCAGACCTGCCTGCCTGGGGGCAATTAAAGAGGCCGGGCCCTGTGGTCAGTGGCCCCCCCTGGGGTGCCCTGATTGATTGGAGTCTCATCTTCCTAACAGGCTGGCCCCCTGCCACAAAACCGCGGAACAGCACTGAGCGAAGGGAGGGGCGAGGGAATAAAAGGGCCTTTACATGACAGAAAGAGACGAGAAACACGAGCGTTTAGCTGAAAAGAAAGAATGTATGTCAGATGATAACGATTATACTGTAGTAATCTTGGGTTGCTCTTAAGTCCCAGCAAGGTGTGTGGGAAGGAGTAGTGAGAGGTCAGCATAAAAGCTCTTCAGTGAGAGAGTGCAGATAAGCATTTTTATCAAACTATATTTTTATTGTTCTTACAAGAACGTGAACAAAGATGATCCAGACATAATTAACAGGGATTAAAACAATATAACTATAACTATGACAATACCTTTCACATCTTCACATAGAAAAAAAAACACAAAAACAAAACTAAAAACAACTATAGTGTGATTTTTTTTTAGCACTATCTACACTTTGGCTTGTTCTTGGTCCAAAAATCATGTTTTTGTTGCATCCTAAGAAAACATTTTGATGTGCAAAGGTAGTCCTCAGTTTCTGTAAAAACATCACTAACCAAATAACACCAAAAAAAATAATAAAATAAAATAAAAATTACATGAGAACTACAAGTGAGCTGCGGATTCAAAACTATTTTCCCTGTTTGAGCAGTATGAGAAGTAAATTGAACCAAAAATACCTCAGGATTTGAGTTCTCTGCTCTTTGCAGTTATATTAAAATAAAACATTACAAGACAGAATGCAATGACAGAAGAATAAAGGGGGATTTGAGATTGCACTGCAAAAAATAAAGGTTTTGATCTCCCTCTTTTTCCATTATCAAGTTGAGACATCATTATTCTACCTGTACATGTTCACGTTTGTGGGATGCAGAAACATCTCTGAATCAAAGCCAATTTTTCCTGTTTCATATTGATTTTTTACAACTGACCTTCTCTACCTTGAAGATAATTAGAGCTCAGTGCTGCAACAGATGGTAAAAGACTGATTCTGTGTCCCTAATGACCGCAGCTTACAATCTATGTTCCTTGTCGTTTGATCAACAGGGGGAAAAAAGAAACTTCCATAACAAAATGGGCCTATTTAGTCCAGCCTGAGACTGTTTCTCCCCCTTCAGTTTCAGACAAAGAGGATACACTTGGATCAATTGTGCCAAACAAAGACCAAACTATGCGGGGTGACGCATCACACAGGACTCTTTCTGCTGCGCTGCACGTACTCTCAGCCAACCAGCACTGAGTTGCCAACAGGTTTTCTCTAACTGCCACTCAAGCAAGAAAAACAACAAAAAAATTAGTACTTTTGCTGGTGTTTGTATCTGGTTCAACCCTCCATTTTGTATTTAAAGCAGAATGTCAGAAAATAATCAGGATAGGTTTTGGTGCAACATTAACTCTGGGTCAAAAAAGGTGGCAGGACTTCTTTCTTCAGGACCGAATTATTCGTATCTCCACTTTTCAGCCTCATATTGAAGAAAATCTCCAGGTCTACAGAGCTATAAATGTCCTCTGTTGACCTCTTTCTCCAATGACTTTGAAGTATCTGAGCTCTGAGCTGGAAACACCAACCACAAGCTAAGCCTTACAAAAGTATTCATGCCAGATTTGCCAGCGGAGCCAAACATTTCAGTGTATTTTACTGGGGTTTTATGCGAAAGAAAACACAAAGCTGAGTGTAATTATGAAGTGGAAGGAAAATGATACAAGTCTTTTTTTAATTTGTACAATGAGACAAGAGAAGTGTCGCATACATTTTTTTCTACTAAACTTCATTTACGTTGGGACTCATAAATATAATCCAGTACAAATACAAATATAGGTCGTCCCGTTGTGTGCAGTTCAGTCTTGATATAAACACAATTCTGCTGTGAAAAGTCACATGTTTGAAAACAAAGGAACCAGGCAGATCATGGGGGGAAAGGTTGGGCTTCATGGTTACTCTGAAGGATCTGCACTGTTAGAGAATCTGTTGACAGGACAACTTTTAATTGTTCAATCCAAAAGTCTGGCCTTTATGGAAGAGTTGCAAGTCATTAGAAGATTGTCTGCATGGGCAGAGAAAACATGTATAAGATGTTCAATTCATCTTATAAGATGTTCTGTTAGGCCTAGATGTAAAAAATTATGTGAGATAAAAGCTAACATTGCACATTACCCTGAACACACCGTCGCATGGTGAAACGTGGTGGCATCATCATACTGTGGGGCTGATGAGAGTTGGTGGGAAAATGGATGGAGCTAAATACAGTCGAATCCATAAAGGAAACTTGTTAGGGCTGTAAAAGACCAAGAGGGCGGAGGGTCATCTTCCAACAGGACAACTCTAAACTTGGACCAGAGATACAATGGAATGGTTCAGATAAAAGTGTATTCAAGTGCTAAAATGGCCCAGTCAAAGCCCACACCTAAATCCCATTCAAAATCTGTAGCAAGACTTGACAGCCTTTCTGACTGCAGATGTGCAAATGTGCAAAACAAGTAAAGATTGACCTTAAAACACTTGGAGCTGCACTAGTTTTGACATAAGAAGGGTGAATTAATTATAAACTGTGCTGAAATAAACTTTTATTTTACAAAAATCTGTTGTCTACAGAGCAATTCAGGAATGGGGCAAATTCCCTAAAAACATCAGATATTTGAATACTTTATTTATTTTAAAGAGAACTGAACATTTTTTAAATCTAGGTGAGTGTATGTAATTTGTAAAGTGAGATGTATGACAGATTTTATCTGTATTATGTTAATGTTACAGTTATCCTATGTTTTATATTTTATCATTTGGACCCTAGAAGGCTTAAGACAATTAGTAACCAGGAAGATTAGTTTTGGTGGAAACTAATAGGAAATGCAAATGTTTCTCCTTTTGTGTGTGTGTGTCAAAAATATTTAAAACCCCTTGGCATTGTTTTCCACTTCACCATTATTCACTGCTTTGTATTGTCTCCTCACATAAAATGCTGAAGTTTATGGCTACGACATGACAAAATATAAAGAAGTCCAACAGGTGTGAATACTTTCATAAGACACCCAAGTATGTTCATAAAATGTGAGAATTAATTTGCCTGTGAGTTTTTAAAAAGCATGTTTAATTAAAAAAAGTGAATTACAGTAGTTTCTTGGGTGCAAGCAATGATGACCAGTTGGTTTTTCTGCGTTTGTTGCACCCAAGGCACCAAACATCAACAGGAACAAGAGATAACCATTAATGCAACCTCACCATGGTTTCACTTTTAAGTCTTGGAGAAGAGAAAAAAGTTAAAAAGAAAAGAAAGTACCAAAAATGTTCTTCCGTTTTCACAGCTCAGTCTCACTTCATTTTTGTGGCAAAACAGGCATGACAGGAGTTTTCATTGTCTGCTTTGTGCCAGGATTGTCCCTCACATGGACTGTCAATTAGTCACATGGGTTGCCAGGTCTTGTCCATGGACTGGATGTGTTCCTTGGCTTTCATTCTCAGAGCGGCGATGCTCGAGCTGCGCTGGTCCACGTCTTCCAGGGGGAATTTATCGGAGTACGGGGCTGGACACTGGTAAGGTGGGGGAGCCATGCTCTGCATCCCCTGCCCCAATGGAGGATGGGGGTGAGCGTGCGGGTGAGGGGCATGGGGGGCACTGTTGAGGAATCCGTGGCTGGGATAACTGGGCTGGAGGGCCTGAGCTGGACCCATGAAGCCTGTGATACACTGGACGGGTGTGGCGCTGGACAGGGGAGACGTCAGCCAGGGATCCAACGGGAGGGAGTTGGTTATTTGACCCATGCTGGAGTGAACCGGAGGCGGGCGATTGAAGGACAGCATGGGGGAGTCATGGAGCTTCATTGTGCTGGCGTCCATTTTTTCCTGCCGACGCCATTTAGCTCTGCGGTTCTGGAACCAGACCTGTGAAAGACAGTTGTTGACATTCAAAACAGTATTACAGTTAATTATTGTTAAAATTACTCTAGTTCCTTACACTTCAAGACCTCAATTCAACTTTTCACATTTTGCTTCCACACATGTTGACATATCTTGTCAATTAATAGAAATTAGTGCATGTTTCATATTAGAGGTCTTTTAATTCATATGTGGATGTGTGTTTGAACTCCTCCAGTGAAAAATGCTACAGTTTTAGAACTGAATAAAGACTCACTACAACCTTCTTCTCTGCCATGTAGCTTTATTTAATAGCTCAGTTTGCATTCAACATATCCATGGACTTTTCAAGTGGAAACTGGTCTTCAATTCCCAACATACTTTAGTTAACTGGGTTTCCTATGGAGCATTTGACGATGTGAAGGAACTTTAAGACATGAGTTAAAATGGAACTTCACCTAATGTGCCATATGTTTATTCCTTCATGTAATCATATGTGTGTTCATTAAAATAAAAATATGAATAGATTGCCTTATACTATGCAAATACATAAACTAGCTTTTTAATCATGTGATATTGTTTGGCTGGATTACTGACAGCTGCAATGCCTTGTAATTGAATTTACAACATAAACCTATCTTTTTTTTTTGTCTGTTTGTTTTTATTCAATTCACCAGTCTTGAAACATGAATTTGCATTTGCAATTTATACCCCTGACTGATTATTGTAAATAATTATTCTGACTGTTTTCCTACGGCGGTGGAATGAGATTATTCCTGTTTGAATAGCTCCGTTTAATCTTACACCTCTTTGTTTTTCTTTTAAATGTCTTAAATCAGTTGACATTAACGCTGGCATTATCAGTCAATGAAGTCAGTACACGATCTCTCTGGATACTTGGAACTTCTTTGGGCTCTTCCTAATCTTTTTACACCAAGCTGTTCAAGTAGACACTGGCAAGCAACAGGCGAAAGGCCAAGAGCTTTGACTTGATGCTGGAACAAGTCACATAAGTCAGGTTATTTAAGGTGATGAGGCAAGTGAGGAAATGTTTACCGTAAAAGCATCAACACTGTTTGGCTTTGTGCTGTAAATTTTAGCAGAAGGGGAAGAAAACTTGTACAAAAAAAAGTTGTAGATCTGTCAATAAGCGTTGATAGTGGTTGTTTATGCATTAATCGCGCCCTAAATTAACCCTTCCCCCGCACCCTCCCAAAATCAGCTTCTTTTTTAACACTAATTTAGAGTTTAACATGTGCAACCAAACCGACTCCAAGGATTATGATTGTTGACAAAAGCACAAAATAAAACAGGGTAACCACTTTGGTGGAAAAACCTGATCAAGGCTCAAAACAGCAGCTTCCAGGAAAAGAGTAATCACAGACAGAGTCATCTGCTGGACTCCATTTATAAGATTAGAGAGGCTAAAATGTAAACAATCAATCCTGATAGATGAACAGTCTCCTGGCAGGATCTCTTTTCGCATTCTAGGTTTCAATATTCATTTTAAAAGTTAAAATTCTCAGAGAAAAAAAAAACAACAAACTTTTGACGTAAGAGTCCAGTGAGGACATTTTGAAGGCTACTCAGTGGACAGTATGTGGAAGCTCAGATCTGTGTGTTTGTGCCCAGTCTGGTGACACATGTGGCCCGTCTCACCTGGACTCGCACTTCAGGGAGGTTCACCTTCATGGCCAGCTCCTCCCTGCTGTAGACGTCGGGGTAGTGGGACTTCTCGAAGGCGCGCTCCAGCTCGTGCAGCTGGTAGGTGGTGAAGGTGGTGCGGTTGCGTCTGTGCTTCTTCTTGGGTTGATCCTCCTTGCATGACTCAGGTGACTTGCCGTCGTCGCTCTCCACATTTTTCCTGAGCTCACCCAGCTCTTCTTCACTCTTGCTTGTGTACAAACCAGCATCTACCCAGGTGAGAAGACAGAAGAATTGAGACGTTTTCTTGGTTTTGTACGTTAAATACCTTTTGTGGGAATCAGACAAAGAGAGAAAGAGAAACAAGCCTTGTTCTCAAATAGAAGTTGTGACATCTGCTTTCCAGCAGAGCGGACATTTCCCTGACAAGTTCAGCTATAGGTCAGTGAAGCAAGTGATGGCTTGAACATCAATTGACTTTAGAAACGTTCCTAATTGGATTTTTAAGAGTTGATCCCTGTCTTTACCTTCACTAGAGGTAAAATTAAGTTAACAGCTTTAGAGATGCTTTACCTGCATTCCTGGTCCATCACACCTGAATCAAATGATTGGTTAATGGCCAGGCCTTTGCAGAACTTGCTAACATGCCAACAAAATAATTGAGCCTTTTGATTCAGGTACTTTGAGCTGGGATGCATCCAAAAGATGCAGGACTGGAGCTACAGACCTGTTCTTTACTCCTTTGTTTCATTCATATGTAATTATTTAATATACCGCTGTGCATTACAAATAAACTAGGCATTATATTGACAGGTGACATCAGGCACTACAAGGCTTTCCCTCTAATCCTTCCTCCAAGGTGCGGATCACTCTTAACCTTCCTCTCTACTCTTCCTCCTCACCTTCGCCATTGTACATCACCTTCGACAATAAACAACATGGGAAACAGTGAAGTCCACAGTGGGGGGCTGCTGGGCGAATTAGATTAACAAGTAAGTAATTCAATTAAAGAAAATACAGAGACCCTGATCCCCCAATCAGATCAGTTGCTCTGGTTTGCCAGGACTGGACCCGGTTCAAGGGCTGTACAGCACTCAGCTCAGGTTGGATAAGATGCCAATCACTGAAAGAAGGTTAATTTGACTTGCTTGCATAAGAAGTTTAGGTTTAGTGTCGCAGCAGAGAATAGTAGCATTTTGGTAGCATCTGCTTCAGGAGGTAAACGATTTGCTCAAGGAAGGAGACATTTAAAAGCAGCAAGCTACACGAGACTCTGCCACTCACTGAGACATTTACTTTTCAGTCTAAAGTTCATATTGGCAATATAATATAATATTCATCCATCTCCCTATACGCTTGTCCCTAGTGGGATCGCAAGGGGTGCTGGTGCCTATCTGGAGAGGTCAAAGGGCGAGAGGGAGGGTCACCCTGGACAGGTCACCAGTTTATCGCAGGGCAACACAGAGACAAACAGGACAAACAACCATGCACACACACTCACAAGGAGAATTTAGAGAAACCAATCAACCTGACAGTCGTGTTTTGGACTGAACCCAGAGTACCAGGAGAGAACCAGACATGCACAAGGAGAACATGCAAACTCCATGTAGCAAAAACGACACCAGGCGCTGGGATTCAAACCCAACAGTCAACAGTGCTACCAACTGTGCCACTGTCATAATATAATGAATATAATGTAATGTAAAATAAGCAATGGGTAGCAATTGGACATGTCTTATCCACTTTACATTACTGCAGGAATGATTTCACTTGATAACTGTCTTTACCAGCTCCAGAAGAAATTATTTATATTCTTAAATACTTACAAATTTACTGAAATGATCCAGTAAAACTAAAAAAATGTGGATAAAACGTAACTGTTTACCTTCAGAAATAAATCAGTAAAACGGAAAGGAGCTGCAGTTTCATGTGGTAATTTTGATTTTATGTTTATTTCCTCACATTTTCATTGACCCAGTGGTGTTATAAAAATGTCGACTGGAGTAGTTTCATGTAGAATAAAAGTTATTACAGTTAGGAAGTAAGCTTTGTAGCAAGAGGCCATCTTATGATCTTAGCTTCAATAAAACAACAGACTGTTCCCGAACCCTGGTGCTGCGTTAGTTCATGTTAATGGGACGTATTGATGAGGATAAAGGACAGGTTGGCATGGTCTCTGCACTGACAAACAGGAGCAGCAGCCGAGGCAAAGCGGGGCTGGAGGGGTTAATTTATCCACCTCTCATTAAGGAGCCATGACAAAGGCTAGGCACTGACAAAGGCAGAGGTCAGGTCTGGTTCAGTGACCAGCTCTTGGCCTGTCAGCCCATCACAGCTACTGGTCTGAAGCCTCCCCACTGGGTCTCAGCCAGGACGACATCTCCACACTGAGAGCAGGGGCCGAAGTGACACCAAACAGCAAAAAAATAAAAAATAAAAAAAATCAAGCCAGAGCTCATTCAGGGGGATCTGGATCAACTTCACAGAAAATACGGACATAAAGAGAGCGATGTCATTTAGACAAAAATAAAGCAATTAATAATCTCTCTTATCAAGAGTCCTCTGTCTCATCGTCATGCAGATAACAGTGCTTTTTTTTTTGCATGCTTGTTTCTGCCAACAACCACCTGCCTGATCCTGCATGTGAAAAAAAAGCCTCAGATTAAAACGAGGAAAATTTGATTCTGCAGCCGAACGATGACAATAACACCCGAATGAACTACTGTACAATCTAATCTGTGGAGAAGAGAAGATTAGGGGGGAATTCCACAAGGAGATGGAGATGGGATTGGTCTTGGGGACATAAACCCGCTCTGCACCATCTTGTGTTGTGATTTATCTGCTCGGTTCAGTCAAAGCAACAGGATCTACGGAGCAACAGCATGTAACGCTCTGAGCTAAAATAGAAATTTTAATTTGATGCCCGACGAGATTAGTCTTTTGTCAGGTTTCTTCAATGAATAAACATTATTGCACTGATTGCATTAGCTTCAATATTTGTACCTGGACTGAGTCCATTTCGTTTTTCACAGTAATGTCCTCACATTTTGTTAAATCGGTGAAATGTTTGAAATGGCAACACTACCCCAGTTTGTTCATTCTTACCATGAAACACTAAGCTTGTATTATAATGTTAAACTCTGCGGTCAAATAGTCTGAAAGATTACTCAGTTTGGAAAGACCTTCCTTTTGCTCCAGTGATGAAAATCAATTTTGTTAATTGATTGAATTTTGACTGAATTTTGTTAATTGCTGAAAATCAAATATACTGATTTTTTTTTTTTTTTTTAACAAAATCTTTCCCTAAAATCTAAAAAAAAAAAACTCCTCGGACTAACCTTCACACCAAGCCAACTTGACAATCGATATAAAAAATTAAAAAAAACACCTAAAGTGTGTTTGCAATAAATAAATAAATAAAAATGTGATGATATATGTAAACAAGTCTTGGGCCCAAAGCAATGGATTCACACTGGTTTAAATGTAAAGAAAGTGTTCATCTGTTTTTACGCACCCTGGTACTGCTGCTGCTGTGAGCTGCTGTTTCTCAGGTGTCCGCTGTAGGACGGGTGGGACAAGGACTCCTGCTGCTTCACGTGATCTCCCAGTCCATCTAAGCCCATCTTCTGGGGCCCCAGGGGCCCGGCAGGACTTAGCAAGGGTTCCTGGTCCTTATTGAAGCCCAGGATGACATCAATGCTGTGGACGCGGCCCCCGACTGCGACGCCCCCGCCTTTCCCCATTTCGTGGAAGTTGCTGGGCGAGAGGCAGCTGTCGTCCACCATGCTCATGGTGTCCAGTGATAAATGCATCCGAACGTCTGGGGGCGTCACCTGGACAGAGGGCAGAGGCGAGGGTGAGGAACCAGAGGAGGTCAAAGGCGACCCAACATGTTCATCTGGGCCTCTGGATGGATTTTACTCCGTCCGGATTGGGCCTGCGCTCACAGTAGACTCCAGATCAGGGCCCAGTTGACTAAATACAACGAGTTGGGCAATGTAATCTCATAGGATCTCCTCAGTTAGAACCCATGTGTGTTCAACCTTTTACTCAAAACTATTCACATTTTGGGCCAGTTTTCTATTAATACGGGCCCCATATGCTAATGTTTGCCAAGAAATCTCCAGATCACACTTAATGGCTCTTTTTCAGCTACAATATATAAACCTGAATCTTGTCTTCAGAGGTTTATATTACAGCTGAAACTGATTGAATATAACATATTATATGTTCAATCTTTTTCTGAATGGTTTGAACTTGGTGTCACGTACTAAAAAGTAACACAATGACCGATTAAGTTATAAATAACTAGAAACAAACATAAATAGTGCTTTAGGCATACATTTAAGTCAATGTGTCACTTGTACAGTATTTAGTAATTTCATTCTGTATTTTTATCTGTTGGTCTTCCATAGTTAGTGGGCCGGCATGTTGCAGCTCTGGTGAAGAGGATGATCAATAATTTTTAGAACAAGTCAGAGTTACAGTTTTTATTGTTTTATTTTTTTTTTTATTATTGATGCAGTGCATCAATAAATGAAGCATTAAATGAGTTAATCAATTCTAGTATAACTTCACATAATTCAAAAATAAAATGAGACCAAACTTTTATTTATGCGTTTTAAATATGTTTTAAGTAATATAACTGCTAAGGTATTGGCAAACATAACATCCAGTTGTGTTTTAATTATGTTTTAATTAAGTCCTTTTTCAGACATTTTTTAAATAAAGTTATTACTAAATTCCTTCATCTTGAAACTGTAATTAATTGACAGTCATGCAGCTGTGATCATCAATATTAGTTGATAACAAATCTTCTCCCGTCTAATCAAAGATCCAACTTTTATATGTGTTTTGAAAAACCTAATTCAAACATGTTCATTTCATATCACATCAAGCCTTTAAGTGGTAGAAACGTCTCATCCTGTTTAACTACCATAGACGGGTAAAACTTAAGATGCAAAAATGCCAAAGAGTCAGAAATGTCAGTAGTGAAGGGAAGTAAACCTAAATTTTGTTAAATTAGTTGGCCAGGAGACAAAACCCAGATGTGTTTAGCATGTTTTAAACTTTTAATCTGCAAAGAAACATGCAATGGCTACCTGTTGGAAGGACAAACGATGACTTGCTGGAGCTGCTGACGCCGGGCTCCACCTGCTCCTCTCAGCCTCCAACTTTTTGCTTTTCCCAGATCAGTTTTATCGCTCCTCCTGCTGTTTCTCTCAGTCCAGCCTGGTCTCTGCTCTGCATTCCTCAATGTATTTCCCCCAGCGTGCCATAAATGGTCCCGACAGGAACTCTTCTGAAAAGGACCAACCTATAGAGCCGCTCAGTTTAGCAGCATCCACTCCGGCTCGGAGAGCAGAGTGGCAGAGGAGTGAGACCGGGAGGGAGAGGTGGACAGAGCTGAGGAGGCGTAGGAGGTGAAACCAAAGGATTAGGACAGCTTGTTTATTGCAGTCCTTCCTCTTTAAGAGTGATTGGCAGCCGTTTTCTGCTCAACTAACTGCTTTAAATGTCCTTTAGAGTCAAATGAAAGACTTTTGCTGATGTAATTTTGGTTGTTTCAGAGGGAAATAATTATTAAGTTTTCACTAAGCACAGTCAGCCTTTTTGCGCCGAGATGAAGAAAGGAAACGCAACATATCCAAAGAAATACATGTGTATTATTAATGAACACTTAAAATCTTAATAAAAGGGTAATGTTTATAATTGCATGTAATTTCTCTTTCTCCACTTTATATCTGATTTTAAAAAAGTAAACAAATTGTGCTTATTGTTCAATTTAGCAAGATGTTGAAGTAAAATGTAACATTTTCTAACATCTAAATTAATTAGGAAGTTTAGGAATGAATGAAAACCCTGAAAAAGATGGGTGAAAATTCAGTATTAATCATCTTTTATTTCAGTGCCAAACTGTAAATTAAAATAATTAGCATAATTTATTTAGTAAAAATATTCCACAAGAAATATTTTTCTAGACAAACTAATTGTTTCCCCTTGAACAACACCTATAAAATCATTGTTATTGAAGCATTTTTAAATGTATATTATGCTTTGTAAGTGTCATGAAGAATGTTTAATTAGTAGTTAATGACTGCCTGTTTTTCTGGGGTATAAATTTAGAAGGCATCCTTTACCTGCTCCTCAAAATGGAAGTCATGTATGTGTGATGCTTTTTGGCTTCACTCCCACATTTGCCCATATTTACAGTCAGAGTAATGATAGAAAAAGATAAAAACAACTTGAACTCTGACAAATTATGTTGGACAAAGACATAAGTTTATCCTGCCACCATGTAGCAGGACTGAAGGCGGACAATCTCCAGAGTTCACTGTTGGACAACTGCAAGTATTCTTTCATTTTATTGTTTACTATTTTATTATTTACTATTTTATTTTATTCTATTTATTATTTATGCTACTGTAGATTTAATTCCAACACTTTCGTGCATCATGAATTATGATCCTTTGTGTCAGAATTTTTTCCAAAGCATTTTTGATTTTCTTAAGGCATAAAAAATGTGGGAAAATAATTTGTAAAAATAAAATTCTAGATTTTTTTTACTAGGCAATCAGTTGTAATTTTCTCCAAAGGCAAAGTTGTTATTTGGAAAATACATCAGTAGTGTTGGTCTTTAGGGGTTACTTGATGTCACAATATGTTTTTATTTTTTATTTTTTTGTACTTGCAAGCATCCTCTAGAAGGATGGACTGACTGGGTTGGTTGGCATGCCTTTTTGTCTGTCTACAATGTTGGATTTAGCAAAAAAAAATGTCTTGCAATTGCAGTGGATGGCCAGTAGTTGGTAGTGTATTCCACTTCAGTGGTCTGCTTGCATTTGTAACATAAAAATCTACAAGAAGCACAAGAAAATGGCTTTTAGGTAGCTGTCCACTGTAGTGACCGCTATGCATGAAAGGGTTAAAGCTTCTTACACATTTCCACCAAGTGCAAATGAATTTTTTTTGTCAATGTGGATGAACATATAGGAGTTGCATTAATTTAATTAGTTAAATAAAGCAAGTGATAGCCAATGTGTGCTTTTATTTATTTAGTTTTGAAATATTATTACATGAGACACTTTCACAGCCTCTAAAACTACTAAAACTTTTAAGAGGCGACCCCTGCATCACCCTTTACAATGTTATCCATCTGTCCATTCACAGAGTTTCACTGCTTATGTTAAGCAATGAAACAGTCGTGTTTTTGCACTGTGGGGGGGAAGGTGGAGTATCCAGAGAGAGAACCAGTACATGTATGGGAAGAACAAGCAAAACCTTTGCCTAAGAGGGAACCCAAACCCAAAGGTGTGATTTATGCAAACCAGGAGGTTCTGACAGAGGAGAGTTGTTTTTTTTTTTTTTTATATACTTGTAGGGTTTCTGATTTGTATCGTTCTTCATGGACTCTCTCTTCCACTGTAGATCGCAGTGTGGATTTGAGGTTCAGCTGTCATCTGAGTAATACCAACAACAAACCTTAGTAAAGATATTTACTAAAACATAATTACGTCCTTCCATATGTGGGTCAATGGAGACCCTGCAGGTGTAGGGCGTGGGGAACAAATTGATTGCACAAGCAGGTTATTATTGATTCAGTGGAAAGGTATCAACTTCCAGATGGCAGGAGGTTAAACAGCTTATGGGCTGGAAGAGAGTGATCTCTCACGATAGCGAGCGATTCCTCGTTGCATCTCTCTTTAGGAAATAGCCTCTAAGTTGTTACGTAGATCCCGATGACTCTAGGTATTGCAGAGCACGATGAACCTCTCGCCAACCATAAACCAGCTTAACATGCAGGTTTTTGAGGGCAAAATGAAAATGGAGAACGTAAAGAAAGCCAAGAGGGTAAAATAAATCATCTGTTTAAAATTAAATTTGAATCAGTACTTATAGTTTCTTTTCAAACTAACATATAATTGCTTATATACTTTAAAGTTGACCTGGAGCAGTTCATTTTGTGTCAGCAGCATATGAGAAACACAGGTTGATGTAAAAATAGATACACAGGACATGACGTATTTTCCATGAAAAAGGGAAGTTATTCAAAATAAATACGTCGTATGTCTGGTTTTGCCTCCAGATCAGTTTGTCTCCTCATAAATTCATACTCTCATTTTCAGCCTATCTTCATCTCCATGCCAGCAAATCACGGCCAGAGCTGAGGAGCAACTTCCTGTCCTAGAAATGAACTGGAGACAAATAATCCTTCACTTCTGTGCTCACTTACATGCAAACATGTCCAGACACTCACACAGCACATTTATGCACATGAGCAGGTGCAATACATGCAAACACAAGGTGCATGCAGAAGCTGAAAGAGTTTTCTGTAAAGTTTCCGGTCCACTGTGCAACTTAGCTATGACACTACAAAGCAACTAAACCTGGCATTTCAATTTTGTTTTTGTTTAAGAAAAATACCAGCTGTAACATTTTAAACAAAATGTCCCAAAGTCCAGCCCCCGACAATTTGTGCACATAATACAAGACAAATCTGTAAAGCCATGAAACTGTGAAGAGAAGCACCAAAAAAAACTTTTTGTTTGTGTCTATATCTATGTATTTCTTACACATATCCACAGTTTCCACCATGCATACAGACCAGCTGATCCGAACATATAATCGCTGTCATATAACTCTGAATAGGTGGGAACTATTGGAACAAAAATAGCTCCCAGTTGAGCGTTACCATAGTGTCACTCTGGATCCACACCTCTGACCTTTTCAAATGTTTGTCAGGCTGATGAGAAATATATATAAAAAATCACACACTGCGCAAAGTTTGGTGAATTTGCTTACTGTGAAGCTACTGTGAGGAATAAAAACACCCGTGGAGCTGGAAAGAAGGGAGAGTTTCAGACCTCCTTAGTCCTCTCTGCAGGATGCTTTGGCAGGTCAACTCTAAATTTCACCCCCCCCCCCCTCCCACCCCCAACCCGGCACGGATAACACACCTAAAATCTCTCACCCAAACAGTGGTGGAGCTTTGTGGTTAATTTTAGCCTGCAGATTTTGATAAAGAGGAGACCTGTGCGTTCATGAGAAGCTCACGCAAAGAAAAACAAGAACAGGTACAAGGAAACTACTGCAAACAAGCTCCAAAATCAAATGTTTAGCCATTGTTGAAGCCGCTGAATTATTGAAATACATCATATTTGGACACTAATGCTGTCGATTTATAGCTTAAGGTTAATTCAAAATGTGTTTTTTATATATATTGTGAGGGGATGTTGTTGCAACAAAAGAGCAAGGATAGAAACTGTAACATTACACTGCTTATTATATGCCTGAAATTTCTCTTTGAAATTTGAAAAGTGAATATAAGAATAAACGTATTTAAAGATGCTTCCCATTTAAATCTCTCATTTATTGAAAAATTCCTCTCCTTTTTCAACAAGCCTGTGCAGCACCATGATGCTCATCGCTCATATTTTTCTTGAAAACATTTTCGTCCTTCCAAGGTTTCCCAGTTATCTTAATTGAGCATAAATTGGTTAAGAAGGAGCAGTGTAGTTGTCAAGCTGCTTAGTTTTATCAGATGACAAAGTTAAGTCCTGCTGATCCTATTAGAGGTAAAAGCAGCTAACGTGTAAATGCACAGTGTCAGCTTAGTGGGGAGGGAGCAGAGGTAGGGAGGGCAAGTTCATGTGACCGTAAGATGTCTGTCATTGACTTACACACACACACACACACACACACCCCCACACACACACACACACACGCGCGCACACATACGCACACGTAGCTCTGTTTTGATTGGCTCTTCTCAGATTCAGTTTTCCACAAACTGTTTAGGATGCCTGGTGACATTATGCTTGGAAGTCAGCATCGTTTAAACTCGTTCCTGCATATCTATCAAATAAACTGATATTAGTATCAATGTTTTTATATCTAAACATTAAGAAGCAACTTTTCCCATTTTTTCCTATATCCTCTCTTCAGCTGCATCGTCTGTTGTGTCTGAAATGCTGCCAGCTGGAGCCTCTCAGAAAGATGCAAGGATCTCTCAGAAGGCTTTGCTCCGTTTAGCCTCATTTCTGATCAAACTGCTTCACAGTTTGATTTTCATTCCTGAGATTCTCCTTCCCCAAAGGGAGAGCATGAGAACAGAATGAGAATGACTCAAAAATGTCCATGTGGCAAGCAAATATATTTATATAAAGTTCAGTTTATCAAGAAATACTTGTTTTTATTCAGAATAATCTCTTGATTGCTTTTAAGTTAGACTTTTCAACCCCGTCACAGTCATAAAAATCTTTTTATTTTATTTTTAAATATGGTTAAGTCCTAATTAATTCGTGCCTCTGGCATTTTTAGATTGAAAATTATTTCATTTTATTTACTTTATTTTGTAGATTTAAGGTCCAGAGACGATTAGTCTTTGCTAATGTTTCCATGTTTCCGTTTGTATTTTGATCATTTTAGGTGATGAACTCAAAGGTTTTGCAGTTGGAAGGTCTCATCATCATCACTCTATGGAAGTAATCTTCAGTTTCCTCCAGTAGATTTAAGTGGGGTCTCTGGCTGAGCCACTCAAAAAAACTGATCTTACTTCCAGTCTGGAGAAAATGGTAAAAGTAAAATATTACTTTAAAGAAATCTTTTTTTTTTTCCCTCCGGAATTGTTTTTTTTTCCGTTATCTCACTTTAAACTTTAGTTCAGTTAAAATAATCTGATAACTTTTCTAAAGAAATTAACCTGCAGTTTTGTCCGTCTGTGGAGAGAGAGAGGGAGTGAGTCAAAGTGTTATTTGAAGATTTTAGGTCATTTATTTGAAAAATTTTCAGAGTATTTATGTTTGATATGTGCAGCTCTCCTTCTAGACATGTCCGATTCACTTAATGAAAAGCATGATTGTCTCACACAAATTTTGAGAAATTTTATATGTACTTTAGATTATAAAAAGTGAAAAGATTATGATCAGAGAAAACTACAACACCTCTCGCATGTTTTCTTCTTCTTCTTCTTCTTCTTCTTCTTCTTCTTCTTCTTCTTCTTCTTCTTCTTCTTCTTCTTCTCTTGTGTCTTCTTTAGAACCAGCTCACTGAAACGCTGACATCTTCAAAAACAGTTGGCTTCTTCTAATGATAATTAAAACTACAAGATTATTGCCAAATTTAATTTAAGACTAAAGGTTGACCAGTTTATTTGTGGCGTCAAATTCACAATTTACTGCTTCTTTAGTCAAAGCCAAAAGTTTGATGTCGTCCTTTGGATGTTTCCAAATCTTTTTAATGTGTTTCTTTATAAAACACGTTGAATTTCAGTGGAACGTATTTGCATTCTCAGAGAAAATGAAGTGATGTAAAAATCCTTCCGTAAAAATTTTTGTTTGCGATTTAAACTCGCTTCTCTCAATGTAGAACTACTCAATTATCTGTAACCACGGAGCGTTTAAACTGTCCTGGAATCGAAGCACGTCCACTACAGCCGCCATTATTTTGATAATTAAGACAATCAGCACCTTTGTCAAACAAGCGCCTCCACTGTCAGATAGGACCCGAGAAACAGACAGCAGCTCTTAAGCTAATTCCAATAATTGAATTACACCTACCTATCAGCAGGTAAACCTTCACACTAAACTGCGGGAGCATGTGTAGTCTCATTTATTGTGTAAACTGATATAAGCGCTGTCACGCAGAAAAGAGCCGGCTCCCTTTTCTGTCACTAGAAGTTCATTTCTTTCAGAACAAATCTGTCATTTTTGACTCAGATTATTGTACTTCTTGTTTGACTAAATAAATAAATAAAACAGTAACGTTTGATTTATTTTGCTGTTCGTCTTTTTAAAGTACCCTTTAATCATCCATTACTTCAAGGCTTTTAAAATGGTGCAAAGGTTTCCAGATTGCTCCAAAACGCCTGACAGCATTCACTGAAGTTGTCCTGGTTTAAACCAACTGAATGAGATGTCAATGAGAGCAAATGGACAAAAACACAACACCGTGTTTAAAGACCGCAATTTTGAGCTTTTTGTGTTTCCTTCTTGAAAATATTTAAAACACACACCGCAACTTTGTACCAGAGAACTAAAAAAAACCAAAAAAACCCCCAAAAAAACAGCCTATTTGTATTATTTCAAGTGGAGATATTCTGCTATGGATCTGTTCTTCGACATCCTTCCAAAGTCATAGCGTAAAGTTTGAACTCTGCTGGATTTGACCTACTTACATGCTGCAGATTTGCATTATGTGCTACACGAAGCTCTTTGCTCATGTGGTTACATTATAGATCCACCACATCATTATGATAGTGGTGTAAGTCTATGCAAACTTTGAGCCCCGAACCTTTTGTGGGGAAGCAACTATGATACCATCACAGGCCTACGGTGATGCTAACAAAGCTAAAACAGGAAATGTGAAATCTGATCTAATGTCAGACAGGAAGGAAAAAAAGGTCTTATCTTTTTAAGCAGTAAATTTCATAATAAATTCACATTTATACACTTAGATTAAAAAAAGAAACAGTGATGTTTTCCCGCCCCTATAACCAACAAACCAATAAAAGAAGTGAAAAGATAAACTATTAAAGTGAAAAGTGCATGTAAACTTCTGACAACTGCTGTGTGTGTTTTGATTTTTGTTTAAATTCATTCACTGAGAATTAACAGTCATCACGTTTATTTTTATTTATTTATTTATTTATTTATTTATTTATTTATTTTTGCTTTAGTATCTACAAATGTGAATGAAACAAACAGAAATGTAAATTGCTTTTAAGATACTCCCAGTGGGGCTTTAGGTTTGCAAGCCCATTAAGAAATGGATGGGTATTATAACCAATATTTTCTAATCCATGCAACACTCAAGCACACAAAAACATCTGGTTGCGCACTGTTGGGATTTTTGCTTTTAACGGGCTAAATCCTTCTGGAAAGAAAAACATCACCATCCAGCGAGGAGTTGATACCTGGAAGATGCCGCCTTCTAGGAAGAGCATCTTGGTTCTGATGCTTAAATTGGCTCAGACATCCAGTTTCTGACCTGATCTGAACCCACCAAAATCTACTTAAACCATACCAAGATAAACCCTATAGGTTAGGCCAAACCATTCATTTACACACTGCTGCACACGCTGCCAGGTGCAGCAACAGCAGAGCTCCACTTGGACTTTATACACAGAGTAACGTGAGATAATTTGAGACATTTTGCTTCGGAAACAGAGTTTGCATGTTTGCATGTTTTGACTCTGCATCACTAATTGAGTTTAACTCAGTTTAGATTTCAACTTGCGTGTGTTTTGTTTTAGACCAGCTTGGAGATGCGACGCACAGACGGAAAAAACTAAAATCCTGCACGTTTTGCAGACATAGCCAGAAATGACGAAGTGGCAGCTTGTTTATCAGGGTCTTCCATCCACTCTCCAGGATCAGGTGAAAGCAACAAGTGATCGGTCATTGTCTGCTCAGGCCTGCTGCTGCTGCTGCTGCTTCAGCAGATTAGCTGTTTTCTAAGTCTTTGTAGAAAGCGCAACTTAAGGACTTAGAGCCTCCGAGAAAAGCATCTCAGCACACTCCTCGACATATGGGTGAAGGCTTTGTGTCCCGTTATCCATCTACACCAGGACACAGCCCCGGAGCGAAGAAACGTCCGGCGATATTTCGACACCAGAAGCTTGCACCATCTTTTTTTTTTCATCTTTATTATTATTTGTTTGATTTCTTATAAATCCCTGAGCAAAAAATTGCTGCTCATCCCATTAGAGGCTTTAGAGAAAACACAGAGCAGATTGAACAAATCGTGGAGGACCCCTGCTCTCCCCATATGATAACAAGAGTTAGAGGATCAAGCTGCAATTTGTGCTCCGTCCTCTGGGATACTGATAAACACCAGGCTTACCCAGACTTATGTCAAATGACATCTTTAATTTTGTCTTGTGACATGACAACAATCCCACAAAGAAGGCTTTATTCTGTGGTGAGATTTAAAGTGGAAATATTTTAGCATTACTGGGAAAATTAACATCTTGCTCTATGTTTTTCTTAAATAATGGGGGAAAAAAAGGAAACAACAAGACATATGTGGCCTGCAATACACCAAACGTGCGGATCATTAAAAATGTTCCCCGCCAAGATTAGTGAAGCAGAAAAACATTGAGTATCTACAAAAGCCAAAGACGTCCCTGGAGGACAGTGGATAACACAAATCGCTCTTCTAATCTCAATATTCAAAGAGGGGACAGAAAGCAGGAATAAATGTTCATTTCCTTTTGATGTGGTCTCATGAAAAAAATTACATTTGAACGAATTGAATCAAAGTGCCCCGTGTATCTGATGACTCTGGTGGACGAAAATCAGTCATTCAATTTAAAATAAATACACATAAATTAATGTCCCTCCATGTAACTAACTAAACTCAGTCTCCAGATGTTGGTCTACTGTCTGCGATTTTATGTCAGCATAAAAAGCCAGCAAGTCAGGAGGCCAAGTTTAAATGGCGGCTTTTTCAAAAACTGCAGCCGTTCTCTTGTGCTTGTCCTGCAAATATGTGTTCTTGATTGAGGGTGTTGCTTTATTGATCTCAGTCCATCTTACCTGAAATCTGAGTGGTTTTCCATCCTTATAATGAAGCTCACAGTGAAAAATGACTGTATTGGCTGCTGCAGCTCAGTCCTGCATCAACGGTACAGACAAGGACTTCGAAATTGACATGATCGAGAGCCTGTTGTAGTTCCTTTGATCATATTTTGGGGTAATTGGAGACTGGCTTTTAAAGTCCTGGGAATTTGGACTGGTTAGCAGAAAACACTGAAATTGGGAGAGAATAGAGGAGCTGAAGGGAAACACTGAAATGAACAGAGAGGTGATCTAAATGACACAAAAAACAAAAAAGAATCCAAGTATAAAACCAAAAAATATAAAGACATGGATTTTGAAGGTTTGCTTATAAACACTGACCCTTTCTGCTTTCTTTCTTTATTTATCTAGCCTTTTATTCCCTCCAGTGCTGCAGTCATTTCAGTTCAGGCACAAAAAAACAAGATTCAGATTTGTTAACGTTTGAACCTAACATATTACATTCTTTAATTTATGGCAATAAAATCATAGCAGTGTAAATAAATCGAGACAGCAACATGATTTGGTTGCATTTATACACAAACTATTTACATGTGATCACTAAACAGTAGCAAAAACATAATGCTTCGGATAAAACAGGACCGCTGACACCGAGGCGTTGTGTGATCATTTTTGTCGTTACAGTTTATGTGGATCTACGTTGTTTTGTCAAGAGGAGTCTGAGCTGCACAAAGACGTTCAAGACGAGGTTTGAAGAGCCTTGGACCGACTGCTGTTCTCCTCGAAGAAGATACGGTGTGTAGCTGTGGCTCTAAAAGACCGCCTCTACAGGAAATACCGGGTTTCAGACCTGGAGATTTCCTTTTATTTTAAATTACAAACACACAGAGTAATTCATACACATCATTCCAGCTACCGGACCTGATCTTCTCAGACAGAGTGAGATGTGGCCCAATTCACTGTGAATTAAAACCCTGCAGCATCTTAATCAGCAACTGAACAAAGAATAACTTCAGCTTGGACTGAAAATAAGGCACTAAAGATTATTAGTGAGTTATAAGGACTAAAGTTGCTTGGTGTTGCAATTATTTTGAAGTGTTTGGACCATTTGCTTTGTGTTGTCTTGTGTTACAATTTTGTGTTGCTGCATTTTAATAAAAAGTTAAAATATGGCTGTTACACGAGAAGATTTGTGCTAATAGATGAAGGTAATGAAATTATTTTATGAACTGTCTTTTGGCTTGTAGCTTGTTTGGTTTTAGTGAGATGTGAATAGTAAATGATCAGACATGTATGTCATTACTAAACTGGCTTTTCACTAATTCATAATCTGTTAAATCATACTTGATTACATCAAGCTCTCCATTGACTGCAGGTGGAAATTAGTTTTTATGTTGTTTTTTTTTTTTTGCCATAATCTGGTCCCATGCATCTCTCAAATAAACTGCATATTGCATCAGTGCAAATAAATAAAGAATATAAAGCAAACTTCCTTTGTTGTTAATCTGCTTTATAAATAAAGAAAAACCTCTTTTCATTACTGAGCGAGAAGCTTTTAACTTCTTTTAGTGAGAATCTCTATTGAAGCTTTTGAGACGACTCAGTTTGGACCAAACGGTGTCGACCCCACACACTGGTGACGCCAATAAATATTTCCATTATACAACCATGAATCCATCAGAACCATGTAGGTTCAGTCCTCCTCCTCATCATCATCACTTCAGCGTTTTACCAATCCATAAATTAAGTTAGTTTTAGGGTCTTTATCCCAAGTGTCTTCATCAAACGAGCGCTGGTTCTTCTCAGCTGCTGGGTACGGACTTGAACTCAGCTCCTCAGTCCAGTCTTGGCTGCTTCTTGACTCCCGGCTGCAGAGCTTGGGCTTGTTTTACTCAGTTCTTGTTCAAGTTTTTCTCTCAGTTTGGAGAAGCCGGGTCTTTTCCGTGGCTCCTGCTCCCAGCAGAGCTTCATTATGGCGTAAGCGCCAGGAGGACAGTCCTCTGGAGCCTCCATGCGATAACCTGCTTCCACTTTCTCCTTCACCTCCTTCAGAGACTAAAGCACAGAAACAAATCAACAGGAATTTAGCTTGTGCAGAATAAAGCTGAGACAATCCTTGCTGCCATAAATGAGACGGAGTTTATGAATGCTAGTTAGCTTAAATTGTTTATTAAGTTTAAAACAACTGTAATTTATGATTAGGCGATTAAGAAAGAAAAAAATGGACTAAAAATACTTAGTCCTAAAAAAAAAACTTAGATTTTGTAATTCAGATCTACAGATTCTTCACTTGAAATGTTCAGAAAGACATCAAGATGCTTGTTCTGCTGTCTGAACTATTTTCTATTTTCATGTAATTCATCTAAACCGATGAGTATTTGCTGAAATCGATAAATGACTTCTGTACAGAGTATTCAACTGCATTGAGTTTTTTTTAAGTTACATTTTTGGATTTTTGTTTTGTTTTTTTGTTTGTTTGTTTTTTTGACATTTTGATTTGCAAACGTCAAATCGAGAGCTATGAACGCGGTTACATAGCTCTCGAAGTAACCAACATTCATTGGCATGAAATCAACTGAGTGCCAGCAGCTCATGGGCTCTGAGGTAGTGTGCTGAAGGACTCTCTGCGAAATCACAAACATTCACGGACATCGCTGCGGAGAGGCGCTACGCACCATCTTAGGGTAGGGCTGGCGGCCGTAGGCGAAGATCTCCCACAGGAGAACGCCGTAACTCCAAACATCTGACTTTGTGGAGAACTTCTGCAGAAACAGCGGGTAAAAATTGAAGACAGAGTTGAAAGGAAATTAAATTATGATTTCGGTAAATCAAAATATAAATGAAGAAAAAAAAAAAGGAGTAAATTTCACATAAAATGTGGTTCCTCCTAATTATGACTTAGAACCCAGTAAAAGTGCGTGGAGGTTATTTCTGATCTGCCCCTCTGCTGGAATTCCCCGTTTTCTAGTTGTGATATTTTAAGACTAACACGTGTGAGAGTCAGGTCTGTAGTTATTGATTAATGGCAATATATTGATCAGAGAACAACACACAGAGAATGTTTCAAATTACCGCCCTCTCTTTATGTGGTGCAAGATAAAGCGAGCTGAACAGTAAAACGAGGAGATTGTTCTTTTTTGATACCAGAGTCAGTGTACCTCTTTCTTCAGAGCTTCAGGAGCCGTCCATTTGACAGGCAGCTTGGCTTTGTCCGTCTCTTTGGAGTCCACCTTAGCGAGGCCGAAGTCGCTGACCTTCGCCACGCTGTCGTCAGAGATCAGGACGTTTCGCGCTGCCAGATCTCTGTGGACAAGTTTCTTCGACTCCAGGTACTCCATCCCTTCACACACATCCCTGACCACAGGACGTGCAAAGAAAAGCACGGCATGGAGGAAATCAGCATCTGCTTAAAAAGTCTCCCCAAAAACAAAAGTGACGTAACGAGATCAGTTTGATGAGACTCACAGGGAAAAGCGCAGCAGCTGAGCGGGGCCGACGACTGATCGTCCTCTGGTCCTGAGAAAATTCACAAGGTTTCCCTGCAAACACACCATAAACCTACAGTTTAAAGGTAAACACAAACCTTTATGCGTAACATGTCGCATAAAGGTCGCATAACATGTCGATAAATAAAGAGAAAATAACACAAACGGACGGGTTTGAATTGGGCCTGCTCTTTAGCGCCCTCAACTGGCAGGAAAAAAAACATGCAACTTTTTTTTAATGATCTATGATAAATACCTTTATCATAGAAGGGAAAGCTACTTCAGCAAATACAAAACGTACAAAAATAATAACAATTTTATTATTAATCAAGAATAAGTTTGTTAATAAATAATTGTTTCTTTGGTTATTCTTTTTTTTTATTTACAACAAGTTTACTTGCATAATACAAATAAATCAGCAGAACATGTGGCTTCTGTATCGTTTTAACCAGCTTTTATATGTGGTGATGCAGTCATGACAAAATTACATATTTACCAGAATAATACTTTATTTCATGATTTATTATAATTAATACTCATTCATACCTCTGGCACAATTAGGTTTAAATCTAAGTCGTTCAAAAAAAAAGAAAAAAAAAGGTATAATCTTAATCCTCCGGGGGATTGGATAATTTTTGGGGTTAAACTGTGTTTGTTAAGCGTACCTTGGTCATGAGCTCAGTGACGATGTGGAGCCCCTTGTGAAGGATGACTCCCAGCAGTCGCACCAGGTTCTTATGCTGCAGCTTCCTGAAACGAGGAAACGCACAGAGAAGTGAAACCAACTTCAATCCTCAACCAAACTGCACGGATGCACAATTAAAGTCAGACGTTTACACACATCTATCATCTGTATTAATCTCATGTTAGTATAAACTTTTCTAAGGATAATGCCGCAAACGACTTCTATGATTTTTTTCAAAACAAGTAGTGGCTGCGAAACCTTGACTCTATTTTAGATTTTCTCTCATCCACAAAGGTTAAAAAAAAAAAAAGTAATTTTTGGCAAGCAGTTTTTCAGCTGGAACAGCAGTGTGTGTCAAGGCTTCGTCCATCTGAATCAAATCATCTCCCTCAGCAGAAAGGAAATCGGTAAGGATGTTAAGGAACAAACCAAAAACAACCAGAGCTCAAGCTAATCATAAACTGAAATATTCTGTTTGCGATGAAGGAAGCTGAACATCACCACCAAATGAGACCAAAACACAGATCCAAGGTCAGCACCTTCAAATCTGCAACTCCTTTTGGTTTTTGTAGGAGCCAAACTGAGACTATCAATTAGGAACACTGTAACGTCCATGCAGCACCGGCGGTGGCACCGTCATGCTGAGGTGTTGCTGCCATTTGCACTGGTGCACTCCACAATGCGAATATGATGAAACAGAGGAGGGTTAGTTATAAGTTCTTCAATTCAAGTTATAAATTGTTCAATTCAAAGTAACAACTTGGACACAAATGAGCCGAAATGTGTTTCAAAACTGGACGTGAAAGGATAAAACAGGCTGATTTTTATATATATTTATATGTTTGCCAAAGGTTTGTGGACAAAGCATGTGGTTTAGGAGCAAATTGCTCATGGATGTTTTAGCAAATATTTGTCTATAATGAGTGGATTAGAGAAAATCTACCACAAATTGAAAGTTGCACCCAAAGTTTTGGTGTTTGTTTTCTGCCAGTGGTAAAACAATTCAGCTAACTCATTAAAAACCGGGAAATATAAAAAAAAAATTATGACCATGATGAGTGTTTGTAAAATTCTCCAGAACTATGTGTGCTTTTTAAAGTACAGAAGCGATAGATCACGCCTGATGGCGTTCCAAGGTAATTCAAAACGCTTGAGGACTTACGTCATTACAGCCGTTTCCTGCATGAACGCCTGAGCTGTGACGTCACATTTTATGGTCTTCACAGCCACCATCTGGCCCATGTACTCGCCCCGATAGACAGCTGAGGGTTGGAAATTACACAGAGTTAATATCTACTGAGACATTTTGTTTTAATCTGACTTCCTCTGGTCTCTAAATGTTCTTGATTATATTTTTAAATTAGAGTATAAAGTTAAAACTGTGGCACTGAAAAACATATTTTAAACCGTATTGGATGAAAAGCAAACGGTTTAAAAGATAAAGTGTAAATGCTTATGTGTGCACTATGCAGAGTTAAAACCAGACATTTAACCTGCAGACTATGTTTAAGTTTAGATTATCAAAAATATTTATATTTGCTAAATTGCCAGAATATTGGCTTATATTTCTTAAAGCGAATTTTTCATTATTTCCTTCAATCAAACTCTTTGGGGAAGCTGAGATGATGACATCACGGTTGCGTAAGCTGACGATTATTTCACAACATTTGATTTAATTTACAACTACACTGCTCAAAAAATAAAGGGAACACTGAAATAACACATCCTAGATCTGAATGAATGAAATATTCTCATTGAATACTTTGTTCTGTACAAAGTTGAATGTGCTGACAACAAAATCACACAAAAATCATCAATGGAAATCAAATTTATTAACCAATGGAGGCCTGGATTTGGAGCCACACACAAAATTAAAGTGAAATGTTCCCTTTATTTTTTTGAGCAGTATATATTTGCACTTAAGGAAACACCTCAAACACACTGATTCCCCGGGTGACGTCATGGAAAAATCAGCCAACTTTTCAACGAGACAATCCTCTGTGGCTCAGGAGCAAACTGCTCATGGATATTTAAGCAAATATTTGTCTATAATGCATTTTCACCTCTTAGTGGATTAGAGAAAATCCACCACAGTTTGTGGTAGATTTTCACGAACTGAAAATCTACCGCAGTTTCGCGGTGGCGCCAGTTCCTCTCTGGATACAGTTCCAGATTCCAGGAGAGAAGGAGAACTCGTATCTCGAAAAGGCTGATTACTATTTCCACAAAATGCACACAGAGACAAAGACATGTCCTGTGGTCTGAGTAAACTAAAATGATAAGTGTTTGGACATAATGACCGTCGGTACATTGGGAGAGAAGAAGAAGAAGCTTGCTTGTACGGAGGTGGTACCATCATGTGGTGGGAATGTTTTGATAATGGAGCAAAGTTTTCCGAGAAGCTTGAAGAATCAATTCTACCAATTGCATAGGAGATATGTGAGATACGTGTTTTTGGACTCTTTTTGGAGGTGTGATGATAGAAAACTTTCAAGATACAAATCTATAAATAACATATTTATCAAGGACTTCACTATAATGCGTGCGGCTTGTGTCGTGTCAGGCAGTTTCAGGAACACTTCTCAACCATAGATACCATTAAAAGATGACATATTTCCTGTTGTCATTTCCTAACTATCCCCCCCCACACCCACCCCCACCCTGCAGGTTTTGTCATTGTTTAAAGAAACAAAACTCACCACCAAATTCTCCCTCTCCAATGTTTTCTCCCAGAATGAGTTTCGTAATGTCCAACAGCCACCCAGCTATAAAAAACAAACATAGTGACTGCAAACATATCAAAAAGCATAAACATCTCTGACTCAACTTGTTTTTAAGTGCATAGTGTTGTGTTTTTGTACAAAACGACACAACTTGACTCCGAGCTTACTTTTAGACAGCTCCTGCTCAGCTGACTTGGCTCCTTGTTTCTTCCTGGGCGTCACCAGAGTCGTGACGAGGGAGCCTTTGGTCTTTGAGTAAAACTGCATCAAAGAAAGCCAAATTAGTCACCGATGGCGAATATTTGTAGTCTGTTTCCGTGGAGCTGGTTTGGCCAAATTCACCACAAAGCAAAATTCACCTGAATTTTACTAAAATAAAAATCGTCCGGCAGTAGGTTGTGACACACTGGGTTAGTCCAGTATCTTTCCTCCCTCTGTTTCCTCTGCAGGAGTGAGTTACAGAGTGACTCAGGCGTAAAGACGCTTGCGGCCCACTGATAAGGATGCTGCAGTGTGACTCTCCACACAGCCACAGACATAAGATTTCGCCTGATAAACCATAAAAGGGTAAAACAGAATGAGGCTTTATGCTATGATCCAATAATTGGTAAGTTAGTATATTTCAAAAGTCACGAATTCATGCTCCGCATATCGACATGTCAGATCAGTTAAATGGACGGTTATTTCCATCAATGTCTGGCTTTGGGTGCAGACATTTTAATGCAGAAAACAGAGATTTAGTGAAACATCTTATGGTTAAACTGGGATAAAATATTTATTTCCTAAAGATACTAACTGAATCCACCAGAGTATCAGTTTGTTTGTAATACATGTTTCAGTGTCATTTTTATTTTTAATTTTAATTTTTTTTTTTTAATTTAAAAAAAAAAGACTTCGACTTGTAAACCACGCACCTGTTTTTGAAAAAGCTGAAAGAAGCAGTTTGGTTTTGTTTGTGTTTTTTCTATTGTGCACTGTCAAAAGGTCATGACCAGACTTCATGAGAAATTACACATAGTGAGGAAGCTACACTTTATAAAAAAAATGTTGACATTCTTAATGCATGCTGACCAACATTAAAACTTCAATCCATTAGAGGTCAAATATTATCTAGAAAAACACTTTAAAACCTTGATATAGTTTGAAAACAGCCTCTTAGATTAGATGCCTCAGCAGGTCTCAGTCTGATAAACAAAAGCATTTCACAAAACTACTGGGTTAGTCTTATTTCATATATCAGATAATCGTTGTAGACACACAGAGTTAGTTGTTTCAAGAGAGTATTTGTGTTTACAGCTAGTGGAAAACCTAAAAGCAGGTCTTCAAAAAGTTAAAAAATACACAAAACACAAATTGTTATATTCTGGCTTTCACCAATCGTGGAGTGACTGCTGACTTGACAACCTCTACCATAAAGGCAGATCACTAACGGTCATTGCTAAAGAAACTGGGTGTCAACAAGGTCCTGTATGCAAGCATGTTAGTGGTAAGTTGAGTGGAAGGAAAAGATGTGGCAGATTAGAATATGCAAACGACAGGTTTAACCAAAACCTGAAGCAGACTGTGCAGCAGATGCATTGAGGAGAAGATGATTCACAAGCATTGATCAACTACATACTTGTAAACCAGGGTGCTACTTCACATATTCTCATGTAATTTCATTTTTGTCCCCTTTTAGCTCTTCAGAGGACACTTTGTTTCTTTCATCACATCTCAAATTAGATCCTGCAGCAAGACTTTTGAACCACTTTACGCCAAAGGCTGACCGCACTCCACTGACGCTTTTTTTCCAACCAAGATAAGCACTTCTCATTAGAACAAAATGTATGTACCAAAAAAATCCTTCTAACTGATCTTTCGCATTACAGAATTTTTCTGAGAATTTGAACTAACAAAGATCTGCAACACTCAGTGATGAATATCAGTGATTTCATCAGTGAATGGATATGCTTCACTTTTTTACTGAAATAAATGAAACTATTCAATTACTGTAAACTGGTGAAAACATGACATGAGTCACATTAAATTTGAATCTAAGAATTCATCTTAATAACTCGTCATACTTGAATCATCTCAAAGTTAAATTATTACATTTCTGAAGAATTGTTTCAAGATAGACGCCTTATTTAACCTAAACTTCATGTCTCACTCGAATTCCTCTAATATTTGGTTTTAATACCGACCCATATCGAATCTCTGAAAGTGATTAATCCGTACGGAGTGTTTCACTCACTTCGATCATATCGATGAGGTTGTAGAAGTACTGCTGGTTGTCGATGGTCAGCTTGTTGTCTTGGTAAATCACTCGGTAATGGAAGACCTCTTTCGAGAAGCTGACACAAAGGACGTAGTCGCCCGGGTGCCGTATGCTCTCCCGCACCAGGAAGAGGCCGTCCTGGGGCGGCTGCAGCTTTCCCACCGCAGTCGGTCCGGAGATCTTCCCGTGAAACCAGCTGAGGACAGACAATGCGGGCCGAAACTAATGACTGTAATCGATTATTTCAGCAATCAATTTGAAAATTGATTGGATAAAAAAAATAAAATAAAAAAAAACTGGCACAATTTGCAGTACTTTTTTTTACACGTTATTTGAAATGCATTAATAATGCAAATAAGCAATTTGTTTTGTTTTTTGAATAAGAAAACAAAAAATTTTGTCAAAAATGCAATAACAATGAAAACTTGTTCATTTGTGGCAAAGATGAATCTGCAGCTAAAAAAATACTGTCAGTTAATCTGTTGATTATTTCTTTTATCTTATGGGCAATATACACTGCTCAAAAAAATAAAGGGAACACTCAAATAACACATCCTAGATCTGAATGAATGAAATATTCTCATTGAATACTTTGTTCTGTACAAAGTTGAATGTGCTGACAACAAAATCACACAAAAATCATCAATGGAAATCAAATTTATTAACCAATGGAGGCCTGGATTTGGAGCCACACACAAAATTAAAGTGAAATGTTCCCTTTATTTTTTTGAGCAGTATATATATTTTTTGTTCATTTCTGGCTTAATTGCTTTTCTGACTGTGTTGTTCTTTGAGCAAATGGTAATTTTTAGAGTCTGCATCCTTCAGTTAGCAATTAAATTTATTACTAAATTAGTTATTTCAATAATCGATTGATCACGGTTAATTCAATTTATCGTTTCAGTTGTAATTAATTTGCGTCGATATGTGTGGGGGAAAAAAACCTGCATTCATAAACCAACAAAAAACAAGATGCACAACACAAAGTGAGACGAGGGGACGTAACAGAGGGAATTAGAAACAGCCTGGCTCTGCAGCCCTAATAAAGCAGAACAGCAAAAATAGATCTTTCACTTCCTTTGCAGGGTCTGTGCATTGTGCATGCGACACATGTCAAATGTTAAAAAGCAAGACCTCGAAACCTCTTGCATAAATACGGCGATGAGGAAGTTGGAGTAATACTCACATTATTCTTTCATCTCAGAAATAAAAACATGAAAACAACTTCTGCTCCAGCATTTCTACATGCAAGCGGGTGGTGTCACGCAGAGTAAATACGAGTTTAAAAAAAGAGTTTGATGATATTATCATCAAACCAGTGCCTTCGTCTCTCGAGAACTTGCAGATTAAAGTGGAGAAAAACCGATTCTGTACATCTGCCTTCTCACCTCGGCTGCTACAGACGTGCTTGGCATTAACTTGATTTTCAGTACTCGGTAACACTTTATTTGAAGGGGGTTGAATAAGACTGACATGACACTTTCATAAACATGACATAACACCTGTCATGAACATGAATAAGCCTTCATGAATATTTATGACTGTTGTCATAAAGCGTCATTTGGTAAATTATGACACTTTTAATACAAAGTTGACATTATTCAAAATGTGTTTGTTATGACAACTTGACATTAACCAGGAAATCATTACTGTTTAAACTTTACCTTTAATAACATAAAGTTACCTGATTTTTAAAGTGCAATCATTAATTCTTTTATAACAAATTTATATCAGTAATGATTTCCTGGTTAATGTCAAGTTGTCATAACAAAGACATTTTGAATAATGTCAACTTTGTATTAAAAGTGTCATAATTTACCGAATGACGCTTTATGACAACAGTCATAAATATTCATGAAGGCTTATTCATGTTCATGACAGGTGTTATGTCATGTTTATGACAGTGTCATGACAGTCTTATTCACCCCCCTTCAAATAAAGTGTTACCCAGTACTCTAAAATCGCTGCGAGCGCATTAGTCGTGTAGTTAGTTATTTTTTCACGACAGTTTTTCTGTCGTAGTTCGTAGATGTACAAGACTGGCATGCAACGCATGAATTAATTATTACTCATCTAAAAGGGACGTTGTTGTTTCTGAAAGCATTTTAGATGGCAACGTTTCTTCTTCGGTGATGTAACGTGGCACAAGCAGAGAGTCGGTGTTTGGATTTTTAGTTTACAAACACAAAGAGCACGACTGCCAGATTTTTGGTGGTCTCCTTAAATTTAGATTCTTCATCCGCAATCATCTCCACTCCTTTTTCTGTTGGTAACTCATAGAAAACAATCGCAGGAACAATCAATCTTTAGGATCCACTGGTTGAAGCCGGAGGCTGAGCTTTTTCTTAATAAAGGTCGAGCCACAACCACAGAAACAAGCAAAGTTGTTCATAAATTACTAAACTTCAAAAAGGTCACATTCTTAAAAAAGAAACTTAGCTAAACTATTAGGCAGGTAATTCAAAAACCCAGCCACCAAAACAAACCACTTCGCTGCAGCTTTCGCACAGGACAAACACAATACAAACACACTCCGACACACAGCAGCAGCACCTGCAGTGACTGAATGACCTTGAGGAAATGATTTGTCATAGGAACAACTGATTTTGTTTTATCACACTTGACATATTTAATCCAGTTCCCAATCCGTCAGGTTTGCGTATCTTTTCCAGTGTTGGACTTTAAATAATAAGTCAATCTGACTCAATTGCAACAAGACTTTATAGTTGATTTCCTTTATTTCCACAAGTCATTGAGGGTGTTATTCTGTGGCTGTAAAAAAAGAGATGATTCTTTGAAAAACACGTTGCAGTTTTATGCACTATTTTAATGAAAGTTAACAACTTTATTATGAAGCCGTTTGTACGTGTAAATGAAACTGTGCCCACAAACTGGCAGAGTCGTGTTTGCGACTCTGCTCAAGTAACTCCAACAAGAAACATAAAGAGAACACATTAAGAGGATTTTACTAGTTTTGTTTTAAACTGCGTCTATCTGCGTATTCACTTTACTGAAACAAAGGTCAATTTCCCAGTTAAAAAAAACCCAAAATAGACTACTGTGTAAAAGAAAAAAACTGAGCTGGTCTGTGGTCTATCTTGCCAGATACAATACTGATGACCCACTTATAAAGAACAACATTCTAAAAATAAATTGAACTATTATTTCAGACCACCAACATTTATGTCTCCAAAAAACAGGAAGTTTGAGAAGTTAATCTCGTAGTTGGTGTTTGCTTGCATCTCAAGGATCAGCCCACACACTGTGGTCGCCAGATAAGCTTCAAAGACAGAAGCTGCTGCAGTCGCAGAGCACAAGGGTCTGACTTGAGACTCGACTGAATGATCGGTAAAATGATTTCATGAGAGTCGGAGGATGATGATGAGACTTACGGCATGAGGCTGAGGCCAGGGTCGACTCGTAGCGCCTCTCTCTCACGCACATTGCTTGAGTTTATGAGCCCCTCCTCTTCGGTGGTGTTGTGTCTGGCAGCGTAGAAACCTTTCCTCTAAAACAACAAGCAAAGTTTTCTCATTAAATTAAAGAAAAAAAATGTGTTAGTCGTTTCAAACGGACGTCTCATTGGTTTTACGGACTCTGTGAACTTTTAAACAAAGACGTTTGGTGAGGTAGTACCGTGCTTGTGTCAACTATAGTGAGAATGTCTCCTTTGTGGTAGAGCAGCTCTCCAGGTTTGGCCTTCCTGTTGTCACACTTGGCTACACACTGAGTACCAGGAGCCCAGTTCATCTGCCGGGGGAGAGGAGAGAGATAATAATAGGAGCATCAGCCGCATCTTCGCTCAGGCTTCTTACACACAGCCTACTGAGCAGAGCATAACATAACAAAACCCCAAAAGACGATGCCAGTGCTTTCTGAGCTTCTGCTAGGTTGAAGCTACTTTGATGACTAACTGTGGATGTTTGTAAGGCCACCTCTCAAACACACTGCTTCCTTGTTTGACATCATGGAAATTTCTGTTTTTTTTTTTTTTTTTTTTTTTTTTTTTAAATCAGCTGATATACCACAAGTGTGGTTCCCCACATGTCTGGCATCCAAGTCCAAATGCCTGGAAGTGACACGCTCATCTGTTCAAACAGCTCAGTTCAGTTTATTCGTGTATCAAAGAGCATAAAAGAAACATAAAACTAAGAGGCATGCAGGTGAAGTAAAAGAGAGGGACAATACAGTGTGCCGAAACAGCATCAAATATAACTCCATACGGGACAGGAAGAGTGGCAGCAATGCTCATCATCATCATGTTGTTCAACTCGTAAGATCTTGTTGCTTGTATAGTTTAATCTGCTAAGTGTATTTTTTGACTTGATGTTGAGAAACCAATAGAGAAGGGAAAAGGTCAGCACAGATAAAATAAGACAATCATTGACTTATCAAATCTGAAACTTTGAAAGTTTTCTTAGACGAAACAGTCACTGCTGGCCCTTTATTTGCAAGTCCTCTGACAGGTAAAGTTTAACTTACTATCAGAAATAGTTCAAGATGTTTGTTATTTTCTGTCTGGTCTTTAATTATTGTCGTTTTATTTGTGTTATTATGGGGTTTCTGTCTAAAATCAATACACGTCCTTAGTTTTCTGTACACTTAAAATGAGAAAAGCAACATCACACCAGTCTACAAATTTGGACAAAATGCATGCAGAGACAAATACTTTAACTTTTTAAAGACATGTCCTGTGGTCTGATTATTGTAAAATGGAAATGTTTGGACTTAATGAACAATGGTTACATTTGGGAAACAAGGAGGAAGCTTGCAATGAAAACCCAATCCTGATGAAGTTGTATCACGTGATTTTTTTTTTTTTACAGCACGAGGGACTGGTGCACTTCACAGGTTCCACCTATAGGAAAATTAATCTCCAACTGCATGCAAACATATTTTTACATTTATGTAATTTCAGTATCAAAAATAAACGTGGACCCAAACTTATTTTACAGTTTAGTGGAAGTAAATGAATAGAAACTTTTTGTAAAAGACCGTCAACGTAAAACATGTTGAGTAACTCTCACATCCTTTCAATCTGTCCGACCATCTGATGTGATAAACAGAACCTCACAACTCTCATAAAAACAGTTCAATATACTGCAAATTTAGATGAATAAACTGAATTGGAGCCATTATAATTCCACTAAGACTAAATTACGTGCAATTCATTGAAAAATGAGTTTGTTGATTTGGCAAAGATTGAGTGAATTTCTCTCAGTTTCTGCTCATGTTTTTAAGAAACATGTTGACAAAACTTCAAATCTATTTCATGTTACACAGGAAACTGTGAAAAAACATCCTGAAAAGTGATTATAGAGTCATTAGACTATTATATATACACTGTGTGTGTATAGTTTTGTTGAATGCCCCCTCAAACTCAAAACCACAGCATGAACCGTTACATCGTCACCAACTCCTTGTGACTTTGGCAGTCAATAAAAAGCTGATATTTAAACTATTTTTACTCATGAACCAAAACCTTCTGGTAACTACATGAAAGTGTTTATCAATAGATAAGTCAGATTTGGTTGTCAGACACAAAATAATTTAAAATAGAGTGACACCTTTTCACCAGATCCTTTTATGGCTTGTAGCAAAGACTATTAATTTACTCCACTGACCACAACTTGAATAATCCCTTCTGTTAAATGACACTGTTTTAAAAGCAGAGTGCAAAGAGCATTATTTGTTTCTAAACTTACTGAAGTTTATGAGAAGCTATTCAACTTTGGATCCAGCAAAAAATTACCCCCCATGACTCATCCAGGAGATCACAAAATACTCCAGAAGAATCAAGGACATGTCATTTTCCTGAGGTCAAACATGCTGAAATTCCACCTTTTAAATGGCTCAGAGTGGAGAAGAGGAGTTTGGAGTGGCCTACTCAAAGTATGGACTTGCAGTCCAATTTAGATGAGGTAGTGTGGTAAATTCATGCATTTTATGTTTACATAAAAAAAAAGAAGAAATATTTCAGGAGACACTGTTTACACATCAATTTGAGTTGCTTTGCCCCAGTAGGTCTTGACGTCCCTGGTCACAAACACATCAACTTTTCCAAGCCTTAATTGGGAACTAATGAGAGGATTGAAGAACTGAACCCACCTTGGATAGGGATTTTGATAACTTTGTTCAGAAATCCTGTGGAAAACAGGAGTGACACACTCAAGAGGTAATCCCGTAATGATGCAGCTGTAGGTGTCGGACAAAGACTGAGCATGGGAACGCCGACAGCTCGCTCCGTATAAATATTTCAGTACCTGCAGCTCTCTGAAAACACCGACGGCCGCTTTCAGGACAGCCGGCGATCAGAGAAAACAAAAAACAAAAACTTTAAATCCTCAGCCAATAGAGCCCGATTTCCCTCCTACATCCAGATCCAGTCAGCTCCCGCGGCGCTGACATCGCAGCTGGATCCGTCTGTGTTGCAGCCCGTCATCCTGGACGTCTTCTGGTGCGGACCACTTCCTCAGCACTGGGAAAAACGTGCCGCTAATTCAGAAGAGGCGGCGCAAGAAGTGACGCACTCTGCAACTTCTACGCCTGCTTTTGACACAACTGTATTCCTCCTTTATTTAATCTTCCCTGTCCAGAAATAATAAAAACAGGAGACGGACCGTCTGAAGAGTGTTTTATTACATCCTCTTAATTTTACGCATCACTACAAATACATTCAAATAATAGGACAGCGACGTTCACACTTCCCGTTTAAACGATACAAAAGCAGACCGCGACGTCCTTTGTAAATAAAATAAGCGGGACTCGTATATGAGGCTTTGTAAATAAACACCAAACTAAAACATGTCAAGTAACTCTCTCATATCGGTTTTTATGTTGTGCAACCGTCCCTTCCTCTACTATTAACTGAGACAACACTAACCACGCAAAACAACTTATAAATGTTCCCCTTACTCAGTCTTTTGTAATACACATGACGCAGGCACAAGGAAGAAAGTCAAGGGACTGTAACCTTTTGATCCGTACAGCAGATTTTCAGTCTATTTGTCTGACTAAAGATCCTCCCCTCCCCTAAACCTTCTTTGGAAGAAAAACAGGATTTCTAGGCATAATATTTAAAAAGACAGAACTATGGCTGCATACATTGTCATCTCTTAAGTGCTTCGTTTCCTCTGAATAAAACTGTGCAAGGAAAGACCTCCATCTGCAGAGACAAACATATTTTCAAGTGAGCCCCTAAAGACAAAACCTCAGAGGTTAGTTCCTGTCTATGTAGGTTTCATAACTTAGATTAGCTTTGACTTGTTTTGTAGGTTTCATAAAGGGGGGTTGAGCTCAACCCCAACGTCTCCTAAGATGTTTATACAACCGGAGGAGCTTTAACTGGTGCAAAAGTAACCTGAATATTTATACAACCTTTTTTCGCTATTTTTTTTATATCTGTAGGCACCGTAAAACATCACAGTATTGTATGTGGCTCTTACTCCTCCAACAATGCAAAGCTTCCTATATTTCATAATGAAGTATTTTTAAGCAGCAAAGTTAATTCAGTGAGATCAGGAGTGAGAGTGAGCTGGCCTGAAGAACAGCAGAGGTAAGCACTAAAAATAAAACTTGAGGTGAAGGTGTCTTAGTGTACTTGAGACTCTAAGGAGACAGGAAATAAAAGTGGTGATTGCCTAAGATAAAAAAAAACAAAAAAAAACAGAGGGTTCGGTTTAATAGTGACACAAAACCGAATTGGAATGATGCATCTTTAACATTATTATTAATATTATTTTTTAAATAAAATGAAATAACTGCAGCTTCAAAATAAACTGCATTAAATCTGGTCTTCAACCATCAGCCCAAAACCTTCTCCAAATGCATAATTCCTCTTGATTTAACGGTAGACATGTAACATGTAGAGTCATAGGTTATATTTATACGTGTACATCTGTGGGTTAAAGTTTTTTTCTGAGATTTAAAAAAAAAAAAAATAATAGTGACATTCTACCAGTCTCTAAACTAGCAAACACCTCTGCTGTGGGGGCAGAGGTCAAGCTTCGTCCTTCTTGTCTTTTTTGCCCTCTCCCTCTCCTTCCCCCGTGTCGCTGACGTCCCGTCGGCGTTTGCGGTTGCGTGCGTTGGCCTTAGACGCTGGAAGCGACTCCATGCCCAAAACCTTGTGGATCTGACGGAAAGCAAGAAGTCGCAGAGCATGCTGGGACCAAAAAACAAACAAACAAAAAAAAAAAACAGGAAACGTCAGAATGCGGAGATTTGTGGGCTGCATCTAACATTTGTAGCATTCAGTTCAATTACAGCGACTTTCAAAGTTTTTCGCATTAGAACCAAAAACTTCAATAGTCTTTAGAGACTTTAGGGGACATAAAATAAACAAATTAGTTCATCTATGCAGAGTGGAAGGAAAATTATGCATGGTGTTCAACATTTATGCACAAATAAAACCATGAAATGTATGATGTGCATTTGTGTTTAGTCCCCTCCACTTGATACCCCTAAATAAAATCCAACCAGCCGCCTTTAGAAGTCAACAAATTAGTACAACAGTAGATAAAGGGGTAAACCCGTGAAGACGAAGGAACACAGCAGACAGTTTAAAGTAGTTTAACAACATCCTAACCTGTAAACATCTCACACAGTGTAGTTCTGAAAATGAAACTAACGTTCGGCCATCAACCTGCAGAACGGGCTTACAGCGGCACAATCTAAAAAGCCAAAGTTTTTAGATTGTTCTTAATTTAATGAATGTGTGTTTTGTAGACATTGTGCTTTATATAACACAAATCCTTTAAATCCACCCCTGCTGCTGACTTAAACTGACAGACAGGGCAGGAGCGTAAGAATCAAAGAAGCAGCCAAGAGCTCCATGGAAACTCTAGAGGAGCTGCAGAGATGAACAGTTCAGGCTGGAGAATCTGTCGACAGAACAACTATTAGTGATGTACTCTACAAATCTTTATTGTAGAAGAGTGGCAAGAATCCTTTTATGTCTGGTTTGCAGTTGGTCATGATCCACGTAGGAGACAGGAAACCAATGGAACAAGGAGTTCTAGTCACATGAGACCGAATTCAACTTTTTTCCTTACATGTAAAAACCTGTGCAATGGAAAACTAACACTGAACATCTCACATTTAACTGAACATAGCACCCTCGTGGTAACACGTGGTATTAGCACCGTCATGTTGTGGCTTTTCTTCAGAGAGGAGAGGAAAGCTGGTCAGAGTTGATGGAAAAAAACCCAAAACAAACTGTCAAGTTTGCAAATGACTGAAGACCAGAGCGCAAGACTTTCATTAGATCAATAACTAAATAATGTTATCTATATTGTTGGATTAGAATTAATCCCAATCCAAACCTAAATCCACTAAAGATATCTGTGCTAAAAACTGTTTTGTCAAAAAGATGGAGACAAAAAAAAAAAAAAAATCAACCTGCAGATGTGAAAAGCTTTGCAACACAAAAACATTTGTGTTGCAAAGAATTAACTCAAAGGCTGAATACAAAATACACACCGCACTTTTCAAATTTTGTTTGTTAAAAAAATAATACATTGTTTCCTTCCACTTCACAATTATTAATTACTTACTTTGTGTCATTCTGTCACGTGAAATCCCATTGAACTATACTGAAATGTGTTGTTTTTAACATGAAAAAACAGCATAAAAAGTTGACGTGACATAAATGCTTTCGCAGGGCGCTGCAAAGCTGCAGGTAAGCACCTGTGTGCTGGCAGTTATATCCTCCCGGGCTTGAAGCTTCATGCTCTCCAACACATCTGTTGGCTCCTTCTCACAGGGGTCCATCAGGCCGGGGCCATCTGTATGACAAGAGAGAACGGTAACAACAACAGAACCACTTTGCAGCCAAGTTCAGTTGCGTTTGCTGCATCACTGTGGAGCAAAAAACAGTTCCCATAATAAAGTTATTTATTCTGGTTGTGCTAATTTGTGACCTGGAAGCAGGATGCCTGTGGAGATGCACTCCAGGACCCGGCGCATGGCCTCCCCGGGGCTTAGCGGGCCTGAAGCGCTGCTGATCACCTTCTCCACCAGCAGCTCCATGGCCTGACAGGAGAAAGGTGAACAAACTCTAGTTTATGTTTGCACAGTCCCTCTAAAACCACTAAATCTGAACCTTTTCATGTTTGGTTGAAACCTATTATTCGTGCAATGATGATATTCATTTTATTTTATAGCTCCCAGAGAACTGAGCAGCACTTACCCAGCTGGGCAGCTTCCCCCAGGTGGGAACACGCTGACATAAATCTCTCAGCACCCGAATGACGATCACGCAGGACTGCAATCCATTTGCACGAGCCTTTAGAGAAGAAAAAGAGAAAGCCTTGTCAAAAGGAAGCATTTATTTCTGAGAATATGGACTTCTGTTGCGTCAACAATACAATTTAAGCACAGAATATTACATAAATTTTATTTACTTTGAACAAAGTTTTCAACATAATAATCAGCCATCTGCATACATTGTCTTGACAATAAAACATACTGCATTCGATCTTACATAGAAAACAATTTCATCCTATATTTTACTGTTTATATATATCCTTCGTCTTCCATATAACTATTGCACTTTAACACTTATCTGTACCATGGGAACATTTCTTACAGTACATCTAAGAATAAAAGAGCATATTTGTAACATTAACAAAAGGATTTTCCCCCTAAACTTTACCTGAAACCATTTGGCATGTCGGAGGGAAGCCAGGTTATCCAAACATTTCTTCCTGTTTAAAACATCGGGAGGATCCTTCTCTGACAGATCTGTTGAAAATAAAAAGCAGTTTTACTCGACATCTTGCAGACTTCTCATGATGAAAGCAGTATATAGCTCAAGTTGTTACTGCGTTTGATTGAGAGTAGGAATATCTCTCATAGTTCATGCAAGTATAATGATAATAATAAAAAAAAAACATCAGAGAATCTGTTTTAGTCAGTATTCAAGAGGATACAAAACAGGCATCAATAAAAGGAGAAACAAAACCAGTCTGGAAGACAGTTTCTAAGTAAGACAAGAAAAAAGAAAAAAAAATACAAATGAGTTTTCAGGAATGAAAACAGAAACAAGAAATCCCACATTCAGAGAAAAGAGGCCATGTTTGAATCCAGTCCACCTTTTACACAAGTACAGTTAGGTTTGGTTTGTCAAGAACAGACACGACTTATGAAATGAAATACATTTCCTTCAAAAGTTTTGGTTGATGTCCACCAACTTGAAAACCAAAGCAAACAGTGTTATTGATTGTATTATTTGTGACATTCAGTGGTGGTAAATAAAACTGTCTGCTCTGACAAAAAAAAAAGGAAAAAAATGAGACATTAGAGACAGTTTCTATTTTCCAACATGAGCACTGATCAGCCACAACCTTTAAAACAAATATAGTTACTAAAAGCAACCAGGATTATTTAAAAGTAAAGACAAAGTTCTGCTAAAAAAAGCTTTGGTCTTGCCGTAGCACTCAGCCACCTTTCTCTCTATCACAGCAATGTGTGCAACTGCGTAAAACTACAACGACCACAAGGTTACTGGTCCTGCTCTGTATTTTCCCCACCCAAACGATTCAAATGATCAGCTGCTTTCCTGGACTCCAGAAAAGCCCCAGAGTTTTGTTTTAAAGGCTGAAGGAACAAAAACAGTAACAGGAGTTTGCTTTGTGGCCGATCGGTACATTTCCTTCTGCTTTCTCTTTTAGCCTGAGATCAAAATATTATATTTTTGTAGTTTTTACCCAGAAAAATAAAAATTGAGTCGTTATTCTCCCAAATTTAAACTCACATCTACTTGCTCCTCAAACAGAAAACATGATAATTTATGTAAAATGTTTCCAAGCTGTTGAAACAGAGGTAATTATTCTCATTTATGTAATTTTTTCCCATTCTGAGCGTGGTAGACTTCTTGTTTTTGTTTCTCTTCCCAACAAGCCCACAAACTACAGAAGAACAAAAATCTGCTTTGAAACAAGTGTGAACAAAACTCAAACATGTAGAATCTGTCTGCAAACATATTCTAACACATCACAAGCAACCAGGTAAAAATAAGACTGATGAAAAATATAACAGGTGTGATGATAAAATTAGCAAGAAATAAGAGAAAAACCTTTAGATAACCTGTTAGAGAAAAACATGGTTCAACCGTGTAGACCGTCAATGCAGCTGGTCATCTAAATGTGAATCTTTTATTTGTAAAAGTAAATGTGGTTAGTGACGTCTTCACTAGTCAGCCATGGGGTTTCCACATTTCCAAGTTAATGAGAGCTGTAGTGTTTAATAGAGTTACATGGAAAAACAAAAATAAAAAAATCTGTTTTGAAGCCTACACTATCATACCACTTAGAATCAAAAATCCACATTCATTACAATTTTCAAAGGTTTAATTTAGGAGCGCTTCAGATGCTCTGATGACAGTGAAGTTTTTATTATTCTTTAAAAAAAAAAAAAAAAGCCCTAAAAATGGATCAACTTGATCTATCAACATTTCTTCTTAGTGGTATGTGCATCAGTGTCGCCTTCACATGACTTTGGCCTGCTAGGGTCTGCTGATACAGAATGAAAGCACTGATTAACAAACCCAAATAAAATACAAGACCGGCTGAAAACATCTGCACCATGTTTTCAAAAATGATTTTAATAATATTAAAAATAATAATAAAAAACACAATATACTTAAATAACTGCAGTTACTAGAACAGGAAAAGCAGTGGTTGCAACACAATGATTCTGGTCTTTTTCTCTTCACTGTTTATGGGAACAAGCATAATGTTATGGTTTATTCAAGCTCCTCTAATAGGAGGTGGGATCAAATTCCAGAGAGAGCAGAACTTCCTCTGGCTGCAAGAGCAGAGTGTCTCTCTGCCCACACATTCCTCACTTTATCAGCTCTTTATAGGTTTCTAACATATTGTTTTTGTTTGTTTACAAGGCAGAATTTTCCATTTTGAAAGTCATGGTGTGGAAACTGAAAGAGAGCCACTTACAACTGGTGTTAAGCTGATACTTTTTTTCTTCCAATTAAAGCTGGATTTCAAAAAGACTAGAGGCAGGTATGTCAAGCAGCAGACTGCAGGCCAGCGCACCCAGTCAACTATGCAGCTGATTAAATAGCTAATCAGTTTTGTTCAGACTCTCAATATATAAATCACACAACATGAAATTATATTTTGTGTAATTAGCACATTTGTTGTATATGATTTTAAAAAAATAAAACTGTGACCAAGGTAAAATTAATTTGACTTTTTCATAACTCTGTAAAATCGCCTACAATCCTTCATATGAGTACAGTGGACCACCGTCTATTTGCACTTTAGTATTTCCAAATTTACACTAAATATAATAAGGTATATTTAGTGTTTGAACAATGAAAATAGGCAGTTATAGAGGCAGAATATCGGGGATCCGCTGTATATGACACAGCTGATTTTAGACAGACTGACAGTGTTTGCTTGCCCTCTTTATATGGCCATGTATCAAAACAGAAGTTACAAATAAATGTCCTAAACATCATCATTATTCAGCAATTTATTGTCATTCAAGCAGCAGGAGAGAAATATTTGCTGCTCTTTCCATTTCAAATTGTTTAGCGTCAATCGTATGACATACTTTAGGTTGCGGAGGAGTATTTTAAAATATTTAGACATCGCTAACAAGCAGTGGTGGTAGGAAAGCAGACAAACATGAACACAAGTCTTTTCAGTGTTTGTTTTGGTGTCCTTCCATCTGCCTCTCCAAAAAGATGTAAGCCTAAGGGGAAACTGTCAGAACAACAGAGTCACTTTCAGTTATTAAAATCAGATCATTGTGATGCAGGTAAAGAACACTCCAGTACCTCAACATAGATAATGCCTCAAGATGATGCAGGAATGACAGACTTACCATTTACTTCAATGTAAACCTCCTACATATGAATGGTGGTGTTTATAAACAGAAAGTCTACTGGAAAGATGTTCATCCCTGGGCATTATCAGAACAATGACTGTCGTCTAAGATGAGGTTCTGGAAATTCTGCATGAGAATGCGTTCATGAAATAAAGACACACCCTGTTGGCACAGAAAGGTCGGAGAGCCCGGCTTTTGATTCCCATTAGGAAATAAATGGTCGACTAGTGTAGCTGCAAAAGAAAATGGGCAGATAAAAAAAGTGGGACAAATAAAAAGGTGATTAAATTGTTAACGGTTAAAAGAAATCTTAAATTTGGGCTTTGTAAAAATCCCAACAACATTACTTAATTCTGTGGATTACATTTAGATCCCTAGACGGTGGAGTAAGAGGGAAATTATGGGTATATTAGGTGTATTACAGATGTGTACTACACATTTGGTTGCTTGGTACTGAAAGCTTTGGCTTCTCTAACCTTTCTCGGCCGCTTTTCCTTCTGCCTGCTTGTCCTTCTCAGCAGCAGTGTCCTCCCTCATCAGCGGCGAGGTGAGAGAAATGGTCACCTGCATTTTGGGCTCCTGGCTTGAACATATCACGACGTTCGCCTCGTCGGGATGAGCCTGCACCTCATACTGATCTTCAGAAAATGTCTGCCGGTTAAAAGGACACTTGGATTACTCACTACAGAGGAGGAAGGGTGTAGGGGTAAAAATAGCCTTGTTTGGTTAAGTTATGAGGTAATTGCTGTGTTTGTAGCCTCTGTTAAAGGCCATTGGGATTGAGTCTCCTCATTAAGAAATATAAGAGTCACTATGAGTGATTTCTCTGATGGGTCATGAAAAATGTATTTAAAGATGCAAAATTTTGAAAATAAACTGGGAGGATAATGCAACAAGTCTCATCTCACTCTGTAGGATTCAGGTGTCGTAACCAGGCAGTAAATCTAAAGATCAGTGGAAAGCTCCTTTAATAAAACATTCATACTGCCACAGCAGGAGGGAAAATGGTAAGCATCACATGATAATGTTGTATAAAGTTGTCTCGTAGCCTCACACGAAAAAACACATTTGGGTTAAATATAACAAAACAGTTGCGGAAGCATTTCTCCCAGAGCTTGAGTCCCCAGATGATGTCACATGAAGATAGTCTAGACTAAAAGCAACGAACTGAAAACAGGCCGAGTGTCACTTTAAGATTTTGTGGCACAACACTATTCTAGCAGGATACCAATTAAAATGTGGCAACAGAATTAAAGCCAGGAGCCGACCAAGAGTCTCCTTGAATGTTTTTATGTTTTGTCATTACAATTCACCAACAAAAGCCAATCTTCTCTAGAGTCTCTAGCAGCTTTGCACATCAACAGATTAAAATTCATGGCCGTTTTTCTTTGAAAAACACCAGATTGGAAGGAGGTCCTCTGTGACCAATTTTCAAATTTTGACAACTTCTCAGTTGGATTTTGGTCTGAACTTTGACTAGGCCATTATAAAATTTATGTGCTTTGCTCTAAATTATGCCGTTGCAGCTATAAATAAAATATGGAAAACATGAAATAAGGAAAAACGAAGCATTGTAAATGCTACTGTCCACTGTATTGAGGTAAAGTTTTGACTGTTTAGGTAATATTAGGTTTAGGTAATATTTCAAAAGTGTGTACCTTTTTTGAGGATAAACTGTTATTTATGTCTGAGCCAACTTGAAAAATTGAGTTTAATACTTTTCCTAAGGTAAGACATACAGCAATGATATTTGTGAAGTCAAATTTAAAAGATGCTTTTCCTCTCCCGCGGCACAAACATCAGGAGAGGAAGCCTCTGGTTCTTCTTTTACCTGTTTCACAACTACCTCTCTTTCAGCCAAGTCTGTAGATGACAAGAAATAATGTTGCTTCCTCTTTAAGTAATGAACTAATGACACAATTTTAAAACTTCCTTTGAATAATATCCTTGTGGTTCTTTTTTTTCCATCTCTCAAGATCATATAAAAGAGGAAGTAACTCACTCGAAAAGCCCAGAAAATACATATTTGGAGTATAAAACCCATCTTTCAAATGATTAACTGAACGCTTACCGATAGTTCCTTTGGCAGCTGCTTGGCGATGCTCTTCAGTAATGAGACGGTGGGTTTCTTAGCTGTTAGTAGTATGAGCTCCACATTCCTGTCCCCGCGAAGCAGCAGGCCTTTGGCTAGGATCCCCACCCTCATCACACCTTTTAGCATCCGGGCCGGGTTCTCAGCACTGACAAGAAAAACCGCACATTAAGGTTCAAGGCTCAACCTGAAATATATTTCCAAATGTCCACAAACTCAAAACGGCGCACTAAAATTAAAGAAGGAAATATGACGCACTGACTTTATTTTTATGAATGGTGATGTGAACTCTTCAGTTAGAGTAATTATGACTTGGGCTATCTTCTTTCACCACAGGTATTGTTGAAACTGTGAAGCCCAATACACCACAGGAAGTGTATCTAGATACTGTGACCTCCCCACTCAGTTCACTGCTACTAACGATGCACAATAAGCAACAGCCAGCCACAAAGAGTAATGTTACCTTTGCTCTACTACAAGTAGACTGACATCTTGTAACGTCTTGATGTAAAACATGTTGCCTCTAAAAGCAAATAGGATTTATAGCAAATGATGAATCAATCAAAACTTTTTCTGCTTTTGAAAAATAAAAAAAATAAAATATATAGCTGTTTGATTCATTCAAACAATTTTAGGATTTATCGATTATTTTTCATATTTCCTAGGTTTAATTTTAACATTTTAATGTCCAATGCAGCACATTCCAGGGCTGTGATATCTAAGCATAAGAACATCTATGTTAGAAAACCTAATGTCACTTTAGACATTGTCATGTCACTCAAAGCACTGTGATAAAAAGAGGCCTCTCCACTTGCCTTGTAGCCTCTCCCTCAGCAGCAGTAGAGGGTACGGCTGGTTCTTCCTTGTCGAGCAGAGAGTCTGACACCAGTTTCAGAGCTCGTTCAGAATGAGAGACAATCCTCTGAACAGCTTGGAGCTCCTCTTCCACCGGGTAAATAGTTGAATGCTTGGCCATGATGTGACGATCATCAGCAGAGTCAGGGCGCCGGACACAATTCTTAAAGCAGAGACACACTCATGGTCAATGCCAATATTCTTTAAATTGCCTGTTAACAAACAACTCCTTGATGTCCCAAAATATGTTTTATTCATGGTAATATTCTCAGTTTTGTTTTCATTTAGGCTCAGGATTTATTTCAATTAATGTTTTTTTTTTTTTGTCTTTAGGACAATCTAGAGGCAGTCTTTTTATTTATAGAAAGAGGCAGATTTTAATTTCATCCACAAGAGAATGAAAAGTAATATCCTGCTTATCAAAGACTAAATAAAAAAAAAAAAAAGATGAAACACACAAACAGGGCCCAGCACAGAACCCTGAGGGACGCCATATTGGAAAAAAGGAATAATACTGTCCAAGACCGACAGAAAAAGTCCACAGGATAAGAGTAGAACAATTTAAGAGCAGTGTCTGCACACAGTTCAAGATACGGTAGAGGCACTGATGGTGGACAGGTCTAAAACTGATAAGGCAGCATTATCGTCAGGGTCAGAAGGTCGAAGTAGATAATTAAAATCGTTAATCTCTTGCTTCAATGATGACAATGCTATGAAGAGTTAGGATAAGTCTAATCTTATTAAACATGAGATAAGTGTAACATTTTTCTTTACAGCAATCCACCATACACACCAAATGAAGAACAAGATGCTCACCAGTAGAGGGGGCACTGGCATGCCAGGGCGACTCATGAGAGGCGGAGGAGGTGGAGGAGGCATCCTGCGCCTCTGCTCCCCCCAGTACATCTGCTCCTCCTCCATCCTTCTCCAGTACATGTCCTCCTCATACCGTCTGCATGAAAGAGGGACAATTTACCCACCCACTAATGTAAATAAAGTCAACTTTAAAAAATATTGTGTTGTAAAATATTTTGTTCTGAACTACTCTAGAAAACTAGTAAAAAAAAATTTTTTTTTTTTTTTTTTTGATAAACGAGGAAAACCATGTGAGTGAGAGGCATCACACGCAGTCTATTCATGTGAGTCTTACTGTCAAGTGCTCAACTTCACCCACTTCCCTTTTACTGCCGTTACCAACGTGGATGCAACTTACTCATTCTGGCTTTTTTAGTCACTTCTGTAGCAACAATAACATCTTTCAAAACTGACGTCAAAATGGGAAGAAGTTTAGGCCTGTGACAAAGAGTCAAGCCGGACCTCATCTCCATGTGCCAGCGCTGCTCATCCTCTCTCTGTCTCTTCAGCACAGCCTTCTGCTTCTGCTTCTTCAGCTTGCTCTCTTGAAGCTTTCTGGCCCGATTGCTTGGCTTGATCTCCACAGGAAGCTCTGGGTTCACTTTTTTCTGCAGAAAATCAGAAGTTGGCAGAGCAAATGAAGACAGATACAATAGACAGGTTTTCCTATTGCCAGATCTCATATTTAATTTTTTATATTAGGTTGATAATTGCCCCTAAGACTTCTTCCTCATTTCTTCTTTAATCTGACTTGAGAATTAAGTTTCTTTCTTTCATCTGAAGAGTGCAGAAGAAGGTTGGAGCAACAGCTTCTTATTCCCTCCGCTTTATTTATGTGGTGGTGGAGACGTTTCAGGATGATTATCATCGTTTCTCACATTAAAATTTAAGGTCTATTTACATTTACAATTCTAGGCTCATTTTTCTTTATTTGCCCTTCAGTTTATTTTGACATTGGAGTACAAAAACCTAACATAGTTACATATTTTTGAATGTTCATCTCAATAAATCTTGAAACTGTATTGAAAATTGTGCCTCACTTCTAAGTTGTACCTTATTTAATAATGTAGCAGAGTGAATGTGAAACAGGAAGCTTTTAAAATAGATGTTCAGTCATCAGCAAACCAAATACTGTCAACCTGAAAAACCGATTCTACTTAAACAACCTACAGAAATCACCTTGAACCAAGAACCACAGTTCAAACTAAGATTTACAATAAAATGGGTCGAAGCATCATGATGCTTTCTGAAAGTAAAGTGGGCGACTTCAGAGGAAGTAGAAACACAAGCAGCTCAGGAGATTTAAATTATGACTTGATCACAGGAAACACAAGACTAAACCAAATCATGCAAACATCCAGGCATTTTGTGGGTAGCCACCAATAATCTACAACTCTTTGAAGAAACTTGTGCAACATAAGTTAAAAGTATATCTTAAATGTACTTCTTTCAACCAAGTTAAACTTCCTGTACACTGTTTTTCACCAAAAAATGTATACTTTCAGTTACAGCACCGTAGCACAGATGTATCTGAAAGGGTCAATCAAACAGGAAGCAGCTTACTTTGTATTGCAGTCTGTGCCTCCGTCCCTTTAGGTGCATGTCTTTAGCATTGGGGTCATTGAAGCTGCACTCACAGAGTTTACAGTGAAATCGAATCACCTTTCCATCCTCGTTGCGTACCTGAAAGCACAAGACTCCAGTGAATAAATCATATTTTAATTCTTTAGCTGTACATTTTAAAGCATATTTCAAAAACTATTTGGACTTTAAAGGTGTTAATGATTTAAAATAAAAAAAAGAGAAAAAGAACAGCAGCACATAATAAACTACACCGAATTTTAGTTTGAAAACAAAGCACTTTGTCGAACAACAACAACCTGAAGTATTTATCATAGTTGAGATCTCATCAGTCCCTTACATCATTCTGGAAGAATGTTGGTCCTTTTTCTCTTTCGTTTTTTTTTTTTTTTTTTTTTAAACAAGACATTGTTCATGTGCAGCTCTGTCACAGCATTGCAACACATTCCTTCTTATCCTTTTCAGCCAATATGCCTGGCCATAAATTGAAGGTCAAAACAGGTGAAGACATTCATAATAAAATGTTCTACTTTACGTGAAGGTACATATGTTGTTACATTTTTAGCAACCGTCAAAGGGTTGTTTTTTTCCACTTGTGATGAAGTCGATACCCACAAGGGGCTAAAAATACACATATGACTGATTCTGCAAACATTCTGCAACTTTGATTACTTCGAGTAAATATCTGCCATCTTCACTAACACCGAAACTCAAGCAAAAACCTCTAAACTCCTCTCCATTTTTTTCACATATAATTTCAAAATGTAATGAATACAAGCCTCATCTGTTGTTTATATTTCTCTACAACATTAAGTTTTGTAGTGCAGATTTACTTGAAAAATGGATGCAAAACTGCTTCAATATAAAATTTTTGCTACAATGTACATCATTTTTGTAAAGATGTATATAAAGCCTTAAAATAATTTTAGATTCTATTGCAATAACTTAACGATAAAATGAAATGAAGCAAATCAATCTAAGGAAGATATGCACTAATCTTAGTAAACTGGGAAATGACAGCCCATCTGATATTGTCCAGATCTACAGACAGAACAATAATTAAAAAGTTTTAAATGACTGGAACTGGGACAAACAAGAATGGATTGGTATTTTATACAGCCACCAATCACACACTGATGGTATAGGAAGTAAAAAAAAAAAAATCTCAACAGTTTACTGTTAGTACAAATTGTTCAAACTATTTTAAATTTTCTGAACACATATTTACAAGGGTCTCCAATAGGGATGTGCCGATCAGGTTTTTTCCTCCCGATACCGATACCGATCACCCATGAGGGCCGATACACCGATACCGATCACCGATACCGATCACATAATTATTATTATCATAAACACTACTGGTTACATTATGTGGAAAAAGGAACCATGAATTCACCTTAATTTAGACAAAAACTTGTTTTTAATAACTTTTTTCAAGAAGAAAACTAAACAAAACAGGCATTGTGCAAATTGTACTGCTATTGGTAATACTATCTTTAACAGACTGATAACATATGAAGGCTCTGAAGAGGCTAAATAATGCAAAGAGCCAAAATAAAACCTCTCAACATTGCCAAGAAGTTCAAGTATAAAACTTTACATTCAAAGGCAAAAACAGGTTCCATTACAATAAACAATCCAGAGTTACTGAATGAAAACTTCCTGTTAGCATGGCGGCTAGCTGATTACTGCTAGCTCTGATTGGCTGTTTCTGACTGAGCGGAGTAATTATGCAGAACAGGGAGGAGATCGATTATTTTTTCAGAGATTATCTGTCTCATGTTAGGACAGCGAAAGTTTTAATACATATGTAAAATGTATTTTTTAAGTTAGATGCTGCAGCTTTAAGCAGGTTCGGTGTGAGAGTCACTACCAGGTGGAGCAGAAGCGAAGCTCCGTCTGTCAGATATTACTACCTGTAGCGTAGCAGCGGTTCAACAGGAGAGCAGAACCAGCGTCTTACATCGCAGCACGAAGACAAATAATTTTGCGGGTTATTTGTTTAGCTTTCTGACCGTCATGCTAATCCGGGTGAGTGTTTGTAGCTGTGCGCTGCTTTACCTGCTATCTGATCCTCCGTATGTCTTTTTTACTGCAGTGAGCCTCGATGTAGCCAAACTCGTCAAGTATCTCATTGTTTTTATGTCGTATTAGCTTCGTTGTGTTGATGCATTTTGACCTGCTTCAATTTTCCGCCGCAACACGCAAACCTCCCCATTCACTCAGTGGGTTATAGTTCCACATCGCTTAGGATTTGTTGCTGCGCGTTTGCGCAGAGTGAAGGAAAGAGGAGACCAGCTGCACAGGCAGGCTGCGAAATGATCGGTATCGGTAAAAGAGACAATGATCGCCGATCACCGATCATGCACTTTTTCACGAAAATCGGCCCGATTGTGATCGGTGACCGATCGATCGGCACACCTCTAGTCTCCAATAATGTGGAGAGTGCAGCTTTACTTTATTATTATTTCAATAAATAATGGTGTCTAATTTCACAATGAGACATCAGCAATGGCTGTAAAAACCACCAGGAGTCAAACATAGCATAGTGCTCTTACGGGGATGTGATCATTAATATTTTCCTCTTACCTCCTCCACATAGTCATGCCCTACAGGCTGGATGTCTCCCTGGCCTCCAGCCTGGTCAGATCGCTCATCTTCAGTCTGTGGCTCCATCTTCTGGACTGACAGCTGAACTGGCTCCTCCTTAGTCACCACAGTCATCACAGATGCTGCTGCAGGGGAGCTGGCTGGCTTGTTGGCTGTGCAGAAAACCAAATGTTTTAAAGAGCTCCTTGACAGACACTGCATCACTACATATCATATTAATAATAAAGTGGGTGGGCTCATTATTCACAAAATCTCATGTTTATGCAACACTACAGCAAACAATTTTTTTTTAAAAACTATGAAAATGATGTACAGAAAAGCAGAACTATGAAACAGTGTGTAATGTTGAGATAAACAGTTTCATATTATCATTGATTTAAATCAAACTTACAAGTGAGAGTTATTTTGGTGGGAGCTGGTTTCTTGATTGGTGGGGCTGTTTTGGCCGTGGTGGTCACAGTCAGCTGTTTGGGTGTTACAACCGGGGTTGAAACGGTTGAAACCGAGGGAGACACTGAGGTGGATGCTGCAGGTCTTCCACTTGTGGAGTTTGTCGTAACTGGGGCAGAATTCACCAACACCGGTTCAGTGGAGGGGATAGGTTTGCCAAGCTTGGTGTGAAGTTTTACCACCTTTGCATGAATGACAAAGAAACAGAGGAATATTTGAAAATGTCAATTTGAAAGACTTAAAATGACACAAACCACAAGAGGACACATGGCAGCTTCCAGGACCCTCAGAGATATAACTTGTTAGGAGGTTGCAGATAGACATAACGAACCTTCTGGTGTTTGGCTCCCCGGATATGAGCGGCATAAGCGTCCACCCCAGTGCATGATACATCGCATAGTTCACAACGTAACTGGGTCTGGACCCCTCTGGGTCCGTTGGTGGTCCCAGTCTGCCCTCCTGCCTTCAGGGCTGCTTCCTTTTTTTTATGCTTCTGACCCTCGTTGTGTTCCCGGTATGTCTAAACATGGGGGGGAAAGCATCTCTCCAATCAGATAAAAAGCTGTCATATTTGTATCCTAGCTTTGATCAGCAGCAATCTGCAGCACTATAAAACAGCTAAAATATCAAATATTTCTCTACAAAGCTGATTTTTACATATTTCATCTCTGCCTACCTGAGGGCCTGCACAGCTGATCTTGCAAATGTCACAGTAATGAAGCTGAGACTGCTTAGGGGGCCCTTTGGGCCGCTGCAGCTTGTTCTGGTGAAAGGCCGGCTTTTTGTAGGAGTTGACGGTCGGAGTCGTCACCATGTTGCTCCCTGAGGTACTCCAAGAGGAACTTGTCAGCTGTTTTGGTGGTGGCTGGATGGAGGGCTGGGGTTGTTGCGGCTGCTGCGGTGGAGGCTGGGGTTGGGACAGAGCTGGCTGGTAATAGGAGGGGGTGGATGCAGAGGTGTAGCCAATGGAATCGTAACTGGAGTAGCTGATGCCTAAGGGGGAGAGGATAAAGAAGATGCTGAGGACTTATGAAGAAATGAAAGCAAGCAGAATGTGGGTCATCATGAACAATTAGCTGTTACAAAAAGGAAAACAAAACAAGATGTCCTTTAATTTCACAGCAGCAGACAGCTTTAAGATATCTACAACAAACATGCAGTAGGAAAATTATCTTCCTCTTTTAACTTCTGATGAGTTTGTGTTTCAGTGGGCTTTGAAGAATATCAACTAAGAGGATATTCTTCTTATTTCTAAGGAGGATACCTTCAACTATTGGGCAGTCAGTGCAGATTCAGCATCAGTTTTCACTGCAGCTGCATTAAATTACAGATGAATTCACTCTTCCTTTTAAACTGACTGTATTTCAAGAATAAATGTAGTTCTTTTTATCCTTCTTTGATTGCATTATAAAATCATTGAACAGATTGTAACATTGCAATAGTTTCCTCATTACAATGCATTGGAAATAAATATCGGTTTTTGGTAAATAAAAAAAAAAATCTGAATCGTCAGTGCAAAAATTGACAAAAAGAAAGTTCCATCTGTTTTCTCTCACCTGAGTAGGAGGTAGCGGAAACGGTGGAGCTGAATGAGGAGCCCGGTGTGTATGATGAAATGGGTGTTGGAGGCTGTTGGACACTAGTGGACACTGGGTAGATGTTGTAGCTGGTTGACACAGCACTGGAGGGGACCAGAGGTTTGAGGGCGGTCACCTGCCTCTGGGGCAGAGGAGGCTGGCTGTACGCAGTGGAGGGAGCTGGGCTGTAGGCGCTCTTCACTCCTACTGAGACTGAAACAAAGCAACAAGATGAAGAAAGAGCCAGTGCGAAAGAAGGGTTGGGTCAATCAGGAAGCCCAATTTCAAGGAGTTGCTGATCTGTCAGTTATTGAGAGAAATAAATGAATAAGTCAAAAAAAATCTGATTATTTCATTCTTATAAAATAACCTGTCAAAATTTAAAAAAACGTCTGATCAACATTAAAATATATAAAACATAACATGAGACAAACAAATGTTTCTTACCAGTCTGGTAATAGTTATCAGTGGGTGTCCTCTGAGTCGACGCTACACTCGTCTGGTAATACTGCTTGTTGTCATAAGTCGTTACTGCAGCAGGACGCACGTAGCTGTAGTTGTCCTGCTGCTGTTAAAAAAAATTTAAGGAACACTATAAAACGCATAGACTTTGTGTCCATTGTTAATAAAACACAAAACATTCAGGATGAAAGTTACAGCAAACTGTGTTAAAAACCTTTAAATTACATTATGTGCAACAAAAGAAGTAGAGCTAGTAAATGAAAGAAAATTGTAACATGTAATTCAAAAGAGAGGAGCAAAAATGATAATAGAAGCGAAGGGCAACTGACCATGTCTGAGTATACCTGGTACGTCTGTGGGGTGGTGGTGGACTGTGGAGGATCGGGCTGCCTGTAGGTGTAGTCTGGAGGTGCCTGGTGGCTCTGGTAGGCAGGGTATGGGGAAGAGGCCACTGGCCTGGCTGCCTGGACCGGAGCTGGGGAGTAGGAGGCAGTCACTGCATGGGCCACTGCTGGAGCCTGCTGGACACTGTAGCTGGCTGTTGAGGGATGGGAGTAAGCCGTGGGAGGCTGGGTACTAAACAAAGGAAGAAAAACAGAAAAGCAAAGAACTGGGTCAACTTTAACACCAGCACAATAGTTAGTAATTGACAAAAAGTGAAGCTTTTTTCATAAAAGACCAGGTGACATGTTACTTCTAAATATTGTCTACCGTAGATCATGTACCGGTACACCACCTCTGATCCTGGCTCAATATGGATCACAAAAACAGCTAAAACATTTTTAATCAAGCACTTCAAAAGGCATTTTTTATAATTGAAGGGATCATTTTATGAACTTCTAACTTTGAAAATATATATATATTTGGCTTTTTGAGTTTGACTACTAAAATGAAAAACAATGACCAGATTCCAACATTCATCATAACTTTACAAAAAGACACAATGACAAATACTCATTTGACATAATACATTACTATCTGTTGTTTAAAAAAAACTTGATAATCAGAACCCTTTTCTTTTTGCTGAAATGTGAAAATCAAAAATTTCAATGTCCAGTTATGCATTTAGTGTCCAGGTGAATACAACTATCTACCGTGATCATTTACCTGTTTCACAATGAGATACCATCAATGAAAATGTCCTTGTTTTCTTCAGTCGGTCAAAAGACCATATTAAAGTTTATCAATAATGTTCTTATCTGGTCCAAACTGATAACTCATCTATAAATCTCATTTTTGCTTTCTTTCATTTCAATGTTAAAAACCGTTTTGTGTCCAGCTTCCCTGCAGGCCCTTTTGGCTTCATCTGACGACTCAAGCCTCTTTCCCAAAACAGATCTGTAATTCTTTAACAAAGACAAGCCTCAAGCCATAAATCATCTTGCAGCTACTTTGATGGAGCCAGTTTTCTGTAAATCCTTCAGGCTCCGGCAGCTCAGTAAATCTTGACTTTAAAAGTCAGACTTTATCAGTGCATCTGGACTCATGCAGGAATTTGATTTGGACCAGGGTGCTTTCATTTTATAAACATAACGTGTGGTATTGAGTTTATAAAGACTGTAGCATGGTCCGGCAGTGTAACTTTTTCTGTGGACATTTAAATGTAAATGGTTATTTCAACTACATGACTTCTTACATTTTCTGAAAATGTTTTTCTTAAGTATATTTTTGCACAAGTCTATAACCTTACATAGAATCTCCTTGTTACTATAAATTTTAACTTTATTAAAATATCCAGTTAAAAAAAGCTTCCCATGTACCCTTGAGGAATGTGATAGGTCTGACAAGTAAACAAATATCTGTCTAAAAGTGGAATTATAAATTTAGAAAAGACATCTGCGAGGTTGAATGTGTGGGCATGTCTACAGGGATGGGCAATACTACATTATATTATATTACATATATAGTATCATAAATGGTTATCTCTCTAAAGTAGAACTAGTCGATATGGACACACACACACACACAAAAAGCACAATATTTTTACTGCTTTAAGCAATTTTGATCAACTTGATTATACGGTTCCAAATTAGCAGCATAATTTCTTAGACAACATGTGTTTCAATAAACACTGATAAAACTAATTTTAATAAAAATGAATAACTAATGCCATTTATTTGTTTAAACCCCATAAACTAAACACACAATTACCTAAAGTGGCAATTGTTATGGATAACAACAAAGTAAAACAATAACAATTACTCAACTAACAATATACTGATAAACTAAACCCATTTGCAATAGGACAAATATGTTTAGTACAAACATAAAGTAATAACATTCAAGTTTACATAACAAGTTTCAAGCTCTTCTGGGGAAAACTCTTAAAGAAGAGTGACTACAACAAGAAATGCCTGATAGGCCACATGTATTGTCTGATTAAATTTTACATTCTCTATTCCTTCATAAAATATTTTCATTTCACTGCCCTACTGTAAATTTTAAATTTACACATTACCTAAATAAAAACATAAATCATTGTAATGGTAGTTGTTATTCTTCCACTGTTGGTTGACATATAAAGAACGAACTAAAGTTTGAAAATATGATTGAACATTATTATTACTGTGTAGTGTTTCGCGGTTGTAGTGCAGTGTTGCGGAGCCTTCTGGGTAGTTTTATTCTTAGAGCAATATTTATGCTTACAGTTTGCATGCAGTGATGAATTTACATCCAAAACAACTGTGATAAACTCTTACATGTTTATTCTCATATTTTGAAAATAAGCATCAGCATAAATATTGATAAAATTATAGGTTTATTTTTGCTTTACCATAATATGAATCTATGCAAAACTGTATCACAATAGCCACTGCCATATAAAGGCTTGCGATATTGCATAACTGCAGACGACTGCCTGGATGCAATATGTGGTAGATTTTTATACTTCAACTGCTCTGCATTTACACTTGGAGTCCAAATAGTTTGCCAAGATATATTTTAATAATAAAGATACTAAAGCTCACAGAGAGTGGCGGGGACATAATAATAATGGAAAACAGAACGAGGAATGATGGAAATGTGTGTTAAACACAACCATATCATCAGGATGTTCCACAGCGATATTCCAATTGCTTGAACTAGAACACACTCATTGAACTAGTCCAGACAACAAGACCACACATTATAACTGTGACATATTTATAGTTGGACCTAAAATGATTCATACCCATGAAAGGTTTTTGGCTTAAAGTTATTTAATTTTACCAACAGGCTATCTCTGACTCAAAGTGATATTACTGCTTCAGGGCAGCACAGCCAGAGTCTTTAAAGACTTGGAGCTTAACCAGGTGAGCTTCATAATCAAAATACCAGTACAAACATGGAAAAAAAAGCTGGTCAGCAATTACAAGGTTTGATTACTGTAAAGAACTTCCCTCTAATTATTGAGGACATACATATTTTCAAAGTACCAGTTTTTATTGAACTGTCTGATGCACGTTTAAAGACATTGTTCATCCTTTTTACAGGGTTTGTTGTTATACTTTCAGAACTTCTTTGTCGAATCAAAAATTATTTTAAATGTAAATATGCCAGGATTATGTATCGTTATTGACGGAACGGTACATTTCACCGTACTTTAAAATGTTAAGGATCTACAATCTTACTTATTTACAGCATTTTTCACAATGGTTGGATTTTCTTTTAAATGAAACTGTATAAAAAAACACACACACACATTCTAAAATAGTATTATGCATTATAGATCTAGGCTACTTTTTCCACCCCCTGTAAATTAAAATGTATAGACAAATAAAGTAACCAAAGGTGTTTTTTTGTTGTTGTTTTTTTAATGTATATGGTATATGTTAGGAGTGTAACATACTCTTTTACATAAAGTAAAGAAACATCTTGTGTTAAGTTAATCATGGGGTAGTGCAAACTTTGATGATGCACAGTCAGAGCTATAAAGCTATTCCCGTTTGCCAAAATTTGTTGGCTGGAATCCAGGCCAGAACAGGAAACCTTCGCAGCTCATTGACCGCAGAATAATTATAATTCAATTTATAAGAATACCTGTCAGGTTTACAGGATATTTATTAATGACTCAAGTTTACAAAAGTGAGACTTGGCGGCTGTCTCACTAATTAGCTAGTTTTCAGCCTGCCCACAAAAATCCAACTAATTCCGTTCAGGCCAAGAACTTTGACTGCTGAGAGAGCTCGGCATTACTGGAGCAGTGTGAGCCTCCATAATCCCAAACACCGGCCAAAAATCTTACCTGCCGCGGCAAACAACTCCATTGTCGAGCAGCACAAAGCCTGCTATGCCTGTCTGTCACTGTTATGTTCACATTTCAGCATGAAGCAAAACAGCCGGACTGCCTTCTCCATAGAGGATGTCCGCAATGTGGGGTTCATCTAATGTCAAGCTGCAAGTCGGTTAAACGCTGGCCTGCCAATTCGATTAGCTAACGTTAGCTAACCGTTACCGAACCAGAGGGTCGAGTAGCACTCTGACGACCCTGTCTCCTCCGATTATTCTCCAGAAACAGGTAACCTTGACTTAACTCGAACAATGACAACAATGTATGTGGTGTGAAATACCTGTACTGCGGACTGGCACCATGTGTGAACCCGAAATAGTTGCTTGCAGCCATTTTAGCCGAGCTCCCCGGTACAGTACAGTACCACAGACTGGGACAAACAGCAGCGAAGCGAAGGAACTCAACATCAAGATAGTTTCCCACCCGCTCGGCTCCTGCGAGAACGACGTTCAAATAGGACCTAAAAATGGATATAGCTCTGACATATGCACGGTAAGCACATTACAGAGAAATAAATACGGATAATTTAAAGAAAAATAATTAGCAAGTGGTTTTGAAAGATTGTTTTCGACGTTTAAGTGCTCCTCTACTGATAATTGAGCAAAGACGGAAGTACTTTGAAGCGCACTTGCCCCAGTTGGTAAATCTGAAGGGAATAAATACGGTTAATTGTATTATTATTTTTTTTTATTATTATTATTATTCATACAAGTAGTATTCTTCTTAGAATACGAGTGAGCTAAAAATAAAAATCGGTTGCATATTCATTATTTTAGTTTTTTTTGGCATTTATATTCTGCAGTCTTTCATAGAAAATGCTTAATAATAATAATAATTATAATAATTATAATTATTATTATTATTATTATTACTATTGTTGTTGTTGTTTTGACAACAACAGCAGTTGTGGCCTCATGCCATATCAATCCACAAAGACACAAAGGGAAGCCATGTATTATGATTACGAATATCATAATCATAATAATTGTTATTATTTGACATATGACATGTCATGTCAATCTACTAAGACAAAAAGGAAAGCTAATCGTTATGATTATGGTTGTGGTTATTTGGTAATAACATGTCATCAGAGGTGTTTTATTCATTTCAATTTACTATGAAATAACATAAAATGAAAATATGGAAGACACTGCCTCTTCTACCTTTTATTTATTTATTTACTTACTTATTTACTTATTTCCAAATTCCAAATAACAGCTTTGGAGTGCACGGCACAAACATGGCCTATATGGAAAAGTCACTATGCGGGACAACTGGAGCTGTGAGCTGATTGGCTGGCTAAAAGTGAGGTAAGGTACTGCATACTTCATGTTGTATGAACAACCATGGTGTGCTGTGTGAAAGAGATTGGGGCAAGGAGAGAAAAAGGGAGGGGAGAGGGTTTGAGCTGAGAGAGATAGAAAGAGAGAGAGATGCTGTTGCCAGGGAACAGCAGCCACATAGAGGACGACAGAAAACAACTGCAGGATTATCCAGCAGAGTAAAGGATACGGAGACCAAAGCTCATCTCCCCCAAGTTACTGTAGGGACAATTAAACTGGTGCCGTGGAGGATTTTGTTTAAAGGGAAACAATTTGGAACTGATGAAATTGTGAGGTGGTACATGAATACACATGAAGACAAAAATGGAAGCTGGAGAAAACGACCATGGTGCCAGAGCAGATGCATTCCCATTAAAGGAATTTTGTGTCTTGGTGGGTTGAGAAGTGGGCTGTGGGCTCATTCGTCACGGCCAATCTCTCTCCAACAAAGGTGGCCGGAGCAGGAGGAGAGGAGGGGTGATCCACAACAGAGGTCTCCCCTGTCTTCAGACACCTGCTGCCTGCTAGTTGCTAACACTGAGGACACTGTAGGACTGTGTCTACTTTGCATGAGTGTGTATGCATATAAATTAATGAAAGACAGACTGACCCATGCTTCTCAGTTGATATGGGAGATTCTTGCCTGAAATCCTTGCATCTGTGACCAAGGAGGAAAAAGACACTCAGACATAGACCTGAGGGAGATTTGGATCTCTCATCGTTCATGTGAGTAAACGCATTACTCAAACACACACGCTTTATTTAACATTTTTAAATTCTGCTTGCTGCACAGGTCAGACTTCTGGTACTGATAATACAAATACTAGATTTTCTTTATTAATATCTAAAATTATTTCAATGTTTTTTATGGGATGTTCTGTTTGGGGTGACCTACAAAGGCAGTGGAGCCATTTTATTGTAAAGTTGATGCATAGCAACTATGATTGTATTGGATTTCGATGAAATTGATAAACATCAATTTGTCTACGTTGCTTCCAAATATGATATAATGGTGCATCCTATAATTTTTGCTTCATTCTTCATGACCAAAGATCTGTGAAGATCCAGATTACCTTTATTCACAAGTACTGGTGCCAAAAACACCATGATCACATTCATATTAAAAATGCTATATCCAACCTTATTGAATGAGTATTTTTGAAAAATGTCTTCATTATGTCTTTTCTAATATACAGGTATTGTTTTTTATGCATTTAAAAGGATGTTGACCTCTCTTGTAGCCATAGCATACCTTGATTGAATCCTGTGTATTGCATTTTCCTTGACTAACATTGAGGGGAATGAATTCATCTGCTCTGGTCAGTTCACGGTACAGCTCCTACATGTGCTTTATGTCTTTGCAAACCTTCACTCCACTCATGCTGTCTCTTCCTAAATATTACCTTAATTGAGGATTTTGAAGTGATCTGCCAAACTACAGAAACTCCTCAAAAATAATAGATTTAATATCAAGAGTACATGATGTTATTTGGCTCCGGTGCAACCAGAAAAAAACATTAAACGGTTAAGAGTGAGCGGTGCTTAGAAAATCTATCCAGTTTTTACATTGAAAAAACTGACAATAAAGAAACAGTGGAAAATAAAGTATGCATTTATTGCATGATTTCACAAAACACCACAACGAAGGGAAATAAAATAACTAATTCAGCCTTTTTTATAATTGCGTTGATGAGATGATAAGAGGTGCAAGAATGAAGCAGGTATTAGTAAAACACTACAGCAGATGAGCCACTTTTGACAGATTTTGACACAGATTCGGAAGCATTTGATTTGTCTGCGGCAATATTTCTCTGTGTTTAATTGTTGCAACATTTTCCCAAAATCCATTAACACAAGGGTAGAAAACTTCCACTAGCTATACAGACTGATTTTACATAGAAGTCTGGTGTGTCACTGTCATATTTCTTGACATCATTGTTGGATCTAGTAAATTCAAAGCAGCAGAAGACCTATTGTTGTCACCGCCTATTGTGCAGTCAGTTATTAGGCTCTGTATTTCCCCTCACATTTCATCAGAACGTCACATATTTTCAACCTTTAGTGGATGGGTGAATGAATGTTATTTCTGTAGAATAAAGCCTCCAGTGTTAATGGAGATCAAAAGGTAGGAGTGTGGAAGGATTACGGAGCAAAGAGGGAGGATTAAGCCAGAACATGGTTCTCCACACTGGCCTCTTAAATTCCACATTGAAGGAAGTTTGTCCGTAATGTCTGACTTTGAGGGGAGCAGAGCCCAGAAAACGGGCTCTTTCCCAGTCTGTCACATGGGTCTCACATGCGCTTTTGTGGGCAGGGGTTTGGAAAACCATGTGATCCATAATGGTTTCAGCCTTTAAATTGTAGTGAAAGAGAGTTAATTATTTTATCAAAAATCCCTCCTTTAGGGCAAGGTGTTTCTCTAGCCTTGCAGTAACTTTTATCTTGACATGATACACATAAATGTTGTTGATTAATAGACGATTTTCCACACTTGTCCAGATCCGTGTTCTTCCCTCTGAGGGATGGGCACAACGGAAGCAACTCTACGAATGGAGCACATGGAAGTAAAAGACGAGTGGCAGGATGAAGACTTCCCCAGGTCAGATCCTTGAATTTAGTATTATTTCATAAAACTTTTACTGATGTGAGAAATATGCACAAAGATTGACGTTGGAAGATTCAAGCTATGTAACAATATTGGTATTTCAAGATGAACATGTCTGGACAATATGTAAAAATCTATCATACTTTTTTGCAGACATACTCTTTATATATATATATATATATATATATATTTTGTTATGGTCTGGCTCTGAAACCACAACAAATGAAAGGGAAGCAACGCCAAAGATAACTTAAAAGGGAATTTATTTAACAAAAATCATAACTGGTTGGGGAAGAAGGGGAGAGAGTGGCAGGGAGACAGAAAGAATGAGCTGCTTAGTCAAAGAAAGTGGTGCATCTTAAGGTGGATCTGATGTCATCTGGAGACACTGGCCAGCTGCCTCCACTTCCAATCAGCACCAATTAAGGAGTCCAAAACATGGATGTTAGAGACCCAAAGGAAAAGGCCTTGGGCCGTAACAATATATAATATATTTAATTTTACTTTGCTTATGTAGATGTAGCTGTCCTGTGTCCAGTTAAACTTTTTTTTCCAAATACAAATTTGGAAAGTGTGGCATGCATTTGTACTTAAACCCCCTTTTCCCGATACCGCTATATAAAATAATTAAATGGCTTGCCAAGCTATTCAACTCATAAATTGAGTCTACAGGTAATTTAACCTCAGCATGAATACTGCTGCTCTGTGAAGGCTCTAGTTTTGTTGGAAAACATTAGCAAACAGACAGCATCATAAACGCAGCAGAGAGTTTAAAAATAAAACTTTAGACAATTGTAAATCAATTGGCATATTAAACAATATTTGAAGCTTTGAACATCTTCCAAAACATCCATAAAATGGAAAAAGTATGGCACAACTGCAACCTTACCAAGACAAAGTCATCCACCTGAACTAAAAAGCTGAGCATGGAGAACTCCAAGACTCCCTTGGTAACTCTGGAGGAGCTGTGGAGAAGAACTGCTCAATAGCTGTGAGAATCTATTGGTCTTGCACTCTACAAATCTGTCATATAGTAGATGAATAGTAATGGAGAAAGGTGGGGGGAAGTTATTTCAAAGGAAAGAAGGAGATAAGAGTAGAAAATATTGAACGTACAGTTTTCTTTATGGGATGTTACAAACGAGCGTATAAAACAAAGATATATAGTTATATCCTCAAGACATAAATGATCCAACAGCAAAGAGTCTTTTGTAATTTCTTGCTGGCTACAATAACATAGGAAAAGAAATGGCTAGTCGATGTGTGCAGGCTGGAATGCGGAGCTTATCAGGAGAAAATGAAGTGGCAGGGTTTCTGTGGTGGAAATCAATCCTGGGCTCCCTCCTCCTCCTCCCTCCTTCCTTATTCCTCATCAAATAGGAAGGCAGGAAGCAGGGGCGCAGGTGCAGCTCCGTCCATAAATGGTCTGAGCCTACGTCATGTGATGCATCAGCAGTGAATGATCAACAACACCACCCTAGGAAAATGGTTGCAGCTTTTGGCCAAAGACACAGGCAGTGACAGCAGATAGATAGCACAGATAGATGCTCTGCTTTAATGTTTTTTTGTCCCCACAAGCTGGTCGGAAGGGGAATGAGCAAGCAAACCTAATATAGATCAAAAAGCTTAACTGAATCGGCTCTGACAAAAGCTGCATCGTTCTCTCTCCTGCAGGTAAGCTTAATTTGTTATTTGAGTTCATAGACTGGTGATGATGCAAAGATGAAGAAAAGAGAAGATTGTTCCTTTTGTTAAAAATGATCAAGTATCCTGCAGTGAGCCCTCATTTTTGCAGAAAGGCTTTATTTTTGGACAAAGGAGGCATTGCACCAGTAATCGCTGCATGAGTCCTCAGGGAGTATGGAGTCAGACTCAAGCCTGCTTCTGTGAACTGCAGTCTGTGTGTTCCGGGCTTGTGGGAACCACATGCAGTCACACAATGTACATAAGAACAGTTTTTTTCATGATTGTGCACTAAAATCAAATGTGTAGAACAGCCCAGCTGGTATTATAAAAACACATCTTTATGCTGCCCCTTGCAAAACGAAACTTTTTCACGTGTTGTCATGTTATAACCATAAAGCCTAATTTTTATTTTATTGAGATCTGAAATAACTTACCAACACAACATAGTACATAGTTGTGAAGATGAAGGAGGAACATAAGTGGTTTTCCAAAAGATTTGCAAATAAAAATAGGATGAATGTGCTTTGTATTTGTTTTCTGCGAAAAACTTTCAAAGAGGAATCTGCTTGTATTCCATTACACCTACAAGTTATGACTACTAACTTAATACATCTATACTTTAACATTTTTTTCCCCATTCTTCTTTATAAAATTGCTAATCAGATTGGATGTAAAGTTTCCGTCAACAGCATGTCTTACCACAGGTTCCTAGTTGAATTTAGCTCTGGTTGCGTTTTGTTGATGTTCTGCTGGATGGTTTATGGTTTGATTAAATCACAAATTATTTGAATTCTGAATTCAGTTGGTTGAATTAGATTGTGTTTTGGGGTGCCACACTAAAAGTGGCTGAAGACAAAGGCAGGCAAAATTTTTCAAATGTTTATTTGTTGATAAAACATTAAGACAGCCATGTATCCATTGCCATTCGATTTGCAGCGTTATGCGCTACTTTGCTTCCATCTTGTTGTATAAAATCCCACTGGTATGCATAAAAGCTTGTGGTTTTAGTGTGACGAAATATGAGAAAGGACATTTCCAAAACAGGAAAAGTTTGCATTATTTTGCTTGTTTAATACCAACGATAGGCATGTGAAACAAAAAGAAGCTGATTTTTAAATCGTGCTTCTCTGCTTTTACAGTAAATATCTTGAAGGGGACTAAAGATGGGGCTTTTTTGTATGCAAAGATGTTTTTTCCATCTTCCCTTTCTTATCTTCTTTACCTCTACTCCCCCTATTTTGTCCTCTGAAATCCATGGCAGCTCTGTAATCTTCTAGTCTCCAAAGCAAGACTTTAATAAGCACTTTTGCCCATCTGCTTACTCCTCTTGTCCCAGATTAGTGGCAAGATCCCCACTTTGACTAGTTCATTAAACATCACTCTAAGCACAACAGTTCCTGTCATAATGAGTCTGTGGTTTAAGACCGGTGTGCCAAACTTAATTAAGCCTGTCTTCCCTCCAGGCCTCTCCCTGAGTACGGAGATATGGACTCCTCCTGTGGACTCACAGACAACAGAGTCTGTAAGTACAGAACTATCACTGGCTAGTATTGATGTAATGCTGCTTGAATTTGTCATAAAAGGAGTCTTGCTTTTTAATTTATTGCTGAAGCTCCTCCTAATTCCTTACACGTGAGCCCACCTGGAGGAGGCGGTGGCGTGGGTTCGTCTCACCGCAAACGCCGCACCCTAGTGGCCCCTGAGATGAATCTGTCCTTGGATCAAAGTGAAGGCTCTCTGCTGTCAGATGATTTCCTGGACACCCCAGACGACCTGGACATCAACGTGGATGACATTGACACACCAGATGAAACGGATTCACTGGAGTTCATAACCAACGGCAATGACCTTGAGTGGGAAGGTGGGTAGTAAATTCGTATATGCACAGTTTTTAATCAGAGAAAGAAAGGTCAATGATTTAGAAAACAGAGCTACATCTTTTCAGAAAAGTATTTCCTTATTGTGAGCTGTGTTTTGCAACCAGTTTCTCTAAAAACAAAATCATTTCAAAGTGAACAAATGAAAGACATTTTGTTCTATCAGCTGACTTCTTGATCAAAAACCTTGGATCTACCATTCCGGACTCAGACATGATTAATAAAGAGGCTCTAAATCTTTGTCCAAATTGATATGCTAATGACAAAAATAAAATGTGGCAAATTTAAAGCCACTACCCACACCTTTCAGCAAAAGCTCAGCTAGAGAACATGTCATAGTCAGTTTTAATAAAATAATTTAATGAGTAACTACACTGCTAAAAATTACCTTCCATGTACACATTCTTCTGATGACTTTGCACAAGCACAAGGCAACTAAGCAGATTTAATTTTGAGTCCATCTATTTATACTTTTCATGTTTTTCCTCTTTATCTCCATGATTTTAATCTAATTTTATGTCCATGGCAAAATCTGTCATCAGCAATTATGTTAGCCGGGTCATCCTTAATTGGCCGGTATCCAAAAAGCAAATAAAAGGGACATAATGCTTCAGATTTCTACTTTGGCCAAAGCAATTCACTCAAACCCCAGACTGTCTCCTGTCCAGATGACACGCCGGTGGCTTCAGCCAAGGCGGGTCCGGGTGGAGGCTCCGGTGCGCCGGCTGAGGACGGGAATGCGAACAACGGGCGACTGTGGAGAACTGTGATTATCGGAGAGCAGGAGCACCGTATCGATATGCAGATCATCAAACCGTACCTCCGGGTCATCACACACGGAGGTCTGTGTCAGCTGGACAATGTTTGGACATTTGATTTAAAGATATTAACTCAGAAGGATTATCCTTTGCTTCGCTCGTCAGGTTATTATGGAGAAGGCCTGAATGCCATCATTGTGTTCTCTGCTTGTTACCTGCCTGACAGCAGCTGTCCAGACTACCACTACATCATGGAAAACCTCTTTCTGTACGACTGTTCGACAGATCAGATCAGATTTTTTTAAATACTGCAAACTTGTAACCATAAAGTAAATTCTCACCCTTTCCACCTGCAGATATGTGGTCAGCAGTCTTGAGATGCTGGTGGCCGAAGACTACTTGATCATTTACATGAATGGAGCCACCCCTCGGAGTAAGATGCCTGGAATCAGCTGGCTGAAAAAGTGCTACCAAATGATTGACAGAAGGTAAGCAAATGAGAAATGTATTAAGAAGACTAACATTCAGTACCAACTTAGGTTTTTAATTCTTATCCTGAAAGCTGCATTAGGGACGCTCTGCTCTGTAAAACCAACAAATATTTTTTCTCCAAGGTCAGAGAGAAATGTGTGACACTGATAATGACACATTTGACAGAGACAGCAATAGAAGCTGTCATGTTGTCCATCAGTAAGCTGAAGGTGACTCACGGCTGCATTTAGAACAGGAAGGAGTTGGGAAACCAGTTATTAATGTTCAGTGTCTTCTATGTCTGCTAATTTCGGTTGAATGTTCACTTATATCTGGAAAACACGGCTTTTAATTCACTCTGTTTTTAATTTTTACAAATGGCAGGTTGAGGAAGAACCTCAAGTCTCTGGTCATCGCTCATCCTACGTGGTTTATACGCACAGTTTTGGCGATATCCAGGCCTTTCATCAGGTAACAGCAGCAAGGCAATCTCTGAATGCCTCCATCCGGAAAGACAACAATGGGCTTATTTGTATCATCAGTGTTCAATCGAAGGTTTATTGGAGGTTTAGAAAATCCTGCAGTGTCCCCCTTTGCAAGTGGTTTCATTTTTCACCCTTCAACTTTAAGCACTCAGTATTATCTGGAAGCTTACAAACTTCAGGTTGCTCTGTAGATAGGACATCTTCCTGTATCTGTGGCTCACACGTGTTGCCACACCTCGTCCTGTATCTAATGCGTTGATGTTCTTCTCTATACCTACTGCACACTGCTGGCAGGTCTAGCACATACTGCTCTGGGCGAGTTTCTTCTTTTCCCCTCAGCATTTCAAAATAAAGCTAGACCAAATTAAAACCGAGTTAGGGACTATCAGGATAAATAAAAGTGATCCAATACAAAAACACAAGTGTTAAGTAATCAGTCATATGGCTGCTATTTGCTGTAACTCATCTGTTTCCCTCTGTCACTTTCTCCAGTGTGAAGTTCATGAATAAGATCCGGTACGTCCACAGTTTGGATGAACTTGCAGAGATTGTTCCCATGGAGCACGTCCATGTTCCCGAGTGTGTGATGCAGTAAGTACATTTCACCGCTAGATGGAGCTAAAGGAAAACAAACAGCAGTTACAACAGTTGTAAAACAATGATTCATGTAAATGTACCTAGGTTTAATAGGCTTACTGCTATTCTTAGATTTAAAGGTTGTAACTGCGCTCTACTTGTTTTTAGATATGATGAAGAAAGGATTAAAGCCCGGAGAGAAAGGTAAAAATGCAGATTTATTTTATGTGGTTTAAATGACAACGCAATAACCCTCATGCATCAAACTTGATAGCATCCAAACCTTTGCTTAAGGGTTTTACATTTATTTACCTGTTGCACACAATTGTCTCTGGATTCTTACAAAAGTGAGCACCACCAGAAAGGCTTAGAAAAGCTGTTTTTATGTGTCGGTGTGGGTGTGCAGGATGGAGCAGGAGCGGCGACAGCAAGAGCAGCAGTCAGTCCCACACGGGCCAATTAAAAGCTCTGTGAGGTACAGGACCATACGCTTCTGAATCCTGGCATATTTTACAGTGTGGATATACATCTGACTCAGGTATCTGGTGCCCTGCTTTTAGAAGTTCTCACTGTCTTTGTTTTTCTATTTTTCAGGCCAAAATCAATGATTGTGGAGCAATGATTGTGAGAAGGACAAGACCTTGAAAGTCCAGGTAAAATGAGCCCCATGTTGTTTTTCCTATCTTAGCCACAAGATGACTCTGTTCTGTAATGAGTTTATCACATTACCAACTAGTCTCCACTCAGATATTAAACTCCAGCCTGCGGATTGCACTTTACAGAGTTGTGTGTGTATACCATGAAATAGGTATTTATAACCCCATTAATCATTTTTACATTTCATCAAGGCAAATTTGATTTTATCTCAAGTTTGACTTGATTTGCCAATAAAAGCAGTGCAGAATAAGAAGGGGTTAAACAAAACCTTGGTTTTCAAATTTATTACAAATAAAATTGCAAGCCTGCATATCACCAAGAACACACCATCCCCATGGTAATACATGGTGGTAGCAATGTTATGCTGTGGGGATAATTTTCTTCAGCAGGGATGGTGTTGGTGGGTCAAAGTTCAGAACCGAAATCTCCCCGAGTGTTTGTGAACTTTATGTCCATGGATGCTCTACATCCAGTGTGAGTGAGCTTGATTTGTTTTGCACAGAAGGAAGGGCAAACAATTTCAGATATGCAAACCTGGTAGGGACAATACTCCCCATGCAACTGCAGCTAGTAAAAATGACTTGGAGACCGAGTGCAAGTTACATATTAAATAATATCCACTACTTTGTGTCAGTGCGGCCCATACAGCTTGCGGTTGAAAGATGCAACATGTAAAAAGTTCAGATGGTATGAATATTTTTTGCAAATTTGTGTTTCGATAAAAAGGTTCAAAATCAAGCATTTTAGCTCATGAACATACATCAGAGCTATTTGTGTCTTTTAGATCTTACAAGAATCTTTATATTTTTACAATAAGAAACATTTACTATTGCATATTTAAATAGCTCTGATGTATGTTGCATAAAGCTAAATTGTCCTTTTCTTTGCTCTACATATGTCTACAATTTAGTGGTGCTGTTGTAATTTTGAAAACTTTTAGATCAACTACTTAATATTTTAACAAAGTTTCAAGATCTAAAAAGTTGTTTCATGACAATAGTTTAAGTACGTTTTAGGTTTTGTGTAAATTAGATTTATTTTTTCTAGGGGATTTTAAGGTAAACAAATGTGAATGTTATAGCTGCTGCTGGCTGAAACACAATCATGACTCAGTTGCCTAAAACCCAAATTACTGGACTGAATGGTAATGTAACACACCGCAGGAGCATTTCACCGGCTCAGACTGGCTTTAGACAGTTTGAACTGGTTTCAGCCAGCAGCCTGGGAGATACACTGTAAACACAACAGCAAGATGCAACTTTCAAAATGTCATACAAAGACGAATGAGTAGTGTCAAAATGTTGCCAGAGAAAATGATTCTCTAGAATAGGCCTACTATTATATGCAGAGATTGGTGAACAGTAAGCTGTAACAGAATGAAACAAATCATGCACATCTCTTCAGCCCTGTCTCCACCAATAAAACAAAATTATTGGGATAGTCTTAAAGCTTCAACTAGCTGTAATTTTACCTCAAACAATGAGTGATCTTTGATCCCCAGAACTGTGACAGCCCGTAATGCAGCCAACAAAGAGCCACTGCCATCCTAAACACAGTTATAGCCTGAGCCATTATGTTTTATTGTTCCCCGTTCCTTTAAATGCTGCAAAGCTTTGAAAGTGAAAAGCCTTCCCCACCCAACAAATCCCCAGACTCAGCACTGTACAAAAATACACAGAAACCCAGGCATTACCATTGTTACCACCATGACAACCTATTTTTGTTGTTGGAGAGTCCTGCACAGGCTTCAGCAAAAATGTCCTGTTTATTATGGAGAACAAATATTGACATAAAAATCCACTTTAACTTTCATACCAGAATATGTAAGGCTTGCAATTACTCCCTCATCTGTGTTTTGCCATTTGTACAGTCAGACTTGTTTAAAAGGGCTTAGTTATTTCTTTTTATAAAGATGAAATAAATAGATTAATGGAGTCAATTGTTTTTTGCATGGAAAGGATCAAGTAGATTTTGCATACATCTTTAAAATCTGTGTTTTACATTCCAACATTTGTTTGCGTGCATACAGGGGGTGACGGAGAGAGACATCTAGCAAGTCGACACTTCCTCCCTTATTTTATGCATAACCAGCTGATTTCTCATTTTGCTCCCCAGTCAGAAGTCATATGATATTCAAAGTGGGATACTCTCCCAGCTTGAAAATGTACGACAAGTGGCTGTTCTGTTACAGAAGCTGTTTTCATTGGAAGTTGTCGCTGCCTATTGCAGGACCTGATTTGGGATTCATATTGAATTGTTGGACCATGATGAGGCATTTAATTGATTTTGTTTTTTGTTTTTTTTTCAGTGATGTAATTTATGTTAAGAAAGATGATCACTCTCTCTGATTCAATAATAAAGCATAAATCAGAGTAACTGAAAAAATGCACTTTTTAACTTTGGTGGCAAAAATATGAACGTTTTTAAGATGCAACATGTTGGGGAGGAGAGATTTTATGTGAGTGAGAGCACCACTAAAACAAACTGCTCTCTCTCACTCCAGGTTTTTGAAGATATAATTGTGTCAGATGTAGCAAAGTGAAAGATGCCTTCATCTCTCTTTCTTTTTACCTCATAGCTGCTGTATCTTTAAGGCCTTTCCAAGCTCTGTCTTAATTGTTCTGGTATTTTTAAAAGGTCCAAATATACCAACATTTCTTTATATCAGTCTTTTCTCTTTCTGGCTTCAGTTGCTGTGTGAACTATTACTTGTACTGTATTGTGGACTATGATGTGCCTGCATTGTACTGATTACACATCTGCATTTTCTAATCTGAAAAAGATCTATAAGACAAATTAGCAGAAACATAGTTTGTAGGTGAGAGCAAACTGCAGACAGGGCAAACCTTTAAGTCAAATTTTCACTTTGCTTCCTTCCACATTCATGTTCTTGTAGACTGAATAGATACTAACAGAGCACATGCAGAGATTCCACTTTAGATTGGACATGGGGAATAAAATGCATCAAATTTCTATCTAATGCATTTCTTTTAAGATGTTAGTTTTCTGCTTTGACTTAAAAACACTATGTTGCAAAAAGTATTTGCTCACCTGCTTTTGCAGACATTTGAAATTGCCTTCCTACTTCTAATCCGTAGAGTTTAAAGTGATTTCAGAACACCCTTTGCATCTGCAGCAGCTTCTGATCATCTGGGAAGACTTTACATAAGGTTTAGGTATGGTTTTATGGTATTTTAGACCATTCTTCCAATATTGCATTACTGAGGTCAGACACGACTGTTGGAGAATACCTGGCTTACAGTCTAATTCATATCAGAGAGATGTTCTGTTGGGTTGAGTTGATTCATAACTCCAAAGAACAGAGGCCAGTGTTGGCTTGCTTCACACCACCACTACTGAGGTTTTCCATCACCTTTGGTTCTGTAACACATGGGTGGAGCTGCTTGTTCATGGAGACCCACTTCACAAAGCTCTCTAAATGAAGTTTTTGAGCTAATCTTTAGGCCACATGATATTTGGTGATTCTGCAGAAACTATGACCTTCAGCGTCTGCTATCCCCTCTCTTTGATTACAAGACTTGCCACATCATGGCCATTTTTGTGTAACACCAATAAGTATTTAGTTGAGAGAAAATATCACACTGGGATTGACTGTACGCCTTGCAGCGACCTATTCTTTCACAAATGTTGAAAGAAGCAGTCTGCAGGCCTGGGTCTGGGATTGTGGCTGAAAAAGTGGCTGAATCAACCAACTGCAAGGATTTGATGGGGGTGAGCAAACTCTATTTGCAATATGTAGTATTTTTATTTAATCTTAGATAAATAAGATTTATGCAGCTTTGAATTTTGCCCATTTGGAGAGTACCATCTTCACCTTGTTTTTACTAAAAGCAGAAATATCGAAACAAGATTGAACGATTAGAGAATCCATTTTATTGTTATGTTTTCTGTATTTACAGTCTCTTGATTTATACGGGAAGAGAACATTGTAACCACATGCCTGGTAACGTTTGTGTTGTTGATGTTGATTTGCACTACTGCATTTGGTTCCTTACAGAATGTTCCTGTTTTATGTTCAATGACTGTTTTTTTTAATCATGTTATGAACATAACCCATGTATTTAGCATGTTGCATAAAGTAAGCAGTTTCAAAAAAATTCAGTTAAAATTCAGTTAACTTTTTTTAAGCAGGAATTCTGCACAACGGGTTCAACCTTTTTTTTTTTTGTTTTGTTTTTCTAGGTATCAAGTTTTCACATTGTTTCCAAATAGTCTGGTTTTGTGGCTGAACAGAGTGCCTATTGTTGAACTCGACTGATATCTAAAGAGATACCAGAATGTAAAGTGAAGCATTTTGTGTTTTCTTTTTTTATTTATGATCTACCAATGCCATGAGAAATGCTGGCATAAACCTGTCCTGTAGCTCTTCTGAAATAAAGATCCTCATTTTGACTGTAAAAGCACAACACAAACATATGTCTATCATTTTACTGTAAATTGTTTGCTCAGATTAAAATGATCATGTGATATCTCACTTGTCATGGTCTAAAACTGGCTGTAAATATGGCAAAAAAATAAAAAATAAATCCTTCAAGGTCCTGGCATGTTTTTGTTTGTAAAGCGTTTTTGTCCGTTTGACCTGTTAGACCCTAAAACGTGCTCCTGTGTCTACTGTAAACCGCTGTGTTATGAAAACAGCTACTGGGAATTATATCTGAACAACAGACTTAGAGAATGAAGATGGGCAATTTTTCCTTACAGAAAACATAGTGTGCATATGTTGTAAAGTAGCTTAAAATCAATAACCTTTCACCATTTCAGCTGGTCAGATTGTAACCTGCATGTCTGAGCAGGGCTGTGTGACGGTTGAGATAAGACAAACGTGAAGTGTGTCTTATCTTGGTCAGGAGGAGTTTTGTAACGGCATAAGATCTAGAGATTTGTCACAATTCACTACAGCCCTCCCTGGGACACATATTAATCTAGAAGAATCAATCTCTGGACAAGTATTCAAAGTCCAGACACGTAGAGACAATAGTAAGCCCAGGGCAACATTTTATGATTGTATATTGAATTAAGTTTCAATTAAAGCAGTTGCTTTCCTGCATGTAACCCGACTTTACAGACATGAACACTTTATTTTTTATTTAAATAAAACATTTATGGCAGAGATAAAATCATTCAGCAGGTAGCATATCATTGCCCTAATTCCCATTTGAACCACTGACATGTGGCCCAATTACTGGGTTTCCATTTAACTTGCTGTCTAATAAAAAAAAGCTCACTGTCCTCAAATACCTGACACACATATGTGAGATAATTGTGTCACAAGAACTGACACTCACAAAGTAATGCAATATTAAATGCATTTTTTTCTTGACATGCATATAATTAATATATATTTGAATTTATTCATATTTTTTTTGCATTAAAAACAGGCAAATCAGTCTACTATATATGTAAACAATTCCATTAGGCTTTGGGTGTTTGATTTTGGTAATTCTAACTGACCTAAACACAGAAAAGAAAAAAAAAATGTTTTTATTCCTGTATGTAAACTTCTGGTTTCAGCTGTAACTATTTTGGTGGTGTGATAAGCTTTTGCTTCTAAATAACATTTTTCCAAGGCCAAGTTTGTTTAGCTAGCTGCCATTTACTGTAATGTGACCTTAACTGTGAGCACATCAGCAGACATCTCCCTAAAAATGACACATCACACAGTTGTTATTTTAGTGCATCCATTCGACACCATCAATGGTAGTTTTCCACAGCTGTAGCCTCAGGAGGAGGATTAACTGCTGAATGGAAGAGTACGGACCGCAGCAGGTGTGGGGGAAATATGTAAATACGTGGTGGTCCTCGCGCGCTGATTGGCTGTCGTTGAGTGACTGCGTGGGATCTGATTGGCTGGCTTGAGGAGGCACGTAGCACGGGGGGGAAAGTATGCAGCAGCACGCTGTAGCACGAGAACGCCCGGTGCCTGCGTAAGCTGTGACGGAATAGGAGGCAGGCTGGATATAAAGTGAAATGCCTCGAGGTACAATTCAGTAAAGAGACAAGCGGAGAGAACACCATCAGGACTACAAATCAAATTTAAATACTTTTAAAAAACTTTATATCTCTTGGAGTTTCGTCCAGAGTTTGGTGTTTCAGATCTTTATATCAACTCACGTCTGGGAAGACTGTCCGAAGAAGAAGAAAAGATGAAATGCATTATAGGAATTGGCGGGTAGGTGTCCTTTACTTTACAAATGAGGAGCTTTTTAAAAAAAAAAATATAGCTATACATTATTTGTAATTCCTGCTGTAAAAGTTGCAGAAAAGTTAAAACTTGCTTGTAGTAATGTTGAAACAAGTCATTCACTGTTTCTGTCTTTATTTAAAGGAACATATGTAGTTGTTTAAAAAAAACAACAAACGGTTTTTAACATTTAATCTGTCTCTAATTAAGGTTTTTGTAAGTTTATGGTTGATGTCATCTTAATGTCCACATGTTTTATCGGCCGCCCGCCGGAAAAATAATTAAAGTCACATCCGGTTTGGTTTGTTGTCATAAATCGAGCGGGACTTTTGAAAATTCACCGCGTGATTTTCTTCAAAAGTGGAGGGAGATTTATCTATTTCACCTACAGCCTCTACATTATTTACCTTTATTGTGTTTATCAGTTACTTTTTATTTAGGCCTTTTAGTGAGGGAGTTGTGGGTTTTTATTGCATTCTTGAAAAAACATTTTTGTTTGACTTTAAACAGAACTTTGTAATTTTTATTTTGAGCTCTTTACTGAGAAATGTTTTTATACAATTGTAACTCCTAAACTTGAAGCCATATTAATTAGTAGAATTAACAGATATTTTAGACAAAGTTACTTTTTTGAGATCAAAACCTAAATTACAATCTAAACAACACACACACAACTGTTATTTATCAGCTATTTGAAGTGAAGCAGTACTCATTTTGTGTAATTTTCTTTGTTTTTTACAGGGTTACTAATGGTGGTAAAACCACTCTGACTAATAAACTGATCCAGACTTTGCCCAACTGCTGTGTTGTGCACCAGGATGACTTTTTCAAGGTGAGTCTCACCGAGCGATTGGTTAGGTTTATTGGGTAATTTGGCATGTTTTCCATTCATTGCTACTGCCTGAGCTTTGTATGTAATCAGAGTGGAAGGTCTGGCCTTTGGAAGCCTTCCCTTCCCCCCATTTCCTTCATTCCCATGCAATTCCTTTTCTATGCTGATCACATTTTCTTTGTTCTTAAGTTTTCTATTATTTGCTTTTATTCTTAGTCTCTTCTAATCATCTAACTTAATACTAAATATAAATTTTTTTCTTCTTTTTATTTGTTCTCCACAATATTATATTTGCATACTAACTCTTGCTTAGTTTTATGCATGTCATCTGCTTTGTGCCTTCTGTTTTTGCCTTCCTCACACGTTTAGCCTAACCTTTGTGGCATGTGAGTGAGATCTGCAAGTGTTCAGAGCCGTGAGGTTCCAGCAATGTTTTATTGGTGACTGTTATTTCAGAAACCCGATCAAATAGAAGTCGGGGAGGACGGCTTTAGGCAGTGGGATGGTAAGACTTCACTGAAGACTGCCAGTGACTCATATTTGACCTTATATCTAATGTAGTAGACCCCATCCTCTGCAGTTGCATCAGTTAGAGCTAAAACACTCATTTGTAGTAACATCCAAGCAGCAAACACATCCATAAATCATTACAGCTGTTGTTGGGATTTTTTTCTAACTTTCTCTTGTTGTTTCTATTATTTTCTTTCTTTCTCTCTTCCTATCTCGTGCTCAACAGTGATCACAGCTATGGACATGGAAGCCATGACCAACACGATAAAAGGCTGGATGGAGAACCCGGCAAAGTTCGCCCGTTCCCACGGCGTCGCCCTGGCTCCTGTTCCCGACGTGGCCAACCCTGACGAGCAGATCCACATCCTGATCGTTGAGGGCTTCCTGCTCTACAACTACCGGTATGTTGATTGACTGTTTACTTTTTGCATGGCTGACTGTTCATTTGAATCGAGTTAGGGATGTAGCTCTTGTTTGTTCTTGCTGTGAATGCAGCAGCCATCTTGGCTAGGTTACAGCTTCTATGATGCAGACTAAAAGAAGTACCAGAGATTGAGCCATGTTGGTTCTCTGGAACCTGAAGATTTACGATTGCAGATGTTGTAAGGGTGTCGTTAGTTCTGTTGGGTCACGTGCTAATTTTGCATTGCTCCCATTTGCTCATGCTCACTAGCAAGCAGATTTGAGTTTGGTCTGCAGGCAGAGATAAGGCTTTCATCAGAAGGAGGTTCTGAGTGGTCGTTTGCAGTCACAGCAGGGTGGTGGGTACTCAGTGTACTAGTGATGAGTGTTAAGCAAGCTGCAGATATATAGATAAAGGACAGCATGAACAGTTGTGTAACTCTGCTCTTTTACATGGAGGACGTCATGTGACGTGTGGTCAACACCTTTGTTTCTCCCCTTTAGGCCCTTGCTGGATGTTTTCAACAAGTGCTATTACATCGCAATCCCCTACGAGGAGTGCAAAAGGAGGAGAAGGTGAGCTGATTTTGTGCTCTCACAGTGTTCTACATTAATCTTATTGGTCATTCACTTACTTTATTTATTATTGTGATTTTAGTACCAGACAATACACAGTCCCTGATCCTCCTGGCCTGTTTGACGGCCATGTGTGGCCCATGTACCTGAAGCACAGAAAGCAGATGGAAGACCTCGCTTTGAATATTGGTACGATGCGATCACTGTCCATGTTTGTAAGCCAAATCTCATCGTGGTGTCCCACCTGTCTGTGGTTGGAGTTTTTATCAGTTTGTGGTGTAAAAATGTGTTTTGTGTTTTGTCGCAGAGTACCTCGATGGTTTGAAATCCAAAGAAGAAATCTACGACCAGGTGTATGAGGACATTCAGAACAACCTGCTCAATCGTTTATAGGTAAGAAGGAAGGACTTGAAGTTTTGAAGTTGTGATGGGAAATGTATTTAAATATTTATAACATTTTGGATGTAAAATGTGAGACATTGTCTAACATTATTTAATTTATTTTGCAGCAGGAGGACTCTTCTTCACACCTGTACAGATTTTGTAAATACCCAATGATTCTTTTTTTATAATGTGTATTTTTTTTTTTTTGTACATAGAAAGGAGCCATGTTAACTTATGTTGTTTTTACCTTCTTCTCATGGACAAAATGTTTTTGTTTCATTAAAAGTTCACTAGTCGTCATTATTTTTGTCATGCCGTTGACCATTGTTGGACCACTGGTCTCCACCAGTGTCTCCTTCCAATAAACACACGAGTTTCTGTTAAATACAGATCATCAAAACATCTTTGTGTGGTTTTTGTTGTCTGTTTTACTATCAACATTTCTACTACTTAACTTAGCGTAGAAAAATAAGTTTAGTTTTCTGTAGTTGTATAATTGGTGGCATTTCTGAGATCAAAACCGATGTGAAAAATTTCCCCATCTCTTGCAGAGTTTTTGACAGTTTATAGATTAATCATAATGGCTGGTTTTCTTTTTGTTTGCCATTAATAAGTCACACTAATTAACTGCCTTTCTGACATGAAGTGCAATATATTCATCTACATACCTGAAACTCACTTTGGAAATGTTTTGATACTAAGATTTAAAAAATGGGAAATAAACTCTCAAAGTGAGATTTATAGAGTTACTCTATTTTAGAATTGATGTCAGTTTTTTTAAGTCTATAAAACATTCATGATTTAATAAGTGTGGCAATTATATTTTCTTGGAGCCAAACTGGTTTGAAAGCTCTTTTTTTTTTCAACTATGAAATGAAATCATTTGAAAACTTCATTTGCTTTTTTTATTTATTTTTTGTCTGGCAGAAACAAATCTGGAAGGGGATAGAGACCTTTGATGCTAAAATTACAATTAGTAAGTTGGTGGAAACAAATCAAAATATGCACTTTGTTTCTGAAAACGTCTGAAATAAAGTGGGAAAACAGTTTCTGACAAGTATGTAGAACATAATAAAGTTGAAAGATGGTTACAGGATCTGCTGAATGACAATGTTGGCTTCTGTGAATTTTATTAAGCTACTATCTTGTACACTAGTTGGTGTACAATTCAATTTCCCAGACACCTCCATAAAACAATCTAGGGGAAATCACTTAACTGAGACCCTTTGCATCTATTTTAGAAACAGGAAGCGCTCAGTCAAATCACTACTGTACGTCTGTCCTCATGGGTGTTTCCAGTTTTACAACCCCAAAATAACTGTCCTCACTCGTCTCAAGTAGATGCTGGAGTAGGTCACAGACTACCCAAAAGATTTAGGCTATTAGCACAAGCTTATACTCACTTACGGCTCATAGTTCTCTAAGCACGTGCTGCCGGTATCTCCTATATATGTTTCTGCACTACATGTATAAATAGATCAGGATAATTTCACATTTCCCTAAAGAGAACATCATGGTCAAGTGTAGGATGTCAGGTAAGTGTTAAATTTAAGCTTCCTCTCTCCAAAGTAGGTGGAAGTTCAATTACTTGAGATACATTTTTTCCCCACTCCCTTAAAGTTTTCAGCTTGCTTTAGTGATTGAAAATAGCTTGATAAAGTTTCCCAGCAGGTATTTCTCTCTCTGCCTGCTGCTCCTGATGAATCTGTCTGAAAAAATCTGCTGTGACTCAGGGATCCTGGCCATTTGTTGGCACCTTTTTGCAACAGCAGCCATTCTGACATCAGCTGTAGGTATATGTGATCTGTCATGTGGGTGTCATATGGATGCAGGGTGGCAAGGCGATTATTGTAACATCCTAACAGGTGGTGGCACACAAAACCCCCTTTGGCTTGGACTCACTGTGCTAAAAGTGACACCAGCATAGATGACGCCTGCCAGGACAAACACAAATAAAGACGCGTTTCACATAATGGAGCATCGCATTTCTGCGGTACGCTGTTGGAATAATTTTCCATCCCCATCAGAGGCGGCCCAGTGTGATTAGGTAGCTCCATTATCCCAAAGTGAGTAAAGAGCAGCCTCGGTGCAGAAAGCTTCCTGCAAAAACATGAGCTGATTTCATCTTTCCTCCAGCATAAGACAGAAGCCCTTTCACTATTTCCACCCAAGAATGAACCACAACTCTGAGGACATCTATTTCTGCTTTATTGCTGGTACTCGGTGTCCTCAATTACACATGTAAAAACACTGTAGAACTACGTCCTGTTTTTGTGGGCGTTACACGCCTTTTTTGGAACAGAGTGCTGTGCTGGGTGGTTTTACACCACACTGCATCACAATGAGACGATGTGCATAACGTGCTGCACGCAAGGCGGCGAGGAACACTGGAAACGAGCTTGATTAGAACAAAAGGTCCAACTGGTTTTCTGTCTGCAGAAAACAGTTTTGTGCATTTGGTCCATAATGGTACAGATTCAGAATATGATCGTGTGGATTGTTTAGTGCATGAAAAGTGTCTCTCTTAGTAGTGTAACTAATGAGATGTAAATGAAAGTGGCAGGCTGTAGTAATAATAATAATCTGCTCACAGTCTCAACTGAACCTTTGCCCTGTATTTATGTCCCACCGCAGGCACACATGCACAATGCTTTCCTCCTGTTTGTCACATTCATGCATGTGTACATATATATGTTTAGGCCGTTTAGAGTGAAGGAAGTCTGCTGTTAGTTCTTTGATTACAGAGTGTGCTACTGTCTTTTTTCACTGTTCCCTCTGACTGTGGCTGCCTGTCTGTCTGCACGTCTCGGCAGCCAGCATGACTAAGGACAAAATAGAAGGAAACAAAGGCAAAGGTGAAAGATTCTCACATTCCTTCAGTGTAGAAACTGTTTATTACCACAATCTGGCAGCGATTAGAGCTGGTGTTTGGTTTTTGTTCTTTTTTGTTGTTGTTTTGCTTTTTGTAGGGCTCATTCAAAGAGAAAAGATCTGAAATATGAGATAAGTAAAGCAGGATCGGAAACTGTTCTCATACGAGTGGTTAAGGTTTTTACAAAGTTGGGGTTTTTTTTACACAAAACATTAGGGGTTATTTATAATAGATAATTTCATGAAATATTGCACAACTACCCAAAAGCAGTTCTTTATTGTATTTTCACATTGTTCTTTCAAAGTCACCAACTCAGAGTTTTTGCAGCTCACACTATTATATTGAACACTGAACACTCTAAGGACATTTTACACAATGCAAAGTTTGTGTGTGATCTAGATGCCAGTGTTTGGGTAAGCATGTGTGACCTTTGAAGAAGAAACCTTAAACAGTCACCCATGATTGTTGAAGACTAAGGGAGAACATAATGGAGGACAATGCATTAAAAAAGCTTGTAAACCTCATTGAATTGAAACAGTGTGTTAAAAGGGAACGGCTTGGCCAAGATCCCCTCATAGAAAGAGCCCAAGAAAGTTTTACAGGAAACAATTATTTTAAATTATAGTATTGCAGGGAATTTACAGGGAGTTTGGCAAATAAAACGCATCGGCTTACTTGTTTGGACCAGGATTATGCAAGAATCCAATCCTTTGCTTAGATCCTGGTCACATTTCTAGAGACAGGTTACAATAAGGAAAAAATAATTTAATTTAATCTGAGTTCCACAGTTGCTCCAGTCACACTCCAATGTTGCTGACAGCAACATCTTTTTGAGTTCCCTGAGGATCTAAGAGCTGGAAAATTGGCATTATGAAATGCAAACAGTGTCACATATCTGTGTAGATTTTAAAGAGCGGCCTGTTGCTTAACAGCCTAAGATGGCAGCTAAATTAAACTCCACTGTTACGTGTGAGAGGGCTGTAAATAAACCTGACCTTAAAGTAACCCCTTCATGAAAAGAGACCTAATTATGTAACGTATCTAGGAAAAGTTATTGGATGGTTTATGGTTTGAATTTATTCTTAGTAATTCATTGATATTGTATATTAAACATTTTTCGCCTCATCATTGTTTTGAAACAGTGGAAAGGCCTCATATCTGATGAAGACCTCAAGAAACCTTGACTCACACGATTACGGAGGAAATGCCAGATTTTTTGTGGGGACTCAGCGCCCCCATCTGGCAGAAAGGTACATTAGAACTGTGATCACCGGACACTATTTTTTATTTCTAATACGCTAAGTAGGTTTAAAAAAAAAAAAAAAACTCACCTTAAATAAATGTTTGGTCTTTGGGCTGTCTGAGCTTAAGTTGTGTCGTTTTAGCTGACACTGACTTTATTGATTTTAACATTTTATGCTGAATTCACGTCCCTGTGTTTCCCCCCACCCCTAACGTTGCAGATAAAAAGGCATTGGAAGAAAAATGATACTTAATGTTTTCCCAATTAAAAATCTGAAAAGAGGGCGCCTGTGAATGGTCATTTCCAAGTATTGTCACAAATACTGAAATGTGACTTTAATTAGGACATAATGGCTTCAACCAAAATCCTGGCTGCATCTAGAGTTGTTGTCCTGCTGAACCTCTAACTCACTCAGAAATATTTAGTAGCCTCTAGATTTTCTTCCAGAACTGCACTTTACTGAGATCCATCAAGACTCCAATCAACTCTCTCTATGCAGTTTCGCTGAGTCTGCAAAAGGAGCAGCATAATGTTATCACCACCATGTTTTGACATGGGGCAGTGTGTCCTCAGTTAGATTTATTTCACGTTTTTGTATGTTGGCCAAAAAAGATCAGTTTTGTCGAATGGGGCTAAATCACCTTCTTCCACATGTTTACTGTTTCCCCCAAACAACCTGTGGTCCGTTAAGGGGATTTCTTCTTCTGAGTTTTCCATAAAAAACACAACTTTCCCCCCTTCAACACACTTTTTCACTTGAGTTTTTGATCCCAAAATGAATGTGAACCTCCGGTGGGTCTTTGGCTGATTCTCTCATGCTCTCTCTATTAGTTTAGGTTGACAGCAATGTCTTGGTTTAAAATTGCACCAAACTCCTCCATTTTATACCATTAGTTTAACCTGTCGAATGTGTTCCTTGGTCTTTATGATATTTTTTGTTCTCTAATGTTGTTAAAACAAACAAACAAACAAACAAATTCTGGCCTTACAGAAAAAATATATTTGCTAGATGATTTCTGAAAAGAACAAGTTTACGCATGCCACACTTTTTATTTTATTTTATTTTATTTTTTAAATTGTGCCTCTTTGGTCACATCTTCACTGACGCACACTTTCAAAACGATTCTGACCAAGAAGATTTGAACTTATGTGTTATTAGTACAATTCCGCTTACATTAATTGTACATTAATGAGTACTGTTAACGCAATTAATGTCATAACATTCAGAATTTTATTTATTTAAATCTAAAATAAAACTGTTTGCCCACATGGATGAGACTTCCCCCCACGCTCTCCCCTCCTGCCGGTGATGCTGTGCGCAAGTGCGTGACGAAGTCAAGTGGATTTGAAACCTCTCCTCCGGGTCTAACTCGAGTATCCCTCCACTCTCATTCAGTTGTAGTTGTAGGACTTTTCAGGGAGAGAGACTAAAATCTCAGTAAGCCATGGAGAAGATCTGGTTTCTTCTTACTTGCCTTCTCGTTGTCCTGGTGCGTTTAGGCGCCGGTCAGGACCATTTACGCGCGCCTCTTGGCCCCTGGAGACAGCGCATTCAGTGGGAGAATAACGGTCAGGTGTACAGTTTGCTCAGCACTGGGACTCGGTATCGCTTGCCTTCCCAGAACAGGAGACGCACCCAGATGTTACTAACAACAAAAAACTATTTAGACCAAGTCAGCCCTCCTGTCACGCTCATGAGAGCCACCAGAACCAGGTCTATGAGCCTTCAAGGCTCGGATCACTCTGAGCAAAATGACCAAATAGACACGTCGCTTGTCGGAGCAGACGTGCAGTACCTCCTGTCCGCGGATCGGACCGGCACACAGAGTCAGTCCAATGTGGCTGTGGATTACCACTCAAGCCAGGCTCCGGCTAACAGTAGCGCTGCTGTTTTCAGCCAGGAGTTTTCCGGCAGCGGAATCCCCAGAGGAGGCAGGGGTACTGCTGCGGAGGACAGCGGCGCGCAGCAGACCACTGCGCCACCAGCAAGAGCGCAGGACTTGACGCACAGCCAAGTCGATAGAAGCTCCCCTGAGGGCTCGGATTCAGTCCACACATCTGCTCGGGTCAACCTGGCTAGTGACGGTCGAGTCACCCAGCAGACCAGAACGCAATCCCTGACCAGAGTCACTCCAGAGGTGGACGATTCCAGCAACGCTGTTGAGATTCAGTTCCCTCCTAGGAGTCCAGATACAACAGGTGCAGGTGACCCTCGGGATCCGCACAGCATCCACCACAGGAACTCGGTTTTCTATAATGTTTACCCAGCTGACCGCAGGAACAGGCAGAACGCGCGCAACCCACCCGGCACCGGCCACGGCACCAGGTTCTTTCACAACGGTGAGACGAACAACAGACTGGATAGTAATTAGTTTGTTTGTCCGACATCAACCGTAAACCATGATCCAGAGCCGGTCAAAAGCTTTATGGGGCCCTAAGCAGAATCTTCTAAAACCCACCAGGCCCCACAGTTCAATCCTCTAATCTAATCGAAGCGTTTCTCCGTCATACATCTACCACTGTTATGTTTACAGCTGAAAGATAAATAATATGTGTTGGAATCATTTTCAGTTTACCAACAGCCATTTCCATACCACATTGGATTTTAAATTACGCTAATTCAGATTCGGTTTCTAAAAGTGTTTTCTTTTTTCAGACTGAGCTCCAAGTTCTGCTTGAGCCAATTTCATTGCATGTTATATTTTTATGTACTCACTCTTCTCACAAATATTTATATAGTGTGCGCGTAATATTTCTGAATGTTTGAAAGTACAAAAATAAGAATTTTTATTCTTATGGAAATTCTGTTTTGGCTGTTTTTCAGTTTTAAGTCATTTAACAGAATGCTTCAAATCAGTCCTCAAAGACATGGCTTTAGACAAAAGGATGGAAAATAAATATATTTATTTTGAGAACTTTGTTATTCCTTCTGCTGTTTCATTGATTGTGCTGCTCAACAACAAAATGTGCCACCTGTAGGAACATCTTTAGCTTGTATCAATAGACCGGTTTACAGTCTATTCCACTGAAGTTATACAATAACAAGTAATTTAATTTGTGTATAAAAAGGCTTGAAACATATTGTAGGAGCATCTTATTCCACCATGCTAATCATAGCATTAGGTTGATTAAATGGGTTATTCAGAGTCGTTTTGGTTTTCAATCACCATCCATCGCGCCAGCTGGTTAGGTTTGACATCCTGTTTGCAACTAAATCACAAGACCAGCCATACAAATTTACATATTTTATCTTTGAGTAACTTACATTTTATTATTTGCAGGTCTGCCAGACCTAATCCCTGACCCGTACTACATCCAAGCAGCCTCGTACATCCAGAGAGTACAGATGTATGCACTTCGCTGTGCAGCTGAGGAGAACTGCCTTTCCAGGTACAGTTATGTTCAACAACAAAAATTCACCATTTTTGTTGTTCTCAGGACCATATATAGTTGTTTTTTTTCATGTAGTCATGTTGCAACCACAAACATTTAGATATTTTATTGGGATTTTATGTGGGAGACAGCTGTGCTGTGAAGCATTCTTTTCTAGATGTCTTGCAAAGGAAAATCTAAAAATGTGGCATGCATGGCAGTAACATATAATGATTTAAGAAAAACTACTCCATTGTTGCTCTGGCTGAATATTTTTGGGTCACTGTTCACCTGGAAACTGAACCTCTAGCATCTTCACAGCATGATGCTGCCGCCATCATGCTTTACAGTGGGGATGATTTATGCAGATGAATCTGATCAGACCTCTTTCCTCCACAACATGTTATGGAAAATGGCAAACAGGACTTTTCATGAGTTTCTTTCTACACTGTCTTTCATCACTTATGGTCATCAGATTAAAAGGAGTTGAATATAAATGTTTGCAGGTTTTTATTGTAAAAGAAATAAAAATGGAAAGCATGTCATTATCCTTCAACTTCACAATTCTAATCTATTTTGTGTTAGTCAAACACAGTCCCATAAAAAACATGGAAATCTCTAGCTGTAACGTGCCAATATGTATAAAAGGTTCAAGCTGTAGGAACACGTTCTCAATGCAATGTGTATCTAGCTGTTCACGCGGACTTGTTCAACAAATGGGATTAAATTGGAGTTAATATGTTTGAATTTGTCCATTTGATTGGCTGCCATTTGAAGAATTAACGAAGACAGTCATTAGGGCTGAGGCTGCAACATGAGGATAGCTGGCTGTCTTCATGCTTGTTGGCTAGTTGGATGTAGCAGCTCAGTGGCAGAATGGCTGCGCACAAACCTGGCCACTGCTCAGGATTTCTCTCCTCTGATCGGCGGAGGATCTAAGGAGCCGCGCTGCCAAGGAAAACAAACCCTGAAATGAAAGGCAAAAGGATTTCAGAGCTGAAAAGATAAGCCACCAATTCATGACTCAAACCCAGCACTGCAGTAAATCTGCTGCGCAGGGCAATCAGAGGGAATTTAAAGTGCAGTGAAGTGTATGTCAGGTGGACGGCGTTATGTAAAGATGCGGTTATTCAATCCTGCAGGTGCTCTGAGTAGCTGACTTGGATTTCCTTTCTCTGCAGGTCTGCATATCGTCCGAGCGTGAGTGACCTGGAGTACAGAGTCTTGCTGCGCTTCCCACAGAGAGTGAAGAACCAGGGAACTGCAGACTTCCTCCCAGTCAAACCCAGACATGAGTGGGAATGGCACAGCTGTCACCAGTGAGTTCCCTCATAAAAACATCTAACAGCCTCCGGCACTCTTAGAAAGAGTGCCGGTAATAATAACACATGCACACATATGAGCAACTCAAGTTTTGTTTGCTTTGTCCCAGAATACAAAATGTCCAATTAAGTGATGTTAAATGTGATGAGGAAGTGAGACAACCAATGAGGGAAGATAGACTGTCTTTTCCACACTCTGGTCAGCGACTTTTCAATTTTGGTCTAATCTGACCAGAGCAATTTTTGTGTCCGTTAAGCGCTTTTGGCCAGCTGCCTAAAGCTAGGAATATTATGTTTAAAGTGTGCATGTAGACATCTGAATCAGCAGATTAGCAAACAATAAATGGTTTGCCTACTATTGATCAAGGCACTCTTAGAAAAGTCTGGTTTCTTGAAAGCACAATAAAGTGATTAGGGATGCCTCAAGACTTTTGCACAGTACAGTACTGTCCCCTTTGCGACGACTCACAGAAACCTTAGTTTCCACAGCGTGTTCAGCTCAAACCAGCCCCCCCTTTTCTGAGTGTGTTTGTTTGCATGTCCGACTCTCTGCAGACATTACCACAGCATGGAGGCCTTCAGTAACTACGACCTTCTGGACGTCGCCACTGGACAGAAGGTTGCTGAGGGACACAAAGCCAGCTTCTGTCTGGAGGACACCTCATGTGACCCGGGAGTACGCCGACGCTTTGCCTGCACTGCTCACACACAGGTTAGTCTGCACGAATGTTGCTCACTTTTTGTCATTTCTACTTTATAATTTCATCTTATTGTTGGTTTTAGATCATTTACTGGTGTTTAAATGTCATTTCCTGAACATATAAAATGCATTAACCCAGCATTTAAGCAGAAAACATGAGTAAAATGAGCTTGGTTTGTTTTAAGGGGCTTGGTCCTGGATGCTATGACACATATCATGCTAACATTGACTGCCAGTGGATCGATATCACTGACGTGCCACCTGGAAATTACGTTCTGAAGGTAGAACTGCAGATCAAAACAGCTGCTTCCACATTTCATTGATTTACCTCTGTAAAATTTTTATTTAACCAGAATCTATCTTGCACGTCACCGTTTTCTGTTTGCCAGGTGACGGTGAACCCCTCCCAGCTGGTCCAGGAGTCTGACTTCTCCAACAACGAGGTCAGGTGTGACGTCAGATACACGGGAAGCTACGTCCAGGCAAGAAACTGCAGGATTGTTGTGTAAGTCCGACGCGTAGCGCCTGTTTTTTCCAATGTGACTCGAGCAGAGACAACTTAAAGTTAATCAGTGTCGTCCCTGTTTTCCAGGAGCTGACCTGCAGAAGACACAGACGCGTGCTTAGTAACCTTTAGTTGTTCTTCAAGTAAAGCTGCTACTGTTTTGATGCTGTTTCATTGTTTGCTACTCTGTAATCTTTGTATTTATGACACACTTCCTACCACACATATTGGCAACCCTGTTAAAAAGTGTCAAAAGACTCAAAAAATCTTTTATTGCAATAGTGTGACCTCACACTGAGAACCTTAGTAAAATTCATCCTTTAATTTGAGTACATTTATTCAGTTTCCTCTCTCCTTTACCGTAGTTAAAGTAAGTGCTGAAGATCTCATTTTACCTTCCTTTACATCAATTACAAGTGAAGACACTCCCTCCATATTCTGATCACTGTAAATCAGTAAGTTAAGCATTTTAAAATGCTATATATCACATTTATTTTAGAGGAATGGCTTGGTATAACAATAAGTGAGGCACTGATAAATTTTGCAAACAATAATTAGTAAATTTTAGTTAATTGGTAATTCCTGCCCCCTTCTTAAAACGTGTTCTGGATTTATCCTCATTTTGCTACAGTGGCAAAAGAAGAATTATGAATCTATTCCAGACTTATTCATATGTGTGCAAGAAAATGTGTTTCCTAGATTTACATAAGTGTCAGCTATGAAGTAAAAAGCCAACTTTGCCTTATTTCTGTATTTCTAGTTGTGTGACTTTTTTCTTTCTGTCTATTTTAATGTATTTTATTGCAATGTTTGCTTTTTTATGTTCTGGTTTGACCTGGTTTGGCACTTTGATTTTCACTCGTGTTTTAAAAAGGGCTTTATAAATAAAGTTGAGGTGAGTTTTAGTAGACATTGCCCAGTCTTTTCCACTGCGAGATTGAGCTGATAGAACAATCTTTTGAATTTTCTGGATTTCTGGTGAAACACAGGGAAAGCCATTCATGACCAATTTTGAAGCAGAATTATTCCTGCTGATGAAAACATGCAATCACCAAAAACTGAGGAGCATTTTAATGTTGGGCGGTTCATTGCTTGACTCCTCTGAGAAATAGCTGCAATTATTGCACTTTGCGTGTTCGTGTCTGGGAAATAGCAGGAAAATAAACACTGCATCACACCAGGTGCCTGTTTGTGTGTATTTGTTGTGCTGCGTTGCAGCGGGTGACTGATTGGGAAAACATTCATCTGGCAACAGCTCCACGTCAGTCTCCTGGGAATGTCTCGGTTTATTTGCACTTTGTCACCAGGTTTTGGTGGCACGCTGTTTAGAAGCTGGCATGTCAAAGGGTATAAATAATAAATGAAGTTTTTGTTTTTGTTGAACAATGCTCCCTTTTTGCCTCTTTTTAATTTTGTCATCCAATAAAAATAAAAACACCCCAGACTTAAATACACAGAGATTGTTTTTCATGCTTTTATATCCTGCCACAAGCCACATTTCCTCTATAAGCAGATATGCTTTTAAACTCTTTAGACTAAATATGCATTAATTGCAGCAAGATTTATATTTCAGCAGTGTTCAAAATCGTGATTAATGTAAAGTCATCTAAAAGTAGCTCGGGATGTTTATGCAAGAAACATGCAAGCGTTTTAGAAGTGAGTTCATGGAGTTTTCCATTCAAAGGTATTTTTGGCTCACTTTTCTAAGGTGCTTTGCTGTTTTATTTTCAAACATATAATCTCATTACTCTAGATTGAAACCCATTTCATTCATCCTCTTACCCAAACATTGCCTCTTTGTGGAGCTCACGCCTTCTTTGGCCCCCGAAGAACCGAGCCACTGCAGTGGGTCTGAGTGTGATGGAGAGTCTCCGGGTGCTGTTTGCTCAGGGCAGGGTGGCGTGCCGAGCCTGCAGGCCGTGCTGCAGGCCGATCCTGTGAGAGATGGCGAGGAGAAGAGAAATTCCACAGATCCGGTGACGGCCAGGAAAGCCTGTCTGCTAACTGCTGACCTCAGTGTCTCCTCAACTCCGTTGTTGTTATCGTGGGCTGACCGCCTGCACGGCTGCGCCCAGAGGACCTACTGTCTGAGACTGTCGGTTGGCATGTCCGAGCCAACAGGGCAGACTGCAGGGATGCTAAAGAGAGTTTGTTTTCTAAACAGACCAAAAAGAGGACCTGAATTAAGGAAAGTTTATGTCTAATGCGCCTTGTAAGCTTGCTCTTCACAAGAGACCAATTCTTCATTTGATAGTTGAGATAGCAAAGGTGGATATTCACAGCTGACTGGCAGTTTCGTGGCAAAAAGTTGTGTGTAGCACCAACAGAAAAACTAAAATACCAGCCAAGGATTTGATTTATCCTCTTGGTGCCACTAGTCAGATAATTTAAGACACCTACTGTTTTTTCGCGGAATAAACAATCTGCTTCCTCTCCCCCCATTCTTTGTACTTGGTCTAAAAGATGGCTGTCCTAGTGGTCTGAACAACTGGCCACTTTAGCTCCGATTGTTTGTACTCAGCCAGAAAGACAGCCATCTCCTGCTCTGATGTAAAACGAGTTGCTACCTTAGCTCTGATTGTTCGTCAGAAAGACAGATAGACAGGGTTTCTTTTGCAGAGTTACTTCAATCTTATCTAGGGATTTATTTTAAATTGTAATTTTAGATTTAACTTTCAACTTAAGAATCAAACATGAAAGTCTAACTTTAGATGTAACCTAAAATACAAAAGCAGAGTTAGTTCTTACAGGTTGTACTGGCAGTATGTATTAAAATATTTAATGTAATTAGTATTATTTATTTAGATTTGATTTTTTTGATGTGTTTTATAGATTAATTGAATGATGGCCTGTGTAAATTGAATGGCCATTCAATTTATCAAATTGAATGGCCATTCAGGTTTTAGTTGTTTTCTTTTTCTTTTGATGTTTGTTGCACAAAGTTTGTTGCGACATATCAACTACATTTCAATCAGTGAAACTGTATTTTTTTTTTCTTAAATACCCCCTCTCATGGAGACTTACTTACATCTTCTGACAACTAGACCAACTTATAAAAACATTGACTAAGTTTGCTATTGGTGCAATTTACCTTAAAAAAAACGAAACATACCCACTACACAACCATGCTCCAAGGATGCAGGCAGGGGGAGAGGACGCAGATTGGGTAGACCACTAAAGAGCAGGAGATAGGTGTCTTTCTGGCTGAGTACAAACAATCGGAGCTAAGGTAGCGAGTCGTTCAGACCACTAGGACAGCCATCTTTTAGACCAAGTACATAGAATGGGGGGAGAGGAAGCAGATTGCTTATCCCACAAAAGAACAGTAGGGGGGTGTCTTTCAGACTCACCAAGAACAGTACAGGGCAGTGATAAAGAATTACAATAAGTCATTAACATCTGCTCTATCTCATGACGTCAATAGTTACCACCCACTGTGATGAGAGGTGTGAAATTCATTAACATATAAACATACCCCCTTAACACTTCTCACCCTCTCTCCCCCTATTTGTAATATTCATATTCATAATCTGTCATAAATCTTTATTGAAGGGAGTACCTAATCTAATATCTCTTAAATGACCAAGAGATGCAAAGAGACCTTCTGTCTTTCTTTTTGCCACTCTTCCTTAAAGACCAGATTAATGGAGTGCATGACTAAAGTTATCCAGCCAAAAGATTTGTTCATTGTTGTTCCAGGTCTCTCTCAGGTTGTTCCTCAGTAACTTCACACTGCTTTGAAATGATCAATAACGTCCTTCCTTATATGTATGCGGTGCTCCCTGGTCTGCATGATGGTGTTTGTACAGAGATGAAGCAGAACATCTGGACTTATACTGAGGATAAATTACAAACAGGTGGTTTCTATTTACAACTTTGGTGAGCTTGGAAGTTTAAAGCTTTTTCTTCCACTTCTTATGCTCTACTTTGTATTTGTTCATCACATGAAATCCCACTTAGATAAATCAGAGTTTGTAATGTGACAAAACATGAAAAAGTCAAAACAGTGAAAATGCTTTTGCAAGACTCTGAAAAAGTGAAAAGTACCAGAAGACATTCAAGTATAAATAAAAACTGGATTAAACAAAATTCAATGAATAGAGATAAAAAAAAAAGAGGGAAGTGATCACATGATGAAAAACCTGCAGTGTCCATAACACGAACTCTCTAAACGTCATCGGTTCAGATGCAGCTCATTAAAACTATCTAAAATACAAACTTAACATGCCACTGAGGCACAGAAATGTGTTGGGCTTTAGAGCTGCCCACTGTGTGCCGAGTCTGAAGCACTGAGTTCGCATCATTAGTGAAATAATTTGGCGCCTTCTTGATGCTGACGTTCTGTTTCTCTGTCTGTGGCCCGTGTTTACCTTCCAGGGAATTGTTTGTTGGCACCAAGGAGTGAAAGCTATGTGTGCAAGTAGAGGGGAAATTAAATGAGGAAATCATTTTCTCTCGTCTGACACAGTCTTGTGTCTGATGTAGAGCAGACAATATTTGCCCGGAAGAACAAGTAGTGCCGTATGTGAGTTTGACCAGTCGCACATCATTGCATCTAACAGGAGCTTTCCCTGTCTGATGATGGCCGTTTTGAGTTGCTGTATAAATATCAAAGTATTTAGCTGAGTGAATGCATCCTGTTTTTAAAATTTCTTGGGCCGACTAGTTTAACTTGGCAGAAAAGTTCTCCGGCTGAGGAGGAGGAGGAGATGTCAGGCAGAGTGCACAGAAGGCAGATTTGGGTGAAAAGGTTGACAAGCTGAAATTCTCTGGTTGTTTTGTGTTTAAATATTTGGTCCAAATGCTTACAATGTTTTGTGGACTTTGCATGTGAGTGCCAGACAACGTTAGGATGTCTCCTCTCGAAGGAAACATGTTCACCTGTGGATGTTTAATGGCTCCAGAGACATAAAGCACACATAAGAGGAGCCATGCGGAAGAAGACCTCAGGAAAACCGTCTCCTGTGAGACAAAATCACATCAGTTATTGCATTTGTGACATGTTGCATGTTTTTGGCTTTGAGCGCTTGTCTGTCACCAATTTGTGAGGAAAAGGCATTTATAATTGAGTGTACCCTGGAAAGAAATGGTTACAGACACAAATGGAAAAAATAAACTCAGATACAGATTAATATAAAAATTAAATGGAAATAGATATATTATTATCAATAAAATAAAATGATATTTAGAGACAGAAAGTCTAAAGGTATAATAATGAAGGAGTCTGCATCAACACATTCCTAGAATAAAGGAATAATTATGTCCTACTCAGTTGCACATTTCTTTGAATCTGTATTGTATTTTTATGCTGTAAATTTGCCATTTCTGTACATAATTTTTTCTTTTTATATTTATACCTCTATGCATGTTTCCACTTTGCCTGTCACTTTGCTGCTTTTCTACTCTATTCTGTTCTATTGTATATTTTGAAAATAATTGTAAAATACAGCTAAATCATATGAATACTTTTTGAATGACATAGAAAAATGTTTAGAGAAATAAAAAATACATATATTTAAAATAAATCTTAGAAATAACAAAGGCAACAACAAAAAGAAAAGCAAACCACAAAAATCCATGCAAAAATATTGAAGAAAAAAGTAAAATTATTTATGTAAATATTTGTAAAATGAAAATAAACTGAATATTAATTAATAACATACCTTAACATTACCTAAATGCAATAATAATAATAATAATAATAATAATAATAATAATAATAATAATAATAATAATAATGCGTTGCAGTAAACATAGATAACCTAATAAGTATGATAAAATATAACATGCATATATTTCAACTTTTAACACAGATGACTGACTATTAACATGGACGTTGTATTAGTTGAAAAAGAGCGTCACCGTGTGGTGATAAACAGGCCACAGTGAGTGTGTCCATTTCTTATGGAAAGGAGTTCCAAACCATGTGAAATCAAATTTAAACTAAGTGCTTTTTTTATTATTGTTGTTGTTTTTACTTGTTTTTAAATATATTTTTTAGCGTTTCCCTTCAGGTATTTGCTGTTGCTGGCAGTGGTTCGCAGCGTGACGAAGGCTCTGACGTCATTAACAATCGACGGGACATCTTCTTATTCGGATTGACTGGTCGGAGTGTAACACCATACATCAAAGAAGACCGAGCAAGAAAATGCAGCTCTTCGGTAAAATGTCTCTTCTGCTTCTGGGGATTTCAATGTCCCTGTGTGTCTCGGCCGAGCAGACAAAGGTAGTGGAGTTCAACGTCAAGCCGGGAGGAGTTGTGCACACTTTCTCTGAGAGAGTCGTAAGTTGCTTTTCTTGTTTTCTGAAGCCACCGACTGCTCATTTAAATTGAGTTGCCTTGGAAACGAAAACCTGCTAATATTTTTAACCCGAGCGTTCCTTTACAGGAAGTCAAATTCATTATGTAGGTCTGTGTAGTTCATTGACATTGTTATCGAGTTAAAACTGTAAAAGATAAAAAAATAACATAACCCATTTTTATCTTTAAAATATTCACGATGAATATGTCAAGTTTGGCATTTTTAACGGTGAAAGCGGAAAAACTACATTCCATCGGTAAATTGTAGTCGCGGAGTGATGACCACACAGCCAGTGAAACGCTGACACGTCTAAGCTCATCTGCCACAAGGGCTTCATTGATTGGATGAGACTTTTTTTAATTATTTTTTTATTTATTTATTTTTTAATAGCGCTGAACAGATTTTCATGAAAATAAGCCTAAAACTTTTGAATGTTTGATGTACAAGTATTAAAGAGTGTTCCATGGAATATCATGTTGATTATTAGAAGCTATTTCCTCATGTTTGGAAAAAGCCTCATCATGGCAGTTACAGCATAATTGACACGAATGAAATTTTATTTCTTACTTTGTTTGTGTGCTTTTCCAATGAATTTCCAGTGAAACGTTTGATGGGGTGATTCTTATTGCAGACGTTTCAAGAACCGGCATTTTAAAAGATTCCTTTCCTCGTTCCTTTTCAGGTTTCCGTGTAATCCTAAAATGATCTTCATCAGAAAAGCTCTTTAGGCTTTCTAAGAGTATTTTAAGAAATGTATTCAGACTTTTCAGCCTTGGAAGACTTATAAATAATTCGGAAGGAGAAAACTTTCTAAACTCATAGAATGAGCCCCTGGTGTTTCTTCATGTAACAATGAACTTGGACACGAAATGCTAAAAATAGCACTTTGGGCATTTTGTTTCCCTGTGATAAAATTATAAATGCTTCCCATTTATTTAGGTTATCTATTTAAAAAAAAAAACAAAGTATGAACTGTTTGAGTGACAGAAAATAATGTCAGAGACTCTCTTACTTTTTTTTAAAACACGACTTTCATTTAATAGTAATCTTGTTTGAATTACTTTTTTATGTTCTCAGTCAGTTAATAAATTCATTTGTTGCTAAATATAAATAAATCAATAAATGTATTATTAAATTAAGCTGTTCAGACTTTGTACTAATTGGCATTAAACCTTTTACTGTCTTGTTTCAGAGCAAGTATGAGTGCATCTTCACCTATGCTTCACAAGGAGGAACTAATGAGGTATGTGCTGTCTTAATCACTCGGACCCTAAAGTTTTATTTACTATTAATCCCAGCTGGCATGACAGTGAAATATTGCTCTGCTCTAAAACAGCAATGGCTGATGAGTGTGGGCCTGAGCGAAGACGACCAGCTGTTTTCCTGCTCCGTGTGGAGGTGAGACGGGCACAACTTGCCGACACTTAATCGATTTGCATTCAAAACATGTCTTCCCCTGAAACGAATCCTTTAGGTCCGTCCTGATAAGGAAGATTCATTCCCATAATGTGACTGTGTGAACAGATGTGTGTCCTCCTCTCAACATGAGTAATACCTGCCCACTCACCGAACCAAACTGTCTGTGGTGGTTCCTCCTCTTCACTTGGCCGACCCCGTCCTCATCATTGCAAACGTGTCCCATCTGCGGCTCCTCTGAGTCACCTGATTGATTTATTTATTTTTTAGTCAGTTGTGACAGTTGCAAAAAAAAAAACAATCAAATAAAACCTCTAACAATGTCTTTTTGTTAGATTTAAATGGGTAAGATGATGAGAAAAGTTTTAATATCACACAAAGATAACCTGGATTTGTAGAAAAGCTTTAAGTGGTTGTTATTAATGATTTATTTAGAGGAAAAAACCCAGTTTGCATTTACCTTCACGTAGGGTCAGGTTGGCATGACTCTGTGTGAAAATGTTATTGACCCCTAAACCTAATAACTGGTTGTGCAACTCTCTGCAGCAGCAACTGTGGTCAAGCAATACCTGGCAAATTTTCATTATTTGTTTCATTTCGGAAACATGGGAGAAAATCGCTTGCGTATAACCCGTCTGACAACATGAAGTATACCGAAAGATCATGTGAAAACAACTCATCATCGCCTAAGTAACTTCAAGAATAGATGAGAAACAGAAAGTCTGTAACATCTGTCTGTCTGGAAAGGGTTCAAAAGCCACTCATAAAGGTTTCAGAGCCACAGCCGGAGCCATTATTCACAAATGGAGAAAAGTTGCAGCTGTGGGGAATTTTACCAAGATTGACCAATCTTCCAAAAATTTCTCCTAGAGTGCATTGACGACCCATTGCAGAGGTCACAAAGGAACCCAGAACATCTGAAGTCCTGGAGGTCGCCTTAGTTAAAATGACAATTCAAGAATAAGAAAAAACAAATGTCAAACAGAAGGATTGGATTCCTTTAGATTTGTTGCAAAAGAGATCCAGAGTGTCAGAAACTCGCAGTCATGTGAAAGTCTAGAGCTGCTTCGCTGCATCAGTGGCCGACATTCAGTTTGACATTGCAGATGGAAAGTGATTTTCTAGTGAAAAACTTGAAATCTTCAGACATTTTCATCGACATGCTGTTCGTCTAACCTTACAAATATATTGCTATGAAAAAATATTGAAAACAGGCTGTACAGTGTGACAAATGTCAAATTAGCAATGGAAAAAAAAACTGGTGTGATGCAGCAAGTCTCATCTGAACGACTCAAAACAAAATGAAGGTACTGGAGTGGCCTAGTCAAAGCATTGAGATGCTGTACATGACCAATGTGGTTAGAATAAAACATTTCTGTGAAGAACGGAGGGCCACAGTCAAATAAGAGTAACTATGTTAAATCGGTTAACTGCTGTTTGACTGTATTTTTGTTATCTTTGATATAAAATGATGTTTGATCTGAAACATTAGAGTGTGATTGAAAGTAAAAAAAAAAAAAAAAAAAAAAGAAAGGGGATCTGTCACGGAGCAGTGCACACTGAAGAGACTGTGTGTTGGGATCATTATTGTTTAAACATTTCTGTCTTTAATTTCTTTCAGGCCTCAGGGAAAATCATACCTGTTTTTCACCCAGTTCAAAGCTGAGCTGAAAGGAACCAAAATTGAATATGCCAACGCTTTTGTAAGTATGAAACCAGGCTGTTAATTTCTTCTTCTTTTTTCTTTTTTTTTTTTTTTTTTTGCTTTTGTGGCTTTGTTTTTAATGAACCGATGTTGTCAGCTGATCTTGATCCCCAAGGAGCGATGGCCACCTCACCAGCTGAATACTGATGAGAGCCAAACGATAATTGATCAAGAATCAATAGTGGCATTAAGCCACATGAAATTGGGGCATAAAAATCCCGTCTTGCATGATTTTATAGGATTGACCTATGTTTGCCTTTAACTCTGCGTCCTTTAGAGATAAAAATCTTATTTCTTGACAACCTGCTGCCACAAACCCTCTCAAGCCGAGGCAAACTAACGAACAGCATTAAAGAATTGCTGCTTGATGTTTCCATTCTGCCTCATACACGCTGTCAGTAGAGAGATAAAAGCTTTTCATTACTCGGTTATCTGCACAAATGTCAGAAAATCAAGGCGAATTCCTGCTGAACATCTTTTTGCACAGCCGGCAAATAATGAACATTTCAGCCAGCCACACGCATGTCAAACTCAAGGCTACTTTCATGTTCTGCAGCTTCATATTTCTTCTTCTAAGCAACACATTTTGGTATCAGATGGGGGGTAGGGGAAGAGATGTCACCATTGATGCTTTGATCTCGTTTTCTGTGACAAAATAGACATTTAATGGCAGAATTTGTCAACAAAACCATGACTTTCCTAGATCAGCATGAAATCATCTAACGTGTGGCGTTGGTGAAGGGATTTATTGTACGTCTGAGTCACAATATTCATCCACCTCATCTCAACCTGTATGGAAAATCCTTTTATCATGTTCCAGCTCTGGATAAATGTCTACGGTTATTATTTCTTATATAGTTGAAAGAACTGAGATTTCTTAAAAAAAAAAGTTTTATGGCATCTGTTCTTTTTTAAATTTCCACATCATAACTTTACTTCTGGATTAAGCACCCAGACCGACTGAGAATATGCAGATAAATTCTTTTAAAAAACATTTCACTGGCCTCTGCAGCTTCTAAGATCAGGATTTTCCACTGTACCTGTGGTTCTTAACCTGGTTCTGGTTTAGATGACGAACACTGTCATAAACCTTCCAAAAATCTGGAAAAGTTCAGGAAAGGGTTGGGACTTATCTGCTTGGAAGTCCTCCAAAGTCCCCAATAAGAAACTTCTTAAAGAAGGGAAAGAATGAATGGAAATTAATATCAGTTCTTCTGCTACATTTGGTTAATATTTTTTAGTCAGAATAGAGGTTTTGGATGCTAACATAGCATTTTCACACTATTAACTTATTAGTAGTATTTTTAAAAAATTGTGGCTAAATTACGGGGGAATTTTTGGATTAATCTCCTGTTTTTATCCAACTACCAGTATCTCTGCCAACAATCACCTGATTTTAATTAGTTTTCTAAATGTCTCTTCCTCTCATCCATTAAACCCACTATGAGCTCCACACCTCTGCATGTTTACAGCTTTCATCCTCTAACGATGGCCTCAGCGCCTCCCCAACGTTTTACAACTTCACGCAAGTCAGAAAGACAAACTTTTATTAGTTTTTGGAGTCCGACTTGGAGTTGTATCTCTGCACGTAATGTTTTCAGTGGAAGGTTAATGTCCGGACGGTCACTTCGCAGCGGTCTGCCGTATCTGATGCGGTCGTGGTCTGCGAGGCGATGCGAGGCACACCTTGACACGCCTCCTTTCCCCCAGCAAGGACATTCCTGACACTCGCGTCATTAGAAAGAGAGAGAGAGAGAACATGTTTCCTCCTCCTGCTCTGGCTGTGTGCCCTGCACGGAAAAGACAAACAGAGAAAATAACTTCAGAGTGAGGGGACTGAAACAACATCGCATACACAAACACATCTCTTTGACCTTGATGCTGAATCGGAGTTCTTTCCTCTGTTTTGTTTTTTGTTTTTTTGTTTTTTTTTTAGTTTTTCTTCCTTCCTGTGCAAATGACATTGTTCTCTGTGCCACCGCCTGTTATCTGTTTTTTTTTTTTTTTTTAATCTCTTGTTTTTGTTTTCCACCGTTTCCTCCTCGTCGTTTGCGGATGCGTCTCCAGTCAGAAACGGCAGTGACAGGCCAGCGTGACGTACCTCTGAAGCCAGACGAATTTACTGTAGGAGAATCAACAGGTGAGGAATTGATTGTGTCTCCAAGTGTTCAATCAACTCCCTCTGCCTGTCACATCAGTCTCTTTCTCTGCCTCCACACACACACACCCCCAGCCCTCCCATTATCACGTTGCAAGCTCCCTGCAGATTCCCCTGCGAAGCGTGCGCTCCAGCTGTGAGTGGGTTTTCACAGTCGTCCCCGTAGCATTATTTGTTGTTCTCCGGCTCCCGCCGAAATCCCCAACTGGGGCTTCAGTTCCAGCCTGTGATTAGCAGGATTTGACTAGTCACCCCGACTGGCAATTTACTTCAGCTGTCATTTTCAGCAGATTAGACGCTAAAGTACAGAGGCTTACAGGCTCCGAACTCAGCGCCGATGACAGACTTAAGGATAATCCCATCACTGAGAAACAGCGGGAGCGATGAATTCCAGGCATAGATTGCTTATCGGCGTGTAGTACAGTATGTAAGGGGCTTTTTAATTACTACAGCCCTAAAGCACTTTTTGTGCTCCTGCTGCAACACACGAAGGGATGTTCAGGTTTCGGTAACCCAAACAGAGACACCTGTTGGACAAAATAGTAACTACATGCAAAGATGCGCTAAAAGTATTGACTTATTTTAAACCTATACAAACCATTCATTGTTTTCTTTTTTTTTTTTTTTTCAGCTTTAAAATATTTATGTTTTTATTTTCTGGTTTTTATCAGCACTGCATGCGTCTCTATTCTAACACTGAATAATTTATCCAAAACCAGACATTTTGCTTCCCTTGCTGGCCTTTAATTGTCTGCGATTCATTTATTGCTGCACTCTGAGTTTTCATTCTCCATCTAGTGGCAGCTGTAATTATAATGCTCTTTTGTTAGGACTTTTTTTTTCCTGAGAGCTAGGTGGAAATAATCTAGTTAACTGGTTCATTTAGCAACAGAACTACAAAACAAAAAATATACTAATAAATTATAGAAAGCAAAAATGAACCTTAATTTATACAAGTTATTCTAACCTTAACACACTGAGCTCAGACAAATAACAGAGTCTGTCCTGTTACCAGACAAATTACCTTTTTTTTTTATTCCAAAACATCTGTTCAAGCAGCCATGATCTTTGTGTTTGAAAATGTATCACAATAACCATTATTACTGAGCTTTACAGTTATGGTTATAAATATTGTTAAAATGTGTTGAAGTTATTGCTACAATGGTGTTATTAACCGCTTTGTGTTGGGTTATGTCAAGTAGTTTTGTCTTAATGTTTACAGAATATTTTCTTTGTCATGCTGTTTATGATTACACTGTTTGTCTTCAGATTAAGACTTTATGTTTCCCTGAGATTACCGGTATTCATAAATACAAAATAATATAGATTCTGGAAAATGTTTATACATTTTTATTTATGAAAAGGTACGAAGAAATAATGTTCCCATCAAATCAATTTTGTTGCAGTGTCCAAAAATGTCTGCTCATCCAAACGTCATAAAATTAACTGCTCCACTTGTTGTTTCTATGGGAACAAATACTTTCTACCATTTATTGTATGAAGAATAATTAAGTTGTTTCTTTTTTACATTTTATTTTTTATATATATAAAAGCTCAGCTTAACAGCCATAAATCAAAATATTGATATATGATGATATGTTAGTGCTTTGGTATTTATATTTTTTGTCATAAATATGTTTGGAAGATGACAGTTGCATCATGGGAGATTAAAAAGCAGATACAAGTCAGGGCTTCAAAATATATTTAAGACTTCTTGCAAAAAAGATCAAGTTGTTAGAGAAAAACAACCTCTAAACATTAAACAGCAGAAATAAAACAAAAAACCCATAAGACGGATAAGAAGATAAAAATCAAGGTTGTACATTAGCACAGACCTGATGTTGGTCTCATTTTTTAAACTTTCATGTCTCATATTTTTCTCTGCAAAAACATTTCTCTTCTGAACCTCATCATAGCTTTGACGTCTGATATTTAGTCTGTAGGAGTCACAGCTGTAGCAGAAATCATATCTATACCTATGTTAAGTGATGCTGCACAGACTCCAGCAGTAATCCACTCTCCTTTCTTAATTCCAGTGACCCAAAGAGATGGAAAGTTCAGCGCTCAGCTTTCCAAGTTGACCGTCATTGGTCGGACGAGACATGAAGAGCTGTGATTGGACGGAAGTCGCGCTCTGCTGTGACCAATCACAGCACCTCGGTGAACTGTGCTTCTGCTTGTTGGGATTTCTTCCTGAGAAACGACCGAAAACGGAAGCAGCTTGAAGCTAATATTGGTTTGAGGGGACACGGTGAACCAGTTGTAGTACATATCCAGCCTTTTTCACTAATTTTGTTTTTGGGATTTGTTCTACAAAAGATGAAGGAATCAACTGATTATCCAGACTTTTCTGGATCAAAATTGGCCATTAGATTACGTGCTTCTGTAGTTGTTTCTTAGTTTGTAACATAAAGAGATTCTGGTTTGATCCGGTGGGTGTGGGAATGCGTAGCCTGGTGTTGGGATGGGGTCTGTCCAGCTTAGATACATTTTATATTAGCAGGAGATTTATGCATCTTGTGTAATCCCGAGAGGAGAGTGAGTAATCCCTGGTATTGTGAAGCGGCAGCACGCATCCAAACAAGTAGAAATTGCTCTGTCTCGCTGCGATCCGCTCTGCTGTTGAAAGAAGCACTTCAGCGTCTCTGTTTATCTACATCTGCTGCAGATAACTCAAAGCGTTGCGTCTGATCCCTCCAAACATCAGCCAGGTTTTCGTTTCCTGCCATTTCCCTCTGATGAAACTAAACTACTTCAAAAAATACGTCACAAAACAGAATCAAAATGCAAACTATTGACGAGTTTGAGTCTATATGTGAAACTCGCTGTACGGTGAGGTTAGTATTAATGCTATACATTAAAACAAAATTATATAACATGGCCTAATTGCTTAAACAGAAAATAGCTGACATATTGATATAATCAGTTGTAATGATGTTTTTGAAGAAGCATAATAGCATGTTCTTGTAGACTTGGAACCAGAACTTTTTTAAACCTTCAGCCAGCTCATGCCTGGTAAGATGTAGAGTCCTGAAAGGTCTGGAGGAATATGGAAAAATATTGGATTTACTCCCTTTTCCACTGACTAAGTGCTAAAAAGTAAATGTCTCAAAAATAAAAGCTTTTTTTTTTTTTTTTTTAACATAAATATTGAGGTAAGTTCCTTTATCACATCTTCCCTTGTTGTCCAACTCACTGACCGGAAATAAATTCATTTAAAGATGCAAAAAGGGCCATCGTTTCTCTACTTTATTAACCTCCAACAGTACGAACTCTTAGAACTGCTGGTTCTTAAATTTTGCCAAGCAAACCCATTCATTTTTACAACAGATGGTGTGACTTTACAAGAATAACATCTGGAAGATATAAAGTATATTTAATGTAGGATTGTGGATTTCCAAATGGAGCTGATATCACTTAGCTCAAGTGCCAGAAGTGTTGAAGCAGCTCTTTACCCACTGAGCTGAATAATAAAGAAACCTCAGCGTTGCTTTAAGTTTTCTGGTAGTAATAATCCCCAACCAGATCAAAGTTTTGTAGTCGAATGCTATAAAAGCAGCTGGGGGGTGGGGAATCTAGAAATTGAAGTCTGGAACATTAGTGCAGATGTTTAACTCAAAAGTAATAAAATGTAAAGCATGCACAGACATTTGGAGGTTTCTAGATGAGGAATAAAAATGCCAGCGCTCGCTCCCTCTCGAACCTCTGGCTTTCATCTCTCGGTGCCACATGTGGGGATCAGTGAGAATATTGTGCAGGTTTCAGAAGTGCTTCATTATCACATGCCCCTGATCTCCCTCTCACTCCTTCTTCTTCTTCTTCTCTGCTCTCCCCTTTCTCTGTAATGCTCTGCGGCCTCTTTATCTTACCGGCATTGATCCGAACCCTCAAACAGCACAAGTGTCCAAGGATTGAATTCAGATTGGAGGATTTCTCTGATTTGACTCTGCTCTTGGATTAGCTGGGATAGGCGGCGTACCTTCGGTGTCTTTCATCCGGTGTCGAGGCGATGCCCCGGAGCGGAGGAAACGCCGGGTCCCTTTGTCACCATCCAGGCTCTCTTTCTCTCTCAGGGGGGGGTCAGAACAGGAAAAGATCACACCCGGACCTCGACCTGACTCTGAGGGGAAAAAAACACAAAAAAAGACACAAAAAAAAACAACTTGCGTTACTAATTTTGTACATGCGTCCTTTCTTTTTCTACCTGTTGATTGCTGTGAATCATGATGAAACTTGATGGGTGTTTGAATAAAGACACGTTGTCACCTCGGTGGAGATAACTCTTGTGTTTTTGTCGGGTTACATCAGTCGTGGTCTGATTGAAGCTGCCGTAGCCTTGTCAGAAGGGTAAACATGAAAAGAGAGGAGGAATTTGATTGCCTGTGTCGAGGCGTTAAATATTCTGAGAGCTGTCAGGGCCGGGCCTCGGCGAGGATTGCGTTTTTATGTCCCATCTTATCTGCCCAATAGCCGTAATTTCTAGAAGCGCCGCTAATGCATTCCTAATTTGGACCGGTTTAGGGAAGCAGCCAGTGTCGGAGCCTCCAAATGAGACTTATGAGGCCCTTTCTGCTAGAGTAATGAAAAATTAGCCTTAAAATGTATTCCGTGAGCGTAGTCAATTAACATATATTGTGCTCAAATAAATGTTTCTAAGAGATAGAGAGCCTCTATTGTTTCCCCGTAATTTCTGGGGGGAGGAAGAGGCTTTGCTGGGAGGATCTATTAAATCCAGAGGCACATATGGGAATGTATGGACTGGCTGATCTTTGTGGGCTTACTGAGATAGAAAGTCAGGAGGGATTTATCCATCATTATGTTAAATCCAGAGAAAATCTAGATCGTCTACAAACCGGTGTCTGCTCGCTTGATGCAAGAGTCGCACGTCGGCGCTGAAAACTCTTCATTCAGGAGTGTTTCTGAGCCTGAAAATCGCTGCTTTTTCACCCGCTGAAAACTCCCTGGAACAGCGAGGTGTTAATGATTTCCTGACATGCTGCGCAGAACCGGCCCGCACCTTCGCAGCAAAGCAGAACCTGTGATTTCTGCTGCAGTTTGACGGCCAAATTCTGGCCCGTTTCTGTTGAGCTGTTTGTTCCTTTGAGTTGTAAATCTCTGCTTCTCAACAGCTCTTTGTTTGCCCATCAGCTCTCTCCGTCTGCGGGGCCCAGAGCTGCCTCGATTCTGTCATCCAGATCCTGAGCACATATCAGCACACTGTCTGACACCAGCAGAAAAAGTTCCTTGCATCACAGGAAAAAGCTATCAGGAGGAACATGCAGGATGTTGTGGAGCAGAGGTGTACCACACAGAGCTCCTGCACAGCTTGTTGGAAGTACAGGTTATAAATAAAAAATGGATGTTATTGTTCTAGTTAGAGCCTGGCTAAAAGAATGGGCTATGTGAACGGAGACTTTATATATTCCCATGCAAAAGTATTCATACCCCTTCATGTAACGTTTGTGCACTTGTTTTATTAGGACTTTATGTGGTTGACCAACATAACCACATAAATCTCAAGTGGTACAAATGGCATGCATGTGAATGTAGCTTGAGTGCAACCGATTGCCTTTACAAGTCCTCCAACTTTACAAGTTCCCCAGCTGTGAAGGTCTCAGGTTTTAAGAAACCTCATGAAGAGTTTAAAGCACAGTTAGAGTCAATAAAACAATATCCCATCAGAAGAGCGGGACCTAAAAGAAATCTTGTTTTTAAGTTTGACACAAGCAACACAAAGGACACAGCAGACATGTGGAGGAAGACACCAAGGTCAGATGAGGCCAACGTTGATCATTTTGACCTAAATGCAAAATGTAACGTGTGACAGGAAAACCAACAATGCACTTCACTCTGTGGAAAGCATCCCCAATGTGACCTGGTGTCAGATATAAACTGCACTGATGAAACACAATGTTGGGAGCATCACTTCACCAGAACCATGGAAGCTGGGAAGACGGATTGAAGACGGATCGGTGTCTTGTTCACCTAATTCAACTGCAGATCTTAAGGCTTGAAAATTGATGTTTATCGTTTCTATTCACCCAATTTGACCGAGCTTGAGGTGTTTTGCAGTCAAGAATGAGCAAAATGCCTGTGACTTGATGTGTAAAACTGGTAGATTCACATCCCCAAAGACTTGCAGCTGGAAAGATTGAATATTGATGAAGACTTTGCAAATTTGTATTTTTGGAAACCACGTATTATTTTCCTCCCACACAATTATCTGCTAGAATGTGTTCGTTTATAAACTGAAGTTTGTGGCTATAAGTTGACAAAATGTGAAAAACGGTTTGAATACTTTCCAAAATACTGTATTGTATTTAGTTTTAGGGATTTTCGGGGAACTTTAATCAGCCCTGTTTAACATTTATAACAGTATTTGGATCTTTGGAGTGAATTACATGCACAGCTAGTGGTCTTTGCTGTGATCTGTTATGCATTTATTCTGTTTGTAGAAGTTCAAAAAAAAGAGAGAGAGAAAAACATCACTTTCAGCGTTTAACAGTCTCGGAGCTAGGAGCAAATGGTTTAGATCAAAGCATATTTATTTGTCTGGATGGCCTAGTAAAAGTCCAGACCAAAGTTCAATTGAGAATCTGGCAAGACTTCAGATTTTGGTATCTAGATGTGCAAAGCCGTTAAGTTAGTCATTTTTCTTTCCACTTTACAATTACGTGCTATTTTGTCTATGGCATTAAATCCCTGCATAACATATAGAGATCTTTGGTTTTAAAATGACAAAATTCTTCTTCAAAAAGAAGAAAAACTTTTACAAGACACCGTAGCTAGCTAGTCACGTATGTCATTAATTTAGCAAATATCAGACTACAATGTTGCAGATTTTAACTGACAAACTTTATTCAATAAAAATGAATATAACTGGTTGAATTTAATGAGTTTTTGTCCAGGTTGCAGGTTAGTTACTTATCTCAACTTTATATATTTTAGTTAAATCTATTTAAGTCATTCGAATCAAATCTGTTTATTTATACAGCGCCAGCCAATTCACAAAAAAATACCACTTCAATTCACTATATAGATTCATTATGCAGAAACATAGTCAATTCATTTCATTCAAAGTGAGTTACATCCATCCTAAATAAGTCCAAGTGTAAAATAATTCACTGATGTATAGCTCAAAATAAATCCGACCAATTTCAAATGGCTTAACAAGCATGTGGCGACAGTGGAGAGTTGATTGCATTGAGTCATTAGCTTTGCATCAATCTATCCTACTCTAAACTTTTTTTTTTCTTTTTTTTTGGTAATTTTTTTACAGTGCAGCAGTAATTTCAGTCCAGTTGGCCTGATTGCGAATCAGTGATCCTGGTACCATCAGATGTAAGGCAACGTCTCCTTCACTATGCGTGTTTGTGAGATGCGAAGGAAAAGCTGCTGATTCTTTTTCCTTCAGAGACTCGTGTGGTAATTTGTTCGGTGTTTAATCAAGACTTGTAAAAGAAAGATTTCGCATTCAGGGTGCATGCAGAATTTTAAAGGATTTACATAGAAATCGGAGAAGTCTAATTTACTCGAGTCGGTCTCACGTCCTGGTTCTGGAAAATCTGGCAGCTAATCCCTATCTGAAAATAGTTTCACATAAAAGCATCGCTCACTCATTCCAGAAACTCTGTTTAAACCCGATAATGCCCATGTCTTGTGAAATGTCTTGGGCTTTAGAAGGACTGATACTGATATGAGAACGTGTGTCGCAGTCAGGCAGCGTAAATATAATGAGATTAACCGCCGATTTTGATCGTTTCATTGAATTTGTTCACAATGGAATAAATTGCAAACTAGCGGCAGCTTTATCCTGTTCAAAAAGGTCGGCACAAAGAGAAAAGGATCCAATAAAGCAGCATTTATGTCCTAAATGAAACAGCTATTGATTTCCTGTGTTGTATTTATGTAATCAATCTGGCTGGCATTCCTCTCCAACACACCAGCTCCTTATTTCTTTCCTGTTGCATCCCCTTGACATTTAGAGGGGAACAGATGGAGACGGAGGCCAGGTGGGTCGAGCCAGAGGCAGCAAAGGAGATGGGATTTTTGTAACACCGTGGGGCCGGGTGAAGGGTACAACGTATCGCCAGCTGCCCCCTGTCTCCCTTGACATGCACCCCAACGCTGGCCCGAACGTTTCCTCTGTGGCCTTGCCAAGCTTCTCTTTTTATGAGAGCTTTTTCTTGCCTCTAGATGCACCGCAGATCCCCGACCTTGCCTCTCCTGAGTGCGTTCTCACACCGTCGAGCCAAAGCAGCTCGAGCCGCGCCGACTTCTCATCATAGCATCACGACTCCTGACAGCAATTACCGACCACAGGCGATGCTGATATATATGAGTGACTATGCCGGGATGCATTGGAGTGAGGTGCAATAAAGTAATCACCTCTATCTTTGTCTCGCCATTCTGAGGTAATTGCAGTTTCCTTCAGATTTCTGGCTAATAATGCCTTCCCCTCTGCCCTTTAGCTGTGCAGTCCGTGGGAGTTCTCAGAGCCGGGGTGCAAATTGAACATCTGCACAAAGGCTCTTGTTACCTGAGCGGTAAGCCGGCCAGATGTCATTACGGCCCCGTGCGTGCACCCAGGAGATTTGAGAAGCAGGGAGGTGAAAAGGGTGGAACCAGCACTGCAAAACCACAAAACTCTTACCAAGTATTTCTGGTCCTAGCTTCAAGTGCAAATATCTCCATACGCTTGAAATAAGACAAAACTAACTTGCAGGCAACTATTCAGCAAGAAACATGAGCTTGTTTTGAGTCATTAACTACTTTAATATTGATTTTTAAAAAGTGGCTGGTTTCCCATATTTTAACTTATTTTAGCTGAAAAGTTATTTCTAAATTAGTTTTAATTTATTTCAGAAACTAGACCCAAAAATACTTTGCAACATTTTGTGCTTTTGCAGTCAAGTTTCACTTCATGTTATGAAGTCAGGAAGTAGGAGCTTGTTTTAAATCAATAAGTTCTTAATACTGATGAAGAAGTACCAGTTAGCGTCCCATATTGTAATGCACTATTGTTACTTCTAAGTTAGTTTTGTCTTAAGATATTTGCACTAAAATCTAGACCAAAAATACTTGATAAGATTTTGTGTTTTTGCAGTCAACTTCTGCCCTTTTTGCTTCAAGTACTCAAATCTCATGGCAGGAAAGAGGGGCTTGTTTTAAGTCAACAATTCCTTAATTATTGACTTAAAACAAGTACTAATTAGGTGTCCCATGTTATATTTTGTAATATAGGAACATTTCTTGTTCAATTGGCAGATTATTTCACTTATAACTAGTCCTTTTTCATCAACATTAAGGTGTTACTGACTTAAAACAAGCTCCCATTTCTTGCTGAAAAGTTGCTTCTAAGTTAGTTTTGTCTTTTTCCCCGAGTATCCGAAGATATTTCCACTAGAAACTAAACCAGAAATACTTGATAAGATTTTGTTTTTGCAGTGACGCAGTTGTTCTGGACTTACTCACCCTGAGTTGCATCTGCATCCCGTTGCCCTGGAAACTTGATCTCAGCTGAAGTTGGCGAGCCTTAAGCCGCCTTAAATCACTCCCCACTCCCGCAGACATGTGGCTGGTGCTGTGTATGTGCCTCTGTTCGATCGGCCGCCCCCCTCCTGCTGCATCGTCTCACACGGTGGTTGAGAGCAGCCTTCTTTTCTCAGGGTACGGAGGAGCTTTGCGGGGCTCTTTCACTTTCTTTGTGGGCTCAGAGAGTCTGTGGTGCGGGTACGGCGGGGGCTTGCGGGCCCTGCGGCCCTGCCCCGCGGGTGGTTTGGCTGCGCAGGCGTTCGAGGGTCCCGCTGAGGCCGCTCGCCGCTCTTTGTCGTGCAGGGGCAAACTTTTGGTTTCAAAGTTGGTGGGTGGGCAGCTGGCAGACTGAGGGTGAGTTAGCGACGGCGAAAATGGGCCAGCAGATGGGAGATCGCTTTGTGGGGTCTGGAGTGACCCGACTTTGGTCTCTATGATGACAGAAGGGCTGAGGGCGGGGGGTGGATAAGACTTTGGAGACAGAGGGGAGGAAGGCTGTGATCCAGGGCTGCCGGGGTGATGGAGGTTCACCGTCAGCGGAGACAGCCCGGGAGTGGGAGGCCGAGCAGGGAGGCTTCTTTTAGGAGACAGAACGTGATCCTGGGTGGTCGGGTTTCTAGACGGAGGGAGGCTGTTTGTGTTCACACGGGACAAAGTTTTTCTAGGGGACCGCCCACAAGTTAATTGAACAATCCGACTCCTTTCTGACAGAAAGCCCGCGGTCACGGAGCGCAGCTGCCCGTTCTGCGAAGGCTGACTTCTGCTGTGATCCTCTCTGCTGGGGGTTCCGTAGGAGTCTGCGGTTCCTGGCTGGTTTTCAGCTCCCGAAGCCCTCTGCTGGGCGCCGCGTACTGTCACTTCACTGGAGCTGGAGCCTGAACTGTAGCTGCTGTCGCTGGGAGGCTGAGCTTCTCCTCCAGGCCTCTGCTGCTCCTCATCATCCAGATCAATGGAGGAGGTTAGATAGTCAATCTGCTGCACGACCTAGAAAACACACAGAATGATTTATAAATAAAAGCACAAATTATCCGCGACACTCTCCCAGAGGGAATAATTATAATCTGTTGCAAGCAGATTTTGTTTCTGTACTGTAAAGTTCCCAAAGTCGACATGTTTTGAAGAATCAGAGAGCATTTATAGCATGGTTTCTATTAATGAATGGGGAAATTAAATTATAAAATCATGCACCTTTTTAAATGTGTGTAGCTGCAGATCGTCCCTTTTGTATTAGAAGAATTTGCTTTTGGATTCCTACTTAAGTTCGGGTCAGGAAGTCACTTTGGGTCATCACATCAAATCACACCAGTTACTGGTTTTGGCTTTTTTTTTTTTTTTGCCTTAATTGTTACAAAAAATAAAATCAATTAACATAAAGCAGAAGGACTTTTGCTGTTGTAGGTGGGACATTTTCAGATTTTGTCACACTGCAAGCACAAACCTCAGTGGATCGTATCTGATAATATATCTGTGACTGAACTCCATAAAGTGTCTAAAGTGGTAGAGTGAAAAGAAACGGCACTAAAATTGTTCTGCACATAAAAGTCAACAAAATGTGGTCACGGTTTTGTGTTCAGCACACCAGAGTCAAGAAGAGAAGCATTAGCATAACCCCTTAGCATAACGCAGCCACTACTGTGTTTCAACAGAACATAGTTTTGCTACCTAAAAAGTCCAATTTTGTTCCCTTCTGAATGAAAAACCTTCTTCCACATGCTTTCTGTGTTCAATACATGACTTTAGACAAACACTAGGCAGGTCTTCTTTCCAGCTATTTGTCCACAGGGAATTCATTATCTGGCCTGAAAGTTCAGATGGACGGTCAGGTTTTGGACAGCGTGTTTGTTTGCTGAATACAAATTCAGGCCAGGGGTGGATGATTAGACTTTAAAGTTTTATTAGGTTATCTAATGGTATGATCGTGGTAATAGTAAAAGTGATGATAAAAAACTATTCATTACTTCTATCTGGAGGTAAGTGTATAGCTGTGATTGCATAGCACATCTGTTAGAGAGCCATAAACACAAAAACTGCTCTTGAAAAACATTTCCATTTCAAATACGCTCCTCGAGGACACCAGTCACATAAAGAATGATTTGTATCACTAAAGTGCACACAACAACTGCATCAAGTTTATTGATATTTATCGTATGGGACAAGCAGAGGAGAAAATAATAAAAAATAATTCTGATAATGCTGCCAGATTTGGGTTTTTGATTGTAATTTATCGCGACAATGATCATAAAATTGGATGGAGGTTTGCAGTCGTGACATAAAAACATTCAAGGAGTATCCGCACTTTTGCAAGATATTATATGTCCTGGTTTTATATGCTGCACTGACATTCTTTTCCACATACTTCAAGTAGCATCAGTGGGAATATCAAACTTCTCAATTTTGGCGTTTGGGAACTTTTTTTCAGATGCTAGTTGATCTCTCATCAGAAACCTTTGCATACTTTAACGCCAAAAAAAAAAATTTGCTACAGAAAAAAATCTAAAAGCTAAATATTTTATTGCAGCTTCATAAACTAAAGATGAAGTGTGGCTTAGCAAGTCTGAGGCAAACATATATACCTTGCAGGTTCCCGGCTGTACATCGTCAGCTCTGTTTTTTTTTAGCCAGACTGCAGAGGACCAGGAACAGGCGTCTCACTGTGTGCAGCGATTGACCTCAGGAACTTACCAGCTGTTTTTACTAAAACAGAGGGGATCGCGGTTAATTGTTCTGGCTCGTCTGACACGTTCATAGATCAACGTCGCTGTATCCGTCACGCCATAGTTTAAAGTTAAGCAAGTAAGACCATTTTTAGAGTTGCTTTCACGAATAGACGCCAAATAACTTGGATCATAAAATCCAAATCTGGACATAAACACTTCACATTTTTAACCTTTTCGGAAAAAAGAAGAAATACTTTCATCATTCAGCTCTGCATTGTACCGATGGGCCATGTCTTACAGTTTATCTTGAGTTTGAATTGTGTTGAGGAGGTGGTGGACGCATAAGGTTTAGTCACAGATTAATCACAAACCCGTATTGGTGCTTTGATTTTTTTTTTTTCTTCTTTTTTTGCAAAAGCCACTCAGAGAAGTAGTGGGTGAGCAGCTGATTCATGTGGACAGAAAATGGAGATTATTCTGCCCTCCCTCATATCAAATAGGTCTATATATTTCTACGCCTTTAATATAAGGTGGAGGAGTTGCCAAGGTGCTGTGATTCAGGAGAACTAATATTTAGGAAGTTATGAAGAGCTGCTGTATAGAGGAGACATAATAGAGAAATAATAAATAAACCTGCTGCTTTGGGGGGTCCCTTAATTACAGGAAGCAGTGAGGCAGATGTTCACATGGCCTGACTGAAAGTCCACCTTTGTTCAGTGTGATTAATGTTTAAAACACCTCACTGCTTTTACATCCATTTTGTTCCCCCAGCAAAAAGCTTTTAAAAACATCTCAAATCGGGACGTCTCAGCTCCGAGGCTTCAACAATTTAACCTTCAGCTTTCATTACCAAACAGACAGGCTTTTATTAACGACGCAACAATCTGCATTTCAATCTGACTCCGTTTTGCTTCGGTTTGGACCATTTTTTGCTCTTCTCTCGTTAATTGAATGATTTTAGAAGAAAGACACAATGAGGACCCTGAATCAGGCGTAGTACCAGTCAATGAGACGATGACATTACAATCGCACAGGACAAACTAACATGTTATGAACAAAAGCTGGTCCTGGTGGGCAGAGAAAGTTCGTCCCACGACGCCCCGAAACTGGAAACAACAAGCAGCACTTGTTCAGCAGATCTCAGTGATCTGGTTTAAATGTGCAGAGTTAAAGGATCACTTAGGTGCTGCTGAGATGCCAGTCTGGGTTAAGATTTTAAAACAAACATGGAAGGTTTCACTTTTACATGTTAGCAAAAGCTGCTAAGACCTGTTGATTATTCCCCGTTTCACTGGGATGGCTGTTGCATCGGCCTGAGGGGACAAAATGAAGACCTACGTTACATTTTAGAAGTCCTAAATAATAAAAAAAAAGAGATGGCTACTCTGTTTTATATATATATATATATATATATATATATATATATATATATATATATATATATATATATATAAAGAAAAGGCCTCAAATCAAAACTCACATAGTCAGAGATCAAACTCCGGTGTCACCAGGAGATTTCTTCTAGATGGAGTCAACATATAGAAATAATTACAGCCCTGAAGCTTCTTTAAGGTTAAATAAATAATAAAAGTTACGGCAAACACTTCTGGTGGCCTTCCTCTCATCTTTACTTTCCACATCGCAAAGACGTTAAAATCATCCAAGACAGAATGAGAGTACTATTACATTACAGTGGTGTGAAGGCTAAATTTAGTCAGCCCTCCCATCTAATGCTCCTTACCCAGAAAGTAAAAAGCCTGCTCCATAATCTATCAAAAAAAAAAGAAAGAAAAAAAAAGACACACATGTCTGAATGCAAAATGGGTGCAGAGAATAAGTATATGCTCTGCAGGCGTGCACTAATAAAAGCTCAACACAAAGACACACGAACACACAGACACACAGGCAGCTGCGTGATGACAGAGGCTGGAGAGATTGGAGAAAATTACGCTGGGGAAAATGTTTGACCCAGCTCACCACCTGCTCTGTGTGCACAGATAAATCCTCTGCCCATGCCGGATGAGTTTTGTCCTCTGTGTTCAACAACATCCTTGCTGATGTCAAAGGATGACCTGATTTGTTTGCCTGTTTTTTTTGTTTTGTTTTTTTTTCCTGTTAAAGCCGCGGCAGGTTTTTGAGCGAAGCCTTTCATTTCGCTTTGAAGTGGTGCATGTAGTATATGCACATGCAGTGACTCTGGGCAGGTACTGCTTGTTAATGTCAGAAATCGGAGGAGATAAAAGGGCTGCTTTTCATCCGCTGTTTTCGAGGACGTTTGTTAAAAAAAACAAAGTCTTTGACCCCCTCGGGTCTACACACACACACACGCTCCGAGAGATGTTTATTGTTGAGCTCCGTCATTAAAGTTTCACTCCGCTCTTCGAGCTTAACGCGGTTCTTTCTTCTCTTCGGGATCTGAGTCATGGTGCAGCTCTTTTTTTTTTTTTTTTTTGTCTTTACACTTGACTGAAACACATCAGCAGATTATCGCCGTCAGACTGACGATCTATGCAAATTTTCCTCTACTTTCCATTGAGCAAAGATGCTGATCATGTTGCATATTGCACTCCTATGTATGTTTGGGAATTTTATGCACAAAGCCAACAGAAAATAGTGAAATGAAAGAAAATTACATGTTTTATTTTTGTAATTAAAAATGTGAATCCCTTCCCCCCACTGAGTCAAACTTTGCAGACACCGCTCTGCTGAAAGTCTTTTGGGCTTCGTCTCTTCCAGGTTTGCTCACCCATAGACTGAAATTAATTGCAACTTTTCTTTGCCAAATATTTTAAACTTGCATTGACAGTCGAGTGCATTTGAACATCAAAGCACGGCCACATATTCCTAATTGAATTTAGTGATTGGGCTTTGACTAGACCACTTAAACCACCCCATTGAGGCTCAGACGTTCAGGACGTTTGCCATGATGGAAGGCGAACCTCCAGGTTTCCTCCCAGGATTGTTTTGCATTTATCTCTGTCCATCCTCATCTTCACCGTCTCTTCAGCAGGAAGGTGTCCCCACATCACGTTGCTGCCACCAACATGTTTCACTGTGTTCAGGCTGAAGTGGAGTGTTGTTGTTTTTTTTTGTTGTTTTTTTTGCCACATGTACAATTTTGCATGCAGAGCTGAAAGTTCAGCTTCCAAGTCAAGTCCTTGAGAGTTACCCTCCTGTAAGTTTATGGTGCATGTCTTCTCCAACACACCTGAATCAAATGAACGCCTCCTTACCAGGCCTCTGCAGAGCTGAACGTCGTTCGATTCAAGTGTTGCAGCAGAAATGCGTCTAAAAGTTGCAGCAAGGTGTCTCTAGAGGAGTGGAGTTTCTGACTTAATGCAAACTTTAAATGAGACTTCTAATGACTTCCTATCACCAATGGTTTTGCTCTTCCCACTCTGCCATAAAGGCACAGTTATTAGTTGCCCTCCACAGATCCTCCCACTGGTTTATCATCTATATAGCGATAAATTTCTTATCATTATAACAACTTTGATTTATTGCTGTCGCGACAAATTACAATTAATGACGTTCGAACCTCCCCAGATGTGTCCGTATTGTCAGGATTGTTAGTTTCACTAATTTCTCCAGTGTTTGTTCAACGAGAGTTTGAGTAAATATCAAAACATTTGAAAGTATTTGTGCAGTGTAGTAAGACAAACCGAACTTCTTTATGTGACTGGTGTCCTAAAGAAGCGCATTACAAATGCTTTTCAAGAGCAGTATTTGCGTTTGTGGGGCCATGATTGTTGTGTCGTGGAGACACAGCCATGCTGTTAAAAGAAGTAGTAAATAGTTGACTTTTATTGTTCTCACAATAGTACCACAAAAAAAAAAAAAAAACTTGATCATCGTCTTCCTTCCAGATTACAAGTCGGTGTTGGTCTGTCACATAAAACCCCAATAAAATTCATGTTTTTCAAGATTGTGGTTGTGATGGGAGATAGTAAAAGCAGTGTGATTACTTTTCCATGCCAGTAAACGACCTCTGTCCTTGCCTCACTCCATTTCTTTTCCACATTAGTGCTTACTGCTTAATGCAACAATGCAACACTACTTCCACAGCGACTTATTCTCGTTTCATTTGCCACCTCTGTTTATACATGCAGCCTTATCGATCGCTTTTTTTTTTTTCCACATTTCTTGCTGTATTCTTCATAAACTTTCATCGCAGCGATGTTAATTCTGTCAGGGAGAAGTCTTTAAAGTCACAATGATGAAGTTACTACCTCTGGGCTTTGGCTGTGACCTCGCTGATCGGACGCCAGGAGGAAAGATTTGCGTGTCACATTTACTGGACGAGGCACGGATATTCAGACATAAATGGATTATAAAAGAGCGCCGGCTACCGTCCAGCTGTGCCTGGAGCAGCAGCTGTCCATGAGAGGGAAAAGCGGTGGAAAAGAGAGGATGTTAGAGGCAAGGCTTTTTACTAATGTCACCCTGCATCGTCTGAACATCCTCTGAATGCATCTGGCAAATGGGCCATAACTACCGTCTCATCCACCTTTATGAAAGCGCACGCCCGACTTGAGCACAAAGTGCCAGACTCTGGAGTGTCTGGGGAGAAGAAAGGAGAGCCTGAGAAACAACAACATGTTTTGGGTCCGTGCATCCCCGCTGCAGATGCTTTTCTGCTTGTTTAATTCTGCTGAGAAAGTGCATTTGTAGTCTGCCTTGTTATCTCTAAATGCCCTCAAGGTTTTTTTTTTTTTTTTTTTCTGCAAAAGCTCCAACATTTTCTGCATGAGGAAAATGTCTAAATTAATGAGAGAGGATGCAGTAAGGCCCTGATTTGTTTATGTTCCCACCCTTCAGCCTTGGAAAGAAAAGAGACAAATCTGCAGCTCTCATGGCAAAGTTTCAGACACATGATACATAAATCAACAAACAACTGTGTGTGTGTGTGTGTGTGCGTGTGTGCGTGCATGCATGTGTATTCGTGTGTGTGTGCATGCGTGTGTATGCGTGTGTGCATGCGTGTGCATGTGCGTGTGTGCATGCGTGTGCATGTGCGTGTGTGTGTGTACCTCTTTGATTTCCTGCTGGATGTCCCTGAGGGAAGTGAGGACCTGCTCCAGGTTGTCCACCACCCGTTTGATCTGATTTCGGACCACCTTTCTGCTGCAGCCCACTCCTTTCCTCTGTGGCTCCTGCTCTCTGTTTGGTCTGTGCGGTACCCACGTCTGGTTCTGACCCAGGATCGCAATCCGCTCCGAGTTCGGCCGGGGCCTCCTGGGGCCTCTCAGGGTGGCGGTGCAGCCCAGGGCTCCTGGAGGGGTCTGACTGGAGAAGATGAGCCCGTTGAGGGCCGTCAGGTCCCTCTGACTCTGAGAAGTCCTGCCGTGTTTGTTGACGCAGCTGAAGCTGGAGCTGAACCCGCGCTGCCTCTCGATCAGCTGCTGAGTGCCTGAGCTCAGCCAGCTGGAGGAGTGGACGTCTCTCTGGCGGTAGGTGGTGTGACTGGTGTAGTCCCACATCTTCCCCTCGCTGTCCTCCATGCACACCACGACGGGCACATCGCAGTCGGGCGTCTCGGCCAGCAGCACGGGTACAGGAGTGGGATGGGGCCCCACCAGAGGCCCGTATTTGCTCACTGAGGGGCTGCTTGCGGGACCCACGTTTTGGCTCTGCGGCGGCGAGGAGCAGCTGTCGGCCAGTCCTTCCTCTGGGCTGAGCTGAGAGTTGCTGCTGGGCTCCACCTCCAGCTCTTTAGTCTTGCTCCACCTGGCAGGACCGTCCTCTCTCTGCTTCCCAACGCCGCCTGGCAGGATGTGATGCCCCCTCAGCACCACCGGCAGCATCCCTATGCCATTACACCGGAGCTCCCCCTTCTTGGCCCGGCTGGAGAAGAAACCGATCCCCTTGGCCCTCTCCAGCGGGGTCAGAGCGCTGCGGCCCTCTGAGCTGGACCTGTACGCCCCGTTGAGCCCCAGGTCGCCGCCGCCGCTGCTGCTGTGGTGAGCCTTCAGGCTGTTGCGCAGCCATGGGATGAAGTGGGGGGCGTGAGCCTTGAAGCCCCTCTGCTCCCCAGGTGTGGTGGCGGTGGCCCGGCTGTCAGAGAACATGCTGACAGATGTTGACCTTCTTCCATGGATCTCTTCCTGCTTTGGCCATCAGCATCTGCTCTCCCTTTGCTGTTTCCTCAGTTTTCAAAACTTTGTTTCCTCCTGTGCTGTTTTCCCTCCTCAGCTCAAGTCCCACCCTCTGCCTCTGCTCCTGCCAAAGCCTGGTTTTGATTTTATCGCCCTGCCTCTTCCTCCCGCCTCCCCTCCGATCCTGCTTCTCCACCCACTCGTCTCGCTCTCCGTTGTGGTGCTCCTGGAGCCCCTCTCCCTCCCTCTCTCTGGGCCTGTCTCAGAGAAACCAGGAGGCCCCCTCTCCCTCTCTCTCTTCGTCTTTCCCCTCCGCCTGCCTGCGTCTCACTGGCTCTGTAGCAGCAGAGGCTTCCTGTCTCTACATCGCTCTCTCTCTCTCTCCTCACCCCTCCCTCACTGCACTGCGCTGCCTCCTATCCTCGCTCTTTCTTCCTCCCACTCCCGTTCTCTCTCTGCCTCCTCCCTCGCCATCCCTGCCTCCTCTCTGTTCTTATCACAGAACCCCTTATCACCCTTTTGCAACTCTCTTTTCTTTCCCTGTCCTCCGTATCACTGTTTTTTTTTGCACTCAGCCCCACCTCTCAATTTACCAGAGAAAACAGCTGAAGCTCAATCAAGGCGGCAGTATTATTAATCCCCCCACCCTGTTAGAGAGTGTGTAACCATGTGACTCTTCTCATCTGATTACTCCTTTCCCCAGCTCAGCCCATTACAATTAAATGCTGCTTACAGAGGGATGGGGTGGGGGGGGGGATGGATAGCAGCAGGAAGGGTTGAAGCACATAATTGTGACCTGTAAAATGAGGGATCAGCGCCAGCCTGACAGAAGAAGAAGAAACTGCCCCTCCGCAAACAGCAGCCTGCCTGTGGGACTGCATGCTCCCCCCCGCTTATAATAACTGTCAGCAAATAGTGTCACATTACCTCCCTGTTGTTTTCCCCTGTTTTCCATTTCCAACTTCGATTTGTTCTAATTAAACAGAGGCAGCTGCTCTTTACTGGACTCCTGCACAATATTCATTTTTTTTCTTTCTTTTTTTGTTTTGGTTGTCTGAATCAGATTTCTTGTGTCTGACAAGCTCAAATGTGCCTCCTGAGGAGCTTTTTCCACTCAGCTGCTGCTGCATTGGTGGGAACCTCCCTCTCTGGCAGCATCTTAAATGAAAAACACCAGCAGAGACACACAAAAGCCCTGACAGTTTGCTGTCACTCAGCACCGAGACGCTCAAAGCATCTGCCAGGCTGGTAGTCACACAGCAGTGTGCTGCTGAGGTAGCGCCCTGTTAAAATATGACTTCATCTCCTGACATGCAACACATAGGAATACTGTACATACTCGGTGTAATCTGTCTGCATGTTGACAGATTGCTGTCAGTCTGTAGTGACCATTACGATGGATTAAAAAAAAGCATTAAAAAGTGAAAGCAATGGAGCAGCTGCTGTTAATCCTTCTGAACTCTTCCGCGGCACACGGCCAAATACTGTGGCTGGTCTGGCACGGATGTCGACAACCTATGCTAATCCATCCTTCTACCTACAATATTCCACCTTCTGTTAGTTGAATGTAGTTTTCTTGTGTTGTTACTTGTTACAAACAAATTTTATAAACATAAAACTGCGTTTTAAAACTCCAGTGTTAACTTTAAAAAATATATAAATAAATTTTTGTACATATTTGTTAAAACTCTCACTGTGTCCTGACTACAATATATGAAACAGATAATTTGTGAAAACATTGAGTTCCTCCGCCTCATCCCGGTGCTACTATTGGCCCTTTGCACGTGACGTCACTCTCTTCGAACCTCTGCCCGCTCCGCCATGACGGACGTCAAAACAACCTATGCGCTCCTGTGAAAAGCCTGTCAAAAAATGCACATATGTTTTGTTTTGTACGTTTTTAATCCTGCTCCGGTGTAAGGGAAAACGCTGTTGAGGGAGGAAGTGGAGGTCGGTTTCTAAGCTAGCTGTTTCAAGCTTCTGTAAATACCGCCATCTATGAACCCCAACCAGGTGTGTTATACTCACAGACAAATGAGCTCGACTCTAACAAGTTGAAGCCATGAATAAACTGACAAAAACAATTTGGGAAAACAATTTCAGTCGCTCTTTTCAATACTCCCGATCTTCACTTCCGACGTCCATCATGGCGCTTTGTGGTTGCAAAGGATCAATAGCCCGACTAAAAACAACCAATCAGAGCCAGGAGGAAGTTTCGGCTTTGGTATTGCGAATGCACTACTAAATGTGCTAATGGCAGAGAAACAACTTACCATTTCTGAAAAACCATTAATCCGTCGTCATCGGTGGCTATGCTAACTAGCCTGAGGATTCATGGTGAATCAGCAGAAAGCAAGGGGGAGGACACAAAGATGATTGGCATCGCGAAGACCCTCCTGGCTCTTATTGGTTGTTTCTGAGGTATTTATCTAGATGGCAGCAGGACCAGAGAGAAGAGATTGATCTTTTCACATGTTATCTGTCTCATAATCTCTAGGTCATGAGGTGCATGATGCTCCCAGCTTTCAGTAGAAAAACAATTCCAGCTTAGAGTTGCAAAATATCACAGTCATATAAAGGAGGTATTATGGGTAAATATTATGATAGTAAAATTAAATCATGTCTTTTTTTAAACACCTTATGTGACCGGTAGCGTCTTGTACGTCTACAGCAGGAAACTCCATCAGGCTGAATCTCGTATAGGGATGCAAAAGGTGTTTTTATGTAAATATATGGAATATATTAGTCAACTGTTCCTGCATTTCAAACAGTCCTATACGATTTTACTGCTGCATACACTGATTGCAATGACGATATATTCATGATACATTGTGTGCCAGTGTGAAGAAAACAAGTGGGCATTCAAATAAAAACAAAGATGCATAATAACTTGTGGAAAAACCTACTTTGATACGAAATGAAATGTTGAATAAAATAACTTCTGGGTCCTGTTTTAAACAAGCTGCCCACATACTTAAACTGAAAATCAATCAAATTAAGTTATCATATAGTTCACCATCAATATATATACATATATTACAGTATCTTTTGCTAGTTTTATTTTAATTAATGATTTAACTCAATTAAATCTTCCAAACAAACCAGTTTTCAACAGTTTTTGATTTGCTAAGTATTTCCAAGTAGAGCTAGAACTACTTTGGGTTTTCTCTACTTATTTAATTTATGTTTGTTCTCCCGAGGTATTTACATGAAGCTCGTACAGCTGCGGAAGAAAACCCTGGAGCATATATGGAGAGCCCTGCAAAGTTTCCAGATAATTTGGTTATGAAAAATGTATGGAAGGGGCCATGAAGAACACCGGGCCAGATTTTTATTTTCAAGTACCAGCTATCTATCTGACCAGTTCCTGCAAACCAACTGCATCATCTGCACATTTTTTGGAAAGGCAGAATCGATTTAAATCACAAATTCAAGTACTTCTTTGGTAATGTAATGGGTGTTTAAAATATATAACAGTGGATTTGTGTCTCATCTGTACAGGCGCTTTGCTGACTTGTCATCATATAATTGTAGAAACAGCAGCAGAATATGACTTTACAAGTGGCTGAACGTCCTTGTCACTGCTTGTCTAGCCTCTCGTTAGCATCCATCACAGCTCACGGACTTCAGAGTCACATTATAAAAGTCACACACGTAAGAATTCAATCATACAGATTTAAAGTTACGTACAATCTAGTTGATCCTAGTTATCAAACAATGCAGTCAAGTCAAGTTTATTATTAAAATTAGCCATAAATGCCCTCCATTTAATGAGGCCCGGCAGATTGCATCCAGTAGATAACTTGCAGCCTTCACTCCTTCTGGACTGGAATGTTGTGACAGTAGGCAGTCGCTTATTGCTCCAAAGTTGTTGACTTTGGAGCAATCCCTCATACCGAGCATGAATGTAGCAACAGTGGAGAGAAAAAACTTCCCTGTAACGGGGAGAAACCACCAGCAGAAGTGAGTAAAGTTTTTATAAAACACTTTTCACAAACACTCAAGTCACAAACCACAGTACAACTGTACAGTTATTCTATACAAAATATGAAGACAAAAAGTATATTGATGACATAGAAATCTTGGAGAACAAAATAGGTTTCATTTTTCAAAAACATCCAGTGAGTCAGCAAAACAAAGCTGCAGTTAGTAAACTGTTCCATAGTTTTGAAGCCACAGACTGAAAGGCCTTGTACCAAATAAGGAACAACCAGAACATTCTGGTCTTGGGATTGAAGGCCACGAGCAGCAGAGTGTTTTGTTAAAACCCGACAGAAATAATCAGGAGCCTGACCATTCGTAGACCTGTAGGTGGCAACAGGAAATCCACTGGGAGCCAGAGTAGAAAGTACAAAGACCAGGGTGGTGTGAGTGTGTTTGTGTTTGCTGCTTTCCGAATAGATTTCAGACATAAGACTGATCACCTGTCTAGACTGGTGCAAGCAGCATTACAGTAATCCAAGCACAATGTCACAAAACCGTGAATAATTTCCGCTAGATCAGCTTTGGAGAGCATGTCTCTAGGCCTGTCACAATAAACAGTAAATCAATTAATTGCATGATGAATTAAAAGACACTCAATAATTTTCATTTGCTTGATTTATCGTTTTTCTCTTTTTTCTCTCATTTTACCAAAAACTCTATTCCAACACCTGCCACTTAGAAACAACAGGAGGTTATCTTCCCTTTTAAAAAAAGATTAAACTGAAAACTGGTTGTTTTATTTGCATACATGTATAATGAGTTTAGCTTATATATTGAAAGCATTGAGCTAATAACCCCAGTGCTTCATGATTTCAGAAACAGAGTTTTTTCAGTCTCTCTCTGGCTCACATATTTATTTTATTTTTTCCTTTGATGAATTAATAGAGTCCAAATTAAAATAAAAGAAGATGAAAGGACCCCATGATGTCTGAAAAAAATGTCTCTTTACATTTGGTGTTTTGAAAGGCTTTCAAATATCTGAGCTGAATTATTCCTCACTGAGTCAACAGAGAGAAAAGCTTCTGTTTCTAAGGCTTAAAAAAAAAATAATAATAATAAAAAAATGTGCAATCCCTAAATGCTGGCAGCAAGCAGCAGTGATTGGGATCCAAGCAGATTTTAGACATTTGACTCATCAACCACTTAAAAGCATAAAACAGGTAGAAGTTGTTTTCTTGTTTGCAATTCAAATGTGGCAACAACTGAAATTCAAATCTTGTACCTTTGCACACTTGGTGAAAATTGCCTTTTAACTACGCTGCAACAAACCTCACTGGCTGAGGCTCTGACTCCCAACACACACCTGATTATTTGCTGCAGCTTAATAGGAGTTTACACGTCAAATTAGCTGTTGCATACACTGTCAGACTCATTATTTTTGCAGAGGTGGCAGCTTGAGTTTGAGACTACAATTCTGGTTAATCTTGAGTCACAAAATAAAACCGTTCAAACTTGACGTGGACTTGGATAATGGACCAGTGAACACCTCTGCTCATTTGCTGTATTTCCAAATAGTGACCTGTCCTGGACCTTTGTGCTGTTTTTGTGTTTGAATCTCTGAATATGAATTAAACAATATGGCATCCAACATTTATATATGGAGCATCTGGGCTGATAAATTTTGCTTCCAGTTAAAGCCTATATTTGGTAGAGGACCAATCCAGGTTTTTTAATGTGTTGCACGAGACTTTGAGGATGTTTCAAATGCAAATGTGGAAGCCTTTCTGGTCTGTTTTTTTTTTTTTATCAATAACATACATTTCACCTGTTGCTTTCATGGCCATCCCCTGGAATGACATCTGGACCAGGATGTCTTCGCAGAATATCTGGGATTTCCTTTTAAATATGGGAAGTTCCTGCATCTCCACCATCAGTTTCAGCCTTCCAGACTTGCTAAACCACTATCAGTAAATTCATTTTATTTTCAGCAGCATGAGAAGATGCAATGCATTATTAACCACTGCTGTGCAACAATTTGAAACTGGGACAGAGCTTTATGCACACATTTTTCACTGACCACTGTGAGCTGATCACACCAAGGCTTTAAAAACCTAGCAAACAAGAAGCAACAATTGTACAATTATATTATAAGCCACTTGAAGGTGTTCCACCCTTTGTCCTTCGCCCCCTTCTTACTGTGAAACAACTTAGCAGGACTTCTCTTTGAGTGCAAGACGGATACATTTAAATGGCAACAGGAAGGACTCTGAACTTCCTGCGGTTTCATCACCCAGGCTACAGTTGAAACCATATGTTTATAGATACACCTCAAACCAAAGCATAAGGTCTTGTGAAAGTGCTGGTTTAAACTAGCAATAGAGTCATTATTCATAGTGAGACAAATCCTGTATCAACATGGGCCAAAAGGCCACCCAATGAAGAAGAAGTCATTACTCCAGAAGTAACATAAAAAGTCAGATTACAGTTGGAAAAAACACACAAAGTTTCTTATTTGGAGACATGTCTTGTTGTCTGGAGAAACTCAAATTTAAGTGCTGAGCCAAAAGGTGTGTGTGTGTGTGTGTGTGTGTGTGTGTGTGTGTGTGCGTGCGTGAGTGCGTGCGTGCGTGAGTGCGTGCGTGTGTGTGTAGATAACCTACACACCTGACTTAAGTACTCCAGTTCTGTACAGAGAAATTAAAACAGACTATTGTGAGAACGAAGCTACTGGAAGGAAACAGCAAATGTTCGACCCCGGTCACATGGCTTAAAAATGAAACCTGTAATATAGAAATGAATATAAACTGGTAAACTGAGAAACAAAATACTAATAATTAATCATCAAATCAGAAAAGGTGTAATCTGATTTAATATCAGGGTAAAAAGGTTGTGTCTCTTTTGTGCAGCTTGTGTGAACTTCTGGTTTCAACTGTATGTGCAGTTTGGAGGAGTGTGTGCTGCTTTTTACCTGGAAGCCCAATTGAACGGAGAGCACAGAGCAAGGAGCCTGATGACGGCACGATTTACTTACACCCTAATATCGGCTATCTTAGCTGGTTGTTTCTGTAATAGTGTTGAAAAGAAGGTAGAGATACAAGTTAAAAGCCGTATCTGAGAAATCCAGTGTAAAGTTCAAGGCTAAACAGGAACATGGAGAAAATGCTAGTTTCATATTTGTAGGGGTTTTTTGTTGTTGTTTTTTTTCTGTTTTTGTAGCTCAAACCTTTGTATGAATAGAATGGCAACATTGAACTTTTGCAGACTTTAAACATATTGACAGCAATGCCACAGGGCTAAAACAGGGTAAATGTGCTTGCAACATAAAAAGTTGCCAGAGTAAACATGATTAAATGGATTTATTTTATTTACTTTTATATAATAGACTAATGGACGTTACTAACCCTGTGTTTGTGTGTGAGAGAGGGTGTTTAAAGGCGTTGAACTTGTTAAAATTCACAGTTTTCCCCCAATCAGCCACCCACCATGTACGACGCTTGTAAATGAGATGGCAGCGAAACACACAATAGCTGCTCATTTTAAAGTCAATGTGGAATAAAAAGTAAAGTAGCTGTCACAGCTTCTGTCTGTGTCATGCCGACTGGCCTCTCCATTCATTATATTAATAAGCTGAATCTCTGTGTGTGTGTGTGTATGCGTGTGTGTGTATCAGGGGGAGAGAAGGAAGGACAAAAGCAAAAACAAAGTAAGCTAGTGTGAACCTTCTCCTGTTTAAAGCTTTAGACCTGCAGTCTCCCGACTCTGCTTTTCAACCAGGTGGCCTTTTTTGTCACCATCATGTGCCGACTGAGAGCGGCTAGAGAACAGACACAGCATATGGTCTCCCTCTAACCTTTTCCACTGCCTCCTGCGGTGCTCCCTTTTCTCGTTTTGAGTGGCTGCAACAAACCGACTGCCCGTCGAGAAGCAGCAGAGCGTGCGCTGGGCCACTCCTCTGCTTACATGTGTTTGCTGAACTTTACTGTCACTGCAGGGACAGTTTCCAGGTTGAATATCTTCCACGGAAACCCTTACATAACTCGGTGGAAAAGTCAGGTGGAAAAGAAATGCTTTGAAACTCAAAGCCCTCCCCACCAACACCCCCCACAGGAGTCTGTCGAAATGTGCTGTGCAAAATGGCTTTTAGTCACAGCGAGGACGCCTCTGGGCACATGGGGACTTTCAATAGCCGCCTGGACGGCAGAACAGCGCGCACCAAGGAGGATTATGTGCTCCTGTTTAGCTCCGCGTCCACACAAAGTGAATATGAAAAGTTTTTTTTTTTTTTTTTTTTTTTGAGAGCATATTGTTCTGTTTTGCGGTATAAAAAAATGGAAGCGAGCAGATGCTGTCGTCCCTCCAGTGTCCAGCTCGCTGCTGGTGATAATCCTGTGGGGTTCAGGTGCAGGAATCTGTGAATGCTGCCGCGCGTGCGTGCGGCTGCGTCTTTCACTTCTTCTCGTGTATTTTTTATTTTTTATTTTTTTTCCGAGTTGTTTGCTTTTTGGATTCCCCTCCGCCGTGCTTTTCATCCTTGAACAACACGTCAGTCAGGTGCTCTCTGAGGACTACAGAGCGAGGAAGGAAGAGAGAGGAGTGGGGACAATGGGAAGGAGAAGGAGAGAGAGAGAGACAGACAGACAGAATAAAAAGGGAGGGAGATGGAGTTTTGAAAGACTTCTAACTTCCAAGCTGACTGTCATAGTTGTGCTTGCCAGAGGGGAGAGCACCTTTAAGCATACCGGATGAGTAACGATGTGGAGGGACTACAAAAGCAAAGTAATACATAATAAGCAGCACAGAGTCTGCAGTGCTCTGCCAGCTAACCTACATGAGATTGGTGTGGAGCAGAAATTTTGGAAGCGCTTAAAATGTCAGCAAAGGCCCTCGCCTGAAAGGGGCTTCGCCTTTATGGCACGCTGTAATGAGATTTAGACGGAGTGCATGCAGTCGTTGGTTCGGGATGATCGCCTTGACACATGGATTTCCATAGAGATGAGGAACAAAAAAAAAACAGACGAGTGATGACTAAATATAAAGCTGCAGCGCGGATAAGCAAACACATGTTTCTGTTTGCGAAGCGAAGATCACAGAAACAAGCAGTGGAATCATGCTGCTGTTTCTTCTTTATGCTCTCTGCCCTTATTAAACCCAAGAGCCCCTTTTTTTTATTATTATTCTGGCCTTGATGCTAAAGGAAAATCTAGAAGCACGCTGCTGTTTGAACACAACGTCCCGTGGTTTGCTTTGTTGCACCACCCAGAGTTCAAACATTGGGGTATTTGAGTCCGCATTGACATGCAGCCAGACTTCTTCCTTTTTTTGTGTGTGCCAAAACTAACTGTATCCTCGCAGGGATGGAGTGTAAAAAAAAAAAGAAAAGAAAAAAAAAGTATAGCTTGGCTTGTCCTTTCCTCACAAATCTGCCCACAGCAGAGAAACTCAAAACATAATTTGTTACTTTTTAGCAGCCAGGAATGATCAGTGAGCAGCTGAGCTCATCTTTTTCTTTCGTTAGGCTCATAGGTGTCTGCTCTGCTGATCATAACATGGTAATCAGTGACCAAGCATGAGCAGGGAGAGTAATGGGGTCCTCTGCATGCTCCCTACATCCAGCTCCCTTTTTAAAATGCAAACCAGCTCCTTCGTAGTGACTTTATTACGTAGAAATGATAATTATGCCTCCAGTGGAAGCTGGCCGACTACAACTCTCAACACCATGTATTCATGGTGCCTTGTTGCTAAAGTATTTATGCACCTTATTTTTCACATTGTTAGTCTTAACATATTGCATTTACATTTTATGCAGAAGACTAACACAAAGCAGTGTATAGTGCAAGGGCAAAGATACGTGGATTTTATGGCTTTCAAAATTCTTTATGGACTAATATCTGAAAAGTGTGGCCTGCATTCCTATTTCGCCTATGCTCCCAATTAAAATCCATTGCAGTAACCTTCAGGAGGCCTTAGAGGTTCACCTGAGAATATTAGTGAACAAACATCATGGCTATCAAGCAGCTCAGGTCAAGCAGAGTTTTGCAGAAATTGCAAAACTCTGGGCTAGAAAACAATATCTAAGGCACAAAGCATGCCTCATAAAAGTATTCACACCTCTTTTCCACATTTCATGATGTGGCAACCGCAAAAAATGCAGTATTTTATTTGTATGTGGTAGATCAAGACAAATTATATTGAATAGGATAGAAAATCCTCATTTTCAATTTTATTTACAGTTGTAAAAAAAAAAAAAGAAGAAAAAAAATCATGCAACTGTAACCATAACAAAACGGTAACACCGAGAGCAGCAGTGATCCAAAGCTCAGGTAGGAGAACATGGTATTTATTTATTTTTTTTGTCATGCACTACGCAAATCTGAGAAAGCAGCAAGAAATAAAAAAACTTCTGAAAGAAACCTCACAAAGTCAGAAGCCATATAAACAAGCTAACATGTTAAAGAAGGCGATTTAATCAGATTAAGCCAAAGTTTTCTTTTCTTTTTTTTTTCCTCTAAAAGCAAAACGCTACGTGGGCTAGAAAACGAACACTTTAGATTAAATAAAAACACTAGCTGGACAGTGAAGCACAGCTGCAACATGATCATAATGTGGGTGTGCTCTTCTTCAGCACGGACATGGGAGAAAAACACAAAGCAATGCTGAAAACAAAATCCAGTTAGAGGCTGCAGAAGATTAGAGCCTGGACAAGAACTTCACCCTGCAGCAGGATAATAGGCGTAAACACAGTCAGAGCTATAATGGTTCAGATCAAGGCATAATTTTGTGTTAGAATGGCCTAATCAAATCCAGACCTAAATCAAATTGAAAATCTGTGGTAAGACTTGAGCATTTATGTTTATGGCCAGTTTCCATCCAATCTGACTGATCTTGAGCGATTTTTCAAAGAAAAAAAAAGGCAAAAATCTACTCTCAAGTGGTTCAAAACTGTTAGACATGCAAAGGTGCTTAATATAAACATACACCTCATTTCAGATTTTTTTTATTCTATGCGTCAATTAAGTATTATCACTACTTTGTACAATGGAGTTTCTGAGTTTGACATGACATGCATCTATGGCAAGTTAGGAATCAATAAAAAAAAAAAAAAAAGGTAAATTATTAAAACTCTTAGCAACCCTGCTGAACACCTCTTACACAACTTCCCCCTGGGGAGAAGAAGAAAGAAGTATTTCAGATGAATGTTTTTGCTTTATTTAACAACACAGGAGAAAAGTAGAAAAGACTGGGGAAAAAAAAAAAAATAAAGATGCTTTTAAGCCCCTCAGTCACAACGTGCTCTGAACTTGCACACACACACACACACACAAAAAACCTCATGTTGAGTTAATGAGCACATTAGAGGATAAATGGCCACTTAGTTCTGCAGCAGATTTTCAAGTGTGCTACAGGGAGGACCGTCGAACACGTTTCAAGGCAAATTATCGTTTCAGTCTAAAACCTTGCAGAGTAGATGGCGCATTAAGAGTGGACGTATGCGCACGCAGAGGAATTTAATCAAACTGAAGCTGAGCTCAGTGTTTAAATGCCCAAAAACAGAAGCTAAAAAAGTCTTTCCACATTACTCATTTCCTGCCATACCTTTGACCGAAGCGTCCGCTTGGGAGAAGCGGAAAAAAGTGACCCCAACTCGAGTTGCTTATCAAGTCAGATGGGTTTGTGTTTTTATTCTCCCTCCCGAGCAAGAGTGAGGGATTTAGTCGACGAAATTCAGGTCACACACACACACACACACACACACACAGATTAGTCAGACCCGATCCGGGCAGGAAAAACGCAGAACATCCAACACGCTGATGAGATGACGCTGTGTGTGATTAAAGATAAAAAGAGACAAGGGTAAGTTTATTCTTTTCCTTCAAAAAGTAATCTGTATTATATTTGTTGTGTAAGGATACAGTACAGAGACACGAAACAATCAGCAAATACAAAAAGTCACTGAAGTAAAAGTAAAAAAACAAAAAACAAGAAAAGAATATTAAACGTGAGCTTTCGTAAATATAAATGAGGCAGCTCAAACGGCCTGCGGTGGTGATTTTAAACGAGCAGATTTAAACTATCCCTGAGATGTGGACGGACTTTAAAAAATGCCATAAAGAGACAATTAGAGTCAACTCTTTAGGGAGAAGGGATTTACTTCAAAGCCTTCCAAAATGATATGGTCAAATAGGTCCAAAAGTGAGAGACGGTGTGTAGGAAGTCATGTAAGGATGAAAAACAGTTCGTTAAAATAGCCTGAAACCACAACAGTCAGGTTCTTTGTGTCCCTTATTGTCAATAATCAAGTGCATGCAGTTTTACTGAGTGTTACTCTAAGGTAAGGAAGCATTTGGAGTTTCATCAGTGCTGTTTTCTTTGGCCGGGCTGCTGCAGAAGAAGTTAAAGTTTCAGCAATCCTATCTGGGAAAGCACAGCACTCATTACACGGCTCAATTTCCAATTCTCTCACAGGTACAAACACACACACACACACACGAGCGCACACACACCCCCACACACACACACACACACACACACACACACACACACAGTCAGAATACTAAATGAGGCCGCAGCACAAAACAATCTCCCAGACAGAGGCGCTGATACAAAACAAGGTGGACAAAAAGGAAAGACATCCATTATTATGTGAGCTTAGAGAGGGATAGGTGTAACTATTCATATGCTGCTTAAAGGGGGGAAGAAACACAACATGTTTCAGTCCATTAAAGGACTCCTCGCTCTGCGCTAGCAGAGGTGGTGGCTGCCTCCATCACATTAGGGGGGGAATGGAGTGGCTGCTCGACAGAGGCGAGCTCCAGGCCATTACGCCACCCCGGAGCGAGGAGCTGTAATTGCGGCGGGAGAGCACAATCAGGCGCCGTGTTCGTCTCTGTGATAATTTCTGTACCTGGCCTGGTCCTCCAAGCAGCCAGTCTTTCATCCGACTGCTTACGAGGAGCCACTTCAGCTCAGACGAGGCTGGATCTGAATGACCAGCAGACTCGAGCTGCAACATCTAGGTTTCCCCCGCTGGTCGAACTTTGCAGCTGGTGCCCTCACTGGGATTCTCCCCGACCGGATGATTGCGCATCCAGAGAGACGTTGGAAACAATCGGCAGAGTGCAGCACCGACGCATTCCTTCTTGTTTATAGTTTTTCCCCGTGACTCGCACATTTTACATCTGTTGTGGTGGCCAGAAACCAGACAGTTGCAGTCCGACGGCAGCCTTTGGAAACAAACGCCTGGCTTCTCCTCTAAAGGTGGGGAAAATGCAGGCTAAGCAGGATTACCCGGCTGCTGAGCTTCACACGGCGTCACAACAGCAGATGAGAAAACGGTACAGCGCTTGTTGAGAAATGAGTGCAACACTACTCGAGAAAAAACAAAAACAATCATTCCTTTATGTCATTTGTTCCTCTTTAGGTGCAAGTCCCTTAAAAGCACCTGGGAGAGGTTAGGCCTGTGCCAATGTTTGAGTTTTTAACGCAAAAACAAGAATAAAATGGGGGATTTTACAGGCACAGTTGTCACATATACTAACAAGAGTGTAAAGTTTTACATTCATTTATATATATATATAAAAAAAAAAAAAAAAGCACAGAAGCAGTCTTTGGACAAACTTAATGAGGGAAATGTCAGTACAGCAACATCTGGAAGCATGTAGAGTACAAATGTTTACGATTGTCACCTTTACAATAATAATAATAATAATAATAATGAAAAAAGAAAGAAAATCCAACAATAAGCACTGAGGCAACAGTACAGCGAATGGAGGTCAGAGGTTCCCGTCGTCGAGCATCTTGTTGACCCCGTTGCAGATCCTCTGCAGGTGGGTCCGGTAAACCTCGGCGGGCCCGTACAGAGCCGCCAGGAAGTCGCAGTCGGCGAAGTGATTGAAGACGTGATTGACCCGCGAGTGGCTCTTGGCGGTCAGGTGGCGGCGGATGGCCTGGTGCAGGAGCTCGCGGCACTCGTTCAAGATGCCGCTCATGACGCGGCGGTCGAAGGTGAACTCGATCTGGTGGAAGCTGACGGCGGTCATGGCCAGAGTGTGGACCTTCTTCCTGCGAGGGGGAGAGAGTGAGTGAGAGGCCGTCAGTTTCTACACCAGAGCAGCAGCAAGACGGGAGTAAAAAATAGAAAGTGCTGCCTCGTGATTTTCTGGAGGAAACTTTCAGGGCTCCCCCACTGCACTAGTTACAGCGCTGTCCTGCACAGCCACACATCTCCACGCTAACACAGGCCCCGTTCTCCAGACTCTGCACTTATGTCAGCTTCACAGTCCTCACACTTTTACTGTTTTAGTGGAAAATATACAAAGTGATGTAAAAGTCAATTTCATTAAGCTGCTTCCATCAGCACATTAAAAAAACCCCTCATACTGCAGGTTTTATTTTTCTGCCAAAAAAAAAAGAAGAAAAAAAAAAAGGTTCATCCTTGTTACTTCTCAAGGTTTGTCAACTCCTGACATACATTGCTTACAGTCAGATGCTTGACTCAAACAGCCTAGCAAACACAAACCTGAACATTAAACCAGAGCTGAACAAAACAAAAACAGAACAGCTCAGGTGAATGAGGAACAGGCTGAGGCGGTGAAGGACATTTAAAGGTTTATGTAATCCAAGACGCTCAAAAACAAAAGCAAATCAAACGTTTTTGACAAATACGATTCAGCAATGCCTAAACATACTGTATTTGAGGGAACTCCAAACTAGGAACCACGTCACTTTGAGCGGTGGACCAAACCTCCAAACTGCTCGAAGGAGGTTTTCACCGCTTAAAGCTCAGCGATTTTGTTTACTGTTGAACGCAGAGTGAGATCCAGAGATCTGTCTAAAGCCTTCAGTAAGGAGATTGTAGCAGCGCATGAGTCTGATAAGGGGTTTAAAAATAGCTGCTAATGTGCTCAGATCTGGTCGTCCGTGCGAGTTCACCGCGAAATCTGACTGCAAGGTGTTAAAAGAAGTCACTAAAAACTCTTCAGTATCTTCAAAACATTTACCGTAGGCTTTTTAACACTGACTAGGGAAGTATGTGTCTGAAATTGGCTGCACAAGTTTAACTTTCATGAGAGGTATATAAATAAAAACGGGTATATAAATAAAGGCCAGACTAAGGTTTGACAGACACAGAAAGTCATCATAAAAGCCTAATGATATCTAATATGTCTTAATACCGTTAAGGACGTGTCCTTGCAAACCTCGAGAACTCACTGCTCTTTTAATGGCAGTGCCTACAAAAGGAAAAATCTAGATTTTGAAGCTACTACCCCTATGCATGTTTGCACCTTTCACTTCAGTACCTGAAATCCTACAAACTCTCACCTTGAAGAAAAAAAAAAAGAATCAGTTTCTGAAGATTAACAGCAGTGCGGAAATATTTTAGGCTGGAGGTTCTGCCTGGTCCGAACAGATGAGCAGCCGATAGTCTGTAGGGTTAAAATTCATGGATGTCAGGAATAAGGTGGATAAGGTCCTGTTGACTGGATCTCTCCCGCAACATCACCAGTGCTGAGTAATTCTGTTACTAGCCTCACAAAGTGACCTACAGGTGTACAATTGATTAGTTTCTATGCTACAGAAGTCCAAACCCTGCAAACTTTCCTCACACAGCACACACCACCAAAGCTGAGGCTGAAGGAGAAGAAAGCAGAGTAAGCTAAAAACCAAAAATATTCCGGTGGAAATCTTACACCCTCTGTGCAGAATACAAGCAAATCATCAAGCTGGATCTACAGCACTGCAGGAAGGTTTGCAGGCCTGCTGTGGTTCCTGTTCAGACCTGATAAAGTCACTATGCTGATAGGCACAATGCTACCATTAACAACAAATAATGGCATTGTTTTTAACTAAACGACAACAGCAACAAAGATTGAATAATGTGTTGCTCTGCTTGTTTGAGAAATGAAGTAAAGACAAAAAAATTATTAGAAACAAGCCAACTGTTTTAAAATAAAGTTGTTTTTTTACAGCATGTAATATATAGTGTCTAGGAAAAATATTCATAGCCCTTTCCATATTTTGTGATGTTCCAAGCACAAAAATCATCAACGTTTCATCAACATTTCATATGACGGATCATAGCAAGGCAGCGCATAATTGGGAACTGAAAGTAAAATGATACATAAAAAGTCTGACTGATGGAGAGCCTTGAAGAAGCCCGTTTGTAAAACACTCTTCAACACATTCAAGAGTGTGTTCTGATGAGATGAAACCAAATGTAAACTTTTTGGCCTACATGCAAAACGCTGTATGTGGCAGGAAACGTATAACCACAGCTACAATGACATAATTTAGGTTGAAGCACGTCAACTTTGGTAAAATGGACCTAAATCAGATTCAAAACATGTTGCAAGAATTGAAAACTGCTTTTAATAAATACTCTCCATCAAATCTGACAGAACTGGAGATGTTTGACGATGAAAAATATGAAAATTTAGCTATTTCTAAATATGCAAAGCTGGCGGACATACCCTTAGCCAAATCGAAAATGCAACAATATTTAATTCTGTAATGTGATATTTCACATTAAATAAGAGGCTTGACGGTTTCTTCCATCTCACCTGAAGTTTTCCACCAGGATCAGCTCCTCACTGTTGAACTGGTTGTTTCGGTAAAGCACGCCCAGCTTCACCACCATCTTGATTAGGTTTTTGATGATCTTCTGGGACTCTTTGCGGTTGCGCGTGTACTCCTTGGTGACGCGGTACAGCTCGTCCAGCACTTCGCTGCTGGTGTCGTCTATGAAGAGGTTGGCCATGCTCTTGGTGGCCATCTTGCTCATCAGCTTCTTCTGTGCCTGGAGGGCCAGGCTCTTGGTGCTGAAGGAGTCCATGGTCGAGTCTGGGTCAGGATGGAGCAAAGAGAGGACAGCGACCTGGTTAATGGTTATATCCACCAGGAAATGGATCATCTTACAGGACATGCCTATAAAGACGATGTTTGTTCACTGGCGCTGCGCCGTCGGCGCAAAATTAGACACTAAAGCAACCTTTCCTTAGACATCCTGTTTGACAGTGCATTACCTTGGCAGTCTGCAACGCGTGAGGTTATTGCAAATAACATTTACACTGATAGTGTTTTAACTGCAGGGCCAAGAACTGTCTTTTTATCAGATAATGAGCCGTGGCAGCTGTCAAATTAGCGCCGGCACCCCTCTGGCTTGGTAGTTGGAGGAGAATGTGTCGTCGTGAGTGTGGGAGTGAAGTCGCTCAAAGCACGACCACGCAAAAGCAGCTGGTGTAATCCGAACATCTAGTTAGCCTAAAACCGTCCAGGGAACAAGGCGGACGGCCGGGTGTGCACGTGGAGGGGAGCTGCAGACGCGCAGAAGCCGTTCGGTCGCCGCGTACGGGTGGCTTGACTTTATGTGTGAATCTTTGTGTTTGCGTGCCAAGTGAGGTGACTCAGTGACAGGCTGCACGCATGATAAAAGCCCGTGAATAGTGGGAGGTCACGGGGGCTGCCGGCTTTCACAGCAGGTTTACACATTCCTCTTTTCAAAGGAATAAAATAAAGAGAATCTATTTTCCTCTCTAACCTTTGCGAATCTCCCAGCATCACCTGGGAGTATGTGGGGGGGAAAAAAAACAACAAAAAATGTGTTTTTTTTCTGTAACAGTCCATTAGCAGCACAGGAGAGTGAATGAATAGGTGTACCGTGAGCTTAATTTTACACGGGCTTGTTTACAGATTTACTATATATATGAACAGTATTTACCTGTAGGAAAACAGGAGCTTTAAATTGATACAAAACGTTCATTTTCATTTAAACTCTGCAAATGAGTCAGATAAACGGTGGGACATATATAGATTCATGTCACAAATTCTGTTTATTTTTATGATTATGGCTTACAGCTCATAAAATTTTGTGGTACGTAAGCCCAATAAAAATGATTTCATTATAGAAATGTTATGTCTATGTTATGGTTTACTCAATCAAGTGGAAGATTGCTGACTGGACTCCCTCCACCAGGAGCATAAGCCACAAAACGTTCACACAATGCTTCTTCCAAGAATTTTAAGAGTTTGGGAGAGAATCACACTGAGCCGCCACACCTGGTCGTATCCAGGGCACGGACTGTTACATTTTATGTCTTAAGCAACTCTTAAACCACACACCAAGAAGTGTCCCCCCCATCTGGAACTGCTGCTCAGAGGTTCAAAGTCCTCTTTTCAGATGAAAGGACATTTTGCATTTTATTTAGAAGTTAAGGTAACGACACCTGGACTGACGAGTCACTGGAGGCTGACTGTGAAGCTTCTACAGTCAGTGAGGATTTAAAGATCCACGTTATCTGCCGGTGTTGGTTCGCTATGTTTTAGAGAGTCCAAAGTCAGCGAAGTCCTGTATCAGGATTTTTTTTTTTTTTTTTTTTTAGAGAACTTCATCCTTCCTTCTGTATGGAGTTGGGGATTTGATTTTCTTGAAGGGCTTGGCGCCCTTCCTGGACTGCCAAAGGTACACATATCTGGTTTAATAACAATAGCACTTCTGTTCCTTTTTGCAGGCAGACTAGAGCATTGTGAAGAAGAAAATGAGAGAAAGCACACCCAAAAATGTGGAGAAGGAGGAGGCAGCAATTAAAGCAACCCGAGACTCCTTAGCACTCCAGCAGAACTACAGCGATTACAGAGGACACCTGCCAAGTTTTCAGTGGAATCCCAAATTATTTGCAGAAAATTTAGCTATTTACAAATGTTTTTTGTACAGCATATCTGAAATATTCAAAAGAAAAAGTGCAATGCCATTGGTTGGCATTTGCAAAGCAGCCAAACCAGGAGTGCCGTGCATTTTCCTCGTCACCGATTGGCTGTACGTCCAAAAGCCAAGATGAGGAAGAGTTCTTAAGCCTCTGAGACAGTTTCCATTGTTTATTAATGCATTTTAAGATATATTTGCTGTTCCAACTATTAAAACAGACAGGTATAGATGAATAAAAAGTAAACCCAAATACCGATACCGGGTTTACTTTTTATGAGGCTGACATTTCCTCTAGCTATAAGTGCTAGCAAAACAGAAACCAGAGCTTTAAATATTCTGACACATATGAGTTTCAGTTTTTGAATTGAATTAGTGAAACAAACTTTTTAATGACATTATAATTTATCAAGACACATCTAAAATGTCAAAACTAAACAGCGTATGTCTTGCCAGTTTTCTGCTCTTGTCTTTATGGAACTACTTTGAGTGCGAAGTGTTGGCCCTCTCTTACCGCATTATTACCTCACCACTATTGGGATCATATAGAAAGGATATTTCATCCTTAGCGAACTCCAGCAACTTAATATTCAGAAAATTCAGTCTGCTTGCATGTAGCTTTCACAACTACGACTACGTTTTGTTGCTACAAGCTTTCATGTTCATTTATGGTTGAGTGCATGGCATTACCAGTCCATAAGAAACATCAGCAATGTGCCGTGGAGTTATTTAAAGGGATGAATCAGATTTTATAAATGAGGTTTCTGTACTTATCAGTGCTGGGTACCTTATCTGTGGCAAACAGAAGTTTTATCAAGGGAGTTTGGAGAGAGAGATACACTCACATACCAAAGGAAGGCTAACAGTCAGTTTGGGGCTCCTGATAGGGAGGATTTAAGCAAACTCATATCAAACAGAAAAAAAGAGAAAAATAGCCAACACTATTATCAGATAAACACTTTCTACTCTATGGTGTGAGAGCATTGTTTAGTTTGTCACAGTTTCCTCAACCTGAACAACATCTGTGTCACTTGGCTGCAGAGGATACTGATTGTATCAGTCTGGCTGATATGATTTACAGAGGGAGAGCTCTGCAGAAAGGAGGGCAGAAATAGAGAAAGACACTATGCTGCTGAGGAAACTCAAGAGAGAATGCAATCTACCTCGTGGTGCTGATCCAAACAGTGTTACGCTGCCGTCACAGCCTGACTGCTAAAGTATTCCTTCCCAGAGTGGAAAGGGACAAGGACACGACCTGACAGTCCATTACGCTGGGATACCAGCGCTTCACTGGGTTTGCATCATAGCGTTCAGCAGCTCCTCTCAACGTCTATGCTCTGCTGTTAGACCTTTTTATATATATATATATATATATATATATATATATACAAAAACTTTTTATGCTGCATTATAAAACTAGTACCCCTAAATGTATTACAGAAAAATGCTAACTGTGTAAGATGATATTATGATAATATATTACGCAGCTCTAGCCAGCAGCATTATAACCATTTCATAGGAACAAAGGGATAGTTTTTTTTTTTTTTTTTACATATTTTATTATTTTTACAATATAGAAATGAAGAGTACAAACTGAACCAAAAAACTTTCAGAATGTACTAAACAGCCCAACCCATCAGTTCAAAGATACTAAACATGAAACTAAATTCTTCCCCCTTCAAAAAACAAATCAGCAAATACAACAAAAAAAACGAGATAATTAAGTAAATGGTTAGGTTTCAGACAAACTAGTATTTTGCACGTTTTCAATAGAGGATATATAGTTATCCTTTGTTTATGCTGGGCTTCTATCACCAAATTTACGGTTGAAGTCATATTTTACTTTTTGAAACACGTTTCTGTTGCCTGAAGTAGTATCCACAACCAGAATGTGACAGAAAATCTGAAGAGGGAGTTAAAGGTGATGCTGACGGCAGACAAACCGTCCAAACTCAAAGCTCATCATCAAAATAGCAGTGGAAAAACGCCAAATCCGGGTCATCAATTAAAAGAACACTGCTGAAGCAGATACCAGCTAATTCACCGGTTGCTGAGAAGAGCATAAAGAACTGTATGCTTCGATTTCAGAAAAATAAATCTTCATCCTAAAAAAAAACTTTGCATCCTGATGTAAAACTGGCATCTGTCAGTTTTACAGATGTACTTTTGCGTCTGTAAAACTGGAAGATTTGTCGATATGACTGAAGTGACTTGTAAAATTAGCATGCTATGATTTCCCAGAGGAAAAACTGACATGTTCTTGCAAATAATTTCATGTTTTTAAAAGGAAAAAATAAATAAATAAATAAAAAAGCAAACAAAGAAAAAACGTTAAAGCTGAAAATAAAAAGTATTAGTTGAGGGGATAAAGGTGTTTGTTTTTTCTATTCAATGAACAATAATTTGGCTAAAAGTGTGTAAATCTTGGCATGTTGCATCTGAAACTTAAAGTGCATCCGTTCCTTTGTTAAATAAACAATGCCTAGCCCAAGAGTGAGGAACTTGGGGAAGTGACGAAACGCACACAGAAATAAAGGAAACACTTCTACACCTCAGGGGGAAAAAAGACAAATAAAGCAGACTCAGTCAGATCAGATTTCCTTCCTTTCAGAGTCTCAGACATGCGATTCATTGCAAAATGTAACTGCAAAAAAAAAAAAAAAAACCCAAAGAAGCTGCATTTAACCAAGTGTCCCATTGACATCATGATAAAGAGTTAATCTCTATGTCTCAGCATGAAAAGAGCTCTAAAGATTAATTGAACATATGCCCCAAAGGCCAACTGTCGATCCTCTCGCAGGGCCATAATTACAAATCCAAAGCAGGAAAAAAGAAAAAAAGGAGCTACGAGATTTCCCTGCTGGGTAAGTTGTGATTTTTTATTTTCCCACTGTTGATGGAAGCAGAAAGGAGGCAGTGAATCTCCTGCTGCAGTGTGTGACTTTCATTCCTCTCTTTCCCTCCGTCTGCAATGCCTCTCTAAGCATATCAATAAGACTCCTTGGAGAGCGTCAGCAGGACGCCTCCCAGAGAGGAGACGCACGAGGAGAGGGCGAGCGAAGGAAGGGGAGATGGGAGAGAAAATAAAGAGGGTGGAGGTGTGTTACAAGTCAATACTGACGCGTTGAGAAAACGTAGGCGTCGAGCGAGAGCTCGTTTACAGAGCCTCCCGAAGCAGGATGTGGCGCCGGCCGGCCTCGTCTTGAGGCGGCTGCCGGACGCGTAGTCGTGTCTCTGGTTTAGCTGATGAAGAAGGAGCGGCGGCAGATCCCTCATCCGCCGCTTCAACGTAGTCCTAACTAACTTACCGAGCTGCAGTCGTCCTCTGATGCAATGCGTGTGAAATGTAAAACAAAGGAAAAGAGACGTATAATGACTGAGCCGAGAGAGAGAGAGAGAGAGAGAGAGAGAGAGAGAGAGAGAGAGAGAGAGAGAGAAAGAGATGAGTTTGAAATCTTTGTTGCTATTTAAGTGATAGGTGCTCGGCTGGTCTGGTCAGCTCTGAGAGCAGAATCACATTTCAGAGGATTCAAGAAAAAAAAAAAAAAAAAGAAAGTCTGGATTTACACCTCCCTGTTTCTCTCCCTATGACGGACGTGTATCAGTTTTGAGAAATGCTGATGGATAATAGACCACTTTCTTAGATTGGAGAGAGATTTCATAGTGCTCATTAAATTCCACTCTCGTCAGGGACCTGAGCCATCATACGCTGTCAGCTGTGTAGCCGGAGAGCTACAGAAAACAGGGGATGAGGAGGACGGGGGCAGAGGGAGGTGGAGTGTTTGCCTGTCAGGGTTTGTGTATACAAACAGTTCAAATATGGAGGCTTGTGTGCAAGTGGAGTCACTCGAGAGAAACACTGAGAGGGCATGTCAAAGTTTTGCTAACCTCCCTGTTATTATTCATAGTAAAGAAGAAAATCCAGTGATCTCCAAAGAAGAAACACACTTTTAACATTCTTGCTCTAAAAGAGGAGAATAGAAGAGCTGCGCAAATGCTCAGCCAACCCGAGAGATTTCAGCTTTCAAACGGCTTTTACTAAGCTCTAAAATCTTAATTAGCTTCTATGGGCTTTGCCTCGTTCACAGCCATTTCTTTTAGGAAAAAGCCGGGACACATTTAATTTGAAGGTTTACAAAACCAGACTCCTCCAGCTCCATCTCAACAATCCGTAATGTGATACTTGAAGCGGCTGCCAAAAGTGAGAAAATGGTGATGCTCTCTAAAAGCTTGTGTGAATGATCGGCAGCAAGAGAGTTTCCATTTAGTTGTGAAAGAAAATAACCTGAAAGGTGGAGGTGAAGCTTTTGGAGAAAAAAGCTAAAAGGAATCTCTTTTGTAGGGATTGTGTTACATAAAAAAAGGATCCCACTGCAACGCAAAACATCTAGTCATTTATAAAGATGTAAGCTAGGGCTGAGACGATTAATCAGGTTGATCATGGTGAGTTGATTATTGAAATAATCGTCAACTAATTTAGAAAATTATTAAACTGGAGTATAAAGACTTAGAAAAGGCCATTTGGTGAAATAAACCATGCAGAATTCAAGTCACAACTGTACAAAAAAATAGATACATTTTACATTAATAATAATAATAAAAAAAAAACTGTTTTAGCTTCACTCAGTTCAAATTCTTTAAAAAAAAATCTCCTACTGACCACCATTTTCTTTCCAATTATTAATCGGTCAACCCCCCAAAAATAGTAAAAAGATTAGCACTACACTAATGTGTACTGATGTCAAGTCCAACAGAAAACTTCACACATGTTGGTGTCAGAAGTATTTTTTAGTATTTTTGCATCCTTTGCTACAAATGATTAAGCATATATGCTGTAGGAATGCTTTATTACTGCATTTTAGGCTATAAAATGTTTTTCTTATTTAAAAATTTAATTCAAATGTGAATTTAACTGGTACGAACTCATAAGTCATTGCATTTCTTTTACTACCAGGTGAGAAGAGGAGATTCGTGGAGTATTTATTGCCACCAGTGCATAGCTTTCTCAACATCGGCAGCAGGCGAGGGTGCATCTGAGTGACACCAAGACATTTGCACAGTCTTTTCACGAGATGAGCAGCAAAGAACGACACTTTTATTCAATAATAACAAAGGGGATGAAATTCCACATGAAACACAAGAGAACTGGGCAATGTTGAAATCGCCAATGAATCCTTTGTCCATTTGTTTGGGACATCTGGAAATCATTTATCCAGAGCTGAAAGGGTGAGCGCTGCCTTGAGCCCCGTGTCCTGCCAACAGAGAAGCCTCCTGATATGATCCATGTGTGCGGTTGTTTCTCAACCAGAGGGAGAGGGGCTTACTCACCGCCAGAACGCTGCCAGGAATAAGCAGGTGTATAAAAACCTCCTCCAAAAGCAGCTTCCTCCAAAACCCCCAAGCAAAACTTGCTCATTGTCTATGTTTCTGAGCAAAAGTGATGCATTGTGTGAAAAGGAAAAAGTTATAAAGTAGCAAAATAAAAAATAATATTACACTGGCATTTATACAACTCCCTAGATGTTATATCTACCTAGGACGTGGGGTCCTCGTGAATAAGTTGAAGCCAACCAATTGTGACCAACGCAAACTACAAATAAAACCAGAATGGATCATCAGCAATCAGGGTAAGGTCCAGATGTTCTTTTTTGTACCTGGAAAACAACACTAATTCCATTCTTCAGACTGCATAGATACCCTGTATTACCACAGATATACAGTCAAACAAAATGGGTTGGTTGTATAGATAAAGTGAAGTGTAAGTACAAAGTGGGAGACCTGACGAGTAAAGGGGTGAACTGAACCTGAGCCAAGTCCAATATCCCAGTTAACTCTGCAACAAAACATCAGATCCTTTTTTTTACATTTATTACAGGCAAACCAGAGGATCTTACACATGTGGCCCAACGGGTTACACACTCGCCTGTTAAATTAATGTCCTCTGAAAATCATATTTTATTCACTAAAGTTGTCCCTTCTGCATGCCACTGCAAAGACCCGTCACACTCCTGTTGCCCCCAAGGAAAGAAAGCTTAATGCTCCATGTAAACATGGTTTTAGAATAAAATCTGTGTACATGCGTGGCTGCGAAGCATGAAAGTGGTGAGGCACCTAATCTTAAATGGTCTGTGAAGTGCAGTGGCTGCAGACAGCAAACCCTGACACGGTGTCTCCACGGTATTTAGAGAGGCAAGACTTTAGCAGATCTGAAGCAAAACAAGACGTGACAGGAGAAAGCGCTGCTCAGCATTGTGGCAGAATATACAAGGCCTGCTGATCAGCGCAAAAAAAAAAAAAAACAAACAAACATCTGCGCTTACAGGCTTACAGCGATGGGCCTGGCTGCCGGGAGCTCGGCACTTCTAATGAGAGCAGCCAGAACTCGCACGGTCGCCTCGAACCAGCCGACGACGTCTCGCTCAAAAAGAGACAGCGGCTCGGCAGAGGTGACTCATGGAAATGAAGCCAGACCTCACACAATGTGTGATGGATGTCTTGTGACAGTGCATGAGCTCAGGTAATGGAAGCAGGGACTCTGTCGCCCTGCTGCAGGTACAGACAGCCCTGTCAAGTCAGTGTGACAGCCCAACTGAGGGATGGAGCTTAAAACAGACTGCGAAGACAATAAAATAACTTATCTGGCCTTCCTCGGCGGGTCTGGGAGGATTTTCGAGCGAGATGAAAAGAAATCGAGATATCCATAATTAGTTTGAGGTGTCTGAGTTTCAGAGCAGATAAAGCTGCTGTTTGTGTGGGGACACTTTGGATGTCACTTCAATGTATTCATATGGAATCCATCAGCTGTCGCATCCAGCTTTTTCATAAGGTCCTTGAGAGCAATGAAGTGAACGGAGGCTCAACAAATTATAAAAGGATTATAACATTAGCCAGTGTAAGTAGTTTTTAAAAAAAAGTACTCATTGTCCTCACATGCAGAGAAAATGTTTAAAAAAAAAAAAAAGTTTAAACTAAAACATTCTGACATGGAAACGCACCCATGACCAAGAACTTTATGTGATTTTGAGGTTTCCTTCGGTTATTTTGCCAAACAGCCCAGAGACCAACATCATATAATTTTGCAATTACACAGAAAGCCACAGCTTGTGGCATAACATCAATCAGGACTTTAATGATGACAGTTTGAGGCCTTGTTTGTCACATGTTCATCATCACCATCCAGGGCTTATTAAAGGGCGCAGATGAGGGGGATACGCTGTTATTCTCTCAGAGATTCCCAGGAAAAGTGCAAGAGTCCATTAAGAAGTGAGTGTAGAACTAATCCCATCACTCGGAGACTAATCTTCTAAATTATGAATTGGTTTAAGCAATAATACATTTTAACCAAACTTTATGAACACATTAGGGACCGCACCTAATGCAGGTTTTATGTATATGAGCTTTTCTTTCACTACTCCAAACCCCACTTCATTTATTAGAGTAAGAGCAGTTACAAAGAAACACTGAAAGCAGGACTGAGAAACTAAAATCCACACAAACCTCACTTCGAAACTGCAAAAAACACAAAATCTGAAGGTTTGGTTCAAGTGCAAATATCTTAGTGCACATAAAGTAAGACAAACACAACTTACAAGTAACTTTTCAACGAGAAATAGGAGCTTGTTTTGATTCCATAAATACTTAAAATTAATGAAAAAGCACTAGTTCCGATGGCAGACTATTTCACTTAAAAAATGGGAAAAATGTCTTGATCCACTGGCAGATTATGTCACTTATGACTAGCACTTGATCGTCAATTTTAATTAATTATTTACTTAAAACAAGCCCCTACATCTTGCTAAAAAGTTACTTGAAAGTTGGCTTTGTCTTATTTAAAGTGTGCTAAGATATGTGCACTAGAGACCAGACCAAAAATACTTGGCAAGATTTTGTGTTTTTGCAATGAAAAAGTTCAGTTTATATTTAAGTTTATCCATTTGGCAGAGGCCCTTATTCAAAGCAAATTACAAGTCAGGATCTAACAACATAGTTAGTAGGAAGGCCGTGCGGAGGTGTCAAAGCGCACAAAGAAATACTTCAGTAGAGATTTTTAGGGAAGTACAGCGAAGGAAATGCTATCTGAAGAACCGGGTCTTCAACAGCTTCTTGACAGTAAACAAGGTCGCCCCTGTTCTGGTCGCGCTTACCAAGTCATTCCACAATCTTGGAACGACATCTTAAAAAAAAAAAAAAAAGCCTGGATTGTCTTGAGTGTGGTGTAGGCAGCGCGAGCCGACAATGCCTTGGTGACCCGGGAGGCCAAGTTGTGACATAAGCCTTTGCGAGAGCATTCAAGTAGGTGGGAGCTGTTGCATTAGCAACTTTGAAGGCTAATGTTTAGAATATGTTGCAGTATTCAAGGCGGCAGACAAACATCGACTGAACGACGAGCTGGGTGGCGTGTTGGGTTTTTCTTCTGTTTAACAATGTGAAGCAGAACAATCGAGCATTAGAGGTTCTAGGATTTTTAAAGCTTAGTTGGTCAATCAATGAGGACCGAGTTTCTACCTCTGGAGTAAGAGGTTAAGTTTAGATGACGATATTATGAAGACAAATCACAAGTTGTTTCTTTTTTTTTTCTTCCTGTGCATCCTTATTAATGTATTGATCCAGTTTCATTGCACCTTTGAGTGTTTCCTTTTTTAACCGGCAATGAAAGTTTTGAATAGAGATGCACCAATCAATGAGTCCAAGACAAGGAATCTGCCATGTTTCATTACACTTCTTCTGATGAGTAATTGGCAGATAAAATGTACTATAAAAATGTCCCCCAGTTATATTCATTAAATGTATCAAAACTAATTACTCCCTCCTCCATCTTGGATCTCAAAATGCATCAAACAGTAGCTTGTGTTTCAATGTAGTTTTCATCTATTCAGTAAGAATGACAATCAGACGAAACCATTGCTGCTTTAAGCAAGTAAAGGATTTTTTTCCTACTTACTAAATAAGAAATAAAAATTTTTTTAGAAAACATTTTATTCCTTTCCTCAAATTCAGAAGTTTACATACGTCAAGATTTCTTTCCTTTTAAATAATTTGAGGAAGCCCAGGAAGCTTTCTAATTTTCTGATAGATTATTTCACAATATTTTAGCTAAATGGAGGCACAGATATTATTTTCTTTTAAGTGCTGTAGCCCCAGGAAAAAATAAAAATAAAAGTGCAATGCAAATTGGAATTAGCAGGTAAAACCAAAGTAAAAAGGAAACCTTTATGGGCCAATTAAAAGCATCATCGGTGCATCTAATATTTCCTTCCTCTTCAAACTTAAAAAATTATGATGCCGTTTTTGTTTATTTCAAATGTTTCCTTTCAGTTTCAGATGCTTGATAAGACAAATTCATCACAACAGCAGTGTCTAATATTTTAGGTAGGCTGAGTAGCATTTTTTTTTTCTACAAACGGGGAACATTGAGCAGAGTCGCAGATAAATCCTCTACATCACCTCAACTCAGCTGTCAGAGACGATAAAGCTGACAAGTGACGGGTGAGAAATGACAGGAAGCTGGAAACAGACAGTTTGAGGGATGCCGATAAGAGTCAGCATTAACAGGACGGCAACACAAAAATATAAAAGTGCTTGGGCCACCACAACTTGGGAGGAGGGGGGGAAAGCTTCAGCTGGGACTGTGGAACTTCCCATGACAGAATAACAATTGATTGGTTGATGGCAGCAGAAAATGTCACGACTTTCATGTTCTTCAGGGATTTAGTAGTCATGTGGACTGGAGCGCTGTGACCCCGGGAGAGACAACTCCATCAGAGCAAATCCTCCCTTCTTTAGGACGGAGGAGGTCACAGAACCAGAACACGCAACAACAAACAGAAAAAAAGCTTTGTAATCCCCTCACGGTTCCAGTTGTTGACGTTTCGAAAGCAGTGCTTAACGTGGTTGTCTAACTCGCGTTCGGTCTAACAGGTTAGCAGTTTGAGCCGGGCCGGTGACCTTTACGGTGCGTCTGCCTCCATTTACCCATCGGCATCATTTCTCTCCCGGCGTTAACTGTGGCTGAACCAGCAAATGTCAAACACACACACAATGAAAGATTTGGTAGGCAGGTAGGAAGAGTTAATATCATTTACCAGTGTATTTAATCACTTAAACAGGAGCAAATCATTTGAAAACTTGGTGGAAAAACATGTGTTTTACACAACAGCATTTTTACAGCAGTTAACATAAAGCAGGAGAATCTGAGTTTAGGCCGAGATCACCAACGTGATTAATGAGTGCTACTTTAAACTGGGAGAAATGACATTTAAACTCATTTAAACAAGCAAAGGTGTTTTATAAGTAGAGATGGAAGAGTACAGCGATGATGTAATAAGAAGAGTACAGCGTCCTTACAGATTTTGTTTTTTTTCCCCGTCACACTAATTTTAGCCATTTTAAATAACCGCAGTAAACTTTAAAAACAGCATTTTGTATTTATTTACTGTAATATCTTTCTCCGATTAACTCAAATTTGAGTTAAATTATCAATTTTATGTCAAATTATAAATTGGTTTTATGAAAAAAAAAAAAAACATGCTGATGTTGGGGCAAAATGGAAACCTGCTGAAAACTATGGCAGCATTCAATCTACTTTTCATTTTAATTTATTTAATCCAATTAAAATATGAGCCTGCTTGGGGAAAGTCCCTTAAATCCATAATTGTTTTCAGTGGATAGATGATGATTGGGAAATCCCATTTTGACACCAACTACCTTGAAATATAACTTGTTCCAAGTGGACTCTGAATGGACTAAGCGTTGGGTCGGATGTCGCTCATTCAGAAGCGGAAGTCAGCTCACCATTAATTACAGAACAGAATAATGCACTGGCTAAGATGTCCGCATATGAACAGATATCCTGTTTCCAGTCTGGGATAACAGAACCATATTACCTTACAACAATAGCAGTCCTTAAAACAAAGGGCCAGCTCCTTTTCCCAGTGCTGGCACGCAACCTGGCTAGAAGCGATGAAGTTTGATAGAGAGGAGAATACTTGCTCTTTCAGAAAAGTACTTCAGTTCCAACTAGACATGTATGGTATTTGCTGGTTCTTTTTTCACCTAATGTGAGTTAAGTGACAGCATCCAAAATCATTAGACATATTTAAGGAAATTAGAGGGACTGCTGTCTAAAATAAGCTCCTGAAGTTGTAGAAGTTCAGGAGTTGTATATGTAATAAGACTGACTGCACAGATTGCAGTTTTCTGGACGACCACTAATATATATATATATAAGATAAAAAAATCTGAGCTACTGACTCTGATTTTGGCAGAAACCAGTTTTTTTAAACTGACACTGTTGGGCTGCTATGAAGTCGCAATACACCTTCAATGTTCCAATCTTATTTTATTGAATATTAATCAATACATGTGAAACAATACAAACTTGTTTTAGATGAACATGAGGTAGTGCTCTCAAATATAAACTAGAAAAAGCAGTTTCATTAGTTTTTAATGTTTCACACATTATAAAATCACAAGGTTTGAGGTCATTAAAAACTTTAAGCCACCAATAAAGTGTGCAACAAAGTGTGCAGCAGCTCGGTGGCTATTGAAATGAAAGTAAGATTGGTGGATAAGATCGGTTTCACATGTAGGCATCAGCCGCTCGCCAATCACCCAAAATTTAGGAAAATAGGGTTGACTGATCGACCAGCTGATCGATCAGTGCGCCCCTACTTCCAAGCTCCTTTTATTGGTGGTCAATGATCTTGTATTCTTAATGAAAGATAATTGAAAGCAACAGAATTACCAGTTACAATCCTTTAAACAGCAATGAATACAACAAAGTTCAAAAAGCCCATTAAAAGACATGATTTAAGAGGGAGAAACTCATCCCATCCCCCTCCCCCGCCAACAACTTATTCTGCAATAAAAGGCTGTTAAATACTTCTTCACAATTAGAGGACAGCTCCTGAAAGTTGTCTTCTGAGATCAGAGAAGTGCTTCTGAATAGCTTTATTGCACAATAAAAAGTTCATGCTTGACCTTTCAGTGGAAAATTTATGAATTGGTTAAAATTTGTAGGCGTCGCTCATCTTGTTTGACTCTTCACACATTCAGGGCAAAATAAAAGCCTTGCAAAACAGAACGCATCTACCAAACGATCAAAAAGCTGCGAGTGAGCTTCAAGTAAGATATCCAATACCTCGTCAACCAACACTTATTGTCACAATCCCGGGTCTAACGTGCCGAGCCTGTTAGACCCGGTTTTCGATTTTAAAGATCTCCCGATCTTTAAAATCTGCAGGAAAACATCTTGAGAACTGATTCTCAACACCTCTGATGTTCTTTAAAGTATGCACAGACTTCTGTTCAAGTGATGCTAATCACCTATAGTATGATGCTAAAACCAGTTTAAAAACTCACTCATGCAATCATTGTCTTTGTTTTAAATGACAACTCCTTTATAAGTTTTATTTTAAAAGAGCAATATGACAAAGTCGGTTCTATACAAAGATGGGCAAGTCGAAGCAGCAAAACACCTTCAGTTTTGTTCTTGTACGTTTTCTTTTAATTATAGTTCTTCAAGAGAAATCTGTATTGGCTAAAATTGGAATTGGCATCTCAAAGCTTATATATATACATACATTTGCCACAAAATTCTCTAAAAAGGTCCTTTTTAGTAAAAGATAAAAACTATTAGACCCATGCTCTGACTCCCTCTGCATTGCAAAGCCGCATGTACAAACAAACAAACATGACAGCAGAAAACTCCAAATCAAGCTGCGACAAAAAGCAACTTGGTTAATTGTGATCAAAGGTATTAGACGTCTGCTCAATTATTTTCCCTCTTTTACCACATATTTTTCTCCCTCCTTTTGGCTTTATAATCTATTTTCACTTAAAAGACACAATAGAAAATCCTGGTTGTTCTATAAAGTACATCCGCGCTTTGTGCTCCGAGAGGGACACGTAACCACTTCAGTGAGCTGCACAACTGGAACCACTTTGCTGTTGGAGATCCGGGCTGCGGGATTTCAGGACAAAGCGCATGCTGCAATTTCATCTCTCATCAAGTTTTGCAGTCTCACTCTTCTCCTCTCTTCTCTTCTCTTGAGATGTTGCGTAACGGAGGCGGTGCTGACTGCTAATGGATACTCGCAGCTTGGAGCATCGCATGTGTTAACAAACCGTCTCCGGCAGGCCTGTGTGTCTGTACTCATCGTTGTGTAGCGGGTCTGACTTGTGAGGAGCAACTGCAATGTTTGAGCAGATGCAACACGCTCAGGAGTGCATGAAACAACCCTGGCTTTGGATCTTTGCATTGTAATTATGGCTCTGTCATTTTTATTTCCTAATGCACAGTAACCGTTGGCAGTCAGTTGGCAATCAGTGTCTTCTGCTCAAATACTTTGCCCTTCCCTTTAACGGTTTTCTCAGATCTGCCAGAAGCCCGCCGAACAATTAATAATTAACACACGGGCACATAATGGATCTGCTTTTAATAATTCAGCCTGCCAATTTGAACTAAAATAGACTTGAGGCTGAGAGCGGGCTGCCACTGCGCAACAGGTTGGGGGAAAAAGATGAGAGACCAGGATAAAAGCTGGGCTCAGCACATATAGGAAGAGATAGTGGCTATGAGCTGCTGGCATTAATTTGGGAACATCAGTCAGTGTTAGGCATGTGTAATAAGGCTGAGAATACAGTGGCTGCTGCACAGCCTGAGGCTCAGCACTGTGCTCACTCACAACACTTGTTCATGTATTAAAATGCATAAGTGGATTGTTAATTAATGGGTACAAGCAAGCTCATTTGAAATTAAAGGTTAAAAAAAAAAAAAAAAAAAAAAGAAGAATAAGGAATCACCAGAGCTGCCCACTCTTAGATAACTTCACTTTAACTGGCATGTCTACGTTTTAAATTATATATTATTTACAGTATAATTAGCATCTTAACAGCTCTGCAGATCATGGGAGACATAATCAAGGGGCTAACCAGTGCTTGAGCTACGGCTTATGTCAAGGCCTTTGACATTTTAATTAAGGCCACCATAAGAGCGGGACACATTATGACTAATTGTCCTCACCTCAAGCATAGAGAGCATAATTTTCTAACTTGGCGCCTAATAGGCTGACAAATACAAGCGTGCTCGGGTTCGCAGGGGCAGCACAGATAGCGATCAGGGAAAATTGAGAAGGACACTGTGAGTCAACAGATGACTCAAGTGGAATCTAAAGTGAGTCCGGTTTTATTAGCGGACTCCATCGGCGGCTCGATTATTTCAAACAATGTCGCCGGTGTTAGACCGTCGGGCCGCGGCGTGCTTTCAGATCAGCCGAGGCCAACAAAAACTCAAGAGTGTTTCGTGTTTCCAGGGGCCACCACTGCTTCCAGTTGAACTTTATTGGCTTGTAAAAAGAAGGTCAAACACCTTTCTCGTCGTGGTAATGAGTTACCATGGATTTCTCCTCAGCAGGAGCGACAACGTCTCCCGGATTACTGTGGAGGTTTTCGAGCTTTGCTCTTAATAACGCAGCGCAGGGAGTGCTGCACAACGTGACAGTATTGTCCCAGTTTGAAAAAAAATAAAAATAAAATAAAAAATGCTCAGAGGGGGATCTACTCGGGACACGGTTACGCTGCAATATACATAGATGAGGCTTACAAGCCCCTGCTTAATCCTGCTGTGCAAGTACTGTTGTTATATTTATCGTCTTTCTCAGTCATGCCGCGATGAAACAGTGACAGAGCAGTTGTGAGGCACAAAGCTTTTGTTAATTAGGAAAAAGCAAGCAGTCATTAAAACCAGCTCTGGCTGAAACCTACTGCAAAGAGATTTTAAATCTGATGCTTTTCTGCCTACAGATTCATCAGATTAAGAAGCTTTTTTTCCCCCATTAGAAAGCATTTGAATTGTTCCAGATCTGTGTTATTAGCCATCTTTTGTAGTCCTAGTTGGAATATTTGAGTGAGTGCAAAAAAGCATTGAGATTTTTTTTTTTACCATCTAAAAAACTTATGGAGCAGGGACCTGAAATCTATTACTTCTGCTATTTATAAAATGTATTTCCTCTTCTAAAAAAATAAAAATGAAAGTGGCGTGCTTTCAAATCATTTATCTTCCTTGCACTCTTTAAGGGCAAACAACGTCCCACTAATTTCAGCTGGAAACACTTTAAATGTCAAATACATCTTAAGACAATAAACTACTAAAAACTGCTTTAACCTTTTTCTTATATTTCACAGTTTACATAGAATCACAATTTAAGTTTCTTATGGCACATTTTCTTGTCTGAAGCTCATAATATCGCCCACTCTACCAGAAACGATCTTTACCAAGCAAATTACTCCTGCTGACACGCCTTTAGCACAACACTAACAATTTATGGATCAAAAGGTTGAAAGAAATGTGTCCTCTCTCAAATTGTTTGACCTTAAAATAACAGAGCCTTAATGAATTTGAACTATGTGTTTAAGAGCAAGGAGATGTCATGTCCACTTCTAATAAGACGCATAAAAACACCTCTGACCACTTTCAGTAACGACAAAACAGATTATTGTCTTTAATTTGAGCCGTTATGGATGAAATCCTGTCATGAATCTCGTGGTGGGCGAGAACCTCCTCTTAGCTAGACAATATGTTTCAGAAAACATAAATAATGTTTCACAAATAGCTGTGGAGTTACAGTAACTATGTTATAGTCTTCATTTTTCTCTCAATGTAACTTTTTTACTGATGCCAAGAAGGCATTACTTCAGAATTTGAATAAAAAGTTTCAATAAATCACAACCTGTGTTTTAAATCTGTAGATTTTGAGCTAGAAATTGTCAAATCAAATGCATCCCACGGTCCTTCAAATTAAATTGGAAACGTTGCATTAGATAAACATTTTGGAGTTATTAGTGTCGTATGGCCATGCTTTCTTACAATCCCCAATCTCTACAGATTGAACATCACTAAAAGTGCTTGTGTTGCCCCCCCCAACAAAATGGCGCCCCTTGATGGGAAACTTTAGCGCCAACATCAAAAACCCCCACTGCTGCTACTATGTGGCAGTAAAAATCCCAACATAAAGGTTAAACATTTACAGGAATTCATCGAGTTTCATCAGTGCAACAAAACCAGACTAGACTATGAAGTTTCCATTTCAACTTTTTTTTTTTCTCTTTCGTGCTTAAGACTTTACTTATATCCGATTGCTCTGTGACAAGTTTTGCTATTCTAAGTTTTTACTTTTCGCTCAAACAAGCATTGAAAATGCATTCTTCTCCCGGGAAATGTAATTTCCCTATAGTTTCCATCATCATTTTGTTGTCTTCACCTCTTAGAAAACACTGAAGACGTCTCTACAGTACCAAGTAGAGATTGACTAATCAGGCTATTTCTATTCCTATTTCTGACCGTCACTGAGGTTTGACCTGATGGTTAATTTTTTTTTTTCTTCTGAAGACTGCACCGCAGAGAAGAAGAGGAAATGAAATATGTGCTGCAGGTTCTTTGATAGAGGCAACAGATTTGAATCTCAAAGAAATGAAGAAATTAAAAGATTATCCTCATTCATACATCAAAGCACGTGTCTCTAACCTTTATCTCATTTTTATTAAACTAAAAAGAAGCTTCAAAGTGCACACTCATACTGTTGTGCATCTACAGACTGGGAGTGGTGGGAATTTATTTGTACCGATAATAACCCAATTGATTCAGATGACCTCGAACGAGATGATACTCGCATTGGGAACGTGTTATTCTTCACATCTATGAATTATGTCTGTTCCTGTTAAATAAACCTAAAAAAACCCCCACAAAATATCTGCTATTATATAACAATACTCCAATTGCTCTCATCTTCTCTCTCAGCTCTGCCGACTGACAGCTGCGGCTGCCAGACACAAAGGAAGCCCTGGCAACTAAAATACAGAGTAGGCTGAAAAACGCCAAAATCATTTTCACCACCGACACAGCTAATGTTCGGAGCGAGTCCAACTCCGGGGTCCAAATCCCAGGTTGTAATTCATTTGACATGTCTGTCTGGGTTGTGCATGATAATGTGCACTGCTACCTGCCAGAGCCCTGCCTGCACAGAGGGGCCATTCATATGCACACAGGCCTTGTTTTGTTGAGTAAAGCCTTTTACAATGTAAACAGTAATGCGTTACAAAACATATCACTGTTTGCCAGCCATATGTCTTGCCCCCCCCCGTCTGCAGCATCGGTTGGAGTAAACTTTGGATTAGCCCCCAAAAGCATAGGGATTATTTTGGTGGGGATGAAACGTTTCGTAATCTGCCATTGGTCGGGTGGGTCTCGATGAAATCTCACTACAAATGAAATCACTTTACTGTGCTAAGCTGTTATGTTACAACCACAACTCGCAATATGTTTTATTGCGCGTTTATGTAGCAGACCATCACAGAGTAGTGCGCAATTGTGAAGTGAAAGGAAAACGATGCGCGCAGTCTGAAAGGTGTGGTGTGTGCGTTCGTATTCAGTCTAAGCTGCATTGTGGACTTTCACTGGAGTTTGTAGCTGCACGTGTTTTGGGGTGCGTCTCCACCAGCCTTGCACATCTAAAATACATTTTCGCCTGTGCTTCATTCCACAGTGGCATTGCCCTATGTTTGCTTGACCAAGTTAACTTTGATGAACATTTTTATGCTACAAAACAGCATGACCTCAACGTGATGCTGCCACCTCCATGTTTCACTGTGGGGAAAGTGTGTTTTATTAGCGAAAAAGTTTAATTTTGTTCTCTTCCTTAAAGACATTACCATGTGCGTGGTACTTCCAAGAAGAGTCCTTGACAAATTTTCCAGCTGTGCTTATTTACTGCCACTTTGAGCTTTTTTTTTTTTACTTCAGTTTATGCATAAGCTGAATATGCATTCAATTTAAACATAAACTGAATGTAAATATAGAATTTCTCACTTTTTGATATTTAAAATCTTAACCTGTAATAATGCCGACATATACAAAGGAAAAAGTAAATATTGAAATCATGTCTTTATGCATTTACTCAGTTTATTATTAAATTCCCATACAAAATTTGGTAATTTAATAATAATAACACTATATTCTAGGTATCTGGGAAGTCAGAATTAACTGAATTCACTTCAAACCCAAGGTGACACCTTTTACAAGTTAAGAAGCTGGGATTTCAATATGGCAGCACCTATACATGTGGTTTGCAGTACGTCTAAGAAACATTATTTTAAGATCTAGTTTCTATAGGAAAAGACAACTTTTAATTTGTGCAGTTTAGAGTTGCAAAACATATTTCCACCTTTAATGTAAGGAATGACCATACTGAAATGCAATGTCGGCCTTTTAGGAAGAAATTATAGAGTTTAATGCTCAACTCTCAAGTTAACAGTGGGTTTAAAAAAAAAAAATTATTACTACTATTTAAAACATTTAAGAATTGGAGAAGACATTTTTGGCACATTTGGAATCCCATACAATAATATAAGTTGAGTTTTTAATAGGTTGAAAGGGTATGCATGCTTTCAAAGGCACTGCAGTTTTATGACCCAGAAACTCACGGTTTGGCAGCGTTTTGTTGCTGATTAGTTGGTTGTAAGACAAAGATTCTGAGTGTAAGGGACACGGGTAAAACATGGAGCTGACTTTCAACATGAATTACTGACATTTAGCACACAGCAGTGCAGTTTTCATCAGAAGCCGAGTAAACCGAGCAAACATGACGGTTCACACACTCCCACCCAAGACAGCTGCGAGCTGTCTTTATCAACATGATGTCTGAATCAAAGTGTTGACCGTTACTTCCGTTAAACATGGCGTTCGTCACGTTCCAAACAGCCGTTAACCACGCTGATAGACTAGATTTCGCTCACTAAATACTGAACTCCTCCTTTATCGAACCCTTATTTACACCACTCTTGTGTTGTTAGAGGCCAGGCCTGTGATGACAGAAGTTTTACGGGTAATGTTGCTGCTGTTTGGTGGGAGACGTTTCATTAAAAACCTGCGGAGCGTTAAGATCACAGCGGGGCCGCCGGACAGCACTCACCTTGGGTCAGACGCAGAAGTTGACAAGCTTTAATCTCAACAGGGTCGCTCAGCTCTTCACATCCTTGTCGCTTCACAACATGCTTCTCAGATTTTTGTTGGGTGTCCGCTATAAATAAAAATAAAAAAGTCCAATTCTCAATGCCCTTTTGCTGTTCTGTAACCGTAAAGCCACCAGGCGCAAGATTTGTGAATTATTAAAATAGTGTTTTCTTCCCTCGTAGGCTGTGAGATCAGTTACAGGTTTGCTGCTGTTCGTGTAATCGGAGTCTTTCTCCTCTTCGTAAAAAAAAAAAAAAAAGTTTCAAACTTGAGGGGGGACTTGGTTACTCAGCAGATTGATGTTGGATTGGGCCAATAGACGAGCTACCAGAGGAGTGGGCAAACCCAGTCAGGCCAAAAAAGAAAAAGACCATTTAGAATCAGCGTCCGCCCCCCTCCTTCCCATTAGCGTTTCCAGTAATTATCCTTGTCCAGGTCCCAGTCCCACGGCTCCAAATTTCCCAGAGGAAATGGTACTGAGGGAACAATGAACAGGAACTGTGTGGAGCAGCCGTTCTCTCATCACTAAATTTATGGCTCGTTAAGTTTTATGGCACACTTTGACACAAGTTAAATCAACATTTGCGATTTTCATGCACAATGTCTAATGAGAACATGCTTGTCAACTGATACGGATGAAGAAAAAAAGTCATGAGCGGATGTTTGCAAGACTGAGGATTCCCCCCCACCCCCCATCACATTAAAGAGGTTGGGGAAATACCCAATGTTTGTTATCCTTGTTTAACCCCTTTTTTTCCCCACATGCCTTACAAACTTGCATACCACTTAGTTTCATCTTAAACACGTAAGACTCTCGTTAGAACAGAAACACTAGAACATGAACGGTATAAATCATACTGAACCACTACAGCAAGTTTGTGTGAAATGTAAGAGCTCGAGCGCCCTCTGGTGGTATAATGTATACAGCTATATGTGCTATAACATACAGCATGTTGGCTATATTAACTCTATTAACCTATGGTTGAGGAGCTTAATTTGGGGTCTTTAGAGAGTTAGAGAGATTAATTATCCTTGTTTTAGGTGATAACACTGATCAAAACACACATTTGGAAAAGCAAGTGATTTTTAGGCAAGAATTCTGTGTTTATTTTCTGGAAAATACATTTCCCAGAATCCTCGGTCGAACGCAGGAAGAGACGTGTTTTTGCGACGTGTCAGGAAGTTTCAGTAGTCAACATGGCGGCTCAGCAGGGAGATGTTGATGAGCTATTCGATGTAAAAAATGCTTATTATATCGGCAGTTATCAACAATGTATTAACGAGGCTCAGAAGGTGAAGGTATGTACTTAATCTTGACACTTAAAAATGTTCGCATCGGTTTTATTTTGTGCTCGTTTTCGTTTGGCTAACAGTAGCTATGCTAATAAACGAGCTAATATTGGTATTTATGATTTCTCCAAACATTTGCCTGAATGACTTTTTCCACTTTAATCTCCAAATTCTTTTTTAAGCCGTCATCACCCGAGAAGGAGATTGAAAGAGACATGTTTTTGTACAGAGCGTACATCGCTCAGGTAAGAAGTGACAGATTTCTGCTACTCAATGGGTTTTTTTAGCCATTCATAAACTTATCGCGAGTTTATTCTGGTGAATATAAGCCTTGTCCACACCCTGAACTGTGAGTTTCTGTGTATTAACAGAGGAAGTATGGTGTTGTTCTGGACGATATCAAGACCAACTCTTCAGCTGAGCTCCAAGCCGTAAGGATGTTTGCAGAGTTTCTGTCCAATGAGAGTAAAAGGTAAAAGCTTGCATTTGACATTCACGTCAACGAGTCCGTGGTTATAAATTATATAGATGTGTGTGTGTGTTAACATTTCTTAGTTGACAATCTCTTACCTCTCAAAAAGCTCAATAATTCCATTACTAATGTTTTTTGAGAAAATATACAGAACCATTGCTTTCTGCATATTTAAATGTATTTGGCTTTATTACCCCTCCTTTTTTCTTAAGTAAGTTAAACTTGTATTTTTTGTTAGTGCAAGATAACACTTTTGCTCTGAACTTTCCATGCACCATACGTTTGCAGTGCGTCTGGTAGGAATGGAGATGGAATTTGATACTATTAATGGACAACAAATTCCTAGTAATTACTAGATTTTTCCACTTTTTTTAATGTGTTTTCTCATTGTCTCTAATGAGCTTTCTCTCATAAGCAATCAAACTTAATCTATGATACATTTGACCTAGTTTTTGCTAAATTTTCTATTCAAGTTGACTTTACAAATGCATTTTAAGCCTAATAAATTGTAGTGGTTGTTAGCTTTAGCTTGATACCCAGTTTTGATGCTAACAGACGCAAAAAAAAACCCAACAAAACAAAACCAAAGATTTCCATCAAAACTTTCTCCTCTTTGCTTTTGCTCAGGGATGCTATTGTTGTTGATTTGGACAAGAAGATGGCGAAGAGTGTGGATGCAGCCAACACCACCTTCCTGCTCATGGCTGCCTCCATCTATTACCATGAGATGAACGCGGACGCTGCGCTCAGAACTCTGCACCAAGGAGAAAGTCTGGAGTGGTGAGGGCAAATCAAAAGAAGCACTTTACTTGTTTCAATGTTAGAAAATAACAATTGATCTCCACCGAAAATATCAAGCAGTACCAGTTTGGCTTTAGTGTTATCCATAAAGATTATTGAGTTTCTCTCTTAAAGGCCACTTTATGGATTCGTGTAATACGATTTGCTACAAATGCATGCCAGTTTCTTGTTGGCATTTAGGTTATTATGACAAATATGAATACTGTATGTAAAAATCTGCTTTAGCATCATTGAGTTTCTTTGTTTTGCGCACCAAAGTTTGTTAACGTTGTTCTTTTTTATGGAATGGATCAAACTGAACCTAAGTCTGAATTTATTTGCAGCATGGCCATGACCATTCAGGTGCTTCTCAGTCTGGACCGTGTTGACCTGGCAAGGTTCGTAGTTGTAGTTTGACATCCTGTAAACCTAAAGAAATATAAACAAGAGGTCTTGCAATGTAGTTGATGATGAACTTTGTTTTGATGACCTGAAAGAATAACTATTTAAAAAAAAAAAAAGCTAAAGAAGATAATCTTGTATTTTAATTTTAAATCTCAATTTCTAGCAGCTATTGGTAATTATTGGTTGTGAATATTCTCTAATCTAGTGAAATTTCCTCAACAGGAAGGAACTGAAGAAGATGCAGGAGCAGGATGAGGACGCCACACTGACCCAGCTGGCCACAGCCTGGGTTAACATTGCTGTGGTGAGGAGAAAAAAAAAAAAAAAAAAACACCAGTTAATTTTATAACATCAGCAGCATAGACAAAATTCATATTTGCAAACAACTGAAGTCTTCTTTAATGAGCTGTCAGCTTTTATGTTGTGTCTGATTAAGTTTTTGGCAAACACTCGCTTGTTATTTCAGGGTGGAGAGAAGCTTCAGGACGCCTATTACATCTTCCAGGAGATGTCTGATAAGTACTCGTCTACGCTGTTGCTGCTGAACGGCCAGGCTGCCTGCTACATGGCTCAGAACAAGTGGGAGGAGGCAGAAGGAGTGCTGCAGGAGGCTCTCGACAAGGTCAGACAACAGTTTGTTTTCTTTTTTTCTTGCTAGTCAAACTGATTGTTTTATGTACTGAACATTGTTGTGTGAACATGAGTCTTTAGTGAAAGCCTGCTGAAGCAGAAGGTGGCATCTTTGTTCAAATTGTTGATATTCTTTGATCTGTTTGATGATTGCATTTTCTTTTGTGGAAAGTATCAGATCTAATTTTGAATTGTGCAGCCTTTTGGAGATTTGACCAAAAATGTTTCTGAAGTAGGGAGCAGTCACACTTTTACTTCTTTAATTGAAACAATAGTTTTTATTTATATCTTCTCTCATTGTTTTCAAGATAGACAACTTTACTTTTTAAGCTTATGTAAAGATCTTTTGCAGGATTTTTGCAACATCTTAAAATTATATAGGTCTTGATTTTGAATGGTTGCAACTAGGTAGATCTTAAATCACGCATTTGTTCATACATCTTTTCTATAATTTGTATGCATCTTTTAGTCCTGATTGGGTTAATATGTTAGGAATTTGGGTGTTATTACTTGACTATCATAACTATTTGATGCCTAACTATCTGAAAGTTGCTAGATTGTAGCCCTCGAGGACTCAACTTGGTGTTAGGTGCTGAAGTTAGGAAATAGGTCCAAAAGATAAAGGTCTTTTAAAATGTGTCAGATTTAACCCACTCTCACTTCCAGAAACATGTTTCCATTTGTTAGATTTAAAAAATGTCACATTGTGTTTCTTCTTCTTAGAAAATGTAATGTAAAAATAGAAATGTTGTTCTCAAGCTCAAAGTGCTGACATCCTGAACAGAGTGTAATTTTCTCTCGACACTGTGAGGAGATGAAGTGTTCCTAAATTTAAAAACTATCCATGCATCAGATTGTGTTTACGTATCAAGTGAGGCTGCAGAGGCAGCAGTTTTACCTCCAGGTATTGTTTTAATGACAGGGGCTGTAACACTGTGCAATAATCCAGCAGGCTTTGGTTGCTTTTAAATAACCTCTACAGACAAAATATTACGTGCAAATTATTGTGATCCCATAGACTTGTCAGTTAACTTGATAAGTAGTGTTGCTTGGATAGAATAGCGTTTGGTGCAATTGCAGAATGTGTTTCTCTAAGCAGCCTCTGTAATAACAACTGTGTTGTGTCTGCCTTCCGAGTGTCTGTACACATCTAAAGTAAACATTAAATAACCCTCATCAGTCAGATTTGTTAGCTTTCTTTCTATTACTGTGTCAGTGCTTCATAAATATAAATAAAATGCATTTTTTGTCATTTACCAGCAGATGGCAGCAAATGCATTTATTTTAAACAATCCTGCAAAAAAAAAAAAAAAAAAAAAGGGTTACTCTATGGTACAGTAATTTCTTACTTTATCTGTAAACGTGTTGGGTCTTACCAAAAATCTGTTTCATAATTTTAAGCTGATGCACCTGTCCACTTTTAATATTCACACCTTAGCAGCTTAGCAGCAGGGCTTCGTGTTTACTAGTCACATTTCAGCGATGTGAAAAGGTTAAATTTTTACCAAGTGACAGTTATTTATTGATGTTATCTCTCACCTAACAGGCAGAACTTAACAAGGGTATGATGTGGCTTTCAGTTTTGCATGGCTGAAAAAGGCAGCATTTTATAGTTTACTGATTAATTCGGAGATGTCCTGTGTGCCGCTTCTACTTGTGTTTGTTTGCAACATCATCTTTATGTATTTGGATTTGATAACTCACTTTGTATGTTATTTTATCCCTATTAGGACAGCAGCCATCCTGAGACGCTGATCAACCTCATAGTGCTGACGCAGCACCTGGGCAAACCACCGGAGGTGAGACCAAAGTTCGAAGAGGTCTCTGCAAGGACAGCCGTCAGCTGGGACAAATCTATAAAGAACACTCAGACATTTTTGTGACCCTTCATGCCTAAATGAAACGTGCACATTTAAGCAATGTCCTGTTTGCTTTGATTAAGTCAGAACATTGCTTACTGCTAACATCTTGTACCAATCACTTAGGCATATCTGCTGTTCAGTGGTGTGAGAGTCAGAGTTCATAAGATAAGAGGGAGAATAATCTGACTTACTTTTGCTGGACGTGATTGCAGCGTGCTAGAACGGTGACTGTTATCACGGAGACATCATTAACATGTCTGCAGTTGCAAAAACGACTAATAATTACACCTCCCTCAAGGTTAACTTGGAGACAATTTCTTAGCGAATTGGAAGGAAAAGGGAAAGGTAATTAGAGAATGATCTTAAAAATGTGTTAAGTCTACTGATCATTAAGGTTTTTAATGTTAAAATTGTTGGTTTGGTCACACAGAGCCCAAGTAAATATCAGCTATACAGCTTGCATTAGTTTTAGGACACAGTTTGTCTTAAAGAATAGCAAGAAGCAACTACGATGCTGCAGAATATACATTTTCCTATGCAGATTATTATTTGCGTTAGGTTTAGAGTCTAAATTTTACAAAATTCTGTTCAGTGGACAGTGTTGGCAACAGAGCCTCTTCTACTTCAGACTTGTAGAAGAGCAGAAGCTGGCATGCAAATGTCTCTGGCTATTGGTAATACTTTGCTTAAGGCTCCTCCTGGTTAATAATCCTTCGTACCGACACCAAGCATTGTGTGTTTGTGTTTTCACAGGTCACCAATCGGTATCTCTCCCAGCTGAAAGATGCACACAAAGCTCACCCGTTCCTCAAAGATTATTTTGCCAAGGTAACAGCTGGATTATGCACTTAGAGAAAGATGCTTATCCACTTACACTTTAAGTGAGAATCTCTGCCATGCTTTCTCAACTTCTCTGTTTTGTAATAGTTACAGAACTGTTTGTTGTGCTAAGTTGGCACCAAGTATCCTTGGATCTAAGCCGAGCAGGGCATTAAACCTTCACCCTCTACTGTCACTTTGTGTTGCAATCACACTAGAGTAGAAACATACATAAACATGCTTAAAATAGGTTAACAAGCTGACTGATACAGACGCGCCAGTTTAATAACTAGAATTTGGTGTTTCTGGTGTCTCACTATTTTGTGTTTTGTTTTTTTTGTTGTTTTTTTTGCAGGAGAATGAGTTTGACAGACTAGCAATGCAGTACGCCCCCACCGTTACGGCATAGACCTTCTGTTTTCCTACAAAATTCCTTCAAAAGTGGACTTTTGGGGGTATGACCATGAAGATAACCCTGTTTCTCCCTGTCATGTGTTTGGGCTTGATGGGTTTTTTCCCCCTTTAAAACCTTGGCTGTATTTAAACCGCACTAGAAATTCATATATATATCTGCATTTCTCCTCAGGCCCTACACATTTACATTTATTGTAGGGATAGCCGCATTTGTTATACAAGCATTCCTTTGAAATGTTAATAAATGATTGGAAAAAACACTGAGCGGTTGTGTTGATATGGGTAAAAATCTACTTGAATAAATCGAATTTGAAATATTTAATTTGTCATTTTGGACGTACAGATGGTACAGCTTGTTGAATCAGAAAATGGGTGGACATTCTTACAAGGAATGTGTATTTTAAGAGTTTTTCTTTTATTTTAATTATGACCTGCTGCAAATAAAGACAATTAAGCTTCTTAGAAGATGAGGATATAACCATGAATAAATAACAGCTACTGGAAAAGTAGCTCTCGGTGCTTGGTTGGGTTCTCCTTACGTCGATTACATCAGATTATCTGCATTGTTGGGTCTGGTGTCTCACCTTCAGTCAGGTTTGTTGGCCACTCAAGCACAGTGATACCAGGGTTATTAAAGCAGGTATTTAGTACTGCTGGCAGTGTGGACAGGTGTAAAGTCCTGCAGTATAATTAGATGATCGCTATTAAGCTAATTTTTAGAGTGCTTTCATGTGTCCAGCTGTTCAGATGCACTGAGTGGATTTGATTTTCAAATTAAATCCAAAATACACAAGACAAAGGTAAAAGGTAAAGGTAATTTTATTTATATAGCACATTTTCAGCGACAAGGCAATACAAAGTGCTTTACACAAATTAAAAGGAAATACAAACAAAATAACAAACCAAAGGAAAGAGCAAAAGAAGAAAAATAATGTTGATCTATCCAAAGTACATAAACTAGATACTCCTATTCAGGGTTGGTAGATAAGTAAGTATCCTCTGGACTTTCTAAGTATGCTCTAAATTTGAAAAAGTAACGAGTAGTCCTCAGTTTCTAAGTAATAACTAAATGTTCCTGTTCTGGAAGATTTTTTTTTTTCTGGATTCTAAGTTTGTTCTAATTCATTTTCTGGGTTGCAATAATGGGAGTCTCTCTGCATAATAATCTAAAAATTAATCTAAGAAGTATAATATTGGTCTAAATAGTGAGTATTCCACAGTTTCTAAAATATAAGCTAAAGTGTGACTAGTAAACTAGAGTCTCTGGTTTCCAAGTTTGTTCTAATTCCTTTTCTGGGTTAAAAGTAAGTACTCCACAGTTTCTAACAAAATGAAATAAAGAGGAAAAGACACATTAGGGCACATGGCAACATTCAGGCAAAACAAAGGATAAAATAAAGGCATAGGTGAAGGCGGTGACTGAACAGAAATAAAAGCTTCATTTATAATTTGTGTCTAATGAATGCATATATTATGATTTAATTATCATTGTGTAATTAAATGATCATATTCGCTGTACCTGTATGTCAGTGGTGTCCAAACTTTTTGCCATAATGGCCAAAATCCTGAAGTTGAAACCACAAGGGGCCAGAGAAAATGTATATTTTATAGCTTTTTAAAAAGAGACTTTGTCACTTTTTTCATTCTTATCTGCTCAGTAAACAAAAAAACAAAAAAAACAAAAAAAAAACAAACAAAAAAAAAAAAAAAAAAAATATATATATATATATATATATATATATATATATATATATATATATAATTGATTTATAATAATTTAAATCAGCAAAATAGTGTGATTTTTGTATAAAAGGCTTAGTAAATCTTTGTACAGGGAAAAAGAAAAAGGGTTTGTAAGATAAGACAAGCCCACAGTTTCTACATGATTTATTTTTCTTATTTGTGCTGCAAGATTTGCTTTTGAGTAATAACAGATCAATAACTGTGATTCAAGTTACTCAAAGATTAATGTGAACGCAAAAAAAAAACAACTAATAAATGAAAATATTTTATTATTTTTTTGAAGATTATGTTATTTATCTGTAAATAAAATGTTGCCCTAAAAGGTGAAAAAGTGTCTGTCTGCCTCAACCTTGCAGGTCAGGGGTCCAAAGTCCTCCAGAGGGTCACAAATGGCCCCCGGGCCGCACTTTCGACACCCCTGTCGTATGTGTCGCTGTTCGGGTTTCTCTGCGCTGTCACTTTAAACCATCATTCGGTTCCTCAGTGGTCTAAGTAGAGAGTTCATAAAGAAGATAACGGGCCAGTAATACGTCACACCTTTACGCTAGTTTTTTTTAATTTTTTTTTTTATAAACGCAGCTGAGCCATAAACGCAGACTGCCCTCCTTTCTTTGAACGCACCAGTTGATCTCCGCTGTGGAGCTGAGAGCGCCTCGTCAAAACCCAGCGTCGGACACGTTGACCAGCGCCGCAGAAAGAGAAGGAGAAGAAGAAACGACGCATGCCTTCATATACCGGATTATATGTCAGTCTGATTTCTATTTTCACCGGAATAACTTGCCCGTGCCTCCGAGCGGTCGCGCTCCCTCATGAAACGGCACAGGATCGTTATATAAGGCGGATAGCGGTCCGAGATGAGAGCGCGTCTCTGACAGCGTAGCGGCAACAATAGTGTGGCCGGGCTGCGTGCCCCCGTGTCTGCGCTCGGCTTAAAGGCTAATTTATTCACCCGCTAATGTCCCGCTAACACCGGGGAAGCTGCTTCCTCCTCTGCGTTGTCCGTTTGATTTATTGTAAGCTAGGCGGCTAACCTGCCGCAGATGAGCCGCGTGCGTAGCGGAATGATGAGCGGGATGAACCACCAAGCTGCCGCAGATGGGTCAAATTAACTCCAAGAAGCCCTTCCTGTAATTTGGCGTGGTTATAATTTCTATTTAAATTTTAATCACCGCCTTTGGTTTGATCTGGCCCCGGAGATTTTTCCAATAAAAGAGCAAAGAATGGGCCCATGTCTTAATTTGGGAAACAAAAAAATAGGCGCCTAAAGAGGGGATAAGCTTGTTAGATAAGCTTGCTCTGGGTGCTTTATTGAGCCAACAAGCCTAGTCAGCGGTCAGTCTGGACTCCCTCTGCTCCTCTGCTGGAGGCATCTCTCCGGGTTTTTTACCTTCTCTGTTGTCACAGCGATGGGCAGCGCTGGGCCGGTGGAAGTCGAGCCCATGCCGGGGTACTGGGAGCTCATCACCAGAGGCTCCAGCGCCATGCTGGGCGCATGGAGGGACTGTAGCCACTGCGGTCTGGAGTTCTCCAAACGGACCCTCCTGGATAACGCATACATCACCTGGACCGAAATCGCCCTCTTTTTCTTTTGCGCCTTTTTGTGGACGATAATCAGGAAGAGACTGACAGAAAGTCTGTTTAAGGTAGGTGAAAACCTCCCTCACCCTAAATATACACCCACACACATACACACGCTCCTTCCTCTAAGGCGCATTGCTTCCAAGATGCCAAGAAAAACACGATCGAGAGGAGGCAGTGCTTGTCAGACAGGTGCGACACATGTTCACACACACAGCCGGAAAGACAGAGCTTACCCTCTCCCCAGAGAGCTTAACCATAATGTCAGCAAATATTAACCTGACTCGCACAGACGTTCAAAAAGCACAGCTGCTGCATTCACAGTCTGCTCTTACTCTCTAGTTTGGGTACTGTGAGTCATTCAAGATGGTCGGTTCAAGCTGGGCATGGAAGTGTGTGCCCACGTGTAGCTGCGGTGCACATTCTCTGATCATGCATGTGTGAGAAAAAGGTCTCACACTTATAGTGGGGCCACCCACGGCAGGAAACGCTGGTCATATTTACTCCTGTGCTGCACAAATGTGAATCATATTGAAGTTGTAAGGCCTTATGTGCACCATGCAATAACGTTCACAAATGTTCACACTTAATTTCCCCATTTTGTCATGTTGCAACAGATGCTTCAATGAGTCTTCTGAGTTGAACCTGGGTCTGGGCTTGACTGGCCCAGTTGAGGTCAACAACAGTTTGTTTGATTCAAGTTCTTCATAATATTTAGTGTCCTTTTCACACCTGATTCGCCTGACTGCATTATGTATTGATAGCAAGTGTTCATGGTATCAAGAATGTTAATTATCCATTCGTATGCATCAGGTGTGTGGCAGCGGGGGACACCTAAAAGTGGGTCCTGAAGACGCTGATGATCTAAAACACTTTGACTGTAGCTTTGACTGTTTGTTCAGGGTGCTGATTCTGCTAATCGTTTTTAATCATGGGTCTTTGTGTTTTGTAATAATTTTATAGCTTTTGTTCGTTTTGGGTTTGTTTTAATTTTGCAAATTAGTGCTTAAATGGTGTTTTGCTAATAGTTCACTCTTTTGCTTTGACACTCTTTTGTGTTGGTCTGCAGTTTTTGATTTAGTAGATCCATGCGGGTCCTGTTCAGATCCCTTGTCTTCCATTTTTTCCTCGGTTTTGACCCTGATTGTCACCTCTCAGCTGCACCATATTCTGTTGATTGTACTCTCCTGGTTCTCGCGTCTCTGATTACCTTACCAGCTACATCGTTTCCTCCATTCCCTGCCAGATCCTTGCGATGTCAGCGAAACAATGTCAACAATGTCCGCTGTTCTTCCTGATGTTGTGCTCCTGTTGTGGTTTTGCCAATTTGGAACTTCTTTGACGTTTCTCATTACTTTTAATTTTCAGTATGCTCCTGCCTATGTCCTGTCTGTATTCAGGTGCTACATCTACACCTCAAACGTCACAGCCGGAAGACGATCCTCCACTCTAGTGTCAAATCTTTTGCAGCCTCTAATCGATTATTTAAGGAATGCTCTGTATTTAACTCCATCCATCTTAACCATCTTTCTTTCCCTGAATCTGCAACAAGATTGTCCCCACAGCACAATACTGCCACCACCATAGTTCACTGTGTTCAGGGAGACGTGCTGTGTTAGGTTCCACAATATATTGAATGCTCGCTAAAAAATCTAATCTTAGTCCACATTTGTTTGCCACAATGGCAACAGACAGTTTCTTCCACCTGAGCTTTGGATTTCTGCAACTACTTATTAGGTTAGTTCTGAAAGCATTTGGTTGTGTAGGATTTTATTTAGGATTATCAAAGTATTTCCTTAATGTTATGAGATTGGTGATCGGGTGATCTTGTCCCCCAGTCTTATCTGCCTCAGCAAAAGGACTAAAAATCACCTTTTGTCCTCTTCTGCTTTCCAGTGAGAGAGGTTTGACTGATAGACCGGCCCACCAGGTCATGTCTGCACATTTGCATTTAACAATAGTCACCCCACTTTTACCAACTCAACGACTTTCTTGCTATATTTAGCAACATTTCAGACAAAACAAAATTACTATCGGCCAAAATCTGAATCGGCAGGTCAGGCTTTTTAAAGATCGGCGATCGGCCAGGAAACTGCTATCGGTGCAGCCCAACTAGACTAGCTACACTTTTTAGGTTTTACTCTTAAAATAATGAAAACACAGAGTGTTGAGCTATTACATAAAATTTCAAAGTACTTTGAAATAAAATCTTAAAAAAACTCCAAGGAGTATAAATATGATTGCAAATCACAACAACACTTTTACTATTTCTTCTGTCATGCACTTTTACAACCAATCAGCAATAGTCTCAGTAAATATAAAAAACAAATATTATTTTATGTCAAAGGATACAGTAATCATCATCATGAAGATAAGTTATAAGAACTCTTTTCTTACTCTCTTTGCATTTTGGTCACCTGAAAGCATGCTGTGGTCAGATAGTTTAAGATGTCAGAAACAGAGACCTACATTTAGTTTTGAATTGGTACAGCACTTTTTGTGGTCATTTGTTGGAGGTAAATCTGCTGATTTTTACTAGCAGTCACCAGAAAATTATCTACCTCAGCAATCAAAGTATCCCTTTCATGCTATAAAAAGATCAAACACCATCTTTAGAGAAATAACATGGCGCTGCTGGAAAACTATGGCGTGCTTGGAGATGTACGCTTACAGAACCACAACAACTCTTAAAGCAGCAATCTCACCCCATTTTGTCTAGCAGACACTCAGGCTGTCCTCTGACAGAACTGGACCTCTGCCCAGATCTTCTATATTCTGCTCTTCACCCATCCAAGGCCCCGGGACCCTCCCTCCTCCTTCTGCTGTTAGTTTATGCCAAGGAAGGTTCCTCTCTGCACAGAAATCCTGGATGTGGCACCTTATTCTGAGATACAGATGGTAGAGAGCATCAGGCAGGATCTCTCAGGGCAGATCCAGACTGAAAAAACTCTGAATGAGGCCTGCTTTATCTTTTGCAGTATGTAATCATGTCTTACCAGCACCCTTATGATATTATCAGACTGATTGGTAATTAGTGCCTGAACTCCCTGTTATTGAGTTCATGTCAAATCCAACTGGAGAGGGCGAATGTTAGGGATGAGGCGGGTGGTTTCAGAGTAGGTCAGCCATGCAAAGCTAATTCAGTTACAGTATTATTGTTATACATTATAAAACCAAAGTGAGTTGTCAGAGAAGCAGAAGTAGATTCTTTGTGTTCTTATTTCTTCCAAACACATCCCACCAGCCTGAAATAAAACCAGATTGTTTCTCAGTTTGCAGACTGACAAATAAGCATGTGTTTAATAGCTGCCTTGTAAAGATTGATGGTGTGGTTTTTACTGTATTGACATGTGCTGTTGCTATGGTTTCTTAAATGGAATAAAGCGAGTGCGGTTAATTACATCATAGATAATTATGTATGCACATCGTTAGAGCTCATAAGAACCTATAATTGCTGACTGATAACTTGGACATTAGTATTTCAAAGTTCCTTCAATGTTTTAAGACCTAAAAACTTCACCTGCAAACATTTATTAGCTGATTAACAGACAATTCTGTTAGAGTTTTTTTTTTTGTCAAAACCGAACCTGTTATACCTTTTGCACTAGTATGAACTCAATTTTAAAGAATAGGGGACATTGTTAAAATATCAACTGTAATTACAGAGCGCTCCACATTTATTGCCACTCTAAGTTGATGACCGTTTGTGGAAACGTTTCATTACTAATAGATGACTTCAAGTGTTCCTGCAGTAAATTTATGATGTGACACAGATTTTAATTTCTCTTAGTCATTCTTCAAAATGGGAAAATTAAGGGAACCTGCTAAGTAAAGCAAATGTGTGTTGGGGTCAGAAACTTATTACGCCTTCACGAAGGACGATTTGTAGACAATTGATCAGTTTAATAACATTTTTTTTATTTTAAAGCAACATTTTAATTTTGTTTTATACTGAGTTAAAAAATACAGTTTGATTGCAACTCGTTAAAATGGAAAAGATGAGAGCATGCCATTCAACTGAGGAAGATTTATGTTAGCAAGAAAACCTGCTTCTATCTAATCTATTTACACTTTAACAAAACAGCAAACAGAAAAACGCAACATTTAATTAACCTCAATAAGTCAGATATGACAACAAGAAAATAGCTTGAAGACAAACCAATAAATAAAAAGTTTTAGTATTAGCACAACACTCAGGAGGAGGACGTCAGATGTCACGGTCTGACAGCAGGGAAGCTGGCAGTTGTCCCATCAGACCGTCATTTCCACAAGAAAAAACTAGCAAAAGTGCTAGTGCGTCCCCGCCGCACAAAGTAAAAAGCTTGCCTGATCCAATTGACTCTATCTCTTGATGCTGTGTTTAAACAGCTGTAATTGTAAGCAGTGTGAGTCTATCCTACAACAACAACGTTTTTTTACAAGTTGTGAGTAACTTTAGAGTGCCAATTCATAAAGACCAATTCATTCATCAGATAAATTCATCAGATAAAAGTATTCATAAAGTCAGTTATAATGTCATAATTTTAGAGGTTGTTGCTCCACAGAGTCTGTCTGCCAAGCGGCAATAAAAACTTTATTCGTTTTAGGGCTGAAACGATTCCTCGAATGATTCGAGTACCTCGATTACTTAAATTCCTCGAGGAAAATTTACCTGCCTCGAAGCTTCGTTAATTTATGTTTTATTATTTAGCGCACCGTGTTCCGGCCGGGACTTCATTTGCGTTGCGCGGAGCTCTCACTTCCGCCTCTGAGTTGTTGACAAAAGCTAAGTCTCAGCGGCATAAAGTCCAATCTTCAAGATTGGCCCGTGGGGATTTTATTGATTGATGATAATGCCCGACTTTTTATCGTTTTTTGGGGAACCAATAAGCATCCTTAAAATGACTGGGGGAATGCCTGGAGTACGGCAGCATTTCTCCTCCGGGGCTGCTGGTTGAAAGCGAACGGCGGGAAGAGCGCTGAGGTGAGCGGATAGCCTGAACAGGGCGGGCGGCTGAGTAGCTGATGCTTACCGTGTAAATGTAGCTTTACCGACGAACCGCACAATAAATTTCATATCCCGGTCAGAAGAAACGGGTGGCGGAGCGCATCGTACATGGCTGGTAGATGAGTTTCTGAGTGTGACCAGTGAAGGTGTCGTAAATATCCCATATTGCTTCCCCCCGTGTTCGTGCCCTGGTCTAACGGTTCGTCAGTCCGCTGGTCTATTTCCTCCCCTCCACCCCATCTTACGTTCGTTCATTCGCCCTCTCCTCCCACTCCAGGCGGCATTTCCCGTATTTTCAAACCCAAAGCGTGACAGGTTAGGTGGCAAGGTGAGTTTAATTAATCTATTAAACTCACTGAAGATGAATACATAAACTAAAAGCTGGATTGTAGACATTTTTATAAGCAAATTTGTGAGCCTGCCTCTTTGTTATTAAATTCAATATAATTTCAGATTTTTCTATAACTTTTCTTCTGGTTAACTTAGAAAGTGAGCTATTATTGTTACAGGTTAGTTTTCTAAACTACAAAAAAGCAACTGTTAGGGATGCTCAAATATGAAAAATTGGACTGATATTGATATCTGATAGTAACACCGGTATTATGCCAGATTTACCAATATTTCATTTTATAATTTTTTTTTAATCCGATTACTCGATTAATCGTAAGAATAATCGATAGATTACTCGATTACTAAAATATTCGTTTACAACAGCCCTAATTCGTTTCATGGTCAGTTGCTTGCAGGACTCGGAGTTTGGTTGGATGAGTTGACTAACTTAAGGTACATAATCATTACTCTCCACTGCTCAGGAAGTGTTTCTGTTTTTTTCTGCGAGTTACCGACTTTCCTTGATTTTTCTCTCAGTCAGGAGTCGGACAAAACAGATGTTTTGTCAGAACAAAACATCTTGACTTGTTTAAAATGGAAGTAGACATTTAAAACTAAATCGTTGGGCTTTTATGATGGATGATTTTAAGATAACTCAAGTGGCAAAGCTTCGACCCAAACATGGATGGTGTGTGATAGTCCATCCAAATAGGGACATGTTCTTCCACAGTCTACTGGGGGTGCAGCTCGTTGGGGGTTGTTATCGCACTGTCGCCCACAAAGGTGTTTCACATTTGCTTTGATGCGTGGCTGCATGAGACACAGCAACAGACATCCAGGTTAAATTAACTTATTTTACAAGCCACTGTTATGTAAGAAAACCATGCATCCTCACTATGCTCTTCCTCGTCAGCTGGCAGCAATGTAACACTGGCGGTTTAAAGAAAAAATAAATAAATGTGGCTTTTAAGATAAGAGCTGAAAAGCTCTTCTGAGGAACAAGTATGTAAATGTTACACTTGGAGTTCCCAGCTGTGACTCCTTCCTCATTTTCTTTTTAGCTCTGCACAATTTTGAGAAAGTGCACGCAGCTTTTGATGTGTTCAGATTTGCTTGCGTGATGCGACCGATGGTGTAACATTTGCATCTGTGTGCACAGGCTGAGGGCGCAGGATGGTTTCAGATGCACAAAATGCTCATCGTATCTACATGCTCTTTCTCGTTCTAGAGAGTGTAGAAGCAGTTTGTAAGAAGCCGCGCGTTGCTTCAACAAGAAGTTTAAACGTTCATAAAAAAAAGAAAATTAGAGAAGAAAATAGAGTTTGGAGAAGAGGAGGGGGTAATTTGGGGGATTAAATGAACAAATAAAGACAAGTTAGAAAGAGGAAGGAAGAGTAGATGTGAGCACGTAGGGCCTCGCTTGCTGACTCAGCTCCAGCAGCCAATCATTAACACAGTTGCATATTCACCCACACACATCCATATGCCGCTTGAAAGGACATATGCTCTTTGACATCTGCTCACTTTCTAAATGTTTGCGTCCTGCATCACTCTGCCTGTGCTTTGTGTGCTCTGCAGTCAAACTCTGTCAGTGGCAGCAGATTGTGACCGTTCTCCTAAGTGCCCCTCAGAGCGGTAATTTTGCTGCTTCAGCTTTGTCTCAGAGCTTATCCTCCTGCACCGAGCTGGACGGCGAACGGGGCCCGCTCTCTGTTGTTCCCCTAGTTGGGAAAGCATCCTCTGGTTCCCTGGCGCTCCCAACCACAGATCCCAGATCACTTTCCATTAAGTTGTTGCACATTAGAGCCACAGGCAGAAACCTGATTCTGGGGTTTGCGGTTAGCAGGGAGTGATATCCGTTCTTCCAAAAGTGCCCACGCAGATAAAGCTCGCTTGTAGTTTTGACACTGATTGCAAGCAATAGTGAGTTTTTATTACATCAGTTTGTTGTGAGCTCTCTTCTTCTGTGGCCCAGCTATCTAATTTCTTGCTGCATCGCATGCGTTACGAGCAGCACTTAGGCCGTCACCTGACATGCAATATATTTCCACCTTGGCTTTCGATTTGTAGTTCATACACAGAACTTATGGCTTCACTAAACTGTCCTGCACTCCACTGGCCTGCTGAAGTTAATGTAGCTTGTCACTGTAATAAATTATCTGGAGCAATCCTAGGTATTGATCAACCTCAGTGTCAAAACCACTGACAGGTGAGCTGATTTACATTGATTAATTCTAGAAAGTTCTCATGAGATACCTTGGCTTCCATCTGTGTGCTATGTTGACACACATCAGTCACGTGGAAATTACCGCAGACTGAAGACGTGTATGCATGCAGAGTAAAAATACACAGCGCACTAAAGAGAATTTTTCTCCTTACAAAGTTCCTTCATTGTGCTTTTCTAGTCACATATAAAGCATCAAAGATAACGAGGAGTTTTTATTCATTTAGGCGAAAAAGCAGAGTCCAAGTTGACCTGGATTTGTGTGAAAATCCCTACGCCAGGGTTCTGCTGCCCGCAGCTCCAGAGTACAAGTGGAAGATGATGAAAAATCAACTACTGCATTTAAATATGGATATGTTAACAATGGCCTTCAGATTTTGCATAATTTGCTAAAACAAGCTAATTTTCTTGTTGTTAGGTTACAAATTAGTTGATTTATATCAAAACGGAGTGGAATATTTGCTGACATCTTACATCTTATATTTGTATTCATTTTAAAACCTAAAGATAGAAATAAAATGTTGAATCGTTAATAATTGAAACTAAATCTAGTGTTGAATTACCAAATGTGAGAAGTTTTCCAAAAAAAAAAGCTTTGCGGCTCTAAATGAGGTTTTTCAGATGCACTGAGGGTAAAAATAGCTCATTGGTCTGTAAAGGTTGCAGACTAATAACTGGTTGTTGCACCCTTAACAACAACACACGCTATTAAGGATTTTCTGATACCTGGAAACGAGTGTTTTACATCGCTGTGAAGGTAATTTGACCCACTCAACTTTTTAAGAATCATTTGAATTCATCCACATCGAAGAGTTTTGGAGGATGAATGATCCCTTCAGGGTCAAACCACAACATGTAAACAACCTTTCCCACTTCTTTGGATCTTTTTTCTACACTGAGAAGATGACGGCCTACTGAAGGCTGCTGATAAACTGACCTTTTTGTTCAGGTTTATAAAGCCAGTTTTCAAAGTGTTGTTTTTTTGAGCTTTGTTTCATAATTGAAAGCCCACTCTTCTCCCACTCACCTCCTACCTGCTGATAAACACCGACCCCAGCCGCATGTGAACTCAGAAGAGCTGAAGTGGCTTAAATGAATAAACAGACTTTTTAAATATGGCCGCCGTTTTTTTCCTTTCTCGGTTTGAAAGGTCTGTTATGAATAGTTTTTCAGTAAGATGTGATGTTGAACTCTTAACAACTTGTCACCCAGGTTTATATAATACATTGTTTGTTGCTTCACTGTGGGAATTGAAAAAATGACATCCATAAAAGCAGCCATTTTGAGTCTGGACAAACACACTCAGGAACTTTGATGAGAACTTTGTTAATTTGGCATCATTGATGACCTTATTCCTCTTTGGCCGCAGCCTGGCGCTTTGTTCACAGATTTTAATGTGATGTTCTTGGTTAGTAATTTAACAGGAAGTAGTTCTGCATTCCTTAAATCATAGTTGCAGCTGGGATGTTTATTCATTGCAACGCATGGGGATGAATCAGCTCTGTTTGCAGACAGTCAGACTTTCCTCTGGTCAGCAGGCATCCGACATGAAGCTCGGAGTCTGTGGTCTCCCTCCCAGTCTCTTTTCTTCTCTGCTGTTCCCTCTCGCTCCTCTGTTTCTCTCTCTCTCCACCCTCAGCGGACAGCCTTTGACTGGGCCAGAACGCACTGTAACTGTGAGCGCCTTGCTTGGTGGATGAATCTCCTCCATCAAGGACACTTTTTATCATCAAGTGAGAACTGAGTGGTCGGAGGATGCTGAAGTTCACTCTCTTTCTGTAAGGGCCACATCATGTTTTATGGTTTGCTTGCCATAATTGTGTGGATCTGTTGTTCTTGCATTGTAGTTATGGGTAAGATCTAAAGAGCCTTTTATTCCCTGGAAGCAATTAGATGAGTTTCCCCATCTCAGATGGGCTTTCTCTTTCTCTGTGGAAGAAATTGCAACACTTGCATGGAATCCCTCTCATGCAGAGTGCAGTCTCTGGACAGCCTGCTTTCATCTCTGTCCTTTTCTGAGTATACAACTCATCACACCTCCCCACCCTCCTTGCTCATGCGTCTTGTCCTCCCCTGTCTGTCCCCATTCTCTGTGCGGTTTGGGGTTTGTGTAACCGCAAAGCTTAGTTAGTGCAAGTCGAGTGGTTGAGAATGAGGCCTTTTGAGTAACTCCTTCACTCCTTCGTCTGGCAGAGATTACAGAGTCTTCAAACTAGTTGGAAAACCTTTGAAAAGTTTATTTGAAGTTAAGGTCAAAAGAACAAAGTTCAAAGCAAAACCTGTAATGTTTCCAGCTACATTTAAGCTGAAAATGATTCATGCTGCTGCGAGATTTAGATGTAGTTTGCTTATTTCAATCATAATTCAGTTTGTAAAAGACCCAACTGCAGAGATAAATTAACTTAGAAATTCTCACAAGGAGGCCAGGGCATATGACACTGGACTTACATCATTACTAAAACCTAAACAGGCGGCTTTATTAATCATTTAAGCTTTGAAACAAATGTGTTTTATTTAGTGGTAGGGATGGGCTATAATTCTAGTTTATCGATTAATTAAATTTCCTGTTTTTGAAGATTTAATTTTTGGAAAATCTGGATTTTTTTTCCACTAATCCACACCTCCGGTTTCCATACTTCAGTGATGCTAGCCAAGAACTACAATCTTTTTTAACAAACGTCTTTAATAGCTTCTTTCTTTTCCGACTTTGAATTTCAGGTAAACTCACAGAAGAAATGTACGAAATAAAGATAATTTTTAAAGATATTTTATGTCATTTGCAAGTTTTTTAGTCGATTAAAATAATAAATCGGATTTGGTGTAAAACAAAATCTGAGATTTTATTTCTATTCCATAGTGCCAGGACCGGAATTGAAATAAAAAAATAAAATTGAAAAATAATACAAATTTCCTTCTTCTTCACAGTTATGCGCTACTTTGGGTTAGTCTTTCACACCAAACCCCAACAAAATAAACGGAAAGTTTTGGCTCAAATGTGGCAGCATGTGAAAAATGTCAAGTGGTGTAAACAACAGTACACACACCTGCTCTCCTGAACCATAAAATACACACTTTGAAACGTCAACACACACCGGTGATGTATGCTGCGTTCAGGAGATAATTAGTTGGTCCTGATGTTTTTTTCTCATCAGTTTAAATCGGTCTAGCTCTCACAGTTACGCTCACCCACTCTAGTGTCAGCCCTCGTTCTCGCCGTGTTGCCATAAGTGTCGCTACTGTATTATGAATGACAGCCATATGTCTTCCAGCTGTCAGCTTGAACCGTGAGCCAAGTAGGTCTGTGTGCAAATTCAGAACCGCCTGACGCACACATGCAACATGACACATCCAGTTTGCATAAAATCCTTGCATTTTAAGGTGCCAACATGGTTTTCAGGTTAATCTAAGGTTGAAGGCGGTGATGTCGCGTTCTCTGCAGAGCTGCAAACAAACTTGTCCTCAAAAAGAAGCTTGATCCGCCTGATTGGCTTCAGCTGCATTATCGCTTTGGTCAGTTTTGGTTTGTGACCTGACATGGACACAAACACAGTTAACTGAAAACCATTAGACAAATGAATGCCACGCGAGCAAATTTAAATTATTTCTAATTTGCAAAATAAGAAAGAAATCAAGTCTTTTGGGACATATTTATTTTAGTTTGTTTGTGCTGCTGTGGAAATCATAACTATTGTCACCTTAATAAAAAAAGGATGCTTTTTTTTAAAATAGCTTTTATTCGTGATAGCTTTAGTTTTTCTAACTGTATAACAGCTTCCAAATAGTTTTCTCTTAACACATTTCACCCCATGATAACACAGGGAGTTTATTAGAAGAACGCACGAGTGTGCAGCTGTAGACAGCAGCGGTGACAAAGTGAAAGCAGCTCTTCTAAACTATAACAGAGTGCAGACGTTTTTGTTTTATCACCTAAATCATAGGAAATTGTAGCAGAAAACCTGTCACTGAACTCATTACTTCACATCTCCATTATTTAGAGACGAGAGCGAGACGGGCTTTCACATTCCTGCTTCCTAAAAAGGCTGAAATGGTGTTGAAGGGAACACCATTTCGCCATGTTTAAGAGCAAGTTTCCTCTTAAGACGCACAGTCACACACACACACACACACACGAGAAATCACAAAAAAATGTAAACAAAAGTGAAAAAAAATGCCTCTGTTGACATATTTAATTTTCACCATGATTGCTTGCCTATCAAACGTCTGTATATGAATTTGATGGCAGAATAGTCTTTTATCATTCTGAAAGACTCATCTTTTCTGATCCTTGCCTGTTTTTTTTATATGCGACGGCTGAAGTTAGTGATGGTTTGACAAGTAGAATGTGGTTTTATTGAAATTGATCAATGAAATACATTTAATTTCTGATGTTTGCACATCAAGACATTTTGTTTTCATTAGCTTTTCATGCATCACGCTAATGCTGTAGATGTTGTAATTCAGTAGTGTTATTTAAAGCTCTTGCAAAATGAGGTTTCTTTGAACAGGATATTGCAAATCTGTGATATTACATCGGACGAATCAACTTTACAAATAATTTGTCCCCAATGTTGATTTAATATTGTGGATTTTCTTGCTGCTCAGCCTGTGTGTGGTTGCTCTGACGCTCTTGGCGTTAATTTGATAAACAAGCGAGGCGATAATGTCTCCTCAGGGATTCACTGATGTGCTGGAACTCCCAGGTGCATTGTTTTGTTTTTGACAAATTGTCATGTATGAAGTGTGAAGCATGAGAGGGCCTTATTGGAGTCTTAGGACCACAGTTATGGACCAGGAACTGAAACTGCTGGTCTAAATCTTATGCAAAAAGGAAAGAATTGCTGAACCAGTGACTTCAAACAAATTCAGAAATGCAAAGTCACTTCATGTTGTTATACTGGGAGCCCGACGGGGAGTTAATATTAATTTTTCACTCTGCAGAGACAGACAAAAGCGTTTCCTGTACTGCAGCTTGAGTCCGACTGCGTCACCTGTCAGTCAGATTTGCTGCTCAGGCTGCACACATGTGCATGTAGTGGTGAATCATCAGCACTCCACTCAGACCCGTTCTAATTTAGTGCCTCATCTAATCAGGGGCTTTTAATCAAATTAAGTCCAAATGTTCAGCCACTGGTGTGAACTATATGGGGGCGGGGGGACTAAGTTTTCCATCTGCCAGCCACAATCTATTCCCTTCTTTTTGGAAAGTCAAAGATCGTCACATGCTTCTGCGTCCTGTTTCTCCTCAGATGTAACTGATTTGTTCTTCAGCAGTATCCTCCTTAATTATTGGCTCACACAATTAAAAGCCTTAAAATAATTTATTGCAGTAGAAAATCTCACACTGAATTTTTATTTTTGAAAAAATTACATTATTCGGTGGGGATAAAAATCCCACTTTACCACAACAAATATTTATAAAAATCAGTTGTTGGACAATTAGTGACAACTCCTGACAATATAATACTGTACATGTAGATAATATATATTTTTATCTATATATGTACCTTATTTCAGCTTGAACAATGATCTTACATGCTTTTAATTAGTAATCCACAACTTCCTTTTTCCATGATGCAAATATGTTGTGACTAAAAGGTCTACTTCTCTTCAGAACAGGAAAAAGTAGAGAACATGTCTGTCTTGTAAGACTTGTATTTTTATTTAAAATAATAATGCACATAAATTATTTTAAGCCTTTGGTACAAAGTTGTCAAATGCTGATAATGGAGATGGACAGTGGACATTGATAAGAACATTTTGGTCACTTTTCTTTGACCAAAAGGCCTCATTTAACCTCTATTTCAACCTATTGTTGCTCTGTAGCATCTATGATGTGGGATTGCTAAAAAAAAACAATCCCACATCATAATTACATCCTCTGCCAAACTTTACTCTTGACTCAGCACAATCAGGCTCAAAATGTGGAGGTCTGCTGCTCTGACTACAGAACTGATTTCACTTGAATTTACTCAGATCCCGAGGGCTATTGATGGCTTCAGAAATGTTTGTAGAATCGGTCTAAATGCTTATTTTTATACTGCTCTACAAATGAAGGTGAATGACGCATCTGAATTTCATAATTTGGTGGGGCGTCTCAATACTTCTGGCAATGTAATGTATGTCAAATTTAGTTCCTCAAGCTAAAAATGACAGAACCGAAGCAGAAAAGATGCCAAGTGTGCTTCAGAGCATTCGTCTTCTCTGTTTCTGTGTGAACATACCTGCAAACTTTCCTCTCGGTGGGATAAATTATTGATCGAGCCGCTGTTTGTCCTCCGTATCACTCACATTTCTTTTTCAGTCTGAGTGGAGGGCTGATTCATCTGAGACCCCTTAAGGAACTTATCCCTCATGTCTTGTTTTATTTACAGACATACAAATAAACAGCTGACTCATTTCCCAGCATGCAACCCACCAAGTATGTAGGCAGGAAGGGGAAATGAGGTCAGGTAAAGCTGGCGTGATTCAACATTCGTGAGCTGGAAGTGTTTTTGTTTTCAGTGGGTCAGCAAAGACGTGGCGAGACATGCAGCGGAGAAAACCCCTCTGGGGGAAATGGTCTTAAGGTGGCATGCTGTGTAATCTGAGGGTTTGTTCCACAGCTATAAAACAAAACAGCTTCCCTCCCACAACCAGGCTGCTTTTACTGTTGCTGTTTCTCATTAGAGACCTTTCCTGTTCCTTCTAATTAAAGCAAAAATAAGCCGGACCCAGATAGATGGCGTGACGACAGCTGATCCGCACCAACTCCTTGGAGGAAACGGATTGAAGATAAATGTTGGGAACAGCACACAAAACCACTGACAAAACATAAAAACAATAACATTCAGAAAAGCTGAAAAAATTTAAGAAGAAGCACGACAAAACATGAGAAAGCCCAACAATATAAAAACAACATGACTTAGTGGGAAATGTGAACAAGAAGGCACCTTGCAATTGATTGGTTGTACAATAGAGAAAAAAGTAAAGTAAACTCGACACGGTGGAACAAATGACAGAAATATAAAGCACAGAAGAAAAGCAAAGTCTGATGTCCCAGTTTTACAAACAACTTCAAGCAGAAATGCAAAAGCTAAAACCCCCAATCTTTATCCCCAGTGGCAGCTGTCCGCTCTCCACCTTGTTAAGAACAAGACAGGAGGGCGAATGACATCATTCTCTTTTTATAGAGGCCGATAATCCACACTGTAAAGTAAAAAACAAGTGTATTAAAACGGATTATTGGGTGGCTGATAATATTTGAGGACAAAAAGTGGATTTGAAGCGTCAAGACGTTCTAGAAGGCACTTCAGATTGGATTGTTATAATTGTTGATCACAGATGAATGGGCTATTTTTACCGACACATGTATATATAGGCTAAAACTGGTCATCTCTTGGATTAGCCCTGCAAATCCTATTTACCCTAAAACCAGAGGGCATCTGTGACAGGTTTGGGTTTAAAGGTGCTCTGAGATACCCGGAGTGACGGGTAGTTCGATCTCTTTCAGGCGGCCAAAAAGAGATCGAAGCTAGAACGAGCCAAAATAAATGAAAGAAAGCGAATGAGAGCAGGCCTGATTTAACAGATCCACACATGAGCCAGCATCCTGACTCACTGGCCCAATTTATCTTCTTATGCAACAGGCCAACAAGGCAGAGTCCAGTCACCTCTCTTCCTCTTTCGTTGCCTGCTTCTGCGAAGTGAACGTGGAGATCTTCTAGAAAAGACTAGCAGTCGGGTCAGGAGGAGGGTGAATAAGGAGAAAAGAAACGACTGGAATGAGAGGAAGATGATATTTTTACTCAGACTGATGTCTCACATAGGGCAGCAACTAATGATTATTTTAGTAATCGATTAATCTATTGGTTGGTCTGTCGATTAACCGCATAGCGAATTGGAACATTCTGCAGATTATTTTTTTTAAACCACTTAAGTCTCCCTTATACAATATTAGAAATACATTAAAAGATGCAAATTACGGTAACAACCTATTAAATTCCTATGTAAACATTTTAATATATATATTTTGTGCCTCAAATCTAATAAGCTAGCAATAACATTTTAGCGAAAGCTTAATCATTTATAGGAAAGGATGCATATGAAGCTAAAAATACTTCTAACATCAACATGTGAAAAGTTTAGCCCTTTCTGCTTGACTTAACATCAATAAACGTAAGCCTGATCTGTTGATTGTTTTTGTATTTACCGATTAATAATCAGATAGCAAAAGATGCTTGATAGGATATTTGAGCCGGGTGAAGCTAAAACTTTGTCACTTGAGGAGTTCTGGGTAAAACACAACAAGATTTTTTATTTATTTATTTTTAATTTCAAAATGTTCGCTTGCTAAATTGATTCATTACGATTAATCGTATTAATCGTCTCATGCAATCAGCTTCTGCGACTTCTTGATAAGTTGTCCACCTTTTTTTTTTTTTTCTCCTTCCCCGATTTCCATCTCAGAGTCTTGTTGGTAGGGAGGCAGAAAGGACAGTGAAATGAGAGCCAGCGATGCCTCAGTCAAGGGGACGAGTTGAGCCAGAGTCCGTCTGTCAGGGAGGGAAGAGGAGCGAGGGCGATCTGTTGAAAGGCTGTGGGTCCAGTCTGAGTGTAGGTCAAGACCTTATAAGTTAACTGACAGATGACGAGGGACGACTGTCCTTGACCCACTATACCTCTACTTAGGTGGCTAACATAGAAAACTGATGGATTATGGACAATAAAATTGGAGGGTTGGCTTAATATAGAGAGAAATAAAACTTAACATTTGGCCAGCTGGTAAATAATCAATCAATATACATTTCAGACCAAGCTTTGGATCATAACTCCTATCTTTTCTAAAGCTGGTACAGTTAAAGTAAAGTATGCCAAACAGATAGGGTTATGATATCGCCAGAAAATATTGTACAATAAAAATGGGTATTGTATTTGGGAACCGCAGTGACCCTGTGAGGATTCTATGTTGGGATGGATGGATGGATGGATGGATGGATGGATGGATGGATGGATGGATGGATGGATGGATGGATGGATGGATGGATGGATGGATGGATGGATGGATGGATGGATGGATGGATGGATGGATGGATGGATGGATGGATGGGATTTGATTTGAGATTGCATCCGAGGGAAGCTCCTTTCTTTCAGTGAACACAAATATCTTTCCATCTTATTTTATTTGCCACAGAGACGCATCAATAAGGCCTTTTCCTATCCCATAAGCCAAACTTCTTTACAGATTTTAACTTTTATTCTATAGGGGAAAAACACAAAACAAGCAAAAATTTGTGCTGAAAATGCTACAGAAGCTTCACGTTTGATATAGGTATAGTACATTGGGTCAATTTATAAGTTAAAGCATAAGCCTCTAATTTTTTTTATTAGATTTTCACCTAATTCAAGCCTTGTTGGTTGATGCATATCAAAAAACTTTGGGATTTCTTGGTTTTGTTGCATTTTTCAGTACCTGACCTAGTTGTTGCAGACAAAATTGGCAAATTTTTATCTGTGGTCGAGTCATTTTTGCTTCTTTAATTTTCTAGCACCTACTAATATGCATACAGTTGTCTGTAAATAGACCCTTGAACAGCAACGTCATGGTACATCGACAGAGGCTTTGTGAAAGTTGAAAGCATGCACCGAAGTATTTCTAGGTCGCTTTTCTCGAGGGGTTGCTTTTGAAAACATGATAAAGGTTTCTAACAAATACATTTAAAGCGATGGTAATGTGCAGAGGCAGATGGATAGACAGACTGAAGCTTTCTCTTAACTCCAGTTTTTTAATAAGCACATTTAAAAAAACAACAATTTAGACAAACCTTCAGTTAAAGAAATAAACACTGTCTGTAAAAGCATCAAACCAAACAATCTGTAATGACATCACTAATTTCCATAAACCACTCCATGTATCTATTATTCAAAGCACACCTTGTGATCACAGCAGTGATGCTTTGTTGTGCCATTTGCTTGCCTTTGGACTGCACATACCCCGCTCTTTGTGTCTCCTCCTCACTTTGTCTGTCTGTGGTGTGCTGCTATTATGTTGGTAACAATTTTCTTTAACATTTTTAAACATGCTTTTGAAGATGCAGCCTCTTATAACCAGGCCATTTTAATATTATGGGGGTGGATTGTTATTTTAAGGTGCTACTTAATCAACAAAGACTCACACACTGCTTTAATTCTCGAGGACCCAAGTGTCATGTCATCCTATTTCTGATATTGCAAAATGATATATATTTTTTTTATTATATGCAAGTAGTCATACTGGCGGTGTTATTAATGGTTTGATTAACCACAGCTCTACCAGACAGCAGTCACTTTCTGCTTCTCGCTTACAGAAACCACCTTGGGAGTTTTTGCAACCAAAGCTGACCAAGAACAGAAGATCTGATGCCAAATATTAACTTCAATTTAGGAGTTGAGAACTGATTTAATCTGTAATTGTATGGAGATTGCGACATTTTGATGGTTTCTCCACACACCCTCCAGATATTGACCATTAAAGGGTTAAATGTCCAGTGACATGATGGTTTTATTGGTGTAGGTTCTCAGTCACCATTAGCTATGTTTTCATCCAACTGAGCAAACCTTTACACCCTTTCAAACTAATTAGGTGTGTTTCCATCTACTAGAATTAAATCAATTAACTGCATGATAAATTCTCTTTTCTCTCTCTCTTTCTACCAAAAAGTGGATGACAGAAGTCTTCAGTCCGGTGCTTTGGTCTCAACCGGCCCTGTTTTTGAAGACCAGTTTTGTTTATAGAGACTTCATAATTAATTTTGTTTGCTATTTTTGTTGACTTGTTTATTTATTTTGAGTATTCAAAATATCCTCCAGTTCCAGTGTTAAATGCTCATTCGAATTTAAAGTTTTGTGAATGTATTCTTGCATTACAATGCCATTACCATTATATTACCTGAAAAGTATAGTTTATCGCAGTAACTACTGGGACAATTTATTGTCCAGGAACATTTGTTATTGTGACAGGCCTAATTGTGCATCCCTAGTCACTTCACTACTCTGCAGGTTTAGTCATCAGAGTCACACTTACGTTTCTTGACCACAAACTGCCTGAATATCAACAATTCATGAGGTTAAAAGCCCTTTCGTTGCATAAGAGCAACTTTGTTTACTCAGCAGTGTTGCTTTCTATCTAAAAAATACAATGGAGAAATGAAAGACGTATACAGAAAGGTGTCTGTTCTTTCTATTCCTAAAAATTGATCAAACAGGCTAACCAAGCCTGACTTTCACTTTGCTTGTTAAAGTCACATTTACACAGGATGTATGGGCTAAAAAAAGTCACATTTTCGACATATTTCTCTGAGCTAAATAAAGACAAGGCCTCACTGACCTTAAATAGCCATAAAGAAACCTCCGTGGACGTCCTGTCATCGCAAGGAACTCCACTTTTCAACAAAGCCTGAACATCAGACATTACTTTGAGAGACCTTCAAGGTGACTCATGATGTGACGAATCTCACAAAATGTGTTATGGTTACTCGAGTGTGTTTTGTCGCTCGTTTGCGGCGTTAACGTCGGCAAGCAGCTGCTGTTGATAACACAGGAGAAGAACAATGGTTTTGTGCTGCTGAGGAGACAACGCACTCGGCGTGATGTGTGGATTTGGCGGCTTTTAGCAAGAGCATGAAGTGCAGAGTCACTGCTGGTGTTGGCTTCAACCAGCTTCAGCTTCTAGTGCATTTCGGCCTTTGTGAGTGCTTCGTGTTGAGGGGAGGGGGTGATGTGCTAAAGGACTGCAGGGGGCTGCACTGTGTGCTGACAGCTGGCTTCTATAAATAAATGTCACAGGCAGGGGAGGAGGACGGGTGGGAGGGACTCAGTGGTGGATGGACAGCGGGAATGAGGAAGAAATGAGGAAGGGGGAGACGGATGGGTGGGACCGATGCAGATGCACTGGGAGACTTTAAAGAATGCGGTGGAGTGTCCTGTGCTGCACTTTGCTCGGGTCAGGACTTAACGGACCCTTAACGCACGCCACATGCGGCCGAGCCAATCAGCTGCCCTGGATGTGGTCATGTGACCCCCTGACTCTGTACATGTGTCCTGGCTAATTAGTCTGCTGCCGTTACATTTTTATCTCACATCTGTGCGGCCCCAGTCAGCTTCCTTTCACTGTCGTGTCTCGGGTCTCTGGCGTGACTCACAGACTCCATCACTTGGAGAAAACAGCAGGAAAAACAGGCGTAAAGAATAAACAAAGGAAGGCAGGGAATTAAGATGCAAGGTGAAGTCGAAACTGGCTGCTCTGTTTCGTATCACGCAAACAGGAAAAGCAGAAACTGAATAACGTCCTGACTCTAAGCAAGAGCAACGCTCTCTTCATGAATTTGTCATGCAGGCCGTCACTGAGCCCAGTCCCATCAGGCTGAGTGGGCTGTATCACTGACACAGGCTACTTTCACTTTGCTGCCTCCAGTTACACTCTTTGGCTTTCTACAGCACTGTGTATGTGTGTGTAATTTTGTTTACAAGGGGTGAGGGGGAAGGGTTTGGTTTCCGGTCTTGGCACAGCTATCACGCACTGAAAAACAGCCCATCAGAGTCCCTGCCATGCTCATATACCTGTTGTGTGTTCACCTACTTTGTGTCTCGTTTACACTGTGCGATTGCGTCCAAATGTTTCCGTAGTTTAGTTTCTTTAAATGGGTAATTTTATCTCCGAGGGTTGTTGCGACACAGAAGCTGCAGAAGTAAAAAAAAAAAAAAGAAAGAAAAAAAAAAGGAGTGATGAGGCAGGAAGACAGAGGAAGGTTTAGGATGAAGATCGCATGACCCTCCCACCTGTGGCTGAATCTTTGCACAATAATATCAGATCGTGTTGGTGCTAAAAAGCATTTCTTTGACTTCTGCTTTCTGCTGCATGCAGAATAAAACAAAGAAACTATAAGCAGACTTTCTGTGGCCAGGCTGTCACGCCATGCTGCTTTTTTTTGTGCATGAACACACGAGACACTAACAAACGTGAGGCATTTATAAAGATAAATGTGTAAATATGATGCAGTCAAACACTTTGAAAGCTTAAATACTGGAATCATTTTTTTTTTACTTTTCTGAAAAT